>NW_026571447.1:23501814-24131814 GCF_026225935.1 Boleophthalmus pectinirostris
CTTCCCATTAAGTCTAATTTCCACACAAACACACAGAGTGCCTGCAGTCACAGTAAATGTATCATTTTGCTCCCCTGCTGTGCCCCAGTTTCTCAAAACTCACTAATAATGAGAAAAAAAAATCTCTACGACAGTGATTTGGACAAAGACACATAGCTCAAATTGACTGACTACACTCTCCTTGATACCCTGTTTACAAGGACGAAGAATACTGCTGTAACAAAAGTCAAGTTAACACAATTTAAACTTCCACACGTGCCACATGTCTGATCTTTCTTTCACAAGGTTCACAAGAAGTTATTAATAATTTAAGAAAGGTATTTCAGGAACCTCCTACCAACTGCTGACAATTATCTATTTGTTCAGATTGGTCCAAAATCTGAAAACACACAGTCCCTGAGATAACACGTGTGCTTCCACCAATAATTAAAAGCAAGATTTAAACTGGTGTTAGCATGTAATTTACTACCATAGATAAGCCTCACACCTTGTTAAATTAGAAACTAAAGTAGCTTACAAAGGAGATGGTGTTGCTTGCATCCATCAAGGTAAAGTCAATTAATCTTAGACTTAGTTTATAGGAACATGTAAGATAAGATTCATTTTAAAGTACATTTTAAAGTTATTGTGTTTTATTATGTAGATTGCAGAAGACAACAGACACAAAATTGACCAAGGATCTGAAGTTTATTTCACAAAAATGGCAGAAAAAGTGTGTGCTATGAATCAGTAGCCTGCAACCATGCACCAGAATTACCATATAGATTGCAGTGGGTTTTGTTGATTTAGGCTGCTAATATGCCTAATGACAGGGCTATGTTATTGCAATCAGCCACAGACAAACAATTACTAGAGCTGAGAAGTCTAGATACATGTATTAGAAATCTGGCTCTGGTTTTATTGCTAGGTATGGCCCCACATGATAAGTTGTCATTGAGATTTGTTGACATTTGTTTAGCATGATATTTTCTTACATTATTAAAATACCTGCAAGCGATAAAGACCATATAATAGCGTGCATATTATAGGAATATGAAGGTGTATGTGCAATGCCTTCTCACTTCAAACCAATCATGGCCGAGACTGTAGAAGCGATGGCATACATACAAATACAAAACACTCATAGCTTTCCAAATGAGTCTCCGTGAATAGGGCCTTTTGAATGAACTAGAAAACCTTCACACTCCTATCCAGGAAACCATTTAGCAACATGGGCTCCCCGATTCATTTCTCCTCCATGCTTTTCTCTGTCTTTCTCCTCTCCCACCGCAGAGCCATTCAGGTGTCACTCACGCAGCACGCGGCTAAAAGGAGACGGAGCGGTTTTTGAGGCCGGCAAGGAAAGCAAGGAGAGAGAGTAGAGAGCGAGGAGAGAGGTGTGTGGGTGTCTACCTGTCTCTGGTCATGTGAGTGAATAGCACATGGGCCTGATGCCTTTGACCCAACAAATGGAAGCAATCAACAAGCTATTACGGCACGTACTGTGTGGCTCCGAGGCAGCCCCTGTGCGGAGGGAGACAGAGGGGAGAAGCGAGAGGTGAGGGAGAAGGCAGGGATTCTGGACTAGTTCATTTTAAAAAGGCAGAAAAAATGGTTTAACAAAGCAGGCAAACTGAGCCATTTGATTGCTTGTAAGAAAAGTTATGCCCACTTCCATTTCCCAGTTCAATTCTGTGTCAGTAGAAGAATAGAGCTAAGCAAACAACAAATATGACTTTTTTAGCTTTTCAGCAAGTCAACCTTGGACTCGAGCCCAACAACAAGTAAAATGTTACAAAAATGAGGCTGGTGAGGTTATTATTTCCCCTGGGTATCCTGCAGGTCATGGGTTGATTTATTAAAAGGTGCGCTGTGCAACTTTTCTGGTGCAGGGCCCGACACCTGCTTGTCTCCATGGAGATGTTATTGTTTTCCCAGGAATATTTCATGGTATGACATTAAATATATCCATCTAGCTTTTATTAATTACAAGAGTTTCTATTGTTCAAAAAATACAAAAAACAAAACAAAACAAAACAAACTTTCAGTGAATAGGGGTGTCTCTCCACAGATATGAATTGTAAAGTAGTGTAGTGCTGTATCTTGCCTCTCTCATGACATGATAGATTTAGTTTAATCTATACCCTGGGACAATTGCATTTCCATGGAGACAAGCAGGTGGGAGACCCTCCACTAAATGTTACGCAGTTCACCTCCAACCACCAACTCCAAACACAAAATGTATCAGTCCTAAATTAAGGTAAAGCAGCTGGTATAAAATAATGTATGCTTGGACAGAATCCTTTTAAAAACCTGATGGCACAATTATACTATGCCTCTTACTACTACTTGCTTTTTCATAGTTCTCTTAATTTTTGTGGGTTCAGGAATGCCACAAAAACATGCCATCTTGTTAGCATCTTCTTATACCAAGATGAAAATAGAACAATATCATAATTATGTACTATATGTGCCAAAAGTATTGCCATGTAATTTCACCAACTTTGTCTGTAATGAGGCTTGTATGTGCAAGGGTGACGCTAATAAGAACTTGGAATCACTTCAAAGCCAAATGTTGGTAACTTTCACATGTGTTAAGCCCTTGTTACATAACCTTGACAGATTGGGAGCAAGCGTACATGCTCTCTACCATTCTACACTACACAAAAGTCGTGGAGAATGCTCTTCTTGGTCGAAGTTGTGGGTGGAATATCGGTGTCAATGCATTCACAGACGGTCCATATCATTGCTTTCTTTCTGCAGACAGGAGGTGAAACTCTAGCCTGCAGTGTTGGAGATTGTAGCCTTTGCAAAGCCCGGAGTACACCAGGAGGAGTCTTCTTTCAGGAATTAAAGTATTGTCTTCAAAGGGAAGCGCAAGTGCAATTCTAGACATTGAGTATTGAACCTCAAAAGAGCTAGGTAGGCAAACAACGGCAAGAAGAGTAGAGCAACAAATACAGTTTCCATTCTTCCCTCTGCCTCAGTCTCCTGCTCTGAATAGTCAGTTAATTAACAAGAAAAGTGAGGGAACCGTGTGCCAGGCAAATGTCAAGCTTGACAAAGACGAAGGTTAGCTTTTTACACTAATGCAAAACAACAGCAGCCTAAAAACTCATTCTACAAAATAAAAGTAATTAACATGGCCAGGGGGTGGAGGGTGGGTAGAATACTAATTACTCAGTTTAGAGACGTGAACGAAATATGAAAATATGATCTGTTGGGGAGTGAGAGAATTTGGTTTACTAATTAACCTTTTATTTTCTCTCATAATATAAATAATTACGTGAACTTCAATGAAGCAAAGTAGAATCCCCGAAGGAAAGGAGTGTTTTATTCCCTTTCCTGCACACTTGGTAGTTAGTGCATGCTAGTTAGGGCCACCTCTAGCTTCCTCTGTCTTCCCTCTTAGTGGTGGTGGTGTCTGGGCAGGTGCAATGGGCCATGTTGACAGCTTGTCCCCTCTTTCTTGCCGCAGGGGAAAACTGTCACCCTTGTCATTCAGGCCCGTGAACACAGCATGGAGAATCTGTGTGTGCGACTGTTCCTGAGAGACTGTGGCAGAGAGGGGCAGTGGGGTAGAGGGGGTTTGTTAGCTCTACCAGAAACAGCAAGGAGACTCACACACTCACTGAAGCTTAAAAGCCCTCCCTATATTATGCATTATTGTGAGGACATAACTCAGACAGTTAGTTAGCATGAAATTTGCCAATAAAAAACACCATAAGTCTGCATGTCCTAGGTGAAGTGGTTTGTATAAAGCGAGACAGCATGTATGGTGGAAGTAAACAGACATAAAAAAGTGTGTAATATATATCAGTGAGGGAATTAAAACAGCAGAATTATTGAAATTACTCAAATGAAACTAGAGATACTCATCATAAATACACATCTCAAACTTGCCCAACCATCTATTAATTTATTTTCTATTTTATAATGCTATATCATCCAAAACATGCATGGAGTTTTGTGTTGTTTCATTCACACATGTTCAGCACACACATCCTGCATATTTAGGCTTCTTAGAGTTCTTCATTTAAACAGAAAACACCATGTGACCTCATGTGGTAATACAGGAAGTGCTCCACTCTGTTTTAAAACTCCATGCACTTCACAAGTATCATTTGGATGAAATTGTCAGTCTCTTCTGAACACAAAAGTGAAAAGGTAGCTGTTAACTTGAACACTACTGCTAGGCATGAGATGGAAAAGAGCATTTTGAGCTTTGGAGATATAGACAGACTAATAATGCAGGATTAACCAAACATGTGTGAATGAAAAAAATAACTCCTGGTATATTTTAGAGGGTGTATCAGCTCACTTAAAGCTCACGAGTCAATACCATGTAATATAGGACCTTTAATCTGGGCAATCAAAACGTGAAATGTGCAGTGCTAGACAACTCTTCAAGTACCTCTAGTCAGTTAATTTATAGTTTCAACGAATCCCTTTCAGACTGTGCAAACTGGGCTCCTAAAGAAAGTAATCCGTGAGCAGAGAAACATTTGAAAGTACAATGGGAAAACAAAAGTGAGTCTGGATCACGGCTGACTGAGTTCCTGGGTGTGTACGTCCGTGTGGGGCACTGGCCTCAGACAAAGTGCTCTGCCAGCTTTCTGCCCACTGGTCTTTTCATTGTTGATGGATGGGCCGTGTTCTGCACCATCTGGCTATAGGATACTTCACATTAATCATCACAAACACACACCCCTACACACACAAACAGCCCGATAGGTAGAGCACTGTTAAATACACTGAAAGAAAAAGATGGATGTTAAGAAAAAATTAAGTGAAGAAAAGAAGAAAGAGGTAAAGCAATTAGTCCTCGTAAAACATTGTTTAGAATATTGCATGGCCAGGGGCAATAGAACAATGAAGCTCTCTCCACCCACAACCCCCACCTCTCTCAGTCTTTATTAATGACCTTTCTGTACGTATAGGAGGATGCATATTAGCAATAATGGGTGTGAATCGCCAATTTCCCCTCCTCTTTGAATCTTCTTACACACGAAAGAACACACATACATACACAATGGTAAACACATAATGTCCTTACATAAACTGAGCCAAAGGGCAGGCACCTTAAGCAAGTTAATGTAAAATGAGGGGCATTATCTGACTTCATTTATTTCTATCTACCGGCTATGTGGGGGCTTAATCCAGCTGATTTGCCTCGGCGTCGACTGGCTGTGTGTGGACATGGGCAAGGGCAGGCGGAACAGTGGTTGATCAGGGAGGAAGCGTGCTTGACATTAGATTTATTATCATTAAATCATATCTCACGGCTATCTGGCTTGGTAATGCAAAGGGATTTATTTTCACATCTACACAATCTATGGAAACAGAATGAGACCTACAGGAGAACAGCGAGCAGGCCGAGCTTCACAGCAGATGGAGCAGAGATTTCTGGAGCAATATTTAAACAGATCAGCCAAGACACTGCCTTTGTGAAATCATATCCTTTAGCTATAGTTAGGGATGCACCAAACCTCTTTTTTACATTTCCATACAGATATCATTGCTTTGGCTTCAAGCTGATATGTCTGACATCTACAAATACCAAAGCTGTTATTGAAATGAAAACAGAATTTACTTATTTCTTTACTTTAAAAAAAGCACATGACTAAACAGGTTCAAATGTGCATTACATACAAGCACAGCTCCGAGTAAAAAAAAAATTAATAAAAATTCAAACATTATGAAATGTTCTTGTCTTAGGTCAACAAAATGTCCTCTTACATCAATCAAGAGGTCCAAAAAGAATAGCAACTGAGGAAATATCCAACCCAGAATTTTTTTTCTGGATCAGAGATGATCTGATACTAGTTTTGGTATTGGTGCATCCTTAGCTATAGCACTAAACCTACATGACCTACATTATTACATTATATTTCAGCAAGTATCCAAAATCCAATTCCAAATATGATTAGATTTAAATCCCTATATTAAAGACATATATAGCTAAAATTAAGTTGAATTATGTTAACGATTCATTTTGCAAAAACTTTAATTCAATAGTCATGTTCCTGTTGAGCTCAACCCATTATCAGAGCAGAATGTGTTTGTTGCTGTGTGGGGGAGGCAGAGAGCCATGGCTGTCACACAGAAAACGTGATCCCTCTCATATCCTTTTAATTAGTGCGTAACATATAACAATTTCACTAAAGGCACAAACTCCACTTAGGGTGTAAACTCTGCAAAGATGAGCTCAAGCTTTGCTAAATTATGCTGTGTGACATTTGTGAGGAACACTCCAATCACCATCACTTGAGACTGCCACACACTACCGGAGAAGATGCCCGATTTAGGCTGCGATTTACTTCTCCCCGAGTTTGGGGAGGAGTGACCCGACTTTGTGTCTTCATGTGTGATTTTGAAGAAGTTGCACTCCTCATGTGTGGTGTCAGTGTGACTCTGAGCTGCTCTGTCAGATCGTAACCAACCAAACATCAGCAAGGCCACAGTAACAGCCAATAAAACAGAATGTCAGGGGCAGAGGAGTGACGGACACAGAGGCACAAGACTCAAGAAATAGCGAAAATAATTACTCACTCACTACTCGAAAAGTTGTAAAAGTTAAACTAGACATTAAACATAGAATTTTTCCTCCGCAAATAATGTAACCAAGTCCACAAAACAGCACTTTTAATACAGTTTGAAGTGTTCTTTAAAAGTAAAAAGGCGCGAGTAGTTCCTCGCATGTATCTGTTTGCATTCACATAGCGCATGGACCGGGGTGAAGCGATCGAGACTCTACTTCTTGTGGACTTTACTGCCACCCTTCTGTGCATTAAAATATCTGAAGTTTTGCGCCACATTTCACATTTCTAAACTAGAAGTGCAGTGCTCTGATATTTTGAAAACTTAAGAGTCTCTTTGTAAAGAGACTTTGTAGCCTGTGAAATGCAGCCATATACTGCAGCAGTTTTGTGATTGGAGATTTAAAATCGAATAAGATTCTCATCATATCTGTGATGCATGCTTTTTGTTGCGTGTTTAAAAAATGTTAAAGACCAAAAAATCATGTAGTGTGTGGCGGCCTTTAGAATGTGCAGTGTGGTAGCAGCAGCAGTGTATACATGTGTGTTAGATGGTCTTGTTTGTCACATCTACTGGCATGGAATAACAACTGCTCAAATCACTGACTTTGTTCATTGGTCACAGATCTGATTGTGTGAAGTGCAAATGAGTTAAGCCTTTTAAATACCTTCTCAGGATCAATACTTCATAGAATAAAAAACAAAGTCATTTATATAATTATAAAAAGATTGTACTTAAAGTAATGGCAAAACTGTCGCTAAGGGTTTCTGTAATTAAAATTACTAATATGATCATGTTTTAAGTATCATATTAAGCATCTCCATAATCCTGGAAGCAAAAAGTGATATATATTGAAAATATCTGAACTGCACTTTGCGAGGTATTTTGGAGTGGAGGAATATTAATCAACTTTCAAAAAGGCTAAATCAGCAACAAAGTCCAGTTGAAATGGCTTCATATTCTGAGTGAGTGTATTTTGGAAATTGGTAAATCATACAAATATGTATCCATTCACATGAGCAACCATCAGGCAGGTTATTGGATCATTGAGAAACATCAGAGGCTTCACATTATGGTTATTGCTCACTTCTGAACTACCCCAAAAGCAATGTCAAGAAAATAAAACCATACTCCATAGGGCAAACTCCATTACAGCAGAAAATGTGGTGACAGATGTTGTCAAAGAGTTGGCAGTCTCAGAAGGACATCTTTATAGAAGAAGTCACACACAGTCACCCAGTGTTGTCACAAGGGTCTCATCATCATAAGCATGCCTGAAGAGCGCCATGTTCAATCTGCTGTCAGATGTTAACCTCATAATGGATGAACCAGGCACACACAAATGCCGACGCACACACATATACACATACACACACCCACGCACATACGCGACTGAAGATTTATCTGTGACTTTAGGATTCAATCTTGGCCACACTTACTCACACGCACACACAAAATGTAATCAGGAGGCAACACTTGAGCCGTCCTCATCCACTAGATTGCTGACAAGAGGCGTCCATCTTGAGGAGATGACAAACTCATCACTCAGCCTTTAAGACAATATAGCGAGGGTGACCTACAAGTACTTGTGTGTCAATGGAAGACTTGTAGACTAAAGGTGAATGAGGCGCTGAGTTTCTCCCATTAAGAAATAGACAGTGAATGAGCGCACCTATAAATGACTAGTAGTGAAGACAGAGGAATCACACTTACCTTGTGGTCATAAGGGTTGTATGAGTGGAACAGTTGAGATAGCTCTTTTGTCCGCTGTTTTTTCTGCAAATAAAACACAATGTATCAAAAATCATGTATACACTTTAAAGGAGGAAGAGGGACTGAAATGGCAGATTATAACAATTATATGTGTTATATTATTAATAGGAAAATAGGGATTTTACCATGCTTCTTTGTGATTAACTCTGGTCCTAACCCCCAATGTCCTTAATGTGTAATGAGATGCACAAGCGGGAGACATGACTATTTGATATGTGCCACTTGTTAATGCAATCAGTTACACGAGGCCCAAGCAGTTACAAAAAGCGCTAATTAGCTCGCTGATTAGGCCATAGCTGGCTAAAGGGAAGGAGATGTGCTTCTATTGCTGAAGGGACTCTGGATTTCATACAGTAATAACCTCTTTCAAGTGTCCTAAGGCTACATTTCTACATATGCGGAAACAACTTCCAAGTTGTTCAGCTATCAGCTATCATATACAGTCATCATTATAGAATAAACAGCAGCATATGAAGGTAGCCTGAAGACAGACAGGAAGAGCTCAAGGGGAGTGCGAGTGGACGCATATGCAAAATGGTATAAATGGCTTTAAGTTTCAACTAAACTACGAGAAGACCTCAGTCATATCAGTTTTAAATTCCTAGAGTATGGAATGACAACGGCCAAAGTAATAAATGCAAGATCCTAAACAAAACACTGAAATATGGATGGACAAAGAGCTGGAACAAGAACAGCTTATGGCAGAAATGTTGTGAGGATGCTCTTGTAGTGCATGCCTGTAGTTAAGTGCCACCTTGACTTTCCTGACTTAGAAAAAAAAGTCTATTCTCTAAAAGCACTCCCACTACGGATTCCTGGCTTCCTCTCCATTCAGTGCGCCTCTATTTCGTGTTTGCATAATCTGCTACTGTTAATGTCTTATTCATCGCTTTTTCATCCTTTTTTCATTCACTCTCATAATCACTGGCCTTGTTCGTCCACAATTTCTCCATCCTTGTTTTTAACTGACTCTCAAAGGGCTCTTCACAATCTCTAAATCCTCTTTTCTCTCTTTTTTGCCTTTGCACATATCCACATATCCCTGAGTGTTGCACCTTCTCCCTGGATCCCTGTGTTTTCTTCTCGCGGGGGGAAAACTCATACTAATCATTGTGTCTCCCACCCTCCCCTTTTAGGCTGTACCTCCAGATCCCCCTCTCTCCCTTTCTCTCTCTCACACTCTGCCTAGAGCAACCTCCACTGAGCTCTCATTATGCTCCTCAACACCATCCCTTCTCCCCTCACCAACTTTTCATCATTCACCCCATCACTTGGTATTCACTCAAGTGTGTGTATGGGGAAGAGTAAGACAGATGTAACTGCAGGTAAGGATTTTTCAAACCCTGGTCTCTCCCTGCTGAATTTACTCAGTCCATCAGCTCACATAGACTCACAAAACACCACAGGCTCATTCACTGGAGCACATGCTACCTCTCTCATATGCTCCACATCGGAATGCATTTACCAGTAACTATACAGTGAGCACAGTATACAATAGAAATCAAGATAGAAACACCAGTAAGTATTTGTAGTTTATTATTAAAACAACAAACAAATAACAAAGATTCTATATTACTAATAAAGACCTTTCTAATTAGTTTATATGGTGTTATACATGAACTTTTGATCCCTATTAATTATTGCCAGTTTGGACAGATAAAAGCAAAGGGTAGGTACGAAAATGGTAAAGCTTAAAATTAAGGTTAAATATTTTGTAAAGTAAGTATTTTCAGTACTTTTGCTTTTATTGCTTTAGGACTAGTAATATCAAATTCAGCATTTACAGCTTTTGTTGTTGTCTTTTTAGTCTATGCATTACACATTGGAACCTGTTTATTTTGAAAAGATGCCAGGTCAGTTATGTTGAAAGAATGATATGCATCATCACTGTTAGTAGCATTGGAAGTCATATTTGCTTGCTTCATGGGAGAATGCATGGTTTCTGTGGATCCAAAGTTTACAATAGGACAGTGGCCATGTGTGTGTACATGGTCCATCAACCTGAGAAGTTAATCTAGCATGCTGTCGAGGTTGTGTTGGTGACAACCCAGCAATGCAAAACCATTGTGTGTGAGTGTCTGCGGACCTGTCACCGAGGTGATGATGAACGATGGTTGTTACCATGACGTCCATCTGTTGTTGCCGCTAGAGACGGATGCTGCATGTAACGGGAAGTGACATTACATGGTTGTGTACACTTGTACTCAGACTCTAAAATTGTAATATGTATTTGTTCAAAAACATACAGTACTGAATCATAAAACTATAATGTCCATTCTTCCATATCTACTTTACATAAAAGTATTTGTTTTCTTGAAGAACAATGTGTACATTTTTACCCCAAGCTGCGCATAGCCCCTGTGCACGAATTACGGTGGTATGTTTATTTGTATTTCAGAAAACAATGATTTATTCACATACATTCAGGAGCACAGGCATGTGTATGCGGTGGTCTTATGAACAGTATATGTCAGAATAGGCCTATGAGACGAGATGTGTGTTGTGGGGCAAGGTAACAGTGATGGTGCCTTCGCCTCTGGCTCCCTGCACATGTCTGTCTTTTGATAATGACAGACAGATGTCTGTGCAACAGAGCTGACACCCTGGGCTATCTGTGTGTGCTCTATGCTATATAGGCTACATTTACATATTCCCTAAAGCACAGGCGGCACCAAGTTTGTACGGGTGATGAAGGTGAGTTTTGACTTCTTCACAATATAAATCATGGCAAAGCATTTTATTTGTTTTATATGTATATTATATATTGTTATAAACAAGGTGTGGCTCGTACCATGGATGCCTATTAATGCACTTCCACATTTCTAATCATTTAAATTAGAAATAAAACAAAAACAACTATAGGTGAGGCATACCAAGTTATAGTATAGTATATATAGTATATTTCATTATCTATATTCTTTCTTATTAAAATGTATGAATAGACTTTTGCCTTTTAATTCTCATTATGTTTATTTTTCTCATCATGCTGAAGACCATTAGAGTTTGTCTGGGCTGCTGGTTAACACAACAGTACAAAGACCAGCCGCCTGATAACCTATGCAGGTGCGTTAGCGGATTATTAGCGGACCAGGACCTCATTAATCAAACTGGCTCCAGACAGAAATTTAACCATTAACTCAACCTTAATACCTGTTAGACTGCTTTTAGTCAAGTGTTATTATGTCCCCTGATATGTGTGAGAGAAAGGACCCATGCGTGGAGACAGCAAAGGGGGAATAGTATGCATGTGAGTGTGTGTGTCCAGGCGTAGATAAATGATAGTGAAGCTATGAGATAAAGCTACTAGTGGCTGGCCAGCTGTTTTGCACTGACAGCTGCTGCACTGGTGCCTCCTGGGTAATGGAGTTCTTAACCAATTACAACCTGGGGAAATTAAAAAGGCTCTCCCACTGGACAGCCATTCTCCTTTTCGATCACTTTTCCTCTGGTTGGGTCTCCTACATCTGCTCACTTTTAACTCCCTGCTACATGTTAACAGACAGGCCGTCCCACACACACATGGGCCCAGACCCTGTCCACGCAGTCTCTGCTCAGCGCCTCCATTTATCAAGGCTAAGTTCTAGTCACCTGGGGATGATTATGGAGATGCAGCTAATAGCATTCACATCCTTTTATTCTCGGCATGCGCCCCTCTGTCCTCGTCCCTGCACCCCTGTGGTCTACTTTCTCACCTCCTCTCTGCGCTCGCCCATCCATCCTCCCTGTTCACCTATTACTAAAGGTGAGCTCTGTGCATATTACCATACACCTGTGTTCTCCCATAGGCAACTGCTATGGATATATTCTTGTTTACTTTGGTAGCAGGCAGGTCTTTGTGCACATCCAAGATATAATAAAACAATATTTCATGCTATATTTCCAAAGGCAAACATACAATGTATCCTTGCTATAATAAACTGTATAAAAGGCATGATCTTTGGCATACATATGCTGTCTCTCATTTATCATTTAATAACTAATCCATGTACACTGGAAAAATGTAGGGGAAAACTACATTTTCAAAGCTATTAAAGCTAACAAGTAAGAAAATGCATTTGCGCTGACCGTATGCGGTGTCTAGTTTACAGCTGATAAATCTTTACTGTAACTCATAGAAACCCAAACAGAGTGCCGCCCCCTGGCCTCTGAACATTACTTTACATCTCACTCTAGTCTCTCTATCCATCTCTGTTCCCCTTTAGCTTTGTGCCTCGTGTACATCGTCTTCTTCCTCTGTGTGTCTGTGCTTCCTGCTCCATCCATCCCTCCTGTGGTTATTCAACACACTTGTGCTCCAGACAAACCATCTGCTGCTCTTTATTAATGACTGACCCTATGCGGCCTGTACGACGTGGAGCTGCCACCATTCTCCGTGCACATGGGCCTGGATGTTTGGTGTGTGTGCGTGTGTGTGTGTGTGAACAGGTGCACGCTGACTGATGACGGGACATGGACTGCAGCTTTATCTACCAATGCAGGTGTACAGCCAGAACAAAGCTAGCAATGACTTTGAATTGTGGAAAGTCGCTTTAGTCGCATTTGTCAATGTTCTTTATATGTTTAACCATGCATACACAACTGTAATAATCAGTCATGTAAGTTGTTTACTTTCTGCCTCACTCACACTATTTTAGAGGTAAGCTATTTGTGCTGCACTATAGGGGTTTAGGCTACCAGCATACATCAGCTCTATGCTGGTACCAATGTTTTGAGATCAGTTTCTGGCTCTGAATTATTTGCCAAATGCCTCTCCCCACTCTTCACCCTTGTGTGATGTGTCTGTCTAGTAGAGCATGTACAAGTCAAGCTATTACTACAAAAGTTATTCAGTCTTCTGCACATTACCGTAAGATATGTAGAGCGGGGTTACAGTGGCCTGTACCTGAAATTATCAGGACTAATTTCCCCTGCGGATCAATAAAGTTTGTCAAACTAGTGGGAGGGACAGAAGACTGGAGTCCCACAGCAAGCACGCAGATACATTCAGAGAAGAGCAAAGGATTGAACCCATAACCTTCTAGCTGAGAGACATGACAAGTTACTACTCTACACCATGCTCCCAACTGAGTTCATATCCATAAAAAACAACAAAACTCTTCCAAAATCTGAAGTGAAGTGCTGATATAGCCAAAAACATTGAAAATCTGCTCTGTGCCACCATCTGACAATCAAAGAGCTATCACTGCAATAAAGGCTGGATGCATGCTGACATACAAGCGCTGACAATAAAGTCAGAAGAGGCAGATGGAGCAGGAAGAACAGGAAGACAGAAAAGATAGGGGGAGAGAGAAGCAGCGCTGTGGTCTGTCTAGGGATTGATCCCTCGAAGACACTGTGAGCGGCTCCACAGAGTATGAAGAAAGGAAGGAGGGACGAGGGAGAAAGAGAATGACTTATGAAGACACTCCACTTGAAAGAGATGTGTCAACACTTTGATGGTAAAGAGGAATGGAGAGCAAATGCCAAAAGAGACAGAAAATATAGCATACGGTACAGCACCGGAGGTCACGCTCAAGAATATGATCAAAGATTATAGAGTACATGAAGGAAGCCTGCCTTATGTTGAAGATTAAACAGGGCTACAACAACAATATGCTGTGTGCTTTATAATAAAACCAGTGAGAGCAAATGAGAGCAACTAAAATAGTATTAAGATCTATGTGGGAATAGGCACATTATTGAAATGTTATGCCACAATTAGCATGGTCAAAACACCAATATGTGTCATGTATTTAAGTCAAAAAGAGATTACCAATTCTGTGTTATTCTGTATACCATTAGAAAACTGTGTTTTGTTATAAGTGGAAACAACAATAACCTAGAAGAGAACATCGTCTTTAAGTAGCTTTTTTAGCACACTCTGTTGGTATAATGGCCGATAATACAAAATGTACCACAAACAATAACTGTCTTCCTTTTTAGTGGAAATTAGCGATATTGCTGTTTATTGTCCCATCTATGACAGAGAAGAAGCGGAGGTATGGTCCAACTGATGTGTTCAAGGCTTTCTAGCCATCTCTGCCTGAACGTTGACGCAGCTTTACAACAATTACAGCTTCATTATAGTGTCTAATTGTTTCACTTGGCAATGAACGAGACAGAGAGGCAATGGCAGAGTATCAATCAGGGCGACTGCAGATGGGGAACACAGCGAGACATAAACTAGAGAGATGAGTGTTGATTACTCTCCAGATCTACACTGCAATGAAGCTCTGTGCTCAGATCAGGG
Organism: Boleophthalmus pectinirostris; assembly: GCF_026225935.1. Lineage (NCBI taxonomy): Eukaryota > Metazoa > Chordata > Actinopteri > Gobiiformes > Gobiidae > Boleophthalmus > Boleophthalmus pectinirostris. The sequence goes on from NW_026571447.1 coordinate 23,516,336, forward strand.
ACAACACACAATTTCAATTCAAACTGTTGAAAATGTTCAGTTTGGAGCTGGCAGATTTAGTTCAAAGGAGTGTCATTTATTCATCATTATTATTTAGTGTGTATATATATATATATATATATATATATATATATATATATATATATATATATATATATATATATATATAATTTTTTTTTAAACAAATATACAAATTTGGGCTAAAATCTGGGTGATGTGGAATTTTGAAATAAAAATCCCCACAAACAACTCTTTTAAAATATCAGAGAAAATAAATGATATAGGCCGATATGGCTTTTTTTCAGCCAATGCGGTAATCCAATATCTCTCATGCTGTTGTGGCCCTGACAAGGACTAAAGAATTGAAATAAACTTGGAGTTACACCTACAAATTTTCTTTTAAATTTTGTGAAAAATCTAACAAAATGTGTTTTTGCTGCTATAATCTGGCGTAGTTCTTATGATTGTGTAAAAATAAAGTCACCTCTGTAGCTTTATTGCTCTTCTATTAAACTTGTGGAACATGAATTATATTATTATACTAATAAAAATACATAAAACATCCCTCTATGTCACCAGTACCAATATTAGCCCCTATACATCACCCATTCCTAAAAAATCCTTACAAGTATACAGTTTGCTTGAGCATAGGTTTCAAGGATTGCATAATTCATGGCTCATGACTTCTTTTGGATATATTCAGTGACATCTTCCCCACTAAACTAATGACCTGCTGTTTGAAGTATCTGTACTGGAAGCATATTTAGTGTAATGGGGGCAACTTTCTCATATATACACATGTAAAATTATGGAAATACTAAACCAACACACAACCATTTGGCATTCATCACCAAAATGAAATCGCATCAGTCACCAAACTGTACTTATTTTAAACCCAATGATACTATGAGTAAATCACAAATAGAAAAGAAAACATTAGCAATATGTATACTGAGTAATATGTACTGTACTGTACACATATACAACACACATATCTTTAACAGTGTAATGTTTGATGAATGTAGATATAGTTTGATGTGAAATTGATTTCAAATAAATTTATAATATAATAGTATTATTTTATTAGTAGTTAGATGAATAGTTCAATTCTAACAGTGCTCTTTTTTTTTTCATTCTGTAAATTCATGGATAGATTTCTTGATCACCATTGGAGATGATGTCCACCCAACTGGTGTCTCTCAAGATCCAGGACTCCTCAAACCCTGAGGAAAGAAGTCTGATCCAGGACCTTCCACCCCTGGAGGACAGTGCTCTGGTCAGGGCACTCCGTGAAGATTTGGAACATTGCAGATCAAGTCCAAATAAGCAATTCTTTGGACTGCAAGCTTAAGAATCAGAAGATGATTGGTAAAAAAGGACTTGGACTTGAAAAAACTCACTGATGCTCTTCAGAAGGAAAACAAGCAACTATAAGATCAAGTCAATGCACATAAGGAGATCCGGTACCTGTATAATTCTACAGTACAGGAAAACTTGCACCTAAAACAAGAGTTTGCCAACTCCAAAAAAGTAATGGAAAAGACAAAAAAAACTAAAATAATTTGGAGTTGAAAAAGCTCGTGTTAGTGCGTACAAGGAGATATGATATTTCTATAACAGTACAGTGAGAGACAATGTTCAACTCAAAGAAGACGTAGCCAACACCATGAGAAGATGAAAGAAAAACTTACAGCACCTGTAATGGACACTCAAACCACTTATATTGATGTTGGAGATCTAAAAAACAAAGAAAATGAGAAACCGTGCAGGAGCTGTCCTCTAAACTCTTCTCAGCACGAGAGAAGCTGCATCTTCTGAAGTTTTTGTTTTGAAAACAAGGGAGGGTCAAAGGGTACGGCAATCTACCCGCCCAAAAAGAGAAACCATAGTAGAGGAGCAGAGGACCCCAGGCATCAACAGCACTAAAGCAACCACACACTTTTACACTTCTATTAAAATTTTAACCATGGTTATGGTTTTAAATGTGTGCATTGACCTTTCACTCAGTACCTATTCATGTTTTTTCACATCGTTTAATTCATATGGCAGTCACATAGCATACTGCAAACACTTTATTTTTATGCAGAAATGGGTAAAGTGGACGTACTGAAAATAATATAATACATGATAAAAATAAATCAAAAGATCAAAATGGCAAAATGAATGTTCAGGTTTTTCCCCTCAAAACTATGATTAATGCCTGTTGGAATGAAATATAATGCTTACTTTTAGACTAATGTATAGTGAAGAAGACAGTAGGGAGCAGTCCTTACCACATGTGCAGGCACTTGCTCCATTTTAGCGGCAGGTGTCCCAGGTCGAGGGTAGAACTGGTTGATGAAGAGGCTGGGGAACTTGTAGTGCTTCACCAGCTCCATAGTTTCCTGAAAGTCCTCCTCAGTCTCTCCGGGGAAACCGCAGATGATATCAGTGGCAATGGTTACACCTGGAACTCTGTGGAGGGAGACAAACTGTATTAGAAACATTTTTCATATCACATGCTCAATAGGGCAAACCCAGAGGCAATAAGACAAATAGATCAACACACCCTCTGTCTCCGTTGATTAGTTCATCATGATCATTAAATTATGATTGATACACATTCTTCAATTGGGGCAGCCATCTTTGAAGACATCCAAAGTAAACAAATAAAACAGGAAGAAGTTTCCCTAAGGACTTGTTTCAATCAAAACCTGATTAGCAACCTCTACTGCCAATCATTAGCTAGTGATTATTGAGCAGCGCGCTCATAGGATTATTCTAAATCAATAGAGAATAGGAAAAGATGCATTGATCAGTTGTGTGTGTGTATATATTGTTTGTATTGACAGGGGCAGGATGAGAATAGCAGGTCTAAGTCATTGTTTTCTGTACATGCTGCAGCTGTCTGTCAGGATGTGTAAGGGCATACTTCATCATAAATGTCTTGTAGAGATGATTCTAGGTTTGTTTGTGTAAGTATCAAAGATAAAATCCTTCTCAATATAAGCAGGCTTTGGTAGAAATCTGCCTATGAATGCTTAAGATGCACTGGATAAAAGCTCTGTATAAGAGTCCTGTAATAGCCTTTTAATGTAAAGGCATGTGTAAGGGGGATTGCATGAGAAGCTGGAATTTACTTAACAGACAACTGGATTTTCTACAACATCACACAGAGAAAACTAAATTGAGAATTACAGATAAACAGTACCTGCACACAGTCAGGAGACAGCTGTGGCATGTACAGTAAAATGGCGGAAATACAAGCAAACAGAATACAAAGAAACAGCTTGACAAAGACGTTTTCTGTGCAATCACCATCATGATGCATCTGTAATTACATTAACTCACTGCATCTGCAACCCTGCGATAACCTCTGACCTATTGATAACTTCCAATTGGCGGCTGGTCATTAATATTAATCAATGGCCTGCGGGCAACGGCATCCTTGACCTCTTAGATCTGCCGGACAACTATCCTATGGACAAAAAGTACAACTCAATGAACTAAAAATCCAAAAGTCTCCAAATCAGACCCAAGTGAGTAATTATACATGTAGAGTCCTCACCCGAGTCAAACCTCTAAGACCCCTACTGTACACTGGCTATTTAAATAAACTTTAACTTAACTTATGTCATGAACCATTGATTACTGCAACAATAAATGTTCTTTAAATAATTTATCAAGTCAAGCAACATAAAAAGGTTACACATTTATACACAAATCCAAACATTTACAATGGTGTAATGATAATGATAAAATAGAGGTACAAGCAAAAAGACAAGCCCGGCTGAAGATGAGGTTGTTTTTGGGGAGCGGGTAAATGAAAAGTCAGTCTGAGATGGTTTGGACATGTACTGAACAGAACAGTGAATATATCCGGAAATGTAGCTGAGATTAGAGCAGCAGGAGGTTTACAACCATAGAAAAGATGTACAGATGTAGTAGGGAGGGCATAAGGGAGAAGAGCAAACAGAAGAAGATGACTTGTAGCAATGTCTAAATGAAAAATATAACATCTGATGAACTGAAATTGTGAATGATCAAATGATTGGTGGCTGGTGGATGGTTTTAGAAGGGAGAAACTGACATAACTAAACAAGTGTTATAAATTTAACAAGTGCTTTCAAATTTCCAACTATGTAAATATAGGTTCGGCTCAGTACTAAATACCCATTTCAATACCACAATGTTGATAAAAAAAAACACTTACAATAATTTTGATCCATTTTATGTATCCTTGCAGTAGGGATACTTGGTCCAATTTGATCTGATACCAGTGTCAGTGATTTTGTGTCAGTATCTAGGTAAATATTTTGGTTTTACAACCATAATTGTGACAGTTAAAATTTGGGATGTGCAAAAATATCTAAATATCGAAATGTTATATTGTTTACTGTGATGATACAGTATTGATAGCGTGGGCTGCTGTATCGATATATCGCCAAGAGTATTTTTTGTTATATTTTGCTACATTATTTTGTTACAGCACTAGAGTTTTGTTGCTTGTTTAGGGAAAGGAAACTCATTTATGTGACACATTTGACATTTTCACTGTTTTGATGATTAAAATATTTATGATTTATATGAACTTTGCACGAGAAGTGGTTTAACAAAGACTTTTAGCATCACAACCATGATTTAGCCTTTATTTATTATTGAACCGTATTGAATCGATTTGAAATATATTATATCAAATCAAAAGTGCTCTGTATCAAGATATGTATCATTTCATGGCCTATGGATCGAGGTATGAATTATATCAGCAACTTCTTAATGATACCCAGCCCTAGTTAAAATGTAATTACCATAAATGTTAAGATCACATCATCGTGTAAAAAAGATGGGTTATCAGTTTTACTATATAAATCTACAGTAGTTGCTAAATCTGTAAAGTACATTTCATTTTGCTACGGAAAATGTACACCATTATCGGAAAATGTCCAATTGAGTCTAGGGCAAAGTAGCAGAGACAGACTAGAGAGAAGGAGCATGGACAGAGAGTGGTGTGAATTGGCTTTGGTGGATTTTCATAAGAAGCGGAGGCTGAGAGGAGAGGAAAAGAAATAAATAAAAGCCACAGTGGAGGCACTGACACATGCACACGCAGTCATTTTGACACCTCTGTCTCTTGCAGATCTAAGGGTGATGGAGGTGTGATGTGTGATACTAATGAACAAGAAGCACACTGATACTCGCCTTGTTAAAACCAGACAGCAGCAATGTGCCTTGTTATAGCTCACCTTTCAAAAACAGAGTGTGAGAAGCACAGCTGCAAGAGAGGGGCCCAGAGCACGAGCAGAAAGACAGCCAAGACAAAAGATTGGGCTTCTGTGCTGCTTTCAATTACACTTCAGCAAGATGTTTTAAACTGAGACAAGGAAATGGGAAACTTATTTCAAAGTAAAAAATAGTTAATAAATTTGTCAGAAAATGGAAAGCTTTTATTTTTATTCAGACATATACTGTACTGCAAAGGAAATAAACAAAACTAACATTGCCTTTTCTAGTTAGAAACCGTGTGGGAAGTCTTATTTGGTTTGTGTGTGAAATAGAGATAAAGCAGCAAAACAGAAAAGGATTTATCACTAGAGACATTATCTGCCACGTCAGGCCACTGAAGGAGTTAACAACGATTACTATTGATTACGCAATGATATCAGTGAGAATACTTTGAAAGCGGGAAAACATACTATTGTACTACAATACAATAGTATATTTTCAATACTATACAACACAATAAGTAAAACCGCTTTTCCACATTTAGACAGCTCTAAAACCATAATATTAAAATATAAAATGTGTCTTGATTTCCAGTGAAGAACAGAATGCCCCTTGTTTAACATTCCTCTGGGTTAAAAGGCTTTGGTGGCTTGATATCTGTAAAAATTATGTGATGCTGTCATAGAAAATTGTCTTTGTGTTGACTAATTCTTTCACACAAAGTTATCTGTGTGTGTGGAGGCACCTTCAAATCTATTTGAAACAAATGATTTAAAGGCGTCTGTGCTGCCTTGACAATAGTGGTATCATCATTACCATCAGTAAATAAAAGTGTGTGCGCTTTCATTTCACTTGTGCCGCTCAGAGACTGATAGTCTCATCTCTGTGATAGTGGCCTCCATTAGCCATAATGTGCCACTGGTCTGCTGGCATTTACACAAGAAAATGTGTTCAGAGGAGACTAAAGTCTGTTAATTAAAAGTCCAGATAAGCACACATCTAGTCCCAGTCTGCCTCAGCAGGCTGAAGCCTCTTCAGAAAACAGTCCATTGTCTTGTGGACAATTCTTATCAACCATTTCTTTGTCAAGGCCTGAGCTCAGTCCAACTACTGCTGGTATGAGTGAATGAGGTTTCTTCCAAACAAAACTATCCTCTTAATCATATATTCTAAATATATTCATGTGTATGCAAGCGTGTTTGCACAACAGATGCCTGTGAGCGCCTCCCGTGATAAGATGAAGGCAAGACCACTGGGATAGAAGAGCCCTGAAAATGACAGCCATGAGTGTAAAGAGGTAGGCGATGGGTGGAGGAATGGAAGGATGAGGGGAGAAGAAAGACAATCTGGGAAGGTAAATATTTACCTATTCATCTGTCAGAAAGAGCCAATGCCGCCCATCTGTGCTGCACTGTGTGCTGCACTGTGTGCTGTGTGTGTGCTCTGTGAAATGATAATGTGTGGCACACTGGGGCCACGGCAGCGTAGGAGTCAGTGGAGACAGAGCAACCAAAGAGTTTTAGGAGAAAGATAGAGATGGTAAAAACTGTGCTTTGGGGAGACTTGTTGTCAAAACGAGTGCTGCTAACTTAGAAAACTACGCTTGTGTATAAAAATACAACATGTGCTATGAGGGTTCTAATGTGAATGTGAGTGTGAAAAAGGGGGAGTTAAGAGCAGCTGGGACCACTTTGAAGATTAGTAACCCATATTATATAGTGTGAAAATTATGTTCAAGTCAGTATATTACACAAAAACATATACTGCATTATACATTAGACAAGGAAAGCACAGAGCTAACGCTGAGCGTACCAAGTGAAAATTACCACTGTACTTTATCATTTGTTTGTCAAAGTGTTGAAGTCATTTTAATTTGCATGTGGCATAGATCTCGTGGAAAATGAACTTCAAAATCATGTGAATATGATGAAAACATCAAGCGTTTAGCTCATCAGCTCCGGCACCCCACGCTTCCAACGGGGCAGTTTGAAGGGCCATCTGCATGTTTATTTAGAAGGTTTACACAAGATTAAACCTGCTTTGAAGATATGATCAAAACCTCAGGAGTGCATACACACATCACATATATCACATGTCATAAGCCCTGCCGATATCACGACTGCTGCCTCAAATACATTTCAAGCTAAATTGACAGTGAAGTAGATTAAACATTTGGCGGCATATCCAGGTCAGTCATTTGTCGTCTCACTTAACTGTTGTTTTCAATCTAATTTGTTTAACGCTGCTTTTGACAAATGTCTCTACTTCTTAACTTTATCTCATCAGTGTAAAAATGTGCTACTTTTATGTGTGCAGAATACAGAGGCGCTTTCATACTTGCTGCATCTAAGAGAAGCTCTCTTCATACACTACACAGAAGACAGGAAAAGGGTAAAAGAAGAACTCTTGTAAGAAGTGCTAGTAATGATGCGGACCCTTAAGTGTTTGGTTTAGCAGTGACAGCTGGAGGTAATGGCACTGTCACGTTTCAACTCATTTTAGAGGAGACCAGGACTCACTCTCACTCTCCTCACACCGGCTCTGCTGATGAAGGACGGGCCTGTCACGATTTGATATTAAAAGGGCTGGCAGTAAGTCTAGAATTTAAAACAAGACTCTCGAACTCTTCTTCTTTCTGCTTCCATAGTCCATAGGTCTTTGAACAACCATATAACAGAAAATATGATATAAAAAGTTTCAAGTTATTAAACTAATGAACAGTGTGGGTTAGGTTAGCAATGCGTTAGCGTTCCCCTGCTTGTATTAATCATTATTTAATCTGATGATATTTTGAAATAGGCAAATAGCCATAACATGACAATACAGAGCACACTTCAGCTATGTAACATACAACCTAGTACATGTTGTTAATTGTTTAGTTATCAAAATATTGAAAACTGGATTGAAACTGTACATTATAAAATAATTTTATTTATTTGCTACATTCTAGTGAGTCGACAAAAAAAAAAAAAAAGATTTTTTTTTTGGGCCAATAAATCCTCTGTGTACAACAGTTAAGTATTGAACATTGTCGCATTGTGCCAGGGCAACAAATAAAGTGCAAAAGAGAATCTAAAGAGGTTAAGACTTGGAGCCAGGCGTTTGACAGTGGAGAGGTGACAGATGAAGTATTGGAGAAGAGACTGAATGCGGCAGGTGATGGCTTTAGCTGGCTTAAGAGGAGCTGTCAAACTGTCACAAGCCCTCTCAGTCTCCCTCTCTCTTGCTCCCCTGCACCTCACTGCAAACTCAAGGAAGTTGGAATGGATTGCCGGGTGATTTTCTTATACTTATATGGAATATAGACTGTTGTGAAAGCCCCAATGCGCACACAATCAGGCCCCATTGAGCCCAAGAAGACTACTGGCAAGATCATCTTCGACCCATCCCACATGCAACACAGCCGCTTTGAACTTAGCCCCTAAGGCGAGAAAGCAGAGATCTATAAAAGTGTTCAGTGTTTTTTTCTTCTTTTTTTTTTGTTCTGCAAAATACGGCTTCTCTATGATTAACAAATGAACCGTGTCTTACAAAGCCTATTGTTACATCATAGTTAGAGTGTTTTTTTTCACCTTTTCTAATAGGTAAACAATGTCTAAATCTAAACAGGAGACGTGAGCATGTTGGATATGCTGCCGGTCTCCTAAGTGAATACTGAGCCATTTGTCTTTTAACCTGCAGTGCAAAATAACCTCTGTCTTTCCATGTAGCAGGTCATTTGTAAAGATTGTGCCCGGGTGTGGCGCGCTGAATGGAAAGCCAAGTAAATAATGATCCCGCCGGAGTCATCAGTAAACTTTATCATTTAATGAAACAGGGCCGAACAGCAGCGGAGCAGAACTGCGCTTCAATTTAACACACACATTTCCACACACATAGTTCATTAGGCTGGGAGAAGGGTAATGAGAACGCGGACGCCAAAGATCCATCCACCTACTGACGCGAGCGCACACATCAGGGGGAGCAGAGGGAGAGGTGCTTGGCGATGGTCTGCAGTAACTCCGAGCTGGGAATTCAAGAGGTTTTGCCATAAGGATTTGTTCACTATAGCACATTCATTTGGGTTTATGGCCTCAATACATAAGCAGTAGACCAAATGGCAGAGGTGCAGATCAATATAACTGTATATTATGGCAAATCTGTGCTGTTCAAGGGAAACTGACATGCATTTTAGGTTTTTGGTGAATGTAAGAGCTGAATGTGGTGAAATTTAATTTAAACACTTTTTATAAAATTTTATATCACAGATATGGGGTGTATACTGCATTCACTCTTTTACCGAACAATCACATCAACAGTAAACTCAATCGGTAGATGGAGTTGGCATTATACAGCCTCTGATTATGAGTTATGATATAAAGTATTTCACCATTCATTTCATAGAAAAGAAGCAGCCAGACATCTATATGACGAGGCTGTTACTTTATAAGGCTGAGAAACATTCCCCTGCAGTAATTATTTAAGCAGTACAAAGGATCATATACGGCCTCGATATTGATTTATATGGTATAAAAAACAGCCATGGCCTGGCAGACAGAAACCCACTGTATCTCTTATAGCAGAGTGGTTGCAGACACCATTTCTCTCTCTCCCATTTAAGGCGGTGAGAAGAAAGACATTAAGGCGCTCACACATTTGTGACTGTCTGGCCATCAGCATTAAATGGACTGTCCCTTTGCACTTTATTTCAATTTAATCTAACATTGGCATGGATTCAGTGTGATTTATCATTGCGGCCCACAGTGCAGACTTGACCCGGGCAAAAGTGGATAACATCAAAGCAGCCGATAAATGTCAGACATAAAAGAGGTGCCCAAATGAAATGAATACTCAGCTTGCTTAAGCACAAGCCTTCAGCCATCTCTCATATACTGTAGTCCTTACTTCAGATTGACACAAAGAAATGCATGTCAAATAAATGTTTATCATAGGCTAAGAGAGGAGGCAATCAAGTGCGCTTCACCTTCATGCCAGTTCACCCAACAGAAACACCATGAATAGATCACACTTTAAAACCTCAATCAACTGCAAAAAATGAAGGCTGATGTCGCTGTAAAGACTTTTAATTGATGTTGAAGTTGGTTGTTTTCTGTTCGACAGGTAATTAACGGATTAATTATTTTAACTAACTTATCATTTTATGAATCATTAGGCTGACAGTCACGGATGCATCCGAGTGAGATTTAGAGAGAGTAAAAACCTGTCAGGAAATCAATTAGTGCTCCTTTAATGTGGGTTCCTTCAGCAAAGATACACATCACAACAACACTGGTCACATGCTGCGGTCTGACATAAAGGCACACAGCTATAAACAGGTCTCACCATTTTAATGAGCTTTTCTGATTATCTGTCTTGATATCTCCACATAAAAAAGCTTTATAGGTTCAAATATCATTAAATTAATGTTTAATGATACAGTTAGTGGTGTGGGAGATAATATTCTATTTTTGCAACGGTCCAACTGTCTAACAGGCTCTTGTTACACAATTGCCCTCTTATGACATGTTTTGCGTTAAAAGTGCATTCCAAAGGGCTCAGTGGATTAACAGGGCTAAACATTAGATCATGTAACTAGAACTTCAGGTTTTTGGCGGCAAATTTTCCCCGGGGAAAGAAAGAAGCAAAGGACACAGGAAGAGAGAGTTTTGCGGTGGAGTGGTATGGCAGTAAAATCCCATCATAAAATATATGTACAGTATAAGATGAGAGGAGTGACTCAAATGACACTCACTCAACATGGACTGAAACTGTGCTTTGAAAGACACTGACTCACACAAGATGGAGAAATGTGAGAGGAGCCTCAGAGGTGAGTCAGACAGGCAGACGACACTGTTATTAGATGTACTCGAGTATCAGCTGACCTCGTGTGGCAGGAGACTGCACATCAGCCAAGGAAACAAAAACAAACACTATTATTTAAGACTGTGTTAGTGACTGTGGAGTGTACACAGTGAGAAACTAGTGCACTTTAAGACTTACGGTAAATCTACAGTAAATCTTGTACATTTACATTAAATAAGTAATCTTTTTTTATTGATTGACGTGAAGTTCTCACGAGAATCTATTTTTTTTCTTCTGTTTATTTTTTGTTGACAATTAGAATGTCCTGTAATATTTTAATCTTGCTAAAAAAACAAAACAATGATTACATAAAAATACTTTACAATGAATGTAAATTTAAACAGGAAAAGTCCAACTAAAATTCACCTCATTCACAGGGGAACATGGGGCACACCTACACAGAAACAGAGAAAAGAGGCCAACTTCACTGAAAGGCCTAACTTGGTCCAATAAAAGTGCATGTGAATGCTGTATATATTATGCATATTACAGATATTATTTAAATAAATACACCATGCAGACACAAGAAAAGAAGTAAATAAGAAAGTCTGAGTCATTGAATTGTAGTCATTGTCAGTTAGCTTAGCACAATACTGACTCACTGCTTTGTAGTTGCACTGACAACAAATTAGTAACATAAAACAGACAAGCCGACAATAAAGCCCAATGAAAGCTTGTGTTAAATTGATATGTGCTTTGAAAGAAGAACAGGAGCGCCTATTTTATTCGGGATGATCCAGGCAGGGTGTGTTTAGGACCGACCCACTCTGGCACCTGCTCTTTGTGATCAGTGTGGGTTTTGAGTTTCGCTGTTGCTCTGACATGTTTTAAGGACACATGTGCTCACTTATGTAAGAACAGTTGTGTTTTTCACTCATAACTCCACTAATTACAGTGAGGTGTACACTTCCTGTGTGTCTGTGTTTGAGAGAGACAGAGAGGAAATGAAGTAAATCCAAAGGAAGTGCCAATAAGACAAGGCTGTGTCGGGGGCTGCCAAGAGCCGTTAGCCAAGTCTCACAAAAGGTGTGCTCAAAGCTTGTTGAGAAGTTAATGACGCGGTCTTTGCTGATTTCCTGTTGTTTAAACTGAGTCCATTCACCACCTAGACTCATTAAGAGACACAAGCAAGTATGTAGGCAGGAAGGCACCCTCACCCAGTCATATGTATTACACTCAAGATTGTATTAACATTAAAAGCCAATACTTGTTTTAGTATTGCTTGTTAGTATGGTTCAGACTGTCAGTTGTCATCTTATCAGGATCACTCTAATCCATGCTTTCAGTACAGGTTTTACAAGTCTAGTGTTAAATAACCTAATAAATGGACATAGTGAAATATGACATCTTTTTATAGCCCCTAAATACATTATTAATATTATTAAAAGTGGCTCTTGTAATAGGGTCACACAGATCTGGTTTAAAAGCTCGGGTCTCAGGTGACTGAAAGGTCAGAATTTAGAGTTGTTTGTTTGTACATGCCCGGTTAATTACTTGTTACTTAACTTGATGAATCATGGGTTTAAAAGGCTAACAGAGAAAACAGCAAAACACGTCACACTAAATGACTCTGACACGAACAAGCATAAAATACACATCAACACTGTTGCCAATATTAGTCAAAAACATGTAAGGCTACCACAATAATGTTCTGTCAGATCTAAACTGAGAATCATAGTAAATTCATTGGCTTTACCCATACATAAGCTTCATATACATTATCTATATTTAATCTTTTTTACATTCTATAAATCATATTATCACTCAATATTTTTGATTTGTGTTGTGGAGCCCTTGTAAAATAAACATTGCAGGTACAGCTCATAATATAATTTTTTAAAATAGATATGTTTCTTCAGCACTGTGCTGTTTGAATCTACTACAGTTAACTGCTTGTTGAATCTTCAACTGAAACAAAAAAACAAAACCCCAAAAAACAGTAGGAACAGACATGTCCCGCCAGTACACAGGGTTATCGCGCTGAAACCGTCTCCCTCTCTCACCCCTGCTCTCAGTTCCCGCCTCTCTCCCCTCTCTTTTCCACCTGGCTTGTCTGATCTGTTTATCATTTCTTCAGTTGCCGTTCAGACTGCTGCCGCCTGCCTGCCACTGTTTGAGTGAAACATTAGCCCTGCCCGATACCTTAAACCTTTTGAGTGTGTGTGTGTGTGTGTGTGTAAACTGATGAAGGTATGTCTTCAACAACAAATTAGCAAGAGACTGTCTCCACAGCGCACACAAAAGCTGTCACGCTACTGGCACATCTGACCTGCTATAACTCCTGCTGATCTGATGAAACTCATGACTAATCAAGGTGACTAATCGAGACTTTTATTCAAACATTCAGCGTCAGCACAAAAACCGTCTGGCAGCCAATTGTTTGAGGAAAACTGTCGCCTTTCTTAAAACAAACCGTGATAAGCTTATTATTAATATGTAGCCACAGTTAAGCACACCACTGTGTTGATCCGACCGCACATCTTAGAACTGACAATATTTGCAGTCTACTCATGAATATAACTCCATAAAAGTGTGTATATGCAATTAAATGAAATCCACTGCTATTAAAAGCATTCCTCCAGGCTAAAAAGGTTGGAGAATAGCATGAAAGGTCAAAGTCATTTCATTTATTAGCTTCATTTAACCACACAACATGCGCTTGTAGAGTATATTTTTACAGACAGAATGAAACAGGAAGTAGTTAAGTGTGGTTGGTGCTGTGGGTTCTGGTTTCCCAGAGGTCACGCTGGAGGTCGTAGGTCACGGTCCCACACACAGCAGCCTGGATCACAAGGATTAGTCACCTGTTTACCTTTCCCAACGCCTCTGGGATCACATCTTTAACCCTAAACACAGCTGCGTGCTCTGCAAGAATGTGTCAACAACTCGAAAAACTGCTGCAAGCTGCTGGCTTTCTGAAAATTATTATTTATTATTCATCTTTTTTATATATTTTATCTATACACTGTGAGGAGTCATTATATTTGGGCTAACTTACATGTGCTGAATGATACAGCTCTACAATATGTTGATGTTTTTTGAGATCCTAATAAGTCAATACAGTACTTAGAATACAAAGTCACAACACATAGTCCAGGTTAAGATTTAGAAATGTGTTAATAAGGAATTTATCCTACAATGTAATTAAATGCATAAGAAACTGAACCTTCATTAGTTCCAAAATACATTTATTTCAATAATCGCCAAATCATTCACATGGTCAAAAATGATGGTATTTATTGCAGCCAAATAGAATAAATTATGTCAGAGACATAATGCCTCAGTGGGGTTTTATAATGTATAAACCTGGCGGTGGTTTAGATCTCTATAAATATGTGCTGATTATGCATGTTCATTCAGCCCTTAACAGAACACCAAGTACCACAACATTCGGTTTAAATAGGAATATAACATCACTAGATGGAATTCATGGTACTTCTTTACTGGATCTACAGTGTAGCTGCCACTGCACAAGGACTGGAGGTTTAAAAGGTCAGAACCCTCAGAGTGACCACAGGTAAAGACTCCATAGTGCAGACCTGCTCCCATTATTCAGCCCATATCTAGTCCACAACATGCTGACTTCTAACTCTGCCTTTTCTGTTCGACCTCACCAACACCAAGACATTCAGATTCATCTTTCAGGCAGCCTCTATTCCCAAACCTCCCTATTCTTTTTCCAGCATTTCATCTTTGGCCCCAGCGGCCCGACCACGCTTAATCCTCCTGGTGTTCTTCAGGGAGCAGCCAGGCCCAGATATTGTGGCAAAGTATGACACAAGTGTGAAAAATCCCCTGACCACGTTGGTTCAATCTGTAACAGCCTTATTCCACTGTAACAGGATTTTCTCTATACATTATTACATAAAGACTGCACTTCATTATGTGATTTTAATTGATAGAAGCTGAGTCAAAGGGATGAGAAAAATATGGACCGTGTTGGCAGACAGAAACAAATTAACCATTTTAATGGAATAACTACTTCGCTGATTGTTCGAATTACGCACAGCGGGAAACAATTGCACATTACAACAACTTGGAGAAATTAGGCATTAAGCCATTGCAAGAATTATACGTCAGTTTTAAGTGAGGATAAAAAGTGCACCAGACGTGGCCTAGGCTAAAAGTCGTGTAGAGCAAAAGTCGCTCGGCATATGCATTTACAATCAACTTCTATAATGACTGCAATTTTAAGAAAAGGGGGGAATTGATTTCCTTTCGTACATCTGCACATTTCATTGAGCAAAAGGGTCACAGAAGTCCTCATTTGCCATTAGATTTGATCAGTGTAGACGAGCTCCCGCTGACAGATTATTTGGGCACTCAACCTCTCAGAGACCTCCAAACTAGATGCATGTTTCAATATGGGAGGGGGAAAAAAAGATGTGCTGTCGTGAGGGCATCCGGCTGGAAAAAAAGGACTTTTGGGCTTTTCTGTGTTAAATAATTACATCTTGTCTAGCGGGATAACTACACTTAATAATGGGTATATAGATTTGTCTTATTTCTGCTCTGCCTGCATCCCACTCCAATCAATAAAGTGCAGCTTTATAATAACTATTGTACTTACCTTGGCAATGTGCAGATAATATCAAATATTGTGCAAATGTATTCACTATTCAATTATTTATTTATTAAATCTCAAGATTTATAGTTTGCATTTGGTGAATATATTTTAGCCTCTCAAATATATATTGCAATAGACACTAGTACAACCGTCAACTCAAAATACTAACATATTCTTATATTAAAGTGTGGTCTTATACCATGTCTATATAGAACAAGAACATTTAAAACTGTTAGGTCCCATTTTCTCCTATATTTTTTAAAAATCTAGTTTAGATACTATTTTTTTACTTCAATAAGTAACTAAGTAATGATATTTAACAACCATAGCCAAGTAACCACATATTATGCTATAACAGAATGGCACTTCGCACATGTTTAAATCTAAGGCCATAAAAAGCAGTGAAGCAAGGACACCTTTCCACATGTGGGTAGTTATTCTCACTGATAAGAGCAGCCTGAGGCATTTGACCTCTTGACCTTATTGGTGTTGGTGGCACTAAGCTGCTTGTGAGGAGAACTACTTATGTCTCTTTTGTGGGACAGACTGACAGACCTCAGGCTTCTCCATCTGCACACACTTTGATGTCTCTTTTCATAAAGGCTTAACCAAGACATCATTAGAAGGTTTTAAAGGTTAATGCACATTTTTGCATGTTCATTTATTTGGATTTGTAAGTTTCAAATACGAAATAAAACTGTCCGTTAACCAAAACATTTCTTATGTTGAAATTAGTCAAAAGTAATATAAAAACTAATTTAAAAAAATTAATCAAAAAACTTTTGTACTGTTGACAGAAAACAATTTTTCTCTTGCTATGGATCCCACCCTGGACAACTAATATTACACAAACAGAACATGTGTGATTTGAATAAAGTTTAAGTAGAAACATAGATCTCTATATTCACATTTAATATTGTCAGAACAATTGAAGCAGAACTAGATAAGGCTTAAAAAGTGACTGATAAGATATAATGAAGGCCATAATCCGAACATCTAAAACATTATGAACAGTTAGAGTTAAGTTTGCCTGTTACTGAAGACAGTCACATTGTCCCACAAAATTCTGTGGGACACTACAGTCAGTAGTATTTACTATTATAATAAGGAAATGCGGTGTTAAGATCAATTTAATCCAAAGTACAACATCATTTTTCAAATATATTGACAAAGTAAGTTAAGATCCTCTGTGTATCAGCAAATTAAATATAAAAGAGCCATAGCCCAGAATGGCTGTTGCTACCTTGTACAATTGGTTGGAACACGCACACTCTTGCTCCCTCTCTTGCTCAAACACACAATTACAGACACTGAGGGTGTGTTCTTGGCTTGTCAAAAGCCCTGGCCTCTCTCCCAGACCCTCAACTGCACCCCAGCAATTACTGCTCCAGCCAAAAGGGTCAGAGCACTGCATGTGTAGCCTCCTGCTATTGATTTCACACAACCACCGTCACCCAGTGTGGGATTCAGGCAGCCTGTGTAACAAAGGCTAAAATCCAATGACCATGTGCATCGCACACACTATTCAACGATACACAAAAGTGGACAGTCAAATAATGTAAACAAGACTACAGGAAGCAATACTCTAATGAGGACAGGCTATTTCTGTATTTGTTCAAGACGTCTAGAAAAACTTTCTTCAATTGGGAAAAAAAACTAAAACAGCCAGATGTGGGGGCATGGGTAGGTCATATAACATAATGATCACTTGAAATAAAGAGTAATGAACCCAACTTTAAATGATGTGGCATGGTGAACACTACACAAACTCACTATGTATAAAGAGTATATCAAACTTCCCTGACTGGATCAATAAAAACACAAGACACAAATGCAGGGGTTGACAGTGACCTGAATTCTCCAGATTTATATTTGTTAAGCCTATGGCTTTGACTGTTGACCTACATGGGGCAGCTATATGAAATGTACTGATTGCAACAGTACATGAATCTCATCTTCTTAGAGAAAAGTCAGTGGTTGAAAAAGCCTTTAATCTGCAACATCAAAAGACATGTATGTGAACATATAGATATTAAAAACTCGACCTTTATGCAGGCAACAGACCATTAGAATTTCACAAGCTCAACTTCTACCACATTCAGCAGAACTCAGATGTTATATAAAAGATCCTTATAGTTTAATGTTAGTACATTACTAGTACATTGGGATTATGAGTTCATCATCTAAAGCTAAACTACAAATGTCCCACATGATTGTACTATAATCTACTATGTCACATATTACAAATAATTCTTTATGTTAAGCAGCGAGTCCTGTAGTGTGCGTACCTTTCTTTGAGGAAGTCCACCACTTTCCTGAAGTCGTCAACGCAGTACTCTCTCTTCATGTCCATCAGAACACTGTCTGAGGCCGACTGCACAGGCACATGGAGGAACGCATACACACGCGGGTGACTCAGGATCTTCGCCATTTCCTAGAGATATAAGAAGGACAAAAGAAAGACTTAAGTTGTTATAGACAAGGTAAGATAGGTAAAGACGTTGTTTACACTAGTGAAAGTAATAATTGCAAAAATATAAAACTTGTATGTTTAATAATGAAAACAAACAAGTATTTCAGCAAGGATTTGACTGATTACAGTGGGCCAATATTCACCAATACTGGCCATGGAAAAGTTGATCAAAAGGGCACAAAGTCTCAGGTGGCATGTACCAACAATACAAATCACAACCTGAGGAAAGCAATATCACATGTAATGATTTTTTCCTGCGCTGCCAAGGTTTTGGTGGAGCACACAGCAGAGGATAATAGTTGACAGCCTTAAATAATTGCAGCTTCCATTAACATTCTTGTCTGCCTGCACTCTGCTCACCTTACACCTCTAGTGAAAGACGGCAGCGCTCTCTTGTTTTATACTCCTAACAGAAAGCAGCAGAGGAGAATTCAGCATGTCTCCACTAGGATTTATAGTACAAAGAGTCAAGGCTGGTGCAGTAGGGGTTCTTTATGTCTGCAAAGTCAAGAGCTCGCTACAAAGCACACAGGTCCACATCTCCGATCAAAAATGTGAAGGAGAAAAAAAGACATATACAAGTTAAGTTCCATTATCTCTGTACGGATATCTGCCGACTGGGTGCCTTGACTTGAGTGGAGAATAAAGCTTGGTTCACACAAAGTGAAGGTGAAGAAAACTACCATAAATGTATGGATAAAGGATTTTGTTGTAAATGTAATATTATAGTGATTTTGAAAAAAGTTTTCTAAGATGTAAATTCAAGGTTATCAAGCTGGCATGAGATATAGATTTATGGGCTCGCAAATACAACATAATATAGCAATATAATGTTGTATAAAAAATATATATGTTATACTTTAATTTGTGTGTTTGTATGAAGTATCTGAGTGGTATCTGTATATTTATTTATTTTTGACAGCCCTAATTATGAGTCTATAGAAGACAGTTCCTTGAGGTGTATATTGTACAAGCATCTGGTGCTATATATACAACAAGTGTTACAATAAAATGAATGAGTGTGTGTGTAAAAATACAACCAGGCATGTGAATCATATACAAGACAAGATTTGCCATCGTGGGTTTTCCTCCAACTATGTGATAGAATGATACCCTGTTACCACATGCCATTTCATTCAAATGTCAAGTTAAAGATAAAATACATGTAATTATATTATATTTTATTAATGTGTAGAATTTATAATTAAATATGGAAGTGGGTGACATCCATATTTACATGTAATATGAATCTTTTTTTTTTTTTTTTTTTGCTTTGCATGGACATCTGAGTGTAACTCCAACTAATTTGTTGTTATTATTTTTCTCTAAATTTGTGTTTGAATGTTACCTTTTCAAAACATGAAAGTGCAACAAATTGAAATGTTCCTTTTGCATAAATAAACTAAGTTCTGAAAAGAGATGTGTAATACTGATTTATCCAATAAAATAAAGCAATATTTCCAGAACCAATATTTTCTCATACCCGTACCAATTACGCTTTCATTTTACAACTAGACTGACAGACACATCTTTTTACACATCCCATTAATTAAAAGAATCCCTCTTTTTAGTTTTTATGATTTTAATTTATTTGGGTGGTAAAAGAGCGAGAGAGCGTGCAGATGTCAGATTTCTGATGGACATAATCAGGATGCTATCATTACTATGCTAATCACCACAAGTAGGAGAGAGAAAAGGAGAGGGGAGGAAGAAATGATTTAATGATTTCCTACAAGAATGTGCTGATTGCAGTCCGTCTTCTCAATTAAGATCTATTGTAGCGGGCTCCCTACTTCATATGCAGATACGGGCCGTTTGTGGGCACGCACGCACACACTGAGAAAAAGCTCACTATGAAACGCCACAGGGGGTTGACCACTGGAAGATCCAAATTAGCGAGAATTAATTTGGTTGGAAAATGGAGTCTGATTGGTGACAGAAATCAGAGAGCAGAATGTGTAGGAGAGAGGGGAAAGAAAAAACAAAGTGAAACAGGCTTTTATGTATTTTTATGTTTTCAAAGTGAATTAATGGATGATTGATGGATCGTTAGCCCAAGTATTAATTACAACTTCTTATGACTTCCTTTGTGGGTAATTAATCCAGACATTTTACTGCAAGTATTTTACAATTTATATTTCAACACTGAAGTCACAGGTATAAATTTGCACAACAGGGAAATTGAGCCAACAAATGGAGAATAAAATATAAAGCATGGCATCGTAAAGTAAGCTTATTGATGATCATTTCACAAACGCTGCGACACAAGGAGATAAAGCTACACATTTATGACCACTGAATTTATAGTTATTTTGTTACTATGCGACTACGTAGTACATCTGGTCGTCACAATAAAAATAAACCAAAATCCCAGTTGTTGGAATTAGACTGATGAGACTCATATGTGAAACAACATAATAAAATATATTAACCCCATTGTTTATCAGCATAAAAAGCAAATAAGAATGACAGCAAGACATGTAATTCAAATAAACCACTAAATAAGGAGCTGGCTGATTCCCAAGTGGTGGACTGGCAACAACAACAAAAAAGAAGCAAAAGATGAATTATAGTTTCAATATTCAGCTTGGATACTCATTCAGATGCATCTATTAAACTGGAGGTGAGACCAATGCAAGACTCCATTCACTTATGATTCCTAATACATGGATTTCCCCCAAAAAAATACATTTGGCACTTTAATACTTTAATATGATCAAGAAAAAACAAGGATTACCATGTTAGTTAATAAGTCCCCCTGTTAAATATAATTCATTCCATACATCCATCAACCCAAAACATGCTATACAGGTCTCCAGGAAGAACAGTTGATAGTCAAGGTCAGTTAAATACAATCAATCAATGAACCTGCCCAGGGACTACAGGTGGAAATTAGCACTGGTGCTACAACCTGGTACAATGCATCTCTCCTGTTAAGGTTAATGTACAAATTGTGCACTGTCCCTGTCTCAAATAAATAAACAATTCAATTCAATTCAATTAAAAGTGAAAGGTATATAGAAAATGGACATTAAAGTAATGGATGTGTTGATATCTGCAAAATTAGAATACTGATATAGTCTGTGATTAAAACAAATCAAAAAAGGCTGCAAAATATAAAATAATATACTCTTTCAAACAAGGATATCATAAAATATATCCACACTTTATAATGGATTCAAATTTTTTCATTTGAATAATAATATCAGGCTAATTACATAACAAAAAACGCTGAGATATTTCTTTGTCAATATCACCCACTACAACATTTTTGCACTCTTCCAATAGAGGCTGCCTTGACTTCATCGATATACAGCTGTAATAGGGGGGATTTGCAGTATACTGTACCATATAGCAAATCCTTATGCATTTTTCTCTTCTTTAACAGCCAGCCTCCACTGTGCACAAATGTCAAGTAGCCTCTAAAGGAATGTGGGGAATTACAGATAAACAGATAAATAATGTACAGGATTTTTTCACTCAACAGCACTATTTATCATGTATGTATGTGACAGCATCCTTCCCGCCCACTAATGATCGCACACTACAGATATGAATCTCTGGTAACTGATCCCTGTGGAGCTCTGGCCCTTCTCTGTCTGTGGCTGACAGGCAGTTTAGGCAGTCTGAGGCATAAATGATGCTATATGGGCGCGTGTATTGCTTAGCTAAAGGCTTGGTTTATTGCTCATATGAGGTAACCATCTCATTTGGACCAACCAAACAGGGCCTCCACAAATCAGCGCACACACCTTTGTACTTGTATCCTTATTCGTCCTGAGAGTGCTTATAGCTACACAATGTTGTTTGCACCATTCTTTGTGCCACTTTTCTCCTTGCTCCCACCAGGCATCCGCGCGGTCGTATTCACACAACACACGAGGCGCGCTCCTTTCATCTCGGGTTGATCAGCCCAGATAGACAAACGCACCACAGAGGATCTGAGTTAACTGGCTTAGCTCAAAGCATCTGATATGTACCCCCTCAAATCAGATAGCAACAAAAAGAACATATAAAAACAGAGTGGAGCCAGATAAAAGGAGGCGGATTCCCTTCTTACAAAGACAAGAACTCTGTGTAGTTTGGGGATTTATTTTGTGGGTTTTGGGGCGAGAAAACTTTTGGTACTTGTGGGGATATTTTTCTCTAATTAATAAATAATTCAAGTCCAGTTAAACCTCAATACATGATCAATAGGCATTTTTATCAAGGGCTTATTGATTGGTCGACAGCCGTTATCAACACCAAATAAATGGCAGGGGCTAACAGAGAAAGTGCCTATTTCAGCAGATTCTACTAGTTACGCTGAAAAACTGCACACAAAGAAATAAAAGAAACAGTAAAACAATCAGCATGAATGCAAGTTGCACTATGTAACTTTTAAAGCTCTGTCTATAATGTTTCACAGTATGGCATTACATGTCTCACATTTATTTAATTACATTTGTTTTTATTGTTCTATTTATTGTTCTAATAGCTTAAAACCACGCACTTTGTGTCAGCAGGATTGCATCTCCACATATTTGACCTACAACTTCCCATCGTGGCATTACCCCGCTTCTGTCCAAGGAGAAACTGTAGATATGTTTAATTCCATATTGTGGAACATTCCAAGCAAAGCGTTCTCCATGGAGAAAACCAGATGCATGAAAGCAAAATTTGGAGTCTGTAGATTTTTTTTGTTTTAAATCTAGTCATACTTCATATTTGTTATGAGGATTAAATGTTTATCAAGCTTAATCACCATGTTGCCAGCTAGATCCATTACCATCAATTAGAGCTACATTTTAGCAGAGAAACCAAAATAATTAAGCAGTGCTAATTACAGTCACCTGTCTCTGAGTACCATAAATAGAACCTTATCCTATAGGGAGCACAGTCTTACTTACACATACAGTGCATCTCGCAGACTGTTATGGTAAAGCTTCCCAAAAGCAGTGGCACATAGAAACAAAATGTCCACAAAGATATGGGATAGTATTAAGAGGGTTATCCCAGGGGAGTCTATGGAGAAAATGATTGAACACGGTGGTCCCAGGATGATACGTCATGGTGGTGTGTGCGCATTTCTATTTGTGAGAACTTTATTCGGAAAAAAACTGAGCTCCCAGCGGTATTTCAAACACTTGGAGTTGCATTTGATTTTCCCCGGAGGGCAGCGCAGGCCCCAGCACCTCACATAGCACACATGAAGTCTATAGATCGCACAGAGGGAGAGAGATTACATTGGCTCTGTAGCATTGCAGAGTCCTATACCGCACAATGTGTAAACACAAGTGGCTGTTACGAGCTGGAAAAAAACATCATATAAATTATTAAAACTAAGAACTTTGCTATGTATAAATAAAGTCCATATTAGGAGCAAAACAAGAACACATTAATGAATAAATAAGTAAAATAAAACTGTAACTCGCATGCTTTCACTTTTAAGAGAATAATTTGAGCAACATTAACAACAGGACATCACTGGATCGCATAATTGAAAACTTAATTTGCATCATAATTATAACAATTTGCAAAAAGCTACAATTTAGTTCCACAGCAAAACAACTTTAACTAGATTTTGTCTTGTTACGCTTCCACCTCATTAAAATGATCATAATCTCAAAGAGCACATTTAAACACAGCCTCTATAGATTACAATATGTGCATAATAAACCTTTGTCTAGTATTTCACATCGTCTGGGTTTATGTAGGCTTACGACATCTTAACATTACATTTATATGCATTTGAAAAGTTTATAGAGGTCTAGAAATATGCTGTGTCTCCTGTAGACTTTAAATGTGATATATTTCTGTTCAAACTGGGATGATCTCACATGATGTTAAATGGACAACAGTTCTTTCATTCATCGGGCCCTGACTGATTGCTACATATGAGGAGGGTACTTTCACACCTCATTTACTGACTCTGCGGGCATGCTATATTCAATCACACACTCTCACACACCAGCACACAGGTATATGTGCACTAAAGCACACTATATGATTGGATGACCTACTGTTGTGCACTTGACAACTTTGACAATGAAATTACATGTGAGGTATGGGCGGAATACCGGTCGGATGTACAGACAGGCTTACAGTGAGAGAAGGGAGGCTAAAACAAAAAGCAGAAATTGAAAATGTCAATGAACAATGGGGAATATGGAGGGGGTATTTTACTAACACTGGAAAAGGAACCACTGATGGCTCAATGCAATCAACAAAAATGGCCAAGACATCTGGAACAGGAGAGGTGCATTTAACTGCTACAATCAGCAAATGGTGGTATGAGCTTGTCTTCACCCGTCAGGAAAAAAACATAGAAGACTAGAATACAGGACTGTAAGTGAGAAATAGTAAAAATGTGCTGAGGGAGAGTGCATAGGTCATGCTCAGGCTCATCTCCAGTCATTCACGGTGCCATTACAGAAACAGGCATCTCATCTGACTTGTGCTCACCATGACTGATTGACTAGAGAGATTTGACGTTCACCATTACACCTGTCCTATTCCAGTGATTACTATCATTAGGAGCAGCACTCAACAGAAGACAAGGAACAAGAGCCAGAAAACGACAGGAAATACAACGTCTGATAAAAAAGACAGGATTTCTCATGTTGGACCATTACATATGTAGAGATGAAAAGGTAAGACAGGTGATGCTCAGAACAGTTGCACATTTAGAGACAGGGGTAGTGTTCTTTTCAACTCATTATAAAAACAACGTGCTTATCTTACAAATTTATTTCTTTGAAGAAAATGAACAGATGCACATGTCATGTTGTATTTCTCCCACCTGTTAGTTGAGCCTTCATGAAATATCACATTTAAAAACTCAAATGCTTCGCCATGTTAGAGTTGAACAAGTATTAAAAAAACAAGATAGTTTCTGTTCAATGTAAAGGGCCCATATCACACTATTTTCTGATCGAATTAAAATTTTGGTTCCTCTTCTAAAACATACATGGAATTGTGTTTTGCTTCATTCACCCATGTTTAACACACAAACCTGCATATTTAGGCTGAGTTCTTCACTCAAACTAAAAACATGATGTTCCACCTTGTGATGTCATGAGGTAATATAGGAAGTTTGCCACTATGTTTTAAACTCCATATACCCTTTATTATATCAGACCTGGCACTGCCAATTTCTACTGAACTAAAGTTAGCTGTTAATTTGAAAACTACAGCTTCGTGAAATCACAAGGTGGAACAGAGCATTTTGAGCTTTGGGAATGTAGACAGATTAATAATAAAGGATTACTCCAACACAACACAAGTCCAGGTATGTTTCTGAGGAAGTAAAAACATTATAATATGGCTTAAAGCTCACAAGAGTCAATTTTGTGCAATATAGGACCTCTAATCAAAAAATCTTTACGCTAACTGGATACACTAATTGCTACAAAAGACAAAATATTAATCTATTTGAATTAGGCTTGGATGTTACAAGCATGTAGTGAAGTGGCTACAGTTATATTATAATGTTTGATAATTGGTGGCTATTGCTAATTCCTTCATAGAAATTAAGCCTGCTAAGCTAAAGGCACCATTCCCTGGAAGACAGCCAGTCTATATTTGCAATGGGTCAACTGCACTAAACCACTATCACGGAAGTACAGGCAAACAGACTCAAGAGTGGACACTGGAGACAAAAGAGTCTGATAAAACTATTCACATTATGTAGGTTAATTGACTAAGGAATTAAAGCTAAACTTATAATTTAATTCTTTGCATCAACATTAACAATAAAAGGAACTGGTGGTGGCATATGAAATCTCTCTTAACACACATACACCAGCCATGCAAGTGTGCTGTGCTATATTTCTAATTATCAGTTAATTGTTATTCCCTATCATTAGGAGGGTGGTTTTTTAATTGTAATGTAGCCAAGCAGAAAGCCTACCTATACATGTGGGGGACAATTAGCCACCTCCATTAACCCCTGCTTAATTACAACCTCCACTGCTGCTTCCCACAGCACTTTTCCCACTCATTTTTACCCCTTGAATCTATCCCCAGGCCTTTATCCCCATTATGATACATTCTGCCCTCATTTCATTCAACTGTCATCTTGATTATTTGATTTAAAAGTATATCTGTTGTGAGCTCCATGTGTTTTTTCAAGTTCACTTTTCTAGGTTATCCCCTGGATTTACCCTCATATTGGCATTAAGTTTTTCAATTAATACTTCTTCACTCAATTTAATATGAACAAGTGTCCTTGGGGATAAAAAGGAAATGTAAATTATAAGGCTAGATATAAATGACACAGATTTAAGGACAAAAGTAACTAGTCAACACCCAACACACACACAAAAAAATAATAAAATATATAAATAATAAAATCAAATGAAATAATTGGAAGCAATAATCTTACTACACTTCAGTGGAAACTTTCCACTTTATATGGACTTTACATTGGAATAAATTTGAGTAGATTGGAAAATCACAGACTTCTAGAAAGCGTATCCCAAGCCAAAATGTTGGGGACCAATCATTCATTTAACCATTATCTATGTCACAATAAGCAATGGAGGAGGACACTAATGAATTGTATTTTTAGAAGTCAATATTGTAATTGTTGTTTTTCTTTGTACGCTGTTGGCTAATTAGTGGGCAGGCGTCTTAAAAACAATTGTATGGAAGTTAATGTTCGTTTACAAAGAAGTGATGCACAAAGACCTTGGCCAAACAGAAAGTAAGTGTGAGAGAGAGAGAAGAGGTCGAGGGAGGAATAGAGTGGATAACTATGTCCATTGTTCCATTAGGGAAGACAATAATGACTGATAAAATGGGGCTGCTAAAGAGGACACAATGGTGCTTAATTGACTCATTAGGAAAAGAAGAGAATGAACTGCGCTAATGAATGGAGAGCCACAACTAAAGTGCTTCGCAAGCAAAACAGAACGACATTTGGTTTATTAAATCGACAAAGTGATGTTATTAGCTCACATTAAAGGCAGTGCATGAGGCGTGAGGGACAGAAATGGTAAATAAATAAAACTTGTCTTATTATTATTTTATTGAAGAGTGCCTTTGGGTCAGAGCAGAGTGTAGCGGCATACCTCTAAGTGTTCCAGTATGTACGGAGGGTTGGTCATGCCCAGTCGCAGCATGGCTCCTTCGGGGATCTCCTCCACCAATCTCCAGAGCAGAGTGGGCAGATCTGTGCCAATGTCCCTGCCATACGCTCCTGTGTCTTCACTGGTCAGCCAAATTTCACACACGCCCTCTGCAGAGAAGACAAATGTACAGCAAGTCAGTAAACAGTGGACAAGAGGGCTGTCACTTGATCTTGTTCCAACGCATTTAAAACAAGAGTCTGACTCAACATGCCACTTGTATAAAATTGGGATTTACTGTCCCAAGATCCCTTTCAGCAATTATTTGTTTGCCAACAGTTAGAAATAATTCACAGCTTTAGGGTCTACTCTGAATAAATCCTAACACAATCCTATCAATTTATGTGGGCTTTGGGCATATCAGAGCAAATAAGCTGAACACATTTTACATTTACAATTTTTGATTCAAATAAGTAAGCGTGCCTCATTGGTGAGCATGGGCAATTGGTATGACTGTGCTGTATTTTTTCAATCCAACACAATCCAATCACCATAGCACCTGTTTTAGCAATTTGTCTTCAATAAATATAGGTTTGAATAAAAAAAAACAAATAAAAGTGTGTGGCACTTTTCTGCAGAAAGAATAGCTAAAGCAGCTTTTAACTATTATGTTAACAACCTGAGGAAAAATTGGAGCAGCAAATTAAAAAATAAAATGTGTTTAATGAAGATGAGATTATGTCTCAAGGTTTTGCTTTTGGTGCCAGTTGTATTACCCCATTGAAGTTTTCACTCAAGTAGAAAAACAAAGAGAAAATCACATTTCCTTATTCATCTAAAAGTTTACTGCAGAATTCAGGAGCAACCCAAGAAAGATAACTAACCAACTACCACACATGCTATCTGAGATTTGAAGGTCAAAGGAGGAGTTATCTAGCGGCTTCAGGCTAAATTAGCGCGTTGCCTGCTGCTGGAGCCTAATGATCTAACTGTCATTTGGCTGGAGGTCTGGAAACGCTTGAGTGTCTGCTTAAGCTATGTGTTAAGACATATCATATCATGCAGATGCACCAAAATAAATTCACACTTGGAGGGGATCAAGAACACACAGCCCGATACAAATACGCAAGTGCCATCATCATTAGCAAAGCACGGACAGACACTAAGATACATGTGGTCATCCAGGGGAGCGATCGTGCTGTTTGGCTAATTGGGCAGTGTGTGTACGTGTTTGCATGTGTGAGGGAAAGTAAAAAGGCCGGCATTAAAGGAGAGAGGACGGAGAGATTAAAGCTGATGACAGTGTAATTGTCCAGAGTAAGAGTCTCTAAAGCTCATCATCAATGGTATTAAGATGCACTAATGATTCGTGAAGTCACCCATGTCTAAAAATGCCATCGAAAACATCCATCAATCACACATGATCACAACAAATGCTGTGCAGCAAACTATTAGAGTTGTTCATTTGCTTTTGTATTCAATAATAATAATAATTATAAACAATTTCTTTAATGTTTGTCCCGTAGTTGCCCACAGGACACAGGGTCCAACTTCAACATATGAACAACATCTTTTTGTTTTGTAATTTGACCATTAACACTTCTTCCTAATGGTTTTACCTAAACTTAATTTCCTATCAAATGCTCACAGATTTTTTTTTCCCCATATAAATGCTATACATGCAATATGAGCCCCGGGCAGTTCACTGACCACCCCCAATCAAATGTTAATACGTAATTTTCCAATACAATTGCGTTGGACGTTTGAACCAATATTAAGCATTACTTCTTTTGAAAATTGCTTGTCTTTGTTGTCTTCTACAATAATTATTACATATATTGCAGTGAGGAGCAGTTTTGATAGCAACAATTTGTTGGTTGCTTTGAAAGCTCGATAATTCAAGGTGATCTGACCAAAATACTTCTGTGCCATTGCCGAATGGGCACAAGTGGTCAGTAAAGGAACAATGATTATTTGAAGGAGATTTTTACAATTGAGAGATATAAGGGATTTGTGGATCAATGGATGGAACATTTACCTCTGAACGAGAAGAACCCTGTGGTTCGATTCCAATTCTGGGACCTATTATCTTTACCTTTGCAAGATAAGGTCAAAGCTTTGTGCTCTTCAAGAGCTTCTGCTTTACACTGGTCTGACAGAGTTAAAAGCCAGCGTCTGGCAAGATTTTTTCCAAATAACATGACAATGGTTCCAAACACACAATCCAAAGCTAAAATTGAACTATTTCCCATTTCCTGTTTTTAATTGTTTGATGTTTCCCTGTCCCCATGATGTTGTGAAAAGCCTCAGGTGTAGACTGCAGAGTAGACACTCAATAATGTGTGCAGTGATTTGGCTCTCTGGCCCTCCTCCTGGTCCCCTTTGGTTTTAAGTGTGCTTATTGTGTTATTGTTGGCTCACGACATAGGGGATGGTCATTTATCAGGAAATGGTCGTCTGCTCTCTATTCTTATCTGCTCCCATACATTTCTGCAGCTGTTTCCTAGAACACAAGAGCACAATTGGTACATGGTGTGGAGCAATGCATTCAGATGAGGGCAAGTATAATGTCTAAATTGGTATCCAAACCATGATGGACCACCTATAACTATTAAGCATCTATGTTTACATAATGGGTTAAATGTTTGCACTGGCGCTTTCATGAATACAACTACATTCACATTTTCCAAAGAATCAAAACTACAGGAGAGAAAAATAGATTTTTTTTTTTTATCATCAGGTTATGGGTTGAATGATTAAGGACAGCCCTTGTGTGTGGCAAAGGAAACAACATGGCATGTATCAAAGTATTGTCACATTCACTGGTTTCCAATATATCAGATAATTGGGGAGTTTATTCAACCTGAAAAAACAACATCTTCAAAATGACTTGCTACCACTCTCAATCAATCATCAATCAATGTTATTTTAAACATTTATAAATAAATCTCCATATAAAAAGCAGAGCATGTGCAGTCTGTTTAGGCATTTAGTTGGCTCACCCTTGTAGTAGACCCTGCACATGTGGGTTCAGGCCTACCTACTTATCTTAATCTCTTTGGCATGGTGTACATTTTGATTGGCTGCCATGGGCTATACTGCCTCACAGATTACTGATAAGATGCACATACAGATCATCCTATTTAACAGCATTAAAGCCCATTCTCCATATCACAAGTTACAGAGCACGGCAGGAAACCAATAAGGCAAAGGCGTGGGGCACTTGATAGAATTTTACCTCCATAACATTTAAAGTTTAGTGCAGGATCATTTCAATGGCGTTAATTGGCAATGAATTCTGTGTTGTGAACTATATGACACCGCATATGTGTACATGTGAGGTAAGGATTATTTATAATAGGATCATATACGTTCATATAGTTTAATCTAAAAGTCACATGCTATATGCGTCAATATCTGCATAGAAGAATTTAATCCTATTTAATGACCAACTTTGCATAAATATACCACCATCTTTTGCTCCTGATAGAGGTGTGCCATTTGTTTTAATTGGATATTCTCAATACTCCTTTCCATTACTACCATCAAATGTGTGACTGTGAATTAGAAATATACATGTGGGAAAAATACCACACCAACACCTCGTAATAAGAGGACAAATAAAAGCACACTTGAATTTCAGTCTACAGACAAATTTTTTTGTTCTGAAACTATTCGCCACTCAGGATATATTATACTTCCATACTGTGAATTACAGAAGTGCATTCATATAGATTTAAATCCATCTAAGGTGGACATGGTTAAAGACATGCGCTTTTTCCCCCACACAGACTGACTAACAAGCCACGCATACACAGCATCTTGGTGCTGTGTATCAGTGACTGGAAGGCCTGTCTGACCTTCAATCACATTAGCCAATGCCCCTATCCATTCTGACCAGTCTGGCCCTGCGGCGCTCTTCCTCCACGCTAAAGCTTCCCACTCACCACAAGACGCTCTGGGCTTCCAGAGCATTGTCTACTACAGCAACATGTACAATCGACTGATTACAGTAGAAAGAAGGAGGCAGGATAAAATGTTTATGATCAAGTATGCAAGATATATATTACACTTAGGTCTATAGTACTTTTACACACAGAGAATAATTATTTATTAAGTCAATAAAAAACTGAGGATTTTGATTTGCAGGAGTATGAGCTATTCAAAACGTCAGCCTGACAATTATGTATTTATTCTCAAGCACCCTAAACTAGACGGATTAACCATTATACACTTTCGGCTAAAGCAAAATACCACATAGTGTTTAATTGCAGTAATTAAGAATCTTAATTTAGAGCATCAACTGTTGAAGTAGAACGTAGGAGGCTTGGCAGGTAACATCCCCTTCTTGGATTAATTCAACACATAAGTTAGAGGTAAATATACACTCCTGGGCATTTGAACCCAAACCTACAGGTGTGTGTGTGTATGTGTGTGTGTGACTGTAATGAACATTTTAAACAACAGCGTGTAAGCATGTCAGCTTTAACCCACTTTCACCGCTTCCAAACTACAGGCATGACCTTCTGAACAGGACTATGTACCAGATAAAAACGTCTGCATACATCAAAGGCACAGTGAGTGTATGTGTGTTGTGTTCATAAGAAAAACATGCCACAGCATATATGGGTCAGATATATTGTATGGATATATCAAAAGTAATTGGCAGAAGGGCTACAAGTGCTGTGTGCACAGGAATACAGTGTGTGCGTTTGTGATGTATGTGTACATGAATGTATGGGAAGTAATTGGGAGAGAAGTTATATCCTCTCTTTCATCTTTTCTCTGGCTCCATGTATATATAGATGTGTGTGCAGTCAAAGAGGAAGTATCTTGTGAAGCTTCCAAAGCAGATGGCCTGCTGTATATAAGAGAAACAGTGATCTGTGGGGACCAAAATCACCCTTTTGCTCACCATGGGGCGATGCAGTCAAGCTTTGTGTGAACTCAGGGCATCCAACCAAACTACTTTTCCCAAATGTTATAGCTACACAGGCAAAATGTGTAGGCTGATTTTTATAAATGTACTGATTAGTTTAAATATCAGACCAAAATGATACCTTTCACTCAAAGAAGAAAGTAGTCAGTGAAGATTTGTTTTGAACAAGGCAAAGAAAATTAAAACCACCAGAACAGCAATAAGCAGGTAAATTATTAACAAAACACCATCTATTATCAATACAGACTGGCAATCATGGTCTCAAAGTTTGTAAGGCTGTGGGTCACATTACAAATAATGTGATATACTCTTGCCAACTGATTAAGTGAGATACTGCAGCAACACTATTTCACTCTTTTTAGTACTTTGTAAAACCAAAACATACACAATTGTTATAAAATACAATCTACAGATATATTCAAATGTTTGAGAAAGACGATATGTAGTGATACTTATATCTGCAATATCAATATAAAATATTTCATAAAATAAAAGACTCACAATATAATGTTTTGTCACACTTCTGATCTAAAATCCCTGTACCAGATTTTTAGAGCAAAACATTTTATTTTAGACTGTCAACAGCAGTCCAAACTCTTTCCTCACTTTCTAATGCATCCTTAACAACCCAATTCTTCAACACAATACAACTAGCCCACTAAAAGTGGTACATTAGTTCAACAATGGAACAATTTTCCTGTAGTACTGGTCCTGTTGATCAGGAGTTAGGGGATGACAAGTGTTTTCCTGCCTAAAGATCAATCTAGACACACCTACTAAAATAATTATTCAAACTATTTGGACCCCCAATGTATGAGCATTCACTACCGGCTTTGCACTGATTATTCTGACATAATAGGGATTAACTCTGGACCGTTGACCTAATTTTCACTGTATGTGTGAGGCTCCATGGCTCTCTTATATGCTTTCTTTGGCACTAATTTGATAAATAATAATACAGTGTTTCTGGTCAGTATTTATGCTAATGTATTCATGACCCACCAGCAGGCATCATGTTGTGTGTTTGTTAATTCACCGTGGTGTGTGTGTGTGTGTTTGTCTGTGGGTGTAGCATGTGTATGTTTTAATTAAGTAATTGACTTAATATACAGTTTGTGTTCCAATGTATTTGGGAAACTGTCCACGGGTATGTAAATGTAATCCCATTATGTAAATATTTGTATTTTTATGTAAACATATAGGATATTTTTTGTATTAAAGCTTGTTACTAATGACTGTAGCTGGTTTACTGGCTTAACAAGCTCTATGAACATTCAGGTCACCTACAGGGTAACCAGTCACAACTTATATGTCACTGATTTGCATTTAACAGCACAGAAAAGCCATTATTTTAAAATGATTGGCAACCCAAGCCCAACATGATATTGCGATGGTTTGATCAATACTGTCTAACCTGGTCACCACATTGTCAGTGAACCTGTAATGTCAATCATGAAACTAAAAAGGGTTGAATTTTCAATGTAAATCACTTGTAGTTGCATGGTTGTATAATTGATGGACCAAATCCCCAGCTCTCATGAATATGAACTGCTCATGCATTGTGGATCTTGTTGAGTCTCAAATTATGCTGCTGGGGAATTCTACTCAGTAATATGGAGTGTTGAAATACAGAAGTTAGGGAAAGCGAGAAGAAATAAATATAAAAAAAAAAACATGGAGGGAAAAAACATAATATGTTGCATGGTAAATATTAATTATATTATGAGCTACAAAAATGATCCCTTAACAACCACCAGAAATTCAAGGTCTTAATTAGAACAAAAATCCAACTGCACAGACTTGTAAACACTATGAAGAAAAATTAACTGCTTAGGGGGTTCAGAACTCTGTCTATGGGCAGATATCATAATCCATTTTAGCTCCAGTGTCTGCAAACACTGGTAAATGCATGAGTGAGTATACAAGTGTGACCGTTTATTTGTTTACGACTGATCATAAAATATTTGGGGAAGTGAATATGGGCAATACAATAGACTTCTGTTTGTCTCTGAGAGCAAAGATGCAATAAGCAATATTACATCTAATATTACATAAAAAAAAAAGAAAACATAAAAGCAGAAAATGCAGTGACCCTTGAACCCAGAGTAATGATGAAAGGGACTCAGTGTGACATTTATTACTAAAAGAAAAATGTGGCACTCACATATAATTGTATTATAAATGAATAACAGAAATATAATAGATGTAAATACAGTGAGCAGGGAGGGACCTGGGAAAGGGGCAGTTGAATGTGCTGAGACTTGTTGAAGACATGCCCGGGCATGTGTGTGGGCTAAACATATGCAGTGTTCTGAGACAAGCTTGTTCTGACATGTTCACATGTGACACTTTAGTCCACTGATAAAAATACGCACTGGATTTTCTCCAAAAATAGAAGCATCTAAAACACTAATGAGAAAACAAACATTTCACTTGCTGAAAACAGAAGACGCGAGAGTGAATAGTGATGAAATTGTGTGTAAAAGGTCGGAGAGTGACCTATTGTGGTCCAAATCCATTTTACATTCTTGTACATATTTGGCCTTGTATTCAGAAGTGTGAGCCAACCACCTCAAATCAAACATCAAGACGATGGCTCTGCCTTTGATGCATATGTGCTGCAATATATGATTGAACTGTGCATGCTGAGGTCAGAGAGCACCATGCTTTGTACACAGTTAAAAACACACACACTTGCTCAGTCCTTTTTACATTTACAATGCGAATTAAACCTGAAATCATTTGACCGTTTACCATGACATGCCATACTATACTATACTTTTAAAAATACATTAAAGGAGACATATTATGGAAATCAACTGTTAGTTAATCCCCCCCAACTCCCTCAAAAAAACTGTATTGTGCCATGCACTGTATATGCCTTTTGCACTTTTGCACTATTTACATGTATTATATGCATAGGAGTAATGTAATTTTGATTCTTTATGTTTTTGTATGAAGAATTGACAATAAATTTGTTGAACTTGAACTGTATTTAGTTTGATTCATGCATGTTGGAATAATCCTGTATTGTGCTGCTTTTGAGGCTAGTACTCTGTTTTCACTTAATTCCTATCTCCACCCACATCTCTGTATGAATGTTCAAAAATTACACATAACCATGTAAAAAAAATGAAAAGTGTAAATTAATTCATATGTTGCTTGTTACAGTAAAATGCCACCATGAAGAGGTAAAGTGAGTATTAGATAATCAATTTTGCAGTTTTGAACAGGAAATCGTTTTTTAGATCAATATTGCTATTTACAATTAAAACTATGTAAAATAATGAAATGTATGTCCACAAAATACAAATATCCTAACTCTAGGTCATCTATGACATTGAAAATCTACTTGTTATGATGAAACCTTTCAGATCTGCAGTTTTGAACAGGAAGTTAATGAACCAATTTCAGTTATGTTATAGCTGTGTATAGTGGACAAAATTAATGATCTACATATGTGATAGCCTCCTGCTAAATACCTAAAAACAGCATCTATCTTCTTTAAGCCACAGTTGCCTTGGTGGTTGTGTGTATAAAGGCATGACTTGGGTTCATTATTAGACAGTGGGTCACAGCACAGCCTGCTTATTGAAGGGCAATGCCACATGGCCCCTCCAGCACACAGAGGTACAGAGTCTGAGCCAGTTTGAGGCTACACTTACCAGAGGACAGATCTGATCGTTCACTTCCCTTGTGATACATTACTTTTAGCCAAAGTGAGGAGCGTGCATGTGCGTCTGAGTGTCCCCCTCAAGGACTTCCATGTCACCCAGCACCAGGGGCTCATGGGACGGCCACGGGGGGTCCACTATGTGAGAAGTGCTTCCTGCGGGGGGTGTGAAAAGACCCCCTGATGCTATCAAAATATACAGTATACCACAGGGGACAAGCGCACAACGATGCACACACAAACACACACATTCAACGTACACACAGAATTATGCGCACAGCTCTTCAAAAACATTCAAAACACTTATTAAAAACATATTTGAGACACTTTTTGCAACACATACGCTTGATACTTTGTTGAAACAGCTACAATCTAGTTAGATCAATTACTGGTACTTATTAAAAGACAAGCGTGTCATACTGTGAATCATAAAAAATTAATTTACATCGCAAGAATGAATAAATGCTGGGGTAAATAACTGCGAGGGAAAAAAACAAGCCACTAAATATTCCTCTTTAATTCCAAGTATAAGTGATAAATACACTGTGAATTATGTCTGTGTACTGATAGGGAGGAGGCCTTAATATATTTTTTATTAACTGAACAAACAGACCAAAACAAACAAACTGCTATCATCACAACCAACCGACAACTCAGTGTCAGAAAAAGAGAAGAGCTTTATGGAAAGTAAATGTTACTTTGATACAGACCATAAAGTGATGAGGAGGCTGGTAAAAGTGGGAACGCTCAAATGGAAAGATAAGATGAAGTGAATTTGAATGAGGAGAGATCAAAGTGGTAGAAGGTTTTAGTGGCTCTGCAGTGGGCTGAGTGGGTAAAAACAATAATAACAGGGGGGGGTAGAGGCATGACGGCGCTGAGGTGGGAGTCAACTGATGGAATGGATCCAGACAAGAAAGCAGGAAAACAACAGCTAAAGTGGGACAGTTGCATAATGTTCAGGCATTAGACAGGGCCACATACTCTTCACCTGTTTGCACTGCTGTCATCAGGGCTCAAGCTTACAGAATATCATTAAGCCTGTAGGTTAAAGCACATAGTAAAAGAATAAAATGCAACCAGACAACTGTGTAAAAGTCAATTCAAGAATTCTACACACAAACTACACACAAAAAAGTCACTCAAATTTAATACCACATTACAATCATGAGTTTGTGTGTTTGTTTGTTTTTTTTATGCTTTTTTGGTCTACACTTCACCAGTGATATAAAATTTGGTGTTATAGTGAATATTCTATTAAACACTGGGTAACTGTAGTTCTTGTACAAGTAGATTTGAGTTTGTTGCTTCTCTAACAATTGTTCATCTCACAGAAAAACATGCACACAAACACACAATTAAATCTGCATTCTAATGGAATTGGTGCACAATAAGCTTGGAAACAGTGCTCAAATCCAGAATTACTCGAGTTACTAGAGAAATGTGTAATTGTGAGAATATTAGTTGAAGATACAATATTATTAGGCCTTGTCCACAGCATTGTAGCACTGTAATTTCTATATTAAGCTCCCAGTGAACTCCAGTGTATATAAACATAGTAATTGGGATTTGATGAAAGTGTTCAGTGTGCTATGCTCTGATCCACCTTTCAGCACTGCTCAGTCAGCCTCACTCCATAAACTGTCATTAGTCTGTAGCTCTTTTGATTCTCACTCTCTTCAGGTAAGGGCTTGTGTGCAGCTCAACATCAATGTTTGACTTAATTACAGGTGTGTGTATTTGAGTGAGGTTTCAGTGTTAGAGAAGTCATACTATAGTTGTGAACATGTATGAAATCGTGGCTTTAAAAGTATACATTTATATTTATTGGATCTATAAACTAAATTAATCCCAGCTGTGGATGTTGCTGATCAAGATAAAAGAGCTGTTTTAAGTCTCTGTAATGCCACTCTGTACATGTCAAAAGGGTATACGAGTTCATTCATGTACTTGAGCAAGCCTAGCCAGTTTGAATGTCTGAGAAGCAAATTAGAATAATTATTTATGTTTACTTCCGAAGGTTTAATGAATCATTGTGTCAGTCTTTGTACAATCACTGGTGTATTGGAAACTTGTCTGACCACACAACATACAAAAAGTTAACACCTTGACTTGAAACACCATTTGTCACACATTTGATGAAAGACAGAAACAAAACCTGTTTTTTTTTTTATTTGTATGAGTCATAAAAGCCAAAAAATAACAGTGTCCAATTTTGCCTGTGCCAGTTGAATGTACAAAAACAAAAGAGGAAGAGGGTATGTAAACAATACAGCGTCCAGGGAGAAAACAGTCACACACTGCTGTTCTGGGACCAGGAACTAAAAGCCAAATGTGAGTCAGAGGACTCTGAGCAGTTAAACATTTTAACAGGCACAGGCGAAGAGGAGAGTGTGAGCGAGAGCCTTGTACTGAGAAAAGCAATGGAGACAATAACAAGGGGAAGCACATGGTCCGTCTCAGAAGCTCAGTGTCTTACTGCCACCTAGTGCCCATGAGCAAGACTGCGCTCCCCTCCCCCACCAGCTGCTGCTCTGCAATAGAAAAACTAAGTGGTATTTACACAGTGTTTATCTGTTGGGGAGAGCAGGAGGATTTGGGGCTGAGGGAAAATGTTTTGCCAATTCTGTAATGAAAGTGAATTTGAGTGTTGAATGAAGGGTTGTGCTGGAGAAAACAGACTTTGTGTCTCAGCTGAAAATTCCTTCCAAAGATTTTCATCAGGAGTTTCAGAAACTTTAACAAATGTAGTTTTAACTCAACTTGAAATGTTTTAGACAGCAAATTGGCGATATAAAAGAATCAAGTTTGACAAAAGTAAGAAAAGAATGGGTATGTGGACAC
The DNA here is from genome assembly GCF_026225935.1 of Boleophthalmus pectinirostris. Classification (NCBI taxonomy): domain Eukaryota; kingdom Metazoa; phylum Chordata; class Actinopteri; order Gobiiformes; family Gobiidae; genus Boleophthalmus; species Boleophthalmus pectinirostris. The sequence continues at coordinate 23,554,925 of NW_026571447.1, forward strand.
AAGCTGACAAAGGATAGAGCAGATGGTGTCGGCTGGACTTACACAACTACAAATACACACACACACAAACCGGGGTGACATAATAGTGGAGAGCCAGGTGTGCAGTTGGTGGCTCAGTCTGGCATTGGCTAAAGTTGTGTGTATAGTGTGGGTGTGTATGCTAAAATTGTGTGTTTATAGTGCGTGTGTGTATATCATGGCTCTGTTGTGTGAAAAGGGGCCCCCTATTCACAGTAGTTGGCTGGCAGCTTGGCACTAAATCACAGGACAAGACGGGACACACGCGCCTACAAACGCACGCACACGCACTCTGCTCTTTGTGTCCTGCCCATAGAGACTGAGAAGAGGTCACCCCAAAAACACAGAGCTTTTACAAATGAAGGCACAAGCCACTCTAAAAAAGGTAGAATATGCAAGAACTAGCAAGTAATGTACCTTTACTGTCCTCTAGTGACTGGAGGTGGAATGTTAAGGAAATTGTTAATGATTCTTCAAAGCGGTTTAGAAATTTCTGAGTATAAAATGGTACCAGCTACGCCCATCACAGCTGAATTACTCTATCGACTTATCATTTAATATATGAAAGTTATAATTAAAGCAATATTTTCTGGGGTCAATATTTATCTTGAGTACATTTTCTTTGCACTACAGGGAAAATGTTGCTTATTTTGTGGCTATATGATAAGAGTTAAGCTGTAAAAGGTTGAATTAATGTGTGTTTCATTCTGTTTATTTATTGTAGCTTATGTTTCTTTAACAATATTGTAGATTTAGGGCCCGATCTTGCCCCCAATCTTAGTATTAGCGCATTAAAGAGGGGGCGTGTCCAGGTCAGGCTGTACTTCACTGCTGGGGGCTGGAGTGGGACGGACATATATGGTGACAGCATCCGAACCAATCTGTGACCACTGTGACATTTAAAAACACTGCCAGCGTGGTTAATGTCTGCAATCTTTGCCTTATTACCTGACAGCAAAGAGGGGTGTGGGAAAAGTTATATATGGGTACAATAAAACAGCTCCAGAGCCCCACGATGCAAGTAGAGGCACCAGGAATGCAGAATTTTGAATAGGCTCTGATAGAAGTGGCAGTATTTGTGTTCCGAACACTCTGCAGCATTATAAACGGCCTCATGTGAATGAGCAGCTTTTGTACAGTTACAGATCAAACCAAACTATAGAGCAGTGCTAAGCCGATACAGGAAGCGGGTGAGGGGCTGTGCTCTGCTGTGGTAGGGCATCTGGACAATGCAGGAATATCACGCACAGCACTTATCATCCTAATATATTTCCAAATAAAAGAAGCCTTGAGCATGTTACACACTGTTTTTCAGTGGACTAGTTTGATATTTATTTTTACAATTCTTGCAATTCACTGAATGCGTCACACCACGCCCTCAGTCTGTGCCACTCCACCTGATATTCAGGAAAGGCACACCTCTTGTTTAGAGCTCCATGCCCCACACTTGCGCTAGTGCTAAGGTTGGGGGCAAGATCCAACCCTTAGAGTTTTTGTGGTATAGATCTGCTCTTGGGTTATTGTGTCCGTGGCATATATTATTTCACACTTCAAAATATTTAATTGTGACAGGCCTAGTACCACCCTCAGTGAATTTCTCTTTCTAACAATGGTAAAAATGTATATCCAAGTTTTCTTGATACAAGTTTTAGCAGAATGGCAACAAAACTTTCCTTGTTTAATCATTACATTAGTTTGTTGAAAATGTAAAGTCAGCCACTAAATGACTTACTTTAGAATCTATAGTTGAATCATTTGATGGAATTATTTGCAAGGAAAACATTAATGCCATCTACAGCAACACTTGTTTAATTAGCAAGTTTTAGGAAGTTACTTAAACTTATTTAAAACATGGAAAGCAGCATCAAAGATGGCTTGAAAAAATATTAGAAATAGGCCAAAGAAAATAAGCAAAACTAAACATCAGGAAAGGCAGTGATACTGAGACAGAACCTAACAAGCAAAACAACATAAGCCACTCAATCTCAATTGGGTCGGATTAGGACAAGTGGCTTTAAATCACTCTAGAGAAACATTCCACTGTTGCTCTGTCTTTTCTATTGAATAAATAAAGGATTTTGGAGTCACAACTTGTTGACTGAAGGAAAGAATTTGTTGTGCCTTTTTCATTACATCACTGATTAAACAATGCCCGAGTAAAATCTATCATAGGTAAAATAATTTCCCTTTAATAAATGGGTAAAATTGACCTTTATTTTTAATGCCTTCAGACAAACATCATCCACCCTGCAGGAGCCTTACTGGTCCTCCTTAGCCTATCCACTCTACAGTAATGAGCTTTATCGCTGAACTAGCGGTATGCTAACAGAGAGCTGAAATTGGGACAGGAGAAGGTAATGCAGCCATGATTAATGCTATTAATTATACCTGTGCCTGATGAGTCCAAATGTCACATGAGGTTTAATTAAAACGCAGCTTCACATGGCTGGAAATTATTTTTCTACCTTTTTCTTAGCGCACTAGTGTTACGATACGATATCAAAATTTCAAACTCCATTTTGACACTTTAAAAGGCTCTGATACCAGTGCCAATTTCCACCACACAGTGATAGCTACCATAATATTATCATGTGGTGTTATAATAATACATTTGGATAAAAAAACACTCATTACACACAACATTAAACTTTCCAGTATATGTATCAAGTGAGTATGTAGTTTCACTAGCTGTTTTACTTTGCTTAATTTGCCAACCCAATGGTGTATACTGAAAAGATGTCTTCTAAACTTACTTTTGCTGTGGTGAAGGGTCATCAGGGTTAACTTATTTGTTATGCAACAGCCACAATTAGATACTAAAGTCTGAACCTTACTTAGTGGAGAGAAGATTGAGAAAATCAATGGCAGCTTCTCAGTGAGAGCTCTCCCGGAGGATAATGAATTTGACTGGCTCCACCACACACAGGAAATTTCTGTTTGTGTTTGCATGCTCAGCACTTTTCTACATGGTCTTTCCAATAGTGTGCCCTTTGATGGTGGCGACTCCACACTGATCAATGAGCTTCTATCAATATTTTTAGCCGCTCCGCCCGCCTGCATTGTGTGTCTGTTTTCATTCTCGTCCATCTCGCCATCAATAAGAAACAAATTATAGATGAGTTTCCAGCCTCAATCTATTTTATCTTAATGATTATAAAGTGTGCAATTTACCATGTTACATTATGCATATAAATGAACATGGCCCACTTTTTCATCGTCTTTATAAGACCCGGAGAGACGTACAAAGCAAAGATAGGACTCTAAACTTTTGACACTAAAGCAGAAAAGTTCACTGGCTCTGTGAAAATGTCTGTGAGGAAAACCTGACTGTCTTGTTGGTCCATGTGTCACAAGTTGCATGGGCCGAGGTAAACACAGGATGACACCTGTCACAGAACCAAAGCTAGCCAACAAGCTAACTCACATCTCTGTCCATCTATCAGTGGCTATCTGTCATATGTCATCTAGGTGAAGCCAGGACCCAGTGCAGAGTCCTTTCTGATGATATCTTTATGATGTTGATGTTATTAGTCACACAGAGCAGCAGGAAAACAAGAAATTGTGTCCAGTATAGTGTAGTATACTAGTTATGCTATTTTTACTGAGATATATAGTATATTAGTAGAGCTATATTGGTCCTTATCATGAGAAATGTATGGTGGAAGATCAGATCATCTTAACATGAGACCTAAAACCCATGAACTAAAACCTGCTGTGTCTCACATAGAGGCTGTGTGTCTTGTGTGAACTTGGGATGCTTCACATCCTTGGATCTCCGTTTTAGACAAGGCCGTTTATGAACCCCACTGAGAGGTTCAAACGACAAGGTGACAGCCACTGTGGGTGTTTAAGACCACAACAAAAGAGTGGGTCACGTACAAACCGCCATCACCGACCACTTCATGGTCATCACATTCACCTCACACAAAACCTGTACTTAGGAGTAACTCTTAAGGAACACTGCAGCCTGCCATGCACTCTGTGTACGCTGAGCAGTATATCACTGTTTGTGTATTTTGATGACAACTGCAGTTATTAAAACATTAATATACTAATGGAATATAACATGCTTGATGAACATTAATACATACATGTTCTGACTGTACTTATTTAAGTGAATGGGTTTAAATGAGTTCGCACACACACCCCAGTCTCCCATCCACGCTAAACTTCACAAAGGATCATATCCACTCAGTGCCAGTGCACATACACACCTACGGTACGTCATTTTCTCTGACATTTCCAACCCACATTACCTGCATACATTAGAAAGCCTCTGTGATGTTAAAATTACACATTCATACATTTGAATAATTCAGATTTTTAAAAGCTCTACACTCACTCACTGTTTTTCAGATAGAGGGCGAACTATTCACTTCAAATCACATTTGAATAAATCCCATAAAACCTCTCAAAATTCCCCGAGATAAACCAATCAACCCCTCCCCTCAACCGAATTGGCCAATCAAAATTAACATTCATATACTCACAAAACCTTCATTCAAAATACACGAGAAGTAAATCAAATTCCAGGCAATATTTGTGAAGCTCAATTTGGTTCTGATAAGAAAACTGTGCCTAATGGAGAGGATGTTGGGATAAGGCAGCCCGCTGCATTGTCATAATGCAATTCTAAACAAAACAAAGATCTTTGATGGAGTAAACAGTGTGCCTTTAGATCACACTTGATTATATTTATTCAGTAGAAAAGCAGAGTGAGGAGGCTGCAGGGTGATTATAAAATGAAATGGTCTACCTGGTCTGCTTGCACTGTACAGGGGGTTTATGGACTTGTGCTTGAAAATATGCTGCAGTGAGTCAGATCATTTAGCTCAGTGTATGTTATTTGAAGTAAATATAAAACATTAAAACATTAAATGTTTTGTTCAGTGAAACATTTACCTTTGCAGACTGTGCCCCACATAACAGTGAAACCTACACCTTTCCTCTTTTATCAACAGTATTTGCGTCTGTCCTGATCTGGGCATGCACATTGTGATGAGCAGAAACCTCCAGTTCCTCTTTTTCTGTTTTCAAAACAAGTACTAACCGTCTTTGTCACTCAGATTTCCTGGGTTCTAACGGATCACACAAGTCCTTATTGACCTAAACTTCTTGCTTCTTGCTGCACATTTTACAGGGTTTTCTATATTTTGATGTATCATGTTTTACATAATATATAATAATAATAATATAGAAAGTTTTGATATTTCTCTTTTAAAAATGTGCAATAATGTCACATGAAATTCACACTGAATCCAAAGCTGTGTCAAAAAGACTTCGCAGGTAAATGATCCACTTAACATCTTTATTCTGGACATACGCGTGGACCCAGACTTGTGACCTTTCTCAAAGGGTATGTGCATCATGAGCCCTTCCTGCCACTCACACAGCAGCTGGTGAAAATGCCCTTGACTGCCCACCCCGAGGCACTGCGGTGCTATGGATGCAGCTGTTTAAAGACTTCTGCGTGTGGTTGGGTAAGCCATGCCCTTGCCAATGACATGTTGTTTATTTCAACTAAGCTCAATAAGATATGAAAATGAGAACTGGTCACTGAGCCATCTCAGGGGCAGTAGTAGATCCACAGTAAGACCTAAAGGCAGTAATGCAGGTACTCTACAGGGACAATAAACTATACTTATATTGTCCAATCTTAAAGTGGTTGACCACTGTGTGCATCTAATTATAAAGTGTTTTATTATCATAGAATCTAGAAGTGCGTTGTTAGCATGACAGTTGAAATAGACGGCAAGACTCCAATCTGTCCTCAAGCCGTGAAATGTGCTTATAAAATCAATGTCGTGAATAATTATGATGCGGTGTCTGTTTAAAACAAACTAGTTGTGTTTTTTACTAAACCTCCATAAATTAGTAGTAGAGCCCGACCGATATATCGGTTGGCCGATATTATCGGCTGATATGGGTAACTTTAGGCATATCGGCTATCGGCTGATATGCTTGCTGATAGAGGCCGATATTTCACGTGGGCATGTTATACCTCGTTATAAAGCTTAGACTCTCTACATTCTGTTCATTTAATCCAATTTACAGACAGATAAATGTCCTAATATGTGGCTCCACATCAGTATTTATCTACGGAGTCATTTGTCTGTGTCCTACTGTCCCTGAACACACCACAGAGTCGCGTCACTCACGTGTTTGTTTACACCTGCAGACACAGATCCAAACACTGAGATTATATTCTTTTTACGGACAATCGGTTTGAGTCTGGATTAAAAGGTCATTTATTAGTGCAGATTTGTGATGTGAGGAGGAGCCTGTATGAGCGGTGAGTGCTGGAAATATGTCGACTCTGAAGCTAGTTTTTGTCATTTGTTATGGGTTAGCTGCTGTAGCTCCCGCACATAAACAGACTGTTTTCTATTGGTCTGTTCTAAAGTGACTATATTGGCCGTATATTTGCTACTGGACCTGCATTGATATGTAAATGAGCTGTGAATAGAGGTGTGAATTATGACATTTGCGCATATAATTAATTACCGCGGAGCGCACGTATTTACGGCTAAAGGCTAATAGCGCTACTTTACTAGTTATGGGTCCGTCGCGAACGAAATGACTCTTAGAACCGGCTCTTTGAAGGGAACGACGGGAGCCTGATCCTTATTGGGAGCCGTGTTTTCTCTTTCTCTCACTTTTTTTCTCTTCACGCCGCGTGCAGACTCGTGGTTTGACAGCGGCAGCGGCTAAAAACGAAACTTTGAGAAATTTGCGTGTGCGTAGGATTTAAAAAAATAAAAATTAAAAAACGAGCATATTTGACTGTAGTTTAGCATAAAATAAATAAGTCCCGGTTTAGTCCTTTTTCAGTCCTGGATTAGACCTGGTTCAGTCCTGATTCAGTCCTGCTTTAGACGTGCTTTAGTCCTGCTTGCAACAAAACAATCTGAAGAGACACTTGGGAGCCAAAAGAACCAGCAGCTTTTAGTGAGCCGAGCCAAAAGTGCCGGTTCTCTAAAAAGAACTGGAATACCCATCACTAGTGTCTAGAATGTGATGCAAAAATGCCATTAAGCCAACCTACTGTCTGTAAATATGATGTAAAGAGGCAGAATAACAATAAATGTTGCCTAAATAAACCCAATTTAAAATCCACCAGAGCCAAACCTAAGTTTTTTAAACAATTTAACATTTACAGTGAATTTTTACATCACTAAATATATCGGCGATTATATCGGCTATCGGCAGCTCCAACTCCCATTATATCGGTTTCATATCGGCCACAGCAAAATCCATATCGGTCGGGCTCTAATTAGTAGTTTATTAAGGTGCTGTGACAACACCTTTTCTGTGTGTATATAAACCAATCTTGTGGTAAACCTATGAAGTAAATTGAAGTTGGCACAACTTGAGAATGAAATAGATGAGCATATTGAGATAGGATTTGTCTTATCTGTGCATGAGCCTGCCCTTGACTGACCCGCCCGGGGCTTTAACAGAGGCATGGCCTGCTGAGCAGAGGAGATGCTGGGAGTCTATTCTTAAGGAACAGATGCCAGGGCAGGACAGCTGTTCATTTGGCATCCATCTAAAGCCAACTGGCCGGACCCTCTACCCAGGAACAAAACATCAACATGTGATACTAAACCGACTGCCCTGAACAGAACATAGGCCCACACTAAAGACACAGTATTTAAACAATTTAAATTTCCAATACAGGTTGCATTTACATTCCAAGGTTTGTTTGCAGGAAGTGTCTTTACTGAAATTCCTATCCATTCTATATTACTTTTGCAAGTTACTACTACTACTACTTACTATATCACTAATTACCAACTACTGTTAAGGCGACAATACAAAATGTTCAGCAGAAGGTGTGAGAATATTCAATAATATGTAAAACAACAAACCAAGGAGAACAAGTTGAATGTACTTACCCTGAAATGACTGCCTTGCCCTCTCTACCAGCTCTTCTATGGGGTAGCTGGCTAGGTCTCCTCTGGCATGTTTCGTCTTACAATAAGTGCACGCATTCAGACATCTAAACAAAGAAAACAAAGATACTCAGCTGTGGAAGGTGAACTGGAGCAAATACCAAATACCAGTATTTTCAATTGCATAAATAAATATAAGTGTCCATTCTCATCATGTACCACTATAACCAGTCATGAGTAAAAAGTTGTTTAGAGTAAAAAGTAGTTTAAAGCAAAAACACAACCTTATACTCAAAAGGGCATTCCATCCAAAAATATGTGACCACCTACTATGACTCATTATTAACACACTCATGCTCCAACATTAAGCCAGAATAATCAGTAAATCCTATTCTTTCATCTATGGTTGGATGAATTTGAGAAAACATAATCTAATACTACTTTCTGCTTTTGCACCTATAGAGTATAAGTATTACTGTACATTGTTACAAAAAGTTTCACTGTAGTTTGAACTTGTAAATTATACAGAGTTTTCTTATCAGTCACAAAACATGTCACAACATCTGTACAGAAAGTCCTGTTCCCCCTCCATTACTGCCCTCAGAAGGCTGCACCGCTCCAATATATATCTTCATTATCAATTTGAAATACAACCTACGGCCTGGGGCATTTTTTATGTTACCCTGGAAAAGAAAAGCTGAATACGAAAATGGAATTTACAGCATCCATCTATCCATCTATTGGGCCATCTTTCCCCTCTAAGGGTATTGCCTATCCCGGCTGAGGGCACTAAAGATGGCAGCTAGGTCACAGGAGCTCGGTGTGGAGAAAACACGGACAGATGGGGCCCCCGCGTGCGCGCCCACACACACGCACGCACCACCAGGGGGTCCATCCATCTTAATGTGATCAGGCCCAGCTGAGTGGATCACACCAACATTAATCTCAAGAGACAGTCAGTGGCCCCGGCTCGGTTTTGTGCAGAGGATGAGTGCTGTGTGCCTGTGTGTGTGTGTGCAGTGTCTGTAACAATTACGAGTGTGCATGTTTTTGTGTGCGTATATTTTGTGTGTGTGCATGGTCGTATGAGGTATGACCATTTGTCCTGTATCACAACATCGTATTAGCAGTTTCGACCCCTTCAGTCATCAGAAATAGACTGTGACAACAAGTCAGCAGCTACAGACAAGTTGTGACTGAAGAGCAGCACTGTTATCCATAGACAGAGATGAGTGTGTGCCGGTTAAGGATAACCCAACCACAATGTTCTGTTTTTTTGTTTTGTATTTCAATATATAGAATGGTCAAATAGGTCAAAACAAGTAAGGAACCAACAGGGGTATGGTTCCACTCTATAAGTATTCATTCTGCCTGGGTCTCATTACTAAGATATTATTAATAGTACAAAGGTAAAGACAGTTCCCTACTATCCAGAAAGAAAGTTTACAATCAAATTTTCAATAACAGCACAGCATAGTTGTAGTTTGTTTAGCTTTACTGATCTTCATCTAGGGTTGTCAAAACAAATCAAATAAACCAATATCCTGACACTAGCACATAAGATGTCAAAACTAGTTAAGCAATGGTCCTGTTTTAAATCAAAACTGGTATAAGACCACATAGTAATATTTATGATGACTGTGTTCAATAATATTTTCTATGGCCAAAAAATAGTTTTTATTATCATTGTAGCATCAAAATCAATCAAAATTAACCTTGAAATTTAAGTGTCTTAACAAAATTGTTGTCTGTTGCCTTTATGAGCATTGTGTGATCAAAGGTGAAAAAAAAGGCAAGAAAGGATGCCCAAGAGGACATATCTAAAAATGTACAGTATAGATTTTCCAGCTAAACCCATTATGAAGCAGAGTCCTCCCTGCCTTTGTCTTTGGTTCTGTCTCATCCTTGTTTAGCACAGTTAATTAAACCACAGAGGTAGCAGTTGTACCTGACAACAGTATAGTTCATCAATATCAATAGCAGCTGCCTCTTTGGTCCCTGGTGTGGCTGTGCATGTGCGTAAAACAGGGACAGTTGTGTGAGTAGCCTTGGAAATGTAAAAGAAAGGAGAGCCTGGAGGTTCTCTATACATTTGTAAGGCTACACACACGTAAGGCTGCACTGTTTGGTCCCATTGGAGAAGGTCCCTTGTTCAACATCTTAAGAGGCACAGATTGAGAGCGAGTTTGAGGCTTTTCTCAATAATAGGCATTTAGGGTCTAGACATTAATTAGAAAAATGCCCTCCGCACATAGAAGCCAGCCAATGTGCATCGACTTTGTGCTGCCTGTGTTCTTGGGGATTTGTTATGTACCGACCTGAAGACGCAATTATAGAAAACAAAGCTTAAACTCAACTTTAAACAAATTGTAAAGCACTGCTAATACTTCTCATCTTATGGGTGAGGAAGCATAGACAATGCTGGATGTGAATGAACATGAGCTAAGCCTGCGACTGTACAAATAAGGTCATTGCAAAGTCAAAGTGGAGGATGAAAATGTGGAGTAGACAAATAAAAGTGGCACAATATGAGCAAAGGGGCTAGAGGACAGAAAGCACTTAATGACTGGAAGGCTTGTTTATGATCTGAGCCAACCAGTGTTAGTGTGTCCTAATGCAGCTGGGACCACACCACCGCGGACCCCTCAATCCAGCCTTTGTATCTGACCCCTTGAGTTCTATGTAGTTTCTATTCAGACTGTTGTGTCTTTAGAAGATCTGTCGCGTGTCAGCTTTGTATTTCTATATCTAGCACAGTGGCTTGTTGTCTGGACTAGAGTGGTGCAAGCACGGGACAGTATTATGCATATGAAACCACAAAAATCCTGTGTTTTCCCAACTTCTTGTTTTTATTCTGACTGAACCATGAGGCAGTGTTTTTTCTTAGATCACTCAGTTGTATTAATAGATCATTCTGATTATCTATCTGATATCTGATGTAACCACGGGCAAATTTCAAATTAGTTTGCTAATGGATTTAAGGCCTTATTGACCATAATTCAATTCACTTTTAATTTACTAATTAGAGTAACTCTTATGAGATATTGAGCTATTGTTAGAATTTTGATTTTTTATTTAATATATAAACTATTAACAAAAATACTAAATATTTGTATAGTAAAATAATGGTATGATATCACTGAAATACAAATCTAAACATGCAAATGAACATGTAGCTTTACCACTAAATACATTACATCTTAAAAGACACCCCGTTATGAACTCTTGAATATGAGATTTATTGCCCATTCAGACTAACTAAAGCTGATTTAATTAGCAACATTTGAGGCATTTATATTTGAGAAACGTCTTTATGTAAGAAGATCTGTTGGGATTCATTTGTGTCCATTTGTCTTTGTGGACACATGTTTGAGCGAGACACAGCGGCTAATTCACTTACACTGGAGATCTGAAGTGTAATGTCTTTTAATGAGACACAATCTTATTTTGACCAAGAAGACGCATCAATCTTTTGGATTTGTGGCCAATGCAGAGTCTCCCGGCGAGAGTGTGGGGGTAAACCATGCTTGGAGTGCGAGTGCGTGCGCGATAGGCATGTTTTTGTGTGTTAAGCAGTGGGAAAGAGGGGAATGGAATAATATGTTCAGACCAGTGGAGCTGAAAACTACCCATACATAGATTTGATAAACAGCGGGAAGGCCACTGTGGCACGGAGAGGTGTGTGGCTGTCTGCATATGATCGTGTTTGTGTTGAGGATAAAATAGAAAAAAGGCAATGGGAATTCTTTTGTGGAGTTGGCGTGATGGAGTCTAAATAAAAAGGCACTGTGTGTATATTGTGCATTGATGCATCTTCCAATCCGCGGTACATATGGACGTGATCAGAAAGCCTTGTGTCAGAGCAGCCTACTCTCGCTGCACTATCATTGACTTATCTTTGTTCCAGCTATACATGTTTACTGAATGATCATAACATGAGATGGGATCAGTGAACAACAATAAACAACATAAAAGTCAAGTACAACTACATTTCATTTATATTATAGCTCCTTCTTATTACAGGAAAATGGATGGCGGGCGATAGATTGAGGTAAGTCACTATTTAAGTTTAATGGTTAGGAAATGGTTAGGGCCCTGTGGTAGAGCATTTGCCCAAATTGGCATCAAAGCTAGGAGTCGGTACAGAAAAAAAAAAAAAAAATCAATATACATTTTTTTGTAGGCCAATCACGATTTTGATTTTTTCACGATTCACATGTTGGTTGATTTAAAGTATTTAAAACCACAATCAAATTCCCTATAGATGGAGATGTATAGGTACGCAAATTGCAGCATCTATCTTGTTCAAAAAGTGTACACCTGTTTCTCCAACCTACTATTTTTATCAGTCTTACAGCACTTGTTACTAACTTTTGCACATGTTGGCAAAAACTGCCCTGTTTGCATATTCATTCACTCATAGGAGCAAAACTGTGCTGCGTCTTTTTTAGAATCTAAAAAATTGCATTGGGTTTTTCTACACTTTTAGTGTGTATTTAGCTGTTTAGCCATGTGGCTGTTAGTATTTTTATGTTACCTTGTAGAGGTAACTAAAGTAATTTTTTCTTCTAAATTTTCACACTTCATTGCAATTGGTTAGACTTACTGAGGCTGACAAATATGAAGAGATGGTGAAAAAATGTCTTTATTTGAGCATACATCTGAAATCAAATGAAAATCTGTAAATTACGATATATTGATTTTACCAAAATAGTGTATAGTCCATGTATATATAACTAGACATAGCCAATGCGCTAGCTGCCGCATTCCAGATAAGAATGCAGGCTGTTCCGGCTTCTACTCACCATGGCTCCCATTGACTTAGATTCGAACATTATGACCCTTCTCTCTGTAACTGTTGCTGTGAGCCTTGTCATTTTGGTCTCTACATGGTCCTTGTGTTTTTTAAGTCCTTTTCATAATATAAAGCCTGGCTCCAAATTCGCCCCGTGACGGCTAGTATCACGAGCTTCATTTGAGTGGCGCCAAATGCTATGGGTCTCTTAGTCCACACTCACTTAGACAACTTCTTTAAACAGTCTACAGTATAGTCATGTAGTCATAGTGGAATGAGATCACTTATTTGATTTTTAGCTTCAATTTGCCCAGTCATAACCCATGTTAGTCTACCCAAAGGCAACTGTGGCTACAGAAGTAGCTTACTACCAGACTGAAGAAAGAATGAATGTGCATAATTGAAAAAAAATCTGGATACTATTTTTGCTTCAATAAATGAAAACAATAGTAGATTTTGCATTATTTCCGCTAAGCTAATATTTTCCAGGGACAAAACCTCAAGTTGATGAGTCCTGTTGTTTCAATGTTTTGGCAAAGTGTTGAGAATTTGTCACAGGCGCACACAAATCAGAGGAAACACAAAAGCCTGAAAGACCCGGGGCCTCGCTGTGACTGAAAGTAAACACATTGAAAACGAGCACAAACACACCACACAGCCTTTGACTCTCGAGGCCAGTTTACACAGTCTGTGCATGTCACCACTTTAGTTACAGTGATGAGACGTGAATGTAAAACTCAAGGATTTAGCTTGGATAAAGAGGTCTCAAATAAAAGGCATTCTAATTTTAACCAATAGTGTAAACAGAAAATTAATGTTATTCGACTTGGGTAAAGAAGTCAAGTCATTTGTGTTTCAATGTATTAAAACGCTCTTCAAATGGCAGACAATGGCATTGGGCTGTATTCAGTATAGCTCAATGGTCAGATTAAATTGGCTTTCCTTCAAGTAGATAAATTTGTTACTATCTGAGTCAGAAGGTGAAACACACAACAGGGACATGAATAGAATCTGAACAAAGGTTAAAAAAATAATAATACTGCACTGGCTCCAAGGTTAGACTTCAGATTCTGTGGATACTTGAGGCCAGCAACTTTGAAGAATTTTGTAAACTCTTTTTACACAAAGCCAGAACTAAATCTTTCAATGTCATTTCCTTTCAGAGTTAACCGCTTTAACGCCAAATTCTACTTTAAAATCAAACACAATAATATATAATGGAATCCAAATTACACGACTGAAGCTGTGAAGCAAACATAAACCTCTGAACCAACAAAAGATGTCCCTCACACCGTGAACATCACTTTTGCAACACCGATATCTTTCTGTAGGGAAAAAGAACAGAGATTTTACCTGTTACTAAACTTTATGGTGTATTGTGCAGTGCAGTATCCTTCAGCAATGCAATCACATACCATATCTACTGTGTTATAAGTCTCTCTAGAAGGTAGCTTTTCAGATCGGTGGATGATTCCCATTGAACGAGGTCTATCACAATAACAAATCTTGAAGAGCGATATATAGCTGAAGAAAATGTAGATTACTTTAACAACTTTATGCCACCAATAACAAAAAGCAGAATTATCCCTCAAAAATATTTTAAATGTACAATATAGAAAAGAATGAAACACAAATTTGTTTACTTGTTCAACCCTAAACTGCTCCAATTATATTGTACAAAAACAAAACAAAACACTAGCACAAAGAAAGTGTACATGCAATACATTGTGCTTTCAAAAATACTGTTACAGCTTTCATACATTCAACGACAAGTCAATACATTAATTATTGTGACTACACTGAACTGTATCAACTAAACAGTATATTATGATCCAAAAATATGCATGCTGCCATTAGAGCATGTAATTTGATATCCTGCAAGCATTTACTATATTGTGTTTACTATTGATAATGCGATAAAGCAACTGCTTTATAGTTGTATAGTCATAGTTAAATCTCTACTTGTATGTAATATAGAGCATTGTAACCATGGACAAAAATCTGAGCAAACAGATAAACAAAATATAATAACATAAGTGTTGAGTAAATATGTTAAAAACAGAAAATCCTCCAGTCTAATGGACAGAGTTCACACAAGCCGAACCAAACTGTAGCAAATGCACAAGTTTAATGACCCGTTTTCACTCAATGGCCATAAATTCTCTCTTTATGATGCACAACCATCACAAATAAAAGCATTCACAAAGGAGCTTTTACTGCTGTGGACAGACACACAAATATAGATATACGCAGAGAGAGTGAGACTCAGCTATTAGAGTAGCCTTGGGCAGCACATACCAGCCAGCTTCCCTAATACTATTAAGTGTGCTAAAATAGAGCAATGAAACACTGCATTTGGTTCTGTCCCTGTCCAACTGTGGGAACAGATAAAAATGATCAGTGCTTGGACATTCCCATGAAAAAACAAAACTGAAAGACACACTATAAGCTGGCGAGAACATAGTCACGCCTCAATTATTTTAAATGCGTTAGAAGGAAAGACGATGTTTCAGTAGTTCAGTTCAAGAGAAAATATAAATTATTAGATTATAGAATTATAGAACCCAGTACAGAGAAGAGAAAATTCTTAGAAATGTAATCACTAATGAAAAAATGACAGTTCTGGCACTATACAAGTAACTTGGAAAAAAACTGCAAAATAAATTATACCAGATTTTGTTGCAACTGTAAACTTAAAATGGGGGAAAAAAAACATATTATTGTACATTTGTGTCCATAGATTTCAGCTTCTGGTTATGAACAACATTTTAAGGATTTCGAAAACTATACTGAGTTGTTGATCACTATGGCCACCTTTGATGTGAGGGCTACATTAGAAAAACTCCCTACAAAGACCACATTCATTAAAACATGAACACAAACAGACAAACAAGTCAGCATGTGAGTATTAACCATGAACCCTGCCATATTCGCAACACAAGTGACAATTTACACAAAAGTACATGTTAAGCATGGATTATTCGCAACAAGACAGCGTTATTGGGAGATTTGTCAGCAGTCAGTTCCCCCAGTCAAAGTATTTGCGTAATCCGCTGCTCTAGAAAAGACTTCATATTAACACAGTAAAAACAAAAGGATTTGGCAGTGCCCAGAATCAACCACTGCAAAAACAACTGGATCAGATAGAGACCCCCAGCTGGCAGAGACCTAAAATCACACGACAGCAACACATGGTTGAAATAATTAAGGTGCAGTTCTAGATTATTTTTCATGGTATCAAAATTAAGATTGATGATATAATTTATGGCATGAAGCGTGTCTATAATGGTTAAAATTCCAAATTTCATATCCAAACGTGTTCCTGATTAGAGTAACAAAGTGCAAAGAAAGAAGAACAATTGCATGTTTAGAGAGCCACTAGGATTTTAAGTTTGTCTGTACAGTTGTCCAACACAATACAAGAAGCTTTTGTGTGACACTAAAAAATCATCAAATCTAAAGCAAATATACATTAGATATGGTGAGCCACCTCTTCCAACTTCAAACCAAGTGAACAGCAAATCAGATAACAGTCAAATTGCTTTGTTCATTTCTCAAATGCAAAAGATTCCTACTGAATTTCCTTGTATTATTCAGAAGAAAGCCTAACTTTATAGTGTTAAGTGTTCTTTTTGTCAGGGACTCCCTAAAAACCCGGCATTGTGGCCATGGGTGGGTGACTTAGGACTCTAATGAAACTATAGCAACCTACTTTAAAACAGTGCTTTCCTATTCTCCTGAGCCGCCCAGTTAAAAAAAAAACACACTTTTTGACAAAGCAAAATTTGAATTAAAATTATGACAAAAACATTCAGTTTTACTTTGACTTTCCATTGACGCATCAGAAACACCATCTTCCCCAAACAGTTATGCCAGACAATAGGCACTTTGTGTTAGTGGTTGGGTTGGCAATGTAGTTTTTTGTTAGTATGTTTTTTACAGTTAGATTAAGATTAGGATAAACCTCAGGATTAGGTTTAGGAAAAAACTTGGCTGGCCAAGCAACCTTTAAGACAACACTTACACTTAAAGCTATAGAACTTGTATAGTCATACAAGTCAGCTATTAGTCTTGTACAATCTTGCATATAGTAATAAGATAGGAAAGTAACAATAAATGTAGTTTCTTAATGACTGCAAGTGCAAACTCAGTAGGCAGCTATATTACAAGCAGCAGCTTATTGGTTACATAGCATTTTACCCCCAAAGTCCGAGTGTTCACTAATGGCAAATCCAATTAAATGTAGAAAATGTAGTGCATTAAACAGACAAGGCCTGACGCAGACATAATGGCCGTGTAATGTCTTGCAATTATACATGATAATGAGTAAGAACATGAGCCTATTAGCCAACTAAAAAGCTTTGGTTCAATCTTGTAACCTATAGCGGTACAAAAGAGCCACTGTGTCTTTAACTTGGCTCTCTGGAAAATAACGCAGCGGACCTTAAAGATGTCCCACGACGATGATTGATGGATTATCATCAGCAGAGCCCTATAGCTGGCTGAAATTAGTCTGCTGTAACCCTTTTAACTAGCCTACAGAGAGTACAGGTCAGTGGAGACGCACACATCTGTAAACAACATAAAATTAGCCCATAAAGTGTATCCCCATATTATGTATCTGTAAACATCAGTCATGCTGTTTCATAGGATTCATCAAACTGGAGTAATATGACTCTGGTGGAAAAAAGCAAAGGTTATTAAATATTCATCTATTGCTAATATTGAGGGAAGATTATACTAAGAGTGAAACCATGGTGATAATTAAAATCTGCTGACTTCATGAGAAATGCTTAATAACTCTGGTTTGAGGATAAAAACAACGATTGGATTACAGTGGTGTCGCTCTGCAATAGAAAAGATAACTTATATTTTGAGAGAGAAAAAGGATTTGAAATGGTTTCGGGCCTTTTCTTCACTACAGTAAATGGAAAGATTGGATCTGTCAGAAAGTGTTGAGAAAAGAAGGTACAGAGCCTAGGGAAGAGTAATTGTACAATTACTCAAACAGGATGTGTTTTTCCTTGTGTTTTGATCCCCATCTTCTATACTGTTTACTTCTGTTGTTTTTGTTTTCTTATGTGTCATGTTTAGAGCAAAATGGAGTAATGATGTTATTATGTAAGAAAAACAATTACAAGCATAAATTTCTTGTGAATGAAACATCAAGATAATTTCCTGCTTGTTGTGTGTTGTTGTAATGTTTTAATTAAATATCTTCATCTTACCCTGTATTAATGGAGATTATTTCAATGAGAGGGTTTTTCCTGATCTTGGGCAGGTCTAGTCTGGCCCCTCCCAGTCTTCGCCCTCCATCTTTTTTCTGGCCCAGCAGACGAACTGAATGTCCTGTAAACAATATAACGCATTAGAATATAAACCGACATTATCTCTTTCCAGCAAAGCACTGAAAGGTAAACCACCAAGTATTTGTGTAAAAACAAACAGTACTCACATATAAAAAGACATTTACATAGGCCGTTTCACCACAAAACAAATGTGGCTGCATTTGGCATTCAAATAACACTATTAAACTTCAAGCATCGACTTTGTTTTTCTTCCTTTTGATTTACTTTGCACTGCTTCTAAGCTGTTGTTTATAGTTTGAGGTTTTCAGGAGAAGTCAGCTATAGTACCAGAAACAGTTGTTGTAGACTGATTTTACCATTTTAATAAAAAAAACAAAAAAAAAACACTATTTCTAAGTAAAATCTTTTTTGCCCCAGCACAGTTATATTGTAAAAACAGGCCTTAGGGTGAAAATCAAACCAGTGTGTGCTATTTGTTGTTAGCAGTGGTCTGACATCCAAACTCCACTCTTGCCTTTGAAAGTTGTGAAAAAATAAAATACTAGGAATGCGTCGGGAAGTGGGGAATACATTTGGATTGCTGCAAACAGTTTAAAGATCAAGCACAGAAACATGGCTCAAAGCTTTTAAGATTACTATCAAGAGGCAATTTTGTTAAGTAGTGAATCTGAGTACTTTGTTAGATTATAAAATGAACTTTTATTTGTTCCTAGCCCTTCCTAGCAACAAGACTCCTGTGTTTTAAATCTTGACAAAAGGTTGAACTCTGTTGTGTAGAAATTCAATACAGTTGTGGCTCTTCTTTAACCGTTTAACAGGTTGTGGACCTCTAAAGATGGTGTGTGTGAGATGAGGGTGTTGAGGGATGGAATTGTCTTCCTGTTTTCATCCGCTTTACACTGGTCTCTGGGGAAGGAGGGCTCAGGGCAGGAAGCGGGGCTATCAATTGGTAGATAAAAATGACAATCTGCCCCAGAGGAGGACACCGAGCCAATCAGTGAGGCGTGACTGCTTGCAATAACCTATATCGGCAAGGAAATGGGAAAACTTCCTACATAGAAATCAGTATTTATGAAAGTTTGGGTCTAAGATAAAAACTTGATATAAGATGAAATATGAGTGGTAGCATCTGCCTATTTTTATGATTCAGAGGAGCTTTCTCTTAAAAACACAAGTAGACAATAAATCCCCCCACTCAGTCATAACAGCCCATTAAAACACAGTAAAGAAAAAGTGGGGGAAGTTTGATAGGACGGTGTATGGATGGATGGTCAGGCGATAAAAAAAATACATCAGAAATGAAAGATGTATAGGATGACCAGATGGATGGCTGGATGAAAGAGGCAGGGAGCTAAAAGGATGACCCGGTGACCTGCGTGTGATATCTCATAAGTGCTGGGTCTGCCCGTGCTCCCGCTCTGATTGTAAAGCAGCAGGCAGGACCCGAGGGGGATGGGAGCACACTGACAACACGACATGGACACAGCCCACCACTACACAGCTGTAACACGGACACACTTTGTTCGGCACATGGCAGAAGGCGACGTGCCACAACCAAAATGCAACAGCCAAATGTCAGAAGAATCAATTCCACTGATCGAGTGTACAAGTTGGCGACAGTTACATCTGCCTCGATGCAATTGTTTAGTGCAGTGCCGGCCATGCATGAACCATTGATATTTGAGTCACACAGAGTTGGTTACAGCCTTAGAAAGAAGCCTTCAATCAAAAATAATCAATTTCCTCTATTATAGACACTTTGTGTGTTGGCATAAGCTACTTTAAATGATAAATGTCTTTTGGAAAATCACACAACCTTCGCATGTCTGTAGTGGAGCATAGAACCATTTTAAGGCTTTACATAAAAAATAGAGATCAACTGATTTTCATGGCTGATTGTTTAGAATCCAGAGAAACTGATGTCATATGAATTTAGTATAAATTCATCCGAGACTTATTTTACTACAACTGGATAAGAGTGACACTATATATTTGGAAGACTAAAGTCTTCCAAAAAAAGCTGTCTCGATAGGACAGATCATATCGAGGACAGCTGCCTGGGTGAAAATATCAAGCCGATATATCGTCTAGCTCTAAAAAAAAAAAAAACATCTTAAAACAGGAATGCAAACCAAGCATTTAAAACATTTTATTATGAATATCAGAATAGTTTGACTGACTGGATCAAAAATTTTCAGATTTACAAATGAATAATGACTTAAAGGCTAAATGAAAAATGTGTGGTATTTTGTGTCAATTTAATAATTTGAAAATGGAAACTGGAAATGCAAGGTCTTTCACTGCATTCTTTCTCATGGCAGAGACATTTCTACTTGAACTTTCACATGGCACTTCTCAGTGTTTATCTTTATGAAATAAGGATCAGAAGGTTATATTGACGCTGTGTAGCCTGTGATCTTTGGCTAAGTAGATACATTAGTATGTCTAACCTTTTCCCATTGATATGTTTGACACATTAAATCTATATTGTTTCTGGAGATAAAAGAATATCAGGTGAAATGGTATCCTACAGGCCTTGAAAGCAGATCAATACAAGAAAGCCATAAAAAAAATAAGATCTCAAAATGCCATCATAAAGAAAAAGGCAGTGTTAAATGGTCAGCCTTTAGTGGCAAGAAGCATTTAACGAGTTTAACTGGCAATTAAATATATAAAATTTGTAAATACTCAAAAAAATCTGTTTAGTCTTGAAATGAAAAATAACAAGTGGGAGGTTTTTGCAGGAAAATCAGCATCTGGCAGAGTTTAAGATATAATTGGAATCTGATTTGAGAAAGCATGTGTGTTACTACAGCAACAGCCTCAAAAACCTAACGACAGATGTTGTGAAGACACAAACAGATAAAGTGCAATGCTGTTGCAATGAATTTGTGATTGTAAATGTAAAATAACGTTTGCATGCTCAGCACCTCCATCTCAGATAACTAAGGGATAAACAGATAGCATTTACAACAGGTAGTAACTTGAGCTTTATGTTCAGGACTATGAACTGATTAAAGGGAGCTTTGTAGTATTGCCACATGCTTACAGAGTCACTGTTGTTAAACACATTTGGAGCCACAATCCCAAACGTACGGATACTCACACCTCAAGAAATAAGCTAATAAAGGCATGCTAGTACTTGTCATGTGGAAAACAGACCTGCAAGCAATTTTTGTGCAGCTAAGAAGCGTGTCTATTAGCAGTTCATTGCAGTAAGTATTTTAGTAGCCATTACAAAAGGCAAATCCCGGGGCTTTAAGGTTTATGCCCAGGCCTCAGAGCTGAAATAACAGCTCTCAGTTTATACGAGGTCATAAAGAACTGTAATGATACTGGGGAAATTAGTTTCCACGAAGGGGGCAAAGAGGCTAGAGCGGCAAGGAACTATAGCAGGAACAGTATGTGGGAAGCCAAAGAAAGCGAATAAAGATTACACCATTTGGAGAAAAGGAGAGACACAGGAGGAGAGGACAGCAGAAAAGGTGTATCTAGTTATAGACAGTTCGAATAGGTGTGTGGGAGAGAGAAGCGCAGGTTAATGATGCACTGTAAAATTAAGGCCTAGTTCAGCTGTCCTTCATTAGAGAAACAGCACAGCAAACTAACCACTCACACAAAGTCTACAGTCAATCTGTTCTTTATTAAGGAACAGCTGGGGGTGTATGACAGCTTGACTGGACACTGTCGTACTATAAACTCTGCCTGACCTTCATTAAACTGTTAAGTGCGCTGGTCGGCTTTAAATGGATGACCTAATCACAGCCATGTGAGTCTGAGGCGCAGTCAGTGAGCCGCTCTGACAGAGAAAATCACTTAGCAGCAACTTATGAAGTAGAGCAGGTAAGGCCCAGAACAGCTACATTCAAATGCTCTTTTAAATCTCACCCTCCACTTGTTATTGTGGATTTCCCCCCCAATTTCTCACACTGTCCAAAGATGTGAAAGGATAGGTCAGGCAAAATAGGGAATCTAGAAAAGGGTTTTCCATCAGTGTAGAGTCTTGAGAAAAGTCTGAGTCTCCAGATCTTGTGATAGTTTCATGAACAGTGGTTCCATACTGGAAGATTGTGTATGTTAAAAGGGGACATACTATGTAAAATCTATTTTAAACCATGTCACCAAGTTTTGTTTTGTTTTATTTTTTCTCATCTTTAGTTTACTCAGAATTGTATTCCATTTGATTCCTGCATGTCTGAGTTATTCTACATTGTCCTGCACATTTATGTTTTAAGATACCCCCTTGTCTATGCACTTACTTGCAAGTATTTAAAAAAAAATCATGTTACCAGGTCATAGAGTTTGAAAAATCATCAAAGTCATTTTTCAAGAATAAAAAGAAAAAGAAAATTCACCCATCACTCATATAGCTAGAATAAGATGAAAACTACCATAGTAGATGAGCAAATTTTGTTTTGTTAGCTCTGGAAAACAGTAACTGTACCAAGCAATAAATCATACGCATTGTCTAAAAATAGTTCAAACAGAAATGCCATCTTTGTTGCTGTTGAGCTCTGACATTATTGAAAATCAATTTTTTATTAATCATACTTGTGTATAAATTTTGGATTGGAAACTTGAGGCCTGCTGGACATGACTTATGTATTCAGCAAATAGTGGGGATAATTATTCACTCACGAGGTGATCAATACGGGTCTGTTTGTGTGTACGGGCGCCTCTGTGTGTTTTAAAATACCTTTAACAGCCTCGTCTACGACTTCCACCACTCGATCAATCTGCTGGACCTGGAACACAGACACATGGGAGAGGTGTATTGATGCTGCTGTCCCTATACCCAAACCAAACTCTGATATTGACAAAGTACAACACTGATTTAAACAGGAGGGGCTTGTAAACACACTCCAATACAGATGAATAAGGACACGGACAAGTTTTTTCCTCCATCAGGCTTAAGTGATACTGATTTCCTAAATGTCACTGTGAATCTATATTAGGAAATACATTAAAAAGTGGAGGCAGAGTGACAAGAAAGGCTTAAAACAGATAAATGGATAAGCATATGAAAAAATACAGGCGCAGGAGAGCCAACATTGGAAAATTGACACTTCAAGTATTTCTTTGGAGTTTCACTTTCAAACTGGGTCAACAGAAGAGAACATAGAAGTTTATTTTTATTACCTTTAGCTATAGTAAAATTGAACACAGAATGAATTAAGCTAACTTAGATGTACAATTAATTTTTAAATAAAGAGTACACATTTTAAACACATCCACGAGCAATAACATCATGGAAAACACCCAAATATAAAGTGTTACTACTAAGTAACACAAGACTTCAGTGCAGTTCATGTTTGTAGAGGTTTGAAACAGAATATCCAGATAGTAATCAATACTAAAATGATATTAAAACTAGATTCATTTGAAGTATAGACAAAAAAAGCACATTTCCTGAATAGTTTTATTACGATTTTGATCTTAATCATTACTAGTACAGGCCACATGGTATAAGAAACTACAATAATTCTGTGTTAAAAATGACCCTCTATAGCATAAACCAGTGTAATTACTGTTGTATAGAAATCTCCTTCTAATCTAAAGTGTTAGTAGATTTTATACATAGATCTTCATGGAGAGAAAATAGTATCTAGGTCTTTGCAGAGGACATGACGTCTCCAAAACACCTGCAGAATTGGCAATAGTGACCATTCACTTGTGATTTCAAATTGATTGCGATGAATCACTTTGTAACTCTAATATATTCCCTGCCCCACCAGACCAAAGGCATATAGAAGAGCATATTGCTTAGAGGGTTGTTAGTGCATAGTCTCATGTGCATCAGTGCTTCTTCCTCAGCATTGAGCCTGTGAGTACCTCTCCAGTCCATCTAAACATACAGGATGTGACATGTCTGGTGCAGATGGAGCAGGGTTGCTGAGGTTTGCGTGACTGCCTGTGTACCTTACTACAATACACTGTCATTCATTTTACTGAACTTCAGACAGAACACAACAGACAGAGACTCGTACAAAGGCAGGCTCACAGCACAGGACATTGAACTGAATGGATTCAACAGGAAACATTTTCTCCCAGCTCAGCCCTTAACTAGCCGTTAGTGCAATCGCTTTATACAAATTCATGACTGGTTGTTTGCATATCATTTGCATAACCCACCAACTGTCAGTGTCATTGTGTTGGTTGATTGTAACTAGCAGGGACGCACAACAGCAGTGCATGCATCTGTCTGTGTTTGTCACAATGCGTGTCTTATCATGCATGGCTCTATCAGTGTTTGAGCTGGTGCAAGTTGTATCAATGCATAATCCAATCTACTCATGACAATGAAAGCACTGGCGGTGGTAAACTTCCCAGCTGTTTCTACTCACCCAAAGGCGATTGCATCTCCACGCCTGCTTATGTGGATGTAATTATATTACTCATACATGCTACTTCATTTGAATCTAATTACGCTTTACTATGGAATGTTTACTTAAATAGAATAAGATTATTTATGTCGACGGATATTTAACATCCCCAACACCGCTTACCAGGTACATTCATTAACACTAGTATCTTATAGGTTAGGTTTAGAATAACAATGAGTTTCCCCCAATATACGTGGTAGATTCCATTTCTAAAAATATATAATTAAAAACGTATGCTTTAAATATATGTTAATATACACTTTTTGATTGACAGATTTTCTGACTGTTATATCTCTGATTAGATAAAACATGCCTGTAAATGTCTTGGTGAGGTTAAAGGATTGACCAAAATGTGAACAGTGTGTTAAATTGTTCACAAAGGTGTCGATGTATTACTTCATACACCAGCAAAAAATAAAAATAAAAAAACAACAAACACAACAATAAAATACATATAAATACAACACTTGTAATTTTCTTATTTACACCAGATCAACAGTAGAGATATTATAAATTCCACATATCTTATACATACCCCACTAGAACCTCAATGGAGACTGCTGGCTTTCAACGAGCAAATAATAGGATGATAAGATATTGGTCTTGAGAAACCCCTATATATATTACATATTGATCCAAAAGTTTGTGGTTAGTATTCCTAGTACAGAAATCTAGTTTTTCAATCCATGTTTTTCTATTTATTCTCTTGGACCTACTGTCTTATCTTGAGGCTTATTGTTGGAATACTTTGTACAACTGTGGCCGACTCCTCTCCACTAAAACTTGCACACCAAACTGTGTTCATTTTAGTGGTCTTGTTCAAGTCTCGGAGGGAGCTGTATTGATCGGCCTCACAGCTGGAAGGCTAGAACAGAACAAATGCAGCAGGCAGGCAGCCAGGTGAATGACAGGTCAAACTGAGCGTGTGTGTATGTGTGAGACTCGGCTTCAGTCAGCATCAACTAATGGGCATACCTCAACAATACACCACTGTACACATCCAATTATCGTCTGTTAGCTGAAATGGCTGAATATTGAAAAATGCATACCCCTATGATGCTGAGTCCCTTGAGGTAGTCCATTCTTGGCTGAGCTTGGGGTACACAACCTGCCACCACCACCTTCTTTTGTTGTTCTTGGGCCTTTCTGTAAAAACAAAGGGAAAGAGGAACAGAATTAGTTTGTTGGCTAAGAGTGATTTAGTGTTTGCAAAACAAAGATCCACCGTCAAAACTGTGAAAAATCACAGTGTTGACGGCCCAAACACAGGGCACATTAAAGCCATGTTAAACACGTTGCAGTGCCATTCAGAAGATGATTTAAAGCCTGAGCTGACTGTTGAGAATGTATCTACCAAGAGCGTGCGTGTGTGTGTGCCTCTAAGTGCATAGGTCTGTGTGAATCTTCATGTCACCTCCACTTAAGGCCTCTGTGATTTGAGACACTTGGTTAGTCTGACAAAAGCTTTTGGAAGAGCTGCCCACAGTGAACCATGAATCTTTAATAATGAAGCCTCCTGACAGCTGGAGCTAGATAGAATACAAGAGGAAAACTAAAGGGAGGGGAGAGAGGAGTGAGCGAGAAAACTAGATGCAAACTGTCATATGTGTTATATTTCCGATTGTGTTTATGTATTTCAGCAAAACAGAGACAGGATGCGGAGTCAGAGAAAGAAAGCAAAGAAGATGGACGCTGGCCATTAATATGCAACTAAGGAACAACCTAGAAGAAAACACACCAACACGTAGAAAGTAGCATCACACCAATCTTTTATAGTGAGAAAAGCTTTCTTATTTTCTCCTTTGCTTTGCTCTCCTTTAATTTGTTTTAAAAATAGACCTTATATGCTGCCATTTATTTTCTTGTTAGAGGCAAAGGGAATGCAAAAAGCTTAGCCTAAATTTAAGATAAAAACACTTTAATCTATCAGAAAATTACTTAAAAATAGTGAAATTATCTGTCCGTGCTCTAGACTAGAATCAAGCAGGCTAAGAACTAGTAAGTTGATAATAAATCTGAAAACAAGATGAATAACTTGATATAAGTTTTAAAATCTTGGCCAGATCAGAAAAAATTGCAGAGTTAACAATATATCCCAACTTCACCATATTTTATTATCACAATATCAACAATGCATTGCAAAGGCTGTTTTATAAATCATACATAAATCAAGTTATTTAGTAAAACTCTGTACTACATTCTCCTGTTGCTTAATTATACCAAAAAAAATACAATTCAATGTCCTTACTATTCAGAACAAAATGTATTTTTAATAGACAATTTTTGTAATTAATTGGTGGAAACCACAATAAAATCGCATAGTCCTACTAACAAAAAGGCATTACAAAAAGAAACTCCCTTAAATTTAATTTTCCCAAATGGTATAGACCTTTAACTTTCATTTCACCAATCCGCCAAGTGAGAAAAGTAGAGTTTGTTTTATCCACACTGGCGCTCCTCAGCACACATACAGTAGGCTTCTGACACACAGCTGCACAGTAGGGGTGCGTCTGCATAATTCACAGTCTCCTGCCAAAAAGCGCCAAACGCTCCTTTAATGCGCTGCTCCCCGCCCACAGACTTGGAGCTGACACAGCGAGTAAGCAGACAGCGCCTGAGCCCGAGTCGTCTGAGCGCCCCAGGGGAAACGGGCCAATCACGTCGCACATGCTTCCTGGATGGGACGAGATGGAATGGGATTATGTGATGCAGTTGCCGTGGTGATACTTTTGAGGCCGACCACGCACTCGCCGCCAGTGACCCGGACCGGAGCAGATGTCCCTGGAGATCGGGGGCAGAGCTTGTATGTGTGCGTGTACAAGTCTGCGTGTTTCTTGGCTTTCTTGGCACCTTGCCCTAAATCTCCCCAGCCCCCTGTCAACTTTGTGTTATGACTCGCCATAGCCTCCAGACCACACATATGTACCCACTGACAGGGTCCAAACACCCACATGGCCTGCATAGATTCCTATAGAAGATAGAGCAACAGCGCGGCCCGCTCCATGCATACATGTATGACCTCTGCGCAGTGAATGTATGGTCGGGAGGGCTGCGCTGTACATCCTGGTTTTTAACAGCTCAGTGGACACAGCGAATCAGTCAAATGAGAGCAGACTAAATGTCCAACTCAATTGATCAGGCCGAATGGAATGAGGCCCCGGCAGTAAATATGACATTAAAATAAGCACGGGGCATGACCTATTTACAGCCCCATTTCAACTTTCTCACAACTCATCTTTAAAGGAAGAGACTTCTCCTACTGAGATTATAGCAACTTATTAATAAGTACACACACACACACACGCACACGCACGCACACGCACACACACACACACACACAGGAGGCAATATCAACTACACAACACACACAAGAGAAAGAAAATCATTATTGATGACAATGTAGAATAATATAGACAAGATTGGAAAAATGTACCCTTGCACTGTAACTGTGATTATTATGGAATACTGCCAATCAATGGATGCAATAACCTACATTACCAGTTTTTCTCAACCTGTGGTACTTGAGAAACTGGTCTACATTAGATTAGGAAAAAATTCAACAGCAGCCTAAAAAGATGGATTTTTGCTGGTGAAGTTAAATCTAAAATGTGTCAATCCCAAGACACATTTTTGAAGAGATGCGCCACTCTAGACCCACTGGTCCAAACTGTGCAGCCAAAACAAAACTTCCTGAAGACCTAAGGCCGAGTGGCTCATCTGCTCAAGCGTGTGTCACATGAACCGCAGAAACCCTGGATCGATTCCCAACTCTGCTCCATGTCACTCACCTGTCTCTCTGCTTCACTGTCTCAACAAAAAATACAACCAAAATGGGATAAATTGCAAAAGAACAATGCTTTTGCTCCTACTGAGAATGAGTCATGATCACTAGTTTTGCATAGTTTCATATTTGATCATAATTTACCTGAGATACTTTAAAAGGGGTAAATTTAAATAAGATTGAGATCAAATGGATTTTAAAATCATATCAGGCCATAACATTTGATTAGAGCAATATTGCTACATTCTCAGATTAATAAACAACACCACTCCACATTTCTAAATAAATGGCTTATAGCTGAGGTCATTAATATTTCCTGAGGGTCTGATGTTAACATAGGCACTGCTCTGTCTGAAGCTCTGTTACTCAAGTTAGACTTTATATTTAGACCAGAAAGAGCTGATTGTGAGCTGATTTGTGCTGCTTCTTAAATAACATTACAGTCGAAGCATTACAGTCACAAGTTAGCTAGCATTCACCAAGTGTTTTTCAGTTAGTCATTCTCCCTTTATATATACAAATAACATAAATAATACACCTATACTAGACAGGCTCCTAAAAATGTGTTGTTTAAATCCATGTTTGTATTTTTTGCCTGTTTGCTAATGTGTGCATTATGATAACTGCTGAACATATCACCATAGAGATACATGTAGCACCTCCAGTATGATGTCACCCCAAAGTATCAATTCAATAGTAAAAGTTGAGCTGTAGTCTGGCGCCGAGGTTTGCGTCTCTCAGAGTGTCCTCTTAGTGACTCCTCCTGCTGTTGCGCTCTATGGCTATATGGCTAGCTGCATGCAGGAAGTGGATGAGCTCATTAGACTCTCAGAGGCTGCCATATGCTACTTAGCAAACACACAGCTCAAAGGATGAGGTCATACTAATAAAGGATAATGTTATGATGCTGGGAACTACATACTGATGCAGTCTGCTCATAACTTGGGCAGCAACAATGTTAAATAAACAAAGGCACAAATCAAACCATTATGTTTATTTATTTGATATTAAGGTTTAGTATCTGCAGAGTGATACTGAGCGGATACACCCAAACAAATATATTCGTTGGTCATGCCATTAGGGCTTTTGAGTTTCAAAACTAGCTCATTTTGTGCATCACCTAGTCTGGATTTATCCATATGAAACAGAAATGGGCACAAACTTAAAAATCTCCAGCGCCATTTGGGAAAAGTAAGATGCAACCTTTGTGGATTTCCTTTTCTCAGATGTACTTAACCTATACAATATAAAAGGCCTTCCTCCGCATTTTTAGATTATACTAAATATAATACTTTATATTATACTAAATATAATACTTTAATTTAACAGTCTGAAAATATCATTAAAACAAAACAATCATTTTAAGAAGTAAGATGATAAAACACCTTCCTCTGCAGCATATGATTAATCTCTTGGGAGTAGGCCTTTGTCTTTGTCTCCAGGATCGTCACATCTGCATTCCAGCAGCTGTTTCTGGCTGAGTTGACAATGAGCCAGCCAATCATACTCCTGACCTCCCAGCATTAGCAGGAGCACCCAGGGCCAAGGTTAAGTACCCATCAAGCCTCAGTAATTAAGATGTGGTTAATGCTGTGAGGTGGTGTGTGCTAGTGTGTGTCACTGTCCAGGAGATTTGTCTGATTCACACTAGTTTGAACTTCAAAAGGTCCACATTTGTCTGCTTGTAGTTTAGTGTTGATCATGCATAACAGTTACAAGGGGTTATTGTTATTACACTGGAGCGTCTGATGATGTCTTATTTTTCCATTATTTGTATTTATGCAAAATTTCCTCATGGAAGAATCATTTCACATGAAGATAAAAAATAACACTGGCATACAATACCAACTGTCTACAGTAGTTTCTCCTGCTAGACAGTGTTCGTACATTATACAGAAGGTGTTGAATTCTAACAACAACAGCTGAGTACAGACCTTGAGACCTGATTGACAGTATAGCTGCAATGTAATAAAAATACTTGTATCTCCACTGTGAATAAACAGACAAGTTTATGAAAACCTCTCTCAAAAAAGAAATACATAAAACAGTGAACTCTGCATCTAGGGATCGAACTGCAGACAAACAAAATGAATACAGTTAATGTACGGGGCTGTGGGCCTCAGGAGCCACTGCAAAAAGGAGAGAAGTGAGTGACAGCAAACTGTCAAAAGAACATCTTTATAAAAAGGATGAAAAATAGGCATTGAGCCGACGGCGCGTCAAACAGATAGGGGCCAGGATAAAAGAAGGAAACACAATCCAGAATACTACCCAGCGAGTCTCCAGGTACCAGCACTCCCCCACGCCCATCACATCTTTTCACTCAATGCGATGGAGCATTTCTGTTTATCAAGAAAGTGACAGCTTACCACCAAACCAGCTCCGCACAGCTCCATTCAAACTTATTGAACGGCTGCAATCTCAGCATGATTTAGATTTATAAAACATTGAAAAGAAATGGATACAAACATAATATGCAGTAGTTCTTTCGCAAATCTCATCTCTCTTCTATATGTACTTTATATAGATCCAAAATAACCTATGTAACCAGGGAATTTATTCAGATGGACCACCTCCTAGATAGTGGCATTCAGACAAGAAATGAAAGAAAATAGATGCATGTCCAAGGCAAAGACCCTAAATGATTGAGGAATAACAAAGATTTAAAGGTACACATTTTGCTGAGATAGTTCAGTGGGTCTAATAAAGACAAAATGCACATTGTAGAGCAGCCACAAAATAAGCTTAATAAAAGCATTCATGTTAGAGCCGTGTTTTACAGGATACAGGCAATCTGTTGACCAATCAATACACCTATAACATGGTTAGTTTATGACTAGTTCACATGGCCGCGGGGTACATCAAAGATAGGATGTGGTCCAATTATCAACATGGGCCTTGTAAAGCAAGTCAGTGGAAACTCCAGGTTTTCAGATTACTGCCTTTTTAAAAACAAATGCAGCACATAGCTCTCATCGACCCGGGTTGGATGACATCTGTCTTGTAAAAAGAGCTCAATGTGTGATGAATATTGCATCGCAGTAAATGAGTTATATTTACCGCTTGAATGATTCATAACAGGGGGAATGTTCATTTTGAATGTTCATTGAAAACAAGACAAAAGCCCCAACACAAAAGGGTCACACAAAGGAAAGTGGACAGAGTATACAAAAAACATTAACGATGTGTAAGCAGAAAATGGTACAGTCTAGACCTCAAAGTGCGTCTCTTGAGCCGCATTTCCAATGTAAAGAAAGAATTTGTGCAAGGCTAGCTGCTGTGGGGCAGTGGGATGGGCTCACCTATGAGCTGAGTTAGCTTATTGGGAAATTCATAGAACAGTATATGTTTATGTTTTAGGTGCAAGGGATACTTTATATCCTCAGACATGAGTGATAAATAAGGTAATAAGAGGTCGGACTCTATAAGTGAAAAGGGCTAAAGCTAAAGTTATTTCTTGCGTGGCAGCTTGAAGCCGAAAGTTAAAAGGGCACAAGTGGCCATTTATCATGCAGAGCCAGCACCACTTGCTGAGAGACTTTTCACCTCTCTGGGAATCAATCTGAAACTGTGTGAATATGTTTGGCCCGGCGAGTACACATGTGTTCAAAGGATAGGAGCAGGAAATCCTTTCAGAGAGGTGAAAAGCCGTCCGTGGTTGAATGAGTTCACTCCAAATTAGTCCAAGCATAAACAATCATAATTGGTTTCAAGGTCATAAATTATTACGAGCAGCGGTTTAGAAAGAAGAATGCCACAAGCTCAATGACCTGGAATCATCAGCAATCTTTGGGTATTATTATTTTTATTTCCAGCTTGCAAAGACAAAATAATTACACATTTACAGAAACTGTTTTCAGGGACGTAATCTTGTCATAGCCAATATCCAGACACAAGATAAATTTCTGTAGTGTTTAGTTAACATCTGTAAGAAGCTTGCCACCAAAAAGATCCCATTTTGGTGGGAAAAAAAATGTCATGATGTTTGCATATATTGTGCGTAGAATGTCTTGGTATCTTTGGCAAAACATTACCTTAATGGAGCTTTTTCTAGGCTTGAGACTGGCACAAAGACTGTATCTGCGGATCCCTCTTTGGTGTGTTAGATGTTCTCTGCAGATATTCTGCATAAATAGACTTGTTTTGCAGAAGCCAGCAGGCGGCCTATTCTATATAACCTTACATGTGAAATGGATATGTGAGTACACATACTGTATGCGTATTAAGGGACTAGACAGACTATAGAAGTCTCATTATGGAGCTCCAAAGTCTAAGCATCTATTCAGCCTGTTAATTTCCCTGCTGATGTCTCCCTCCACACACGCCAGAAGTGGCTCCTCAGTGGCTTATCAGTCCCTCCTAAAGGCCTCCTCATTTAACCACACTGCCTTATTTAGAATAAATAAGAATTCTGTTCAAAGCCAAGGATGCAGCATTCATAAAGCTGCTTGTCTGATTAAATTGCTATGCAGAACACCTCACCACCACTTGCTCTGTAAAAATTAATTTATGGCATGTTTTAAAAGGATTTTTCTCTCCACATGCACGTTTCTCCATTGAGTCGACACCAATTAAAAGGAAGGTTCAAGGCAGGGTTCATTACATTTGACGACACAAGGTGGGTGAATTGTTGAAAGACAAAAAGCTTTTGCAAAATGAGATGATTTTAAAAAGGCATTTGGCTCGTTAGAATGACACGAAATGCAGGCTACAGATGAATACAATTATGGCCAGTCCACTTTTTTACATTTCCCCCTTGCTTTACTCTTGACAATAAAAGATTTTCAACAAAGATTCATGAATTATATGAATGCAACCATTTTACATAGGACCATGTATAATATCCCATTACAGATACATATGATCCATCAATTCTATATGCACTGCAGCAACCAGTCACACCAGAAACATGCCACATTTCGATAAAGAATAGCATTAATAACATTTACATACTATACCATCAGCCTGGCAACAAATGTACTTTGGTCTTGTTTCCTGGTTATAAATGCTTTCCATTTTCAGACAGTTGATTTATTCTTTTCCTAACACAATTTGTCAGTGTGGCACATATATGCACAGTGGTACCTTACTGCAGTGACATCCACGTAGCACAATTTAATCACAAGTAGAAGCTAAAGCGTTGCTCAAAT
Source organism: Boleophthalmus pectinirostris (assembly GCF_026225935.1). Classification (NCBI taxonomy): domain Eukaryota; kingdom Metazoa; phylum Chordata; class Actinopteri; order Gobiiformes; family Gobiidae; genus Boleophthalmus; species Boleophthalmus pectinirostris. The sequence continues at coordinate 23,588,256 of NW_026571447.1, forward strand.
ATGTAAGCTATATGCCACATGTGCCCGCTCCCCTCAGCTATGTTCCTTCCGTCTGCACTGGCCAATGTGTGCGCTTGTTCACAGCACCTCAGAGGTTAAGAACTGCCCGCGGTCTGTAGAGCCACAACCCCCGACCCTGCATCTCACACACACTGGCATCTCACTGTGTATGTTCCCAAGCATCCATCACTCTTACACATACACGTACCTATGGCCAAGTTATAGGCCTTGGGCTTGTGTCACTCCAAATAGTGTTTGGTGAAATTGCTTCTTGGCAAGTTGGCAGTGACCCGTCCATCTATGGTTGAGTAAAAATAGAAATAATGCCCCGCAAATGAATGCTTTGATGTCAACGTTCACTAGGCATTACATGCAGTAGATGTGATTAAATTAGCTGACAGCCTATAGAAAGTTAACTATGGATTTAATTTAATTAAATTTAATAGTCTAAACTGTTTCACTTTCTTTGACCAACTATCCTCCTCATTTCAGCTGTGATTCCCGTTCACTGCACGCGTCGCTTATATCCCCTCAGGGTTCAAACATAAGGCAAGCAAAGGTCAGAAGTTCTTACTGTCATCTTGCATGACTTAATGTATATCAAACTTGTCTATATACTTCATATCATATGGAACCAGGGGATCACAAGCATTTCAGAGGGGATTTGAAAGAGTGTGGCTATATTCATCAGTGTGTACATGTCTTATAGTAAAGTTTAACTAATACTCTGTCACATGTGCCCCTGAAGGTGAATGAAGAATGAACTCCCTTATACAGAGATGGAATGTCATCTTTTATAACTCGTAGCCAGTATTTTGTATCTCAGTAGCTCAGTAATTTCCAGGTCAGTGCTTGTCAAGCCAACACCAACTGAAAAGCCTCTGGGATCGTCAGCCTAGAAAACAAGATCACAGCTCAGTAGGGAAAATGCCAAAAGCTTACAGGTGCCTCCCTACACAACATAAACACTTTTCTGTGCGGTTGACCTTTATTAATAAATAATCAGGCATAGTAAAACAGGCTGCTCAAATCGACATTAAAAGCTTTTGACTCTCGCTGAAAATGCTTTGTGTAATTTGTGTGTGTTCCGATTGTTACCAGAGTGATTGTCTATTGGTCAACAGATCCAGGAAGCTCGTATTTCGGCGACACAGGCTTGGTTCAGGCTCAAATCCCACTGAGTGTAACTAAAGATACTTGATAGGAACACGGCAGGTGGCACGCTGTGCTTCCACACAAACACAGCTGCCACCTGAGGCTGCGGTCTCTCCGGCTTTTGCCCAGAATCACACAGAAATGAGCATGTTTATTTACTTCAAAAAAACAGTGTCAGAGAGTCAGACAGGCCACAGAATGGAAACAGTAATAGTGGCGTGTTAGTGTTGTTTGAGCAATGTTAGGAGAGTTGAGACAAAGTGAAAGAGGGGAACATGGGAGTGCAGGTGGGGCAGCAGGTGTCGTGTGTGTATTCTCTATTGAGTGTTGTGTATTTGTACTGTGTCTTCTGTATTGTGCGTTGTGTATTTGGACTGGTGCAGGTGAACAGAAGGTCAGTGCAGTGCCGGCTATATGCCATCTGTCACAGCCGCTACATGTGACAGTGACATTTCCCCACAACTGGCAAAAATGTCATGTCTCCCAGCCCCAAATTCAACACAGTTCAAAAGCTCCACTTATTCACTTCGGTGTATATTCACTAATTTCATGAACGTCAGCTAAAAATAAAAACGCCGAAGGGTATATTGAATGGCAAATGGCTATGGTTCAAATAAAGGTTGCCCTGTGGGTTACAGAATAAAGTTGTTCAGCAGATACTAATTACTAAAACTAGAATGAAAACCATATACTTTTTTTTGTATTGATACTTGCTCAAATTCATTCACAGGACAGAAATTAACCTTTCTTGCATAGCTTTAGAATTATCTTGAGCTGTATCAGAACAAGTATAAAACCACATACATTTGAACAAGTATAAAACCACACAGACTTTTATACACATGGACCACTACATAAACAACTGAGGGATTACACAGATATAACAGAACATTGTAATGTAAAGTAAAATACTACAGTTTAATGTTGAATCACATTCTATCGTCTAAAAAAAAGTGTTTTTATTATCATTGTGGTATCATAACTGGCACTGAGTAGTGAGAATATTCCTTGAAAACTACTCTGAAATTTTAGTATCATGACAACACTATTAGAGACGTTGAATTCATTAAAAGCCAAATTATTACTTTATTTAAAAGAAATCATGATGTAAAAAGGCACTAAAACAGGATATCCAAGCAGGTTCAGGCTTATTTAGTCAAGGAGCCATGCAATTTACACCCATTATATTTTCAGCAAAAAAAAACAAGGCTTGCATATTGCTTGGCTGCATTGGGGAAAAATAGGTTTATAGACATTTTTACCCAGAGGCAGGGTGGAGGTATGGCAGCATAGGATGTGCAAGAATAAGGGGCCCCAAACATTAAATAGGTGGAAAATGAAGGCAGAACAGCAGGAAGGAAGTCACTTGAGTGTCTGAGGGGTGCGAAAGTGGGTAAGTGATGGAGAATGATAGCCAGACACGTGTAATTGTGTGACCATGTGAAAGCCTGTCATCACCTGCTGTGAGAAAAACTACTGGCTGGAAATAGTCCAAGCCCCGAAAACCCATCAAATAGCTTCTTCTTCACCTCCACAAAACCTGCGACCAAAATGAGAATGCTGAAAATAACTTCCTCAATTAAACGGGAAAAGAAATGGCCCCGACTACAGATTTGTGCGAATGTGTCACATCTAATGAAGTCCACATCCATAATTATCCATCATCAACTGAGGAGGAAGATATATCAGATAATGCTAATATTACATTGTTGTTTTGGAGGCAAATGTAGACTATAGTATAATGTAATTAGGGATGTAATGATATCCAAATATCTCTGTATGATATTTTCACGATATACATCTCACAATATGATATTTATTGCGATATTTTGTGAAGGCTAAAAAAAAAAAACTTTGAATACGCTACTTTTTTCTCTTAAAATCCCTTGACAAGACTTAATCCAAAGACTAAAACAGTTTAGAACAGTTATTCCTTCATGTAGTCTGGGCTGAAACGGAGCAAAGGATCATGGTCTATGTAGTTCCCTCTGTTTTTGTTTAAGCTATTGCTGCACCATAACTATTCATTTAAGCAAACAGACTTACAATACCCACTATATTATTGTGAGACTTTTGACGATATGATTTCACAATATTTCAATTATTGTTACATTCCTAATAATATAGTAAATAGTCTAAAAAGGCTGAGTATATTTTTATGTATACAGTTTTTAAAAATTTTAATTAAAATCTTTTAAAATGCAAATGATAAGCATTTGTGTGGTTCATTTTATTGTCAGACATCAACCATGGCATATACAGGCTGGCTTTAGCACATTTTTTTAAAATTTATTTTTGTCAATATCACTCAACCCAGTCGTCACTCAATTTGTGTTGTTGCAATTTTCGTATAGTTGGAGGAAATGTGAGACAATACAAAGTACGATATCAAACCTCTAGAGTAGACAGATCATTACACACAGTCCAACATTTGTGGACCTCAGACACTGATGAGGACATATTGCCTCTCCCCAAATCTCCAAATCTGATCTATCAATCTCTGGCTTCACTTACACACTGTCCTACAATAACAGACATGTAATTCATCACGGGCAGAGCAGAGCCTGACCTATGAACTCTGAGCTGCCCTCTGCCCTGCTCAATAAGACCTGACCAGGAGGCTGTTGCAGATTTATCAAACAACATAATGAGTATCATAGAAGCTGTCATGTACTAATGTTAAATCTATCCCAAAAGTAATATACAGGCCAAAAAAGGCAATGTCAGCTTTAAGGGATACCACATACAATATTTAGCTGTGCCCTAAAAGATTATATTTTCGAAGCTTTTGATTGTTGGTTTGTTACACTGATATCAAGATAACAAAAAGTAATTGTTAGATTTTGATGATATTTTCAGGAAAGGTCAGTGATGAGACACTGCTGAAATTATTAGATTTTTGGAGTGGCCTGACTGTGTGGATCAATGGAGAGAGAGATATCACAGCTGCAACAGAGATACCAACTCCGGCCACAGGGGTCACTAAAAGAACAAATGGTTGTTTTCAGAGAGTGAAATCTAGGGTTAAATGGCTTTATATGAAGAACCTATAATCATTTTCAACATAGCTGGAGTTGTTTTTTGTTTAAAGAAGACACTGTGCTTCATTATGTTATATTTTGGACAGTTGAAATATGCAATGTGCAATACGAAGAACAAATTCAGTGAATTGCAGTGTGCATGTATCGTGGAGGTGAAAAGATCAGAATAATGACGTCTTGAATGCAAGAAAACAAAGATTAGTCAAAAATGCATGAACTTTGAGAGAGTAAATAAGAAAAACATGGTTAACATGGTTAAAAGCCAAGTTAAATGTCAATTTTGCATAATAAATCTCCTTTAATCTGTGCAGGTTTCAGTAATTCTGCATAGTCGCTCACTAAAGATCAAAACATGTCCCTCACTGTTATACACCACCGGCTTTTATGATCCATGGCACTCAATTCTTTACTAGTTCTGATCAAGACAGTGTACAAACTCCACGCCTTTGACAGCACAGTTGATTTTTTTTTTCATTATTTATTTTCTCCCGTTCGGATAACGGTACTTGGATTTTCAGTACCTGATACAGAACAACCAATACTAGAAGACTTATCAAAAACTAGGTGAAGGATGGAACTGTTGTTAGAACTGAATACGCTACAAGTACTTATTGTAAATGTGATTTGGAGAGATTATGTCTATGTCTGTGAATGTTGTTGAAAGTAATACTCATGTTAAGGGAAAAAAAAAAACATGGTGTAATTTTTCTCTTTTATTGCCAGGCTCTAGTACAAAGTATTTAAATAAATAATGCATAATATAGGGGCTTTAATGTATTGCATTTAGGCAAACTGTTAAATCCTTCATCATTAGCAAGCCTTTCATATCTCCATTAAAAGTAAATTGGATTCTACTATCAGGTCATCGTAGATAGAAGAGTTTTTGAAGTCACTTGAAGTCCCTTCAGAAAATACAAAATTTAGATGTGGCAGCCCAGTTACTTGAAAAATGTCAGGTTGAAAGTGCTCTTTTCTATCTTCTTTCCTATATGAACTTGGTCCCTTTGGCTTAACTCAAGCACAATCTGGGATGTGTCAAAAGGCTGGAGCACAGTGGGGTGCCTTAAGAGCGCAGACTTCTAAAAGGATGAAGGCCTGGAGTTGTTTGTGAATCTGTAAAGGAAGATCTCAGAGGAGCATCGACCGGACGGCAGCCTGGGTCTATGCTGCTGTGTACTTAAGGCGCACAGGCAGGTGTAGGATAGCTGCTTTGTATAAAAAAGGAAAAGTCTAAGCATTTAACCTCAAATTAAAAGACAAAGCTGGATTTAACCATTATCACATTACACTAGTCCTCCTGATCCCAGCTTTACGCATTACCTTTTAGCTAAATGAGCTTAAAACAATTAAGACTCTTACTAAACTTTCAGCTTTCATGAACAGGTTTTTTGAGCAACAGATTAATGACACATTCTAAAACCTAGACTTCTGAAAAACATTTAAAAACCTTAAAGGAAATAGATGGGAAAAGTAAAATTCAAGAATTGTAAACATGTAGAGCACTGATATAAATAGAAATTCCATTATTCAGTGTATTTCTACTCACAGGAGAGTCTGCAGTTCACTAAAAAGATAACTGCTAATATAAGCAGAAAACTGTTCGATATTGCATTCTTAGTTATTAATGTCTGATACACATTCCAGTTTAAGGATAGTTAGTCAAATCAGTGTGCTCATTACACTTTGCTATAATATAAATAATTCATAATTAAATATTTGAGAGCTCACATAATTACACAAGGCAGCCCAAGCTTCTTTTGCCCCTTTATGGCCCATTCTCCATCTCCAGTCATGCGTTTGTGTCTGTCAGGATTTAGTCTGTACCCCAAAATGTAGGCTAATGCCCTGAAGTAGTGACAGATTAAATGCCAATCTCTGGGTTGCACCAAAAGCAGCCTGAGGGGGCAGTGTTGGTGTCCAGTCGACTAAAAATCCAAGACTTAAGACTCAGCACTGGCTCAACCCACATACATAACCAAAGGCCTCAGTAAAGAACTCAAAAGGTCACATATATACCTGGGTCTGGTACCTTTTTTCCCCTCCATAACAGAAAAATGGAAAACGAAAAGACTGGCAAATGGTCCTTCAAGAAACAATGTGAGCCTAACAAATGAATAAATCATATATTAATAGCAAAGATTGAAATAGTCAGTTTAACAATATAAAATATTTTCTATTAAGTTGCCTGGAACCAGACAGTTAGACAACTGCCTTATTTTGGGACAGTCCAATCACAGCCACTCATTTGTAGCATGTGTCTTTCAAATGTGTGGACGATATCTCCTCAAATATTCTTGTAACATTTAGAATGGGATCTATAGTTCTTTGATCTCTTCAGATTTACAGCGCACAGTAAAAGAAAAAAATACTTGTAGACAAGGCTGGGCAGTTATCGAAATTAAGGAGTCTACAACCAATCCTCTTTCTATAAGAACATTGGATTTCGAGCAGACGGAAGCCAAGCCCTAATTGTAGCCAACATTTTCCTACCTGTTCAGATGCTTAATCTTCTAGTTCTACCAGGATATCCAGCAGGATATCCAGATTAGTATAAGCCTAACAGCAAATCAACGTCATAATTCAGCAAACACTATACTAATTCAACGGCAAATAAAGTTTAGATTTCACAATGTCAGTTCAGTTCTAATTGTGTATAAGCCACAGCAGAGTGTCCTTTAGCCTGAGGCCAGAATACAAATGCGCACATCTGTCACAAACGCGCAGCACACGCCCCACTATTCACTCTGGAGCCCTTCCAAGAGTTCGTTCTGTTGGTTCTGTGTCCCTTTTCAATTAACATTAATGATTTTTATTTCTCATGGTTAGTTCATGAATATTAAATTTATATTGAAATGAATGTAAATATAATATGGGAATTGGTGTATTTTGAAAACAGTGCACAACCGAGTTCTCGTTAAGCCTACATTCCCTTGATCATTCAAATTACTGGAGACAGCCAAGTGAAGAAGTCTGCGCAAGCACACACACACACACACACACACACACAACACACACAACACACAAATATGAGGCTTACAAACACAGGGCAGCTTAATTACATGCTGTTGAGCAACTGTTTCTTTAATGCCTTCAGCGTTCATTGATTTGAGAGGTCTCTGACAGTAAATTACGCTACAGATTTGGACTTTTCAAAGACACACATATGCACGGCCAAATATCCATGCTAATTCACTTTTTAGCATTCAGTGGCTGCTCCTTTAGGGCTTTAGCACAATACGGAGCAAGGCAGGCAGGCAATACCCAAGTCTAATATCTAAATGTACCGTGCAATAAAGAAATACAGAACTATAGGACTGTCATGAAAATCCCATTTAAAACTTACTATGACCAAAATAGCAGGAAACTTTAAGATTCTACTGCCATGGATTTTGATGGATGCTCCTATAACTGCTGGGCCTACAGTGAATTAATGGCTGCCGATAATATGCTGGAAAGTGCAGGCTATTTCTGCTTACACACAGAAAATGGTGTGGCCAACTGTCTGTATAACAAGCCCCAGAATCTTTCACTCCTCCCAGTAGCGGCGCGTGTCCCGCACATATGGCAGGGATGCAAAGAGCAGCCCCACTTCTCCACAAGTAATAAAGCATCCTTCCACTGTGAAGCCCCAAGCCCCTGTTTATCTCCAACTCATTTACAAAAGGCACAGTGCGCTTCATGTGTGTTATGTGAGCATGTTAGCTAGTGGCCTATTTACCCGCGTAAGCCACACTCACGGGGGACAATTCATTTTGACATGAATTAATTTCCATCACACAAGAACCAAACTAATTCATGCTACTGATGCCACAACCTAAAATGCGTTAACTTTGGCAAGCTCCTAAAACATATCACTGGAGGTCTGAGTTCTGTGGTAATGATGATGATTAGGACCATAACTGAACATTAGCCTTTTGTTTTCAGTAATAAATTACGCTCACATTTTGAATGCATTTTCAAATGCAAAGGGAAATGGTGTCCTATGACCTTGCCTGGTGCTATTGATTTAATTTTATTGATGTTGATGTAATATTATGTATAGAGGAAGGAAAGTACTCAAACTCAATGAGGAAATCTGTATTTCTTCAAAGTTGCACTACTCTCCATAGACATGTTATTACTTTGCCTAGAAGGTTCTACACTATGCCATTAAACCTGTTTATCTCCATGGACACCAGCAGGTGACAGCATGAGGCCATGCCTAATTACAGGTCATATCTGAAGAAAGGCGGTCCTGCTCACAGTAAAAAGAATACACACTTTTCAAGGTATTTTCTAAGCAATAAAAAGACCTGTAATTTTATAAATACAAGTTTATAATTTACACTTAATTTCGGAAAACCAAACCTGAACTGTTCATAAAGGAAACAACATCTATGCAATGTGAAAGGTTTCTCTGCCCCCTAGCTACTGCAGAAAACAAATAAAAGTAGTAATAAAGACATGTTAAAATACACCATGATTGAGTTCTTACTTGATGGAGTTTCTGAAGTGATCCTCTGCTGGATTTTTCACTGTACAACTGTTGAGCACCCACAAGTCTGCATCTGCTGGATCATCTGAGCAAATAGAAAAAAAAGGTGTCACACAAAATTTGCTCACTGTACTTAAAGTATATTAAAACTGAACAAAAAAGGCAGATCAAGGTGTTAATTTAATGATTTGAACTAATGATAATTTTCTGTTTTACACACAAGGCACATCCAATGCTACGTTTTTTCAATGGACAAATGTGGGATTACACAGACATCACATCTAATGGCAAAATAATCATAATCAATAAAACTGCCTTTAAGAAAAGTTGTTGTATGAAAATGTTAAAATGTAATCATGGAAAGATCCTACAATGTCCTACTTCCTTACTTAGTTTTATAATACCAATACAAATGTGAACTAAATCAAGAAAGAACAGCATGTTAAAACCAGGTAGAAAATGTTTTGTACATGTGAGAAGTCCCACCCGAAGATCCCCAGAGTATGGGCCCGACTGCTGCCGTTACTCTGGGAACTTTCCGCTAGCACATTTTTGTTAGATATTTTCAGATATTACTTCGTGTGAGTCAGCTTCACACACCCCTAAATTCTTGCTTTGGGAAATTCTTGAAAAAATTTGCATAATATTTGCATGGGAATAGTGCCATAGCCAATAGAGAAGCAGCCGTTTGGTTACTGTTTGCATATTATAGCCATTAGGTGATTTAAAAACTGGAGAGTGAATACAAATCTGTTGACCTTTGATCTGTTATGTGTGGAACAAAAGGTCAAAGTAGTGCACCAAGTAGAGCTAAGGATTGTGGGAATGCATGCGTGTGGAAGCAAGTAGTTTCGGGGGGAAAAAAAAAACTGACACAGAGGGGAAAAAAGTACAAAAGCTTTACAAAATGTGTAGAGAAAAAGTAGCATGTTACAACAGTTGACCCTATGGATTCAAGTTTGAATTCAGGCCATGTCCAGAGCATTACAGAGGCATCATCTGGAGTTGTGTGAGTGCGCCTGTGTACACAAAGGTCATACATAACACATTTCAATCCCAGCCACCCCCAACAAAGACAAGGGGAGAGAGTAGGGTTACAGGGGAGCAGGTGCATGCTCCAAATAAGTATGAATGGAGAGATGGACCAAAAAGCATCGAGTGAGAGTGAGGATCAGAGAGTGGCGAGCGTATATTAGAAAAGGAGAAAGGAGATTAAAAGAATAGGTTAGGAAGAGGGACAGGCCAGAAGTGAGGCATTGAGATGGATGAATGAAAAAGGAGGAAACGAAGAGGTGATGGCGCACCCCAAGTGGGACTCCATGAAGATCAAAAAACTGCATTGGGGTGGGTGGGGGTGGAGTAAAGATAGTCCAATGATAGGAGAAAAACATGAAAGAGGTTGTAGTATAGATTAAGTATCCAGCACTAACCTGCTTTTTACAAAATAGCCCAAAACTGCGATTACACATGCATTGTTTGATTGCGCCTGGTCCAATGTATAAATATTTTATAACAGAAAACACATTGGAATGCATTATTGTGGTTGTATTTACACATTACAGCTGCCTCTGCCCACAGGTGTGTGCGGCCCCCCACTGAGGATGGAGATGAGGCTCAGCTGCAGGGTCGGACAGCGCACAAACTCACAAACAATAACAAGCAGAAAGGGAATAAAATCATTTCCCCCGATCCCCAGGTAGCCACGCACACAGCTGTATACAGATGTGCAAGCTAAAGTGAAAGCTATGCATCACAATCTGTTGTTTGCAGTAAATAGGTCAAGAGGTTGCCTTTAGTGGACTTTGTTTTATGTAAAGCTTATTCTAACAGAAATGTGAAGAGATTTCTCCAGACACTGTGGTGATCCAATCAGAAAGTTACTTATTGTTCTTGAGAATATGCTATCAGCAACAGATCTGAAATTATTTAAATAATGTATCTTTCCCTAAACCTTAAAGAGAATACTGAGATTTGTTTTTGTTTCTTTTTTTCACAAATGTACCTGTTATAAGTAGCTTGACTTCACACCACTTTACTGGACCAAGCGACTTTTACCTGTTAGACAAGAGATAACTTTTATCCATCAAAATCCTGTCTTTTCAAAGCATGTCGCCTTTGTTTGATGTGCGTCTTAGAGCAGTGATTGAAGTAGAGGGAAGAGCACTGGTCCGTTGTCAGTGGTCCATCAAATGGCCTGTGCAGATAGAGCTTTCCATGTGTACACAGGGCTGTGGTGAGACTGTGGTGAGAAAGGGCAGACAGCAGCCGGCCTGAGGGTCAATAAGACGCTCCTGAGGCTTTACACACGGACCAACCCATGACCCACTTTTTATTAAAGCACATCAAGTCTGTGCACTAGAAGGTTGTCAAAACAAAGAGATACCCATATACAAATCAATACTGAAACTGGCAGTGAATATAAATACATATTTCAACAGGTACTGATATGGAAAAATCCTCTTATTATCATTGTGCTGTCAAAAGTGTTATCAAGCCTTTTCCTTTGTACTGAAATTAAGTTTTAGTATTATGTCAGAAACTTCACACTACAATTAGAGACATGGTAAAATGTACAGTAAAAGAAAGATGCATTGTTAATTTTTCCTGCATCGGCTCATGAGCCTCAGAATCATAATAGAACTGAATCGTGACCCATAGATTCCCACCCCTATAAAAGGTTTAATGCAGTAGTGGTTAGGAAGGTAAACATGAGAGGCCACAGAGCTGCCTTTGGGGTATACAGTGCACTTGATTGAGCTAACAAGACCTCTGTGGTCAGACTTGGTGAGGGGTAGGAAAGAAGGCTGGACTACAGGTATACTGGAAGGCAAGGAAGGGCAATGACCCAAAACTCAAGCATAATCAGTCTTCAAAAGAGAGAAGATTCACACTAAGACCTAAGAAATTGTTCTACTGATGTTTGCCTGAAATTCATATTATGCGTCTTGTGAGTGGAGTGCCCTCAAAAATCTGTATGTCAAATAATAACTACTGGACAAAGAAAGGATATGTTTAGGTTCTAGACGTTTGGAAACATGTTTTAGTAGCAACAGATGTCCAAATCCCACTCACTGTGAGCACACCTACATAAGTTATGCCATTTCATCTGGACCGATTTGGCTGTAATAATCCTATAAAAAAGCATAAACACCTACTAATTAATAAAAACTTGCACAACTAAACACTGGCAGATGTGCCAAGAAAATAAACATGGAAAACTGGTGAAAGTAACAAAAGAACTACAATGTTGACAACAACTAGTCAAAGACATAGAACTACTGGTAGAGCTACTGACAGCTCTAAAATTGGGATAAGAGAAGTTAAACAGACAGAAAATGCTGGAAAAACAAGAGTGCACAAAGGAAAAATAGCATTAGAAGATTAAGTGTGTATCTAAGTGAAAAATAGTACGCTACCTCAGCTGAAAGTAGAACAGCCATGATAAATGCTACGAGACACGCCAACAACTAATTTGTATCGCAAAAGTTCTTTCTTTCCACTGGGCAGGAAACGATATGTCTTTCTTATATCTGATCATAAAGAAACAGTAGGTGCACCTGGGTCTGTGCACTGGTCCTTCTTCAAACTAAATATAGAAGCAAAAATAGCTATATCAATAGGAATGTAAGCAATTCTGTCTTAAACTGCATTTTTCACATATTATAGTTTGTACTGCATAAACACTATATCAACTGAAATGTTAAAATCTAATCTTTATTTCATCTACTCCCGCAAAACAAATGTGACTCAAAGTAAATTGAGATGAAGCAGGCTTTGGCTACGGTATGGAAAAGTGTACAACATAGTAATTATAACCATCTGGCAGCGGGGTCCCTGTGATTTAGAGTGTAGTTTAATGGGCTACACACAGGCAGAGCAGAGGAGACCAGCTTACGTGGATTTTTTGCCATTACATCCTCACCTTACCAAGATAGGATGATTTGAAGCCTTGGGTTCATGAAGTAACAGTGAAAACCATTATGATAATGAGACTGGGCATAAAAGGATATTTCACACAGCACGAGATAGATTATTAGAGCAAAGTCACGCTCAACTCAATGAAGGACATAAAGTAACAGACGTCAGGATGTAGGCCTTTGGATAGATGTGAGTTACAACCAGAAAGTATAAATTACTACTTTTTAGACACTTTTCTGATTTAATGCTTAATGGGGCAAAATGAATGCAAAATGTAACACAAGTCTCAGATGTAATTTTCAGACTTAATGCTAATAACTTCAATAATATTAGCTTTTATTGCAACAAAAGCTGTCTTCTTGCTAATGCTTATAAATTAAGTAATAAATAATTTGATCTTTGTGAATGGCTGTTTTTGAGGATAAAAGTTATGTTAATTTGTGTTTTAGTGAAAAGCCTTCCGTAATGACCTTCCAAAGAAAAGATGGAGACACACTGAAAAAAGACCAACTGTCAAAACCTAATGCACACCGCAGTGACACACCGTCATCAGTTCCCCATTTCACAACAATAACAGACTAAGCAAATATTGACACACTATTTCCTTGACATTACAAATGTGATTATATTTGCTGTTTGCCCTGGGAGATGGCAGTTTGTATTCAATGAGGTGTGTCCTGTTGGTTTGTGTACACATGTGCAAATTCAGGTGAAAAGACTCTAAAAAACACACCACATTTATGCACACATGCAACAATGATACAAAATGATACAAAAAAAGACAAAACATACAAGTGTCTACTTTTAAAGCAGCCCATTCTCAACATTTTCTGCGCTCCTTGCCGGTGTCCATCGTAAATCCTGCTGACAAATGGAAGACGACAGTTTAGGTGGACCCTGCCAGAGCTGTATGCACTGACTTGGTCCTGAAACCAGCTGCCCGGATTCGATTCCCACCTGAAGTAATTGTCTCAGTGTCAGGCATGCCTCACACAAATTTCGCCTCATGTACAGTCCAATATAAAAGAAAAATCTCTCAGTTGTGCATGTCAGTAAATGTGGAAGGCTTATCTATTGCCCACTATGTTGATACAAACCAAATTTGATCCATAAAATGGATATTTGGTCATAAATAACACCATTACAGTCCCTCTATATGTTGTATATTTTTTCTAAAAGTCAATTTTGTTTTTTATGCTAAAATAGATTATATGCTTATGGCCAGTTAAATTGGCAGAATAGACAAAAAAATCTATACAGATTTATTGACAATATTGACATGTGAGTGCCTTCAACTTTTATGGGGACAATATGTAATACTATTGTATTACATATTGTACATATATTACATATATTACATAAAGCATGGTTTGCATCTAGGCCTGTTACTATTAATACTATTTCAACTTATCATTCACTATGTGAAAGCTGGATCAGTATATATTCCCACTACCGGGAAATTTTTGGTTATTTTTTGACCATGTGATAAGATTTAAGCCGTTAAAAGGTTGAATTATTAACTTCTGTGACTCATTAAAGATACAACCTCACTACTAAAGTGTTTCAATCTGATGTTTAATTATTGCAGTTGCCATTTTTTAACTGTGTTGTACATATAGAATAGTTTTTTGTAGTGTTAAATCTGCTCTTGGGTTACTGTCAGTGGCATAAATTAGTTGTAGTATTAAAGTTTATCATCTAAATTTACTTCAGCAATATATCATACTTCAAATTAAATTACTCATCTTATAAGCCTTTTCCTTGCATGCTATTACTCACATCACCCATATGAATTGGACATATGCTTTTGACAGGCTGCAAAAAACTGAAAAAGCATATACATACTGACTCTACTCCCCATCTTCTATAGTGTTCACTGACAGGTAGCCAGCCGCTTCAGCACAGCAGGCGGTCCCATATAACCATGCAGACACCAGAGTAAGGGGCATGACCGCTTTCTGTTCCAGTGGGTGGTCAGTGAGTAGCTCAAACAGCAGCTATCATCCCAAACAACGGCAAAAGACAAAGAAATGCACCGAAGAAGGCCTTGGAAAGACATTTTTCTGTCCTTGAATGCCAAACTCATTGCTACCCATCCATAAGTCTTCTCTGCTCATTCTCCTCCCACAACAGCAGCCCCAAAAGCTACATTAATTACATGTCTTTCAAGCTTTCATTTCTCTTCCATTAGAGGAATTGCATTTGTTTTGCCCGTTGATTCACACTGACAAGAAAAACAAAGAGGAGCTGACAAATGAAGTGAAAAAGACCACAAAGTCAGCTTGAGTTGCTTCAGACAAGCTAATTATTCAGAAACAAAGAATGTGACAATGAGATGCCAAATGTCAAAGCATCTTCTGCAGCTGTTTAAGCTACTGACACTACATTTGACTGTTTGTCCTTAAAACAAAGAGGGACACTGACCTTAATTTCACAAAAATAGTCACATTTATATCAGTGTTAGGCAAACTTTGACAATTTGACTTCATAATGGTTTGTGCCGTCATGTTAAGTCAATTAGCAATGTGGTGACCCTAATTAACAGTGCAAGCTACAACTCATCAGTCACTCCCCTGTATATCAGACATGCTAGTGTAACAATAGTATAATCAACATAACACAAATTCTCTTCTAAAAAACTATTGTAATTTAATAAGATGTAGTTGAGGCAATTATGAAGAATACCTCAATGTCAGTGCATAGGAAAATATGACCTTTGTATCGCTCTCATTTTTATTTTTCATTAGCACACTAGTGCCGTCAGAGGGCTTACATGGAAAGTGCAAAGCTGAAGAAGATGAGAGGTGAATCTTGGCGGCCTCCTTTCATAATCCCTGCTCTCCTCGGTCGCTACTAACACTGTGCTTTTAGCCCAGCTCCTGCCATAACCTATTACTCACATCCCCTCCATAATACTGCCATTATATCCTTGCAAGGTATTCTCAATCCCCACAGAATGCAGCCAGTATTCCCGGGATAACCGAGGGATGACTGGTCCACATGGCTCTATAGAGAATAGAGAATGGGACTAGTGCCCCTGGGAAATCCGACAAAAGAGAAATCATAAAAACTTCTTGTTATTATGGTTTGTGTGAACAAGAAAAATGTAGGTCTAACAACTTACTTTTACTCACCATGGCCTACTGGTAGAAAACAAAAAGTGTCAATGCGTGTTTTGCACAGCCATAGTTGTGCAATATGGGGTGAAAAAAAAATTATCCTTCAATCTTAATTTTTTAAATCTCGATTTCAATCAGATTTTCTTTTCAAAGAAAATTAAAATGACTTTTAAAATTGATTTCATGAATATAAACAGTCCAGACCTTTATTAAGAGTCATTTAACCCCAAAAAATGTAACAAAAAAATCCATCAGAGTGAACTTTGCTGCAAACTACATAATTTCAATGCATTTTCTGCTGTAGACCTCTTGATTAAAAAACCCAACCATATAATTGAAAATGACTGATTCACAATTGGAACTCTATCATTAGATTAATTGTCCAACCCACGTTTTGGCCAACAAGAAAAGCACAGAAAAATTCTGTTCTAGGTGAGTTTGCCTACATTTACTGTACATTATTTTGTTCCTTTTTGAAGATGAGAAAATGTCTGACTAATCTTAACTGAACAAACCTACCTGCTTTAGTGTTTTGTTTTGGGTGTTATTTTTATTATTGTTTTAGTGAAAATTAAATTAAGCTGATCTCTGGATATTGTTTTGAAAGGTTAAACAAAATTAATCAATAATTCCCCAGCTTCAACATATACATATAATTCCAACAAGACGTGGATGATTGTCGTGTTTGAAGCTCAAAGATTGCAAAAAACTAACTTACTTAACTACAAATATTATATTATATATGATAATAGATTATACAATATATGTCAAAAAACACATAATGTTAGTTTTTTTTTAAATATATCTTTACAGTCTTATTTATCTAATCTATTTCTACACAGTTCTATCTCTGTCTGCAAATACCCCACTCTTGTTAGCCACTCCTGTCACAAAATCTGCACAAAGTGGGTTGTGTGATGCCTTACATCTTTGTCACAGTGATTTTTTCTATAGTTTAAAATCATTGTCTTTCTAAAATGTAGGAAGCCAAGTTCCACATAGAAATGTTCAAGACAGAAGAGAGACTCAGAATGCTAGCTGCCACTCAGAAGTGCACACGCGCAGTGATCTTATGGAGTGACAGCTGCCAAAATGTGAAGTGTCTAACAGAGAGAGAGGAGAGGGTCTGTGTTCGCTGGCTGGATAAGTGTGGGAGAGGAGGAGCTGCTGACAAAACTGCAGCATTTCATTGGTTAGAGTGTGGAGTGTAATACTGCGTAGCATTTAACCAGCCAATCAAAATGGCCAAAAAGCACTTAGTTTTATGAATGAAAGGCATATATGTGAGGTACACGCTGAACAGAATCTACTCCACTGTGATGTAACATTACCAGAATAATGCTTCAAGAAAATAAGCTGGGGTTAAAAAAAAAAAAAAGGTTTTAAGAAAAATTGTATTTTAAATATGAGAAAAGATTCCATTTTGTTTTGCCACACATAAGTCATATCTAATTGGGTTAAATTTGTATTTCACATACAACTGATTAACTGTGCTGTGCTCAGGCCAGGAAGCAATAGTCTTATTTTGCCAAATCTGTAGAGCGGGAAGTCATTTTGCCTAACCGCTATGTAAAATCATAACCGAAGAGCACTGTGTGGGGCAGCAGGACAGGGAGGAGACTGGGGAAGAGGAGAGCAGCCAAAAACCATCACAATGTCCTAGTGAGACTTTCCATGAAGGCTGTGCATGTGTGTACACAAGTACCACTTTCTATGAAGTCACTCTTTGGCTCACAGCTTTGCTGCCTAAATCTAATTTACTTCATGTAATGTCATGGGTAAACAGTGCCCTCTATTTTTGATTAAAGGAACAGCAGAAGAGGGCAACAAAAGACATGAAATATTGTACCATTCAGTAGCATGCAGTGGATTTGGTAATGATTAAAATTGTTATAACGACTGTTATGAATTTACAAATATTTACAAAAACAACACATTTGGTAAAGATTACACGTTTAATTCAAATTTTAAAAAAATAAAAATAAAAATAAGTTCTACATTTTGCATTGTGTTAAATAACAAAATAAAAGAAACAGTTTCATTAAGTTGGACTAGCAGAGTGTGAATGAGTTATTCAAGCACACTTTCTGAGATGACCTCATCCTTGAAATGGACGCGTTACAGTGAGCCAACACTGCCACTTAGTGGTGAAATTGAGAATTACTACAAAGGCTTGAACTGGGTGATGTCATGTCTTGAATGGGAATAAACATCACATGTGAGGTCAAAGAGTTCATATTAACAGTGCTAAATTTTAGTCTTACAGACAAAGCATCTTAAGTAATTGTGTTAAATTCACACTGTGTCCACTCAGACTTACTCATCCACACAGTGACTATTTTCATGATCTCATTAACAATGAGCTCACCTTGCACAAAGCCCCAAAGTGGCCTAAATGCCACAGTCACACCAAAGGGAAAATGTCATAATTTCATGCCATTCAAAAACCATGTAGAACCATTTACAACAATAGCTACTGTCTTGAATCCAGTATTCACACAATTTATCCATGGCTGCCCATTTATTTATCTCACAGTTTTAGTGCAATTGAATGAGCTGCATTAAAAATCTAAGGGTCACATGAAAAAACTCAAAAGTACAGACTTAAGGCACTTTAGTATGGTACTTGGAAATAAATAGTCTTACTTTTTTCTCCCTGTGGTTATGGGCATCAGCAAAGTTAACAAAAACAGTTCAATTCATAATATTTAAAACAAACCTGGAGAGGGTTTTTTTTTTTCTCTACACGAGTTAAAGTACAAAATGGTGCTGTTGACAAATGGCAAAGGGGTGTAAGTTAAATAACTGAGTACAGTTTTTGAAGTGAGCTTTAATCAAATCAGTACTTAAAGATAATTGCATCGCCATCTTGTGGTTAATATTTGCAGTTAAGGATTTGCTCAGATTGAACTCTGAGAATTTAAAGTACTATGACTTTTTTGTAGCAAATTGTTACCTATGTGCTGTCAAGTTAGCTAAGGGAAAGTTATGCACAACTGTCCAACGATTAGACAAGAGAGAATGATAAGCAGCTATATTCTCAGAGCAATTTAAGTATTTTAGTCAACATGTTAGCAAAACAAAGCTTAACACATGTTAGTAATGGCAATTTCCTGTTTATTTATGTACACTGGTTGAGATCAACCATTTTTGGTGTAAACTCACAACATAAATATAAAGATGTTATAGAAGACATATTGTGCTTGAGCCAGCTATGTAATTATAATCTGACACCTATGGATCATTATGTTATAGTTGCAGATTTAAAAATCGTAACATCCATCTGAAAGGAATAGAAGTCAACTGACTTCATTGCAACTAGGGAAACGACAATAAGCAATCATATTGTTTAGTGTGATAATATGGGTGGCCAATAATTGTTTGTGGGACATTTTATACAACTGTGATAAATGCCAACAAAGATTGACATTATATCACCAGAATGTGCAGAAAAAAGTATTTATCCATGTTTTCTTCTAGATCATTGTTGTTTCACTTATAACACAGTACAACACTGTAACAGTTTAAATATAAATATTATATATTTATTCAAAAGGTTTGCTTTAAAAGACAGCACAGAGGGACAGCGCTTTCAGAGTTTTTCTTTTTTTTTGGGCTATTCCCACGTCTCATAGCACCATAAACTTGGAATTAATAAACACTACCTGCATTCACACTAGAGAGCAGTAGGATATAATGTGCAATGGCAGTACCAAAACCTGGTTGTATAACAGCATCAAATCTGAACTGTCCACTAGATCAATAAGCTCCAGCACTATTGGTGCTCTTAATGGTGCTGAGGAGTAACAAGCATGAAACTTTCCTCCTTTTCATAAAACCGTTGGCCCAAAAGCAGGTTAAAATCTATGAGTAGTAAATATGTTAATTATTAAACCAGGTATAGATAACTTTAACGTAAACAAAAAAGCAACAACACTGAATTAAAAATACATACAAATAATTAAAAATATTACTATAAAATAAATTCTGGTGGTTACAAATATATATTACCTGTCATTTTGTATCCACTGGCAGCTAGCTGTCCAGCCATGTATTCTCCATCTGAATTGTTGTGGCTGCAACCCCAAGTTTTCATCCATATCTTTTGAGTGCCAGGTATTAAACTGGAAATGAAAAGATAAACCATTATTCATGTTATTTTGTTGTTTATGTTTTATGTCTTATTAGAGTCTGATGTTTTTTTTTCCTACTCAAAAAAATAAATAGGAAACAGGGAAATAATACATTTATTTCTTTCATATTATTAGTGAACAAATAGTAAAGTCTTCCATTTGTAGAGGTATAAGCCTTTGCTGAATTACATTAGGACAAACCTGTCTGCTTGAATCTCTTCATTGATCAGTGGCTCTCTCTTCTTTCGGGACCTTGGTATGATGCTCTTACGGGCTGACTGTCTCTCCTGAGGTGTTGGGTCATTAGAGGAAACCATGTCCTCAATATCTTCAATCAAAGATTCACAGGCCGAGGGCATGATGAGGACTATGAAAAAACAACAATGTAGTTTTTAATGTAAAAAAAGCATTATACATTTGAATACTATTAGAGCAATACCTAATTAATATCTAATGTTTGGCTAATTATAGGAAAAGTGATATTAACAGTGGATTTATTACAGGATAAAGTTTCAGACATCACAACCTTCTAGACCTTTAACATTTAGCTGGAGATATGGGTGGGCTGTTAATGCCACAATCCTAAATAGGGGCAAAACATGGTCCAATTTTCTATTTTCTTTTCAAAAGAAACAACTAAAAACACATACCTAGTGGGTAATGATATTTTTTATCCACAAATATTAAAGTGACAAGAGCCTTGAAATCGCCACAAGCACAAGAAGCATACACATAATTATTAACAGCAGTAAATTCAACTGGCCCTATTTTAAGTGAATATTAGGTTATAGGTCTAAAAAAAATTGGGCAGAAATGTTGCTTTTCAGTAGTCATGCATTACACACTATGACAATCTCGTGATATCTTTATCAACTCCAGAAAGTATTCTGCGTTTAAGAAACATGCTAACAGCTATGACAGCTAAGGCTAGCCCTTTTAGCCATGCCTTTTGCCATCTAGCCTCCAACACGTATGTACAGCCATGACTGACCAACTTTCTTAAAATTCTTACAAAATCCTTACCTTATTTATGGCGTATCGATTTAAAAACAAAACAATTAATTGAAACTACCTAGAAAAGACAACCTCGAAGTCGATAACCTAACCACAAATGATCACAACAGCGCCATGCTTGCGTCTGACTACAGCAAGCAAAAGAGGACAATTTTAGTGTTCGATTTCGAAATGGAAATGTGTGTGCGAGTGTGTGTCCCAAAGAGCTGTAATAAAATCTATTTCTGTTTCTATTATAGATCCATGGTGTAACCCTGAGCTTACAATCTATGCTTACTGTGTGTATAAAAGTCTATCCACTATTATTTGAAACACAAATATCAAAGGGCTGCTGGTGACCAGGCCATCTTATAAGATCTGGTAAAGATTTACAGTTTGCCTGGCAAGTCCAGAATATCTCTCTGGGTCCCAGGCAACTAAAAAGACATTTTTTGCTTAAAGAAACATTAGGTCACCTTTTGCTTTGGGGTCCGTCCCCTGCTTGTTTCTATGGATTGTTCTGCCTGGAAGGTTCCAAAGTATGTATAAATTACACAACTCTACCTTACATTTATTCAGTAATTTACAAGTGGGTTTATAGCTCAAAATTACTTGGAAAAATAGGCATTCTGAATATCAGCGGATTTGCATCGCCACAGATCTGATCTGTAACTTAGTCTGGTTTGATCTTCATGATGATAGAAAGGTTTAATACCATACTGTGAAACACAGCAATTATGTCTCCATGCAGAAAAGAATTTGATGGACCATCCACCAAAAAAGTTACACAATGCACCTTTAACTATTTTTGTGACTAAAGCCAGAACTAGTACACATTACCTAAGTATAACTTCTACATCAGATGTATGCCTACTTTGACAGAGCAACCATACCTTTTATATGGCTTGTTACAGAACATTGTGTCTGTATCAGTGCGATGTTGTTCTGGTTATACGAGATTTAATTTTGCTGTAAAAAGTACTGCCTATGATAATGTGAGCCAACACAGCAGCAGGCCTGAGGGACAAAAAAATATATATAGGTGAGAGCCACTTTTGGCCTCCAAGGCCAGAACACCATGTCCTGCATATGTAGTAGATGTTTGCACCCAGTTTTAACGGTGTACATGGAGCAGTACTCTACTCATTGGTATGGAAATAACTTTTCAGAATTTTGAACTCTTTTGAAAGTGTAATCTACCTCAGCAGAGTTCCATTAGTTTCTTAAAGCATTTGTATTTTTGTTTTCAATAAAGAAAAACATTAACTTGCAGAGTCTTTATTCAAAATTACCATTACAAACAGCTAAGTATACAAAAGTGTTTTTCCCACCCGTACTCCAAAATAAATTGAAATACATATTGACAGATGTTTAAACACATTTGAATTAACACACAATTAGTTTACCCTTTACACATTGACTCACTCGTGCACTCAATTTGCAATTAGATTGTGACAAATGTTTCAAGATAGCAACATTAAAATTGTCACAAATTTGCAATAAGATCCTATTAACTTTACATTTCAAATAAGCAGTTACGTAGGAGATGCATGTCATGGTATTTGGTAACAGCTCAGAAATATAGGGAAAATGCCAGATATTATTCAGCAATTTACTTGATATACAACACATTCATCATTATTGAACCAAATGCCAGAATTAGATTTGAAGATCAGGAACTACAGTCATTCATTACATTTTCAGACTCTGTCAGACTATGGCTGGCATAGGCACCTGCGCTACAATAAAACATTAACATTGCATTATTAACATTTGGAAAGGTATAATCTCTCCAGAAATTACAGTCAAAACAAGATAAAATATTCTGAACAGATTCTGTTCGGTCAAAGAAAACATTTAAGGAAATTGTTTTACAAAATAGCATTTGTGGTTAGTTCAATGGGGAATACTAAACGTGTTTTTTTTTTTATAAATACAAAACATAACCGTTATAAATACGCCTGCAGTAAAAAATCTTTGAATAAGTTTTCATTCTAGTCACCATTCAGTGGTATAATTTCTGTCATCTTTGACAGTACACCAAAATTAGTGCACTTGGGAGAGAAAAGGAAAGAAACTTTAACACATAGTGTCACAAGTAAAAGCTCCCGACACATCAAGTCAGAAACCCTGTGTTAGTTGTAAAATAGGTGTAAAATAGGATTTGATAGACTTACTGACCACTGGAAGACTGTTGGATAATAATTATTTTGGTGAAAATGTTATACAGAATAGTTAACTTTTTACATGAGAAAACTGATTTTGAATTTCAAAACATACGAAAACATTTAAAGGCGTTTAAGAACACAAAACATCTACAATTCCTGATCAACTATGTGTGACCAACAGTTCAAGAACTCATCTGCCATGTCCCTCTATGCCTAGCACTAATGTAGTTAGAGGTAGCCTATAGTACCTTGTGCACTGAAAAATTAGCAAACTGTACATTTTCACATAACCAGCCAACAAGGGCAGGCTAGGCTCCTTGAGAAATCTCTCACGCTTAAAACACACATCATTAAGGGTTGGGTTAAGTTATCCAGCAGCACTGTGCCCTCTAGGGGCAGATTCTAGGGGTCAAGATTCTTATGCTTACAGCAAATGTCATTTACCAGGCAGTTAAAACACTGGATTATTTACCACATAAGAACATTTTTCCATGTGCACATGTTCAATTTTTAAACATTGGGAGGCAAATGCTGACAACAGTTTTGCAGTGGAGTTAAAATTAACAGGCATCCTGTATTTTCACTTCTACACAGTGGGTAAGGTGCATCAAAATCAACACATTTCATACCGCAGTGTAATTCATAGCACAAGCAACATGAAATTGACAGCAAACGGTGATTAAAAGAATGGGGCACTATACAACAGCAAGTGTTTAGGTCAGAAATTATCATGGCATATCTAAAGGGTGCTACTGGTACCTTTTTAAAATCCTTTTCATTTCATAAATGGCATCAAAAAAAATCTAATGGCAAAATCCCTTGTCTGATTTTCAGTGATAGATATGCATGCAATCATCTGACCATTCATTGGAATTTAAATTGTAAAAGGGTACAATGTAAATCCAATTTAGAAAACCGTAACCAAAATGTTGCATTTTGTTTCCACATGAATTTGAGAAACCATCCCTTTGATGACTTAGAATATTTCTTGTTTGTAGTAGACAGTAAAACTATTATGGTACCGTTGACACAGTGGCCCTTCCGATGGAATTTATGAGTGTTTGTGTTTTTAAAAATGTATCAAATTTAAGTGTTGACAGAGCATCATTACCTTCAATCATCAAAATCATTGGTGATAAAACTCAAACTTAACTGGCATCACACAGTACCACATCACAGATGCCACATATTTTTTACAAAATACACTTTAGACATGTGGCTGTGGTGTTTAACTTTGACATTTTCAGTGTAAAAACGTATTGACTTTTGCTGTTATATTATTCATGTACCCTTAGCCTGAGATACCCATTTGAGCAATTGTTTTGATAAATGTGACAAGTTCTTTCAGGTGACTACAGACTGCAGTCAACATGCACTTGTAAAACTTTTAAGCAAACGCTAGCTACACAAAAGATCATCTAGAACAAGAGAAGGCATCCTATCAAAGTCATCAAACAAGTCACTAATTCCCTGGTCATCTCCCAAACCTAACAAGTAGTCATCCTGGTCCAGTGGTGGTCCAAGATTTAGAAATGGTCCTAGGGCAGAGGGGATCTGGTCTTCTGTCTGCTGGAGCAGACTGGTGTATGGCGACGAGATGGGGGACAGAGTGGTGACAGAAACAGCCGAGGCAGAAGGTGGAGCCAAAGAGGAGCTGGAAGTCGAGTTTGAATCTGTAAAAACAAACTATGTTGGCAAATAAAAGAAGTATGACACTTAAAGCTTAAAATTTAAGCATGGATCCTTAGAATTGTTATGGTTGTGTAAAGGAATCAGTCCACAACTTAATCACTGGGGGGAGATGCACCAATGTTTTGGACTAGTACCAATTTCTGAGCAGTTTCACAAACCATACATTGATGCAGGATTGCCGCCTCACTTAATACAGCATTATGGTGTGTGACTTGTACTGTAATGGTGCTATTGTGAATATTTGCAAAGAAAAGCTAAATTCTCAAGGCAGGTATCATTTGGAACAATGGCAGCGCTGCATTTTAGAGCATTTTCGCACTGCCACCCCCGCACTCTGAAGCAGGGTGAGTGAGGTGTGAAGGCAGGTAACTTTAAGCCAACCTACTTGCAGTGTAGTATGGTGAAGGTAAAAGTGCTTGGGTCACACAAGTATGAAACTGCTGCATAGGAGCAATATGCGCTGGACATGGCAAATTGCTAGACATCATGTACAAGTCAGCTGATCTGATCAGGGAGTGACGTTTGGGACACATGTAGTGCAAGTGAAGTAAAGAACTGAACCAGCAACAAAGTAAATGCAGTACACATTGGAGCTGTATCATGAAGCAACATGTAAAGTTAAAAGGGTTAGTTAATCCTGTGATCAGAAATTTTGGCAACTGGCAACTTGATCACAAAGTAGGACCAGAGCCTTGGTAGAAAACATGACAGTGTAGCAGTGACATTTTGATGTTTGTCAGCCACTGGAATTATCCACAAGGTCTTGTCAGTGATCAACACACAAATGCATCTTTACCCTGAAGGACTTTAAGAAAAGGTGAATTCCCATTAATGTCCATGTTGCAGCTTTTGACAGGGCTTCGGGGATCCATCTCCTCATCTGGACATAGCAGCACATCAATGGGACCCTTGGTGCTTGTCAGATGGATAGATAAACTCTGGAAAACAGTACACATAAAAGTTTAATTTCATTATTCTAAGGCATTCTTGAAAGTGCTTTGTGTTGCATTTTTTGTATGAAAAGCGCTCTATAAAGTTTGATTGGTTGAGAAGACTAATATAAATCAAACATATTGAAGACCAAAATGACAAAGCACACAGAAGCAGTTACAGAAAGGTGAAAATGTTTACGTCACAAACCTTTGACATTTAGAAAGACGCGATTACAACTTCTGGTGTAGTTACAGACAATGGGCTCACCTAACATGGCTCTAATTAAAACCCACAATGATACAACCCATTGAAGTAAATGATCAGTGGTTAAATGAAGACCGCATATATGTGCTGTATGGGATCATCTTAAATTTGACATCCTCATCTCTTCTAATTGCATGTACCCAGTGTGCTCGGAGTTGTCAGTGGGGAAATGATGAAAACAGAGGTATGGTTGGAATTGTTGATAAGCCGAACATAACTAAACTCTACAATGACATTAAGATGAAGAAAACTGGGCCTTGGGAGTTGTAATCACATTTTCCCAAACGTCTTCCTGGTTTGTGTCACAATGGAGCCTATTGGAAACAGCTGGAGCTGGAACACTTCCTGTTGGGAAATTGGCAGCTAGCAGATTTGCTATGGCCATTTCTAAATACATTAAATGGTTCAGACATATACCTCATCTGGATCTGGCACTTCCAGTTTGGTATCTGTAGGAGCTTTGACAACAATGACCGTCTGGTCCTTGAGACTTCCTATCTCCTTGATGTCTTGATATGTTACATATGCATATGTGGATTCAGGAGGTTAAAGAAAAATATTCAAAGAATTGAAAAGTTTGAGTTGTGTCACCAGCAATAAGATGTTCAACAGTCAGTAATATAGCCATTAACATAAGAACATACGCAAACAGCAAGTACCAAGCTGTAGATACTGAGACAGTGCTTGCTTATTCCACAAGTTTTGTTAATGGGTCTTATTTTTGTGTACTTTAAGATTACAAATACTGAGCCAAATCTGAACTCGTACATGAGTCTTCAGGGGTCTTGCGAGGGGTCCTGTTCTGTGATGATTCTTTGATATATAAATGTTCTTTACCCTACTCATGTCCAGTGTAAACATTTCAGCATGTGAGCATAAAAACAGCTGACCATTATAAAAAGGATATTTCTGGTTACTTGGCAATTCACTCATGTGTCTCATGTCCAGAGAGCACCTCTGGATCAGCTGTTCAAGTCTTTGTTCTTCTTCTGCTAGTGCAGAGACTTCTGCAGTCAGGATCTGTCTTTGGCTCAGTGCTCCTTCTACCTCCAGCAGGCTGCACCCCCTGTGTGAAAAAGACAGCAAGACTTAAAACTTGCTGAACAAACATCTTTAGCCAAACCTCAAACCTGACTTCTTTTAACATGAAGCACTACGAACTTACATCCACTGAATGTTATTTTTGGATTTCTTCTTGATGAGGTGAATACCCTCCAATACATTAGTGATGTCATACAGACGCCTTTTCTGGACCTGATAGTGAAAAAGGGGCATTTAGTAATTTATTGGCAACCAGAAAAAAGATTTGAGCAGTAATGTAAAATGGCTAAACTGCTTCATTCCTGTAAAGGGAATTTCACTGACCGCAGCATTACAGTCAATTAAGCAAAATTGCTACATTTCAACTAAAATTGTGCAGACTCCGTAAATAAAATCAATACCTGCAATGTTTCAGCAGCAATGTTAAGGTCCAGCACGCCATCGGAAGACTGAGCCAACAGATCTACAAACTTTTTTGTTAATAAGCCAAGGGATGTGTCATACCGCGTCTTCTCTGGTGGCGACTTTGGTGCTAAAATGAAAAATATGGAGTCACGCAAAGCCAAGACTCCAATATGATAATTGTTTGACCCATGTTTGCTCAATGGCCCACAAGTGAAACTGCAGTTTTATTTTTTGAGTAATTAATATGTGCCTAGAGCATAAACTATATTATTTTTATATTCATACAATGCAAACAAAAAAAGAGAAACGCAAATGAATACTGCACACCAAAGAGTAACATACTTCTGGGTGTCTTTAGGCCTGCTCCATTGGAGGCCGACGCTCCTCTGCCTCTTGGCGTTCTGACTACATCCGTCTGGTATTGGTGATCCGAGTCATCTAAGGCAAGTCGTCTTTTAGCCTTCAAAAAAACAATAAAATATCACAAGTGTTAGACACACATTTATGCTTTGAATACTCTAAAACTACTAAATAATTGAATTTAAAAAAACACTACTGCTCTAGGATCTTACCACTTAAAAAAACAAATTGACAGGCCCACATTTTTATCAAAAGCCCAATGGTATTATGCAGCATTTTAATACATGTCAACACACTGGTTTACCTACACCATAAACTATGCATTTGTATGTGGTTTCCAGCGCAGAAGATAAATGATATTGACAAAATAAACTGCGTTGAGAGTTTGGCCACTTTTAATAATGAACTTCAGACTTTAAATGTCAGTTTTAATCTGAGCCAATGCCTAGTTTATTTTCAACATCTGCAGTTGGTGGACGGATGAATACTGCACAGATTTGATAGATGTAACATAAACACAAATAAGCAGATATCAGAAAGCTATAATATGCCCTTTGACAGTCAAAATGTCAGCCATTTTATGTCTGCATGCAGCTCCCCTCACCCCATGCCTGGTCATGGCTTCAGCCCGAGATACTCAGACTGGTTTAGCTCATGAAAGATGAATAGCTTAGACTAAACCAACACCCTGAATGTCGGTTGGAGGATTTTGAGTTTTCTTTGTAACAGAAGTATACAGGAAACGTGCACATGCACTCGAGTACACTTTTACATGGATGCAACATAAGGTTGCACTTTATTAAATCACAAAATACAGTTTAGTGCAGGAAAATAAATCAGTGACTAGGTTAAAGCAGCGATGCTGTGATGTTCTTTGGTTATTGCCCCTAGCATTAAGAGCTAAACTAGGTTTCAAACTCCCATCTAAGATGGCTTGCATCTTCAAAGACGACAGAAATAAATGCGGCGATATTGAAGTTAGTTGGAGTAAAGGTCCTGTATCGAATAAAAGCATGGTTTGTGCACGTAACCTCGACTCTACGTGCATGAAAGCATAAAATGCACCAACTTATGGGCCAAGTAACAAACAATCCCCTGCCCCCCAAATTAAGACACCAAATAGCAGCCACTAGGCCAGCGCTAATGTTACTCATCTCTTAACCAGGGTTTCCATCTGCAAGGAAACACAAGAGCATCACAAAGTTAGCTATGCATGCTAGATTGACATTGGTGTGCTTCTCTCGTCTGGAACCCAAGTTAAAGCAAACATTTGTGCAGTAATTGTCATTGCACGTAGTAGAGCCATTTGTCTAACTTAGCCAGCGGTAGTTATTCAGCTAAGGTTGGGTCGATGCTAAGCGGCTAGCTGCGCGAACAACAAGCTGTTAGCCAAGCGGGCTAACATTTCGTTTTGTTTGTGGCTAACTATAGCACTGTAAAGCGTTGTATATTCTTTTTACCGGTGGTCTTCCGAGAGTAGGCCGTTGTCCTGTCCCGTTTGCAGCTTGTTGTGGAGTTGTATAGAGGTTGTTTATCTGAGGTTCGGATAAACACACATTTGATGTCTGTGTGCCGTTGCAAGGCGGTGGGGTCGTAATTATTTGAATATAAGTTGCATTTGATTGTCCAGGATTCAAACGATCCGCTAAAGTTGTTAAAATTATATTGTTGTCCAAATGAGAGCCCCCAACCCCCGCTAAAATCACTTTATCCGGAGCCGAGGAGATCCCTCTTCTCATCTTGCGTATTCGGGGTAACCTCTTTCTCGTCCCTGTACTTTTAAGACCGTATTTCTACTAATCCGTGGCGAAAATTAAAAAAATAATCAGACCAAAGTACACTTCAAAGTCTGATTTATCGACTACTGTAAAGTATTTTTTCCTATAAAAGTGCATTTAGGCAGATGCAGCGGATTAAAAAGTAGCGCAACTCTCGTTTCGCCCGTCTAGAAATGGCTTCAGGAAACGGCCTGATGAATGAAGGGATACGGTTTACGCGCTCAAGAGCCCTCCCGCGAAACTCAGATTTCCCGGGAAATTTTCAAACTAGATTTGCATATGAAGTGTGATTGGTCCTTCCCTGAGACGGACACGCCTACACTACTTCTATTCTGACCTATGAGCGCGCCATATTTTGGCCGCCACGTGTTCATTGGCTTTTGTAAATAGGCCGTGTCCGAGGCACGCCTTCGCTATTGCGAGACTTAACACGAGATGGCGCAAGTTACCAACTATTAGAACAAACAAGAGCTTGGAGCATCCTTGATAGCCTATATTGCAATCCATTTACTTTAAACACTCAAATAATTAAATGATAAGACCAAGATTTTGATTAAAATCATTCGTACATTGGACCGTGTTTACACTTGAATTAATCCGTAAAACAAAACCTATTTTAGAAAATAAAATGCGTGGTTCACTCGTGTTTCCCCACTCACTCTGCCGGTGTTTGTCCAGTGCCTCTCTTAAAAAGATCACATACAAATGAACCTGATCTTTTATATTAGTGAATAACCCCTACAATGTGTTATTTTACAATGAAAATCAGATAATGATTGTTGCCAAGACACAAGTAAAAACTCAATTAACCTGGAAAGCTATCCATGGGGTTTGGAATGATGCCACATTAGCATTGTTTCATAGCAATTAACAATATTTAAACTAAATAGCAGAGCCTATCTTTTGAATGCTGTTCTCAAAACCTATATATGAAACTGAAAACCATGAAAAGACTGCACCAATCAGGCTTGCAGATGTTATAACGCATAGACCAAATACATGTAATGCTATTCTATATTACGTGATCTCTATCTGTCTATGAAGCTTTATTATGCTGTCAATACGCTATTGTAATCTTTCATGACTACAACTCACCGGAAATGTGACTAACTTTCAAAATTAAACAGTGTGCTTTCTGTATTTTTTTGGGTTAAAATTCCAACAATTTTAGACCCACCGCGCCTTTTAATACTACTCAAGGGGTAGTCAATACAGAACTGACGAACGCAGACAATAAATATCTCCAGATTCAGTTATTACGTTTTATGACAACTTTTATTTTGGAATCAGGACTCGCTTAGAGTAGGAGAGTCACCCGCAGCGCAGCCGCAAGACAAACTGTGAACTGGTCAGAACCTCGCGAAAACCTCCCTGTCACATTATGTTTGTTGGAGGCAATTCAAGAAAGTAAGGAACATTTAAGAAGATAAACACCCGTGAAGTCAGGGCTGGAAGTCTTTTAAAAGTGAAGGATGGGCGAGCCGGTGGAGACAGCGTTTAAAAGCACGGGCGCACTGTGGCTGCTCCCACTGAGTGAATACCTGGGCTTCCCTGTGGATCAGGTAAGGTTATTGACGAAACCATCTGAAAACACACTGGTTGTATCTCTATATAACACCTGTCTATTGTACAAACGTGAAGTGAAACGCACATAGAGAATAAATTAGAACAATGTGGAAAGGATAGGCTTTGTTATTCATGACTATTATCTGTTGGGTTGTTGCTGTATCAACAATCACAGTTTAGTATAAGCCTAAAAGAAAAATACGGCCATGTTGCTTTGCTGTTGTTTCCTCAGTCTCTTGGCTTTGTTTGAGTGTCTCCTTTTTACTTAAATAATGTTTTTCATAATATCATAGAGTTGCTGACATTGTCTTTCACTGATATTATGGCTTATGATGTACACATAGGCCTATAATACCAGCAAGAGTCATTACACCCCCTCTCAATTATAAAAATATTTTACTGTGGCCTTATTCTAAATTGCATTTGTTGACACTGACATTCTGATCTACAGGTGAACTTCGTGATGAGTCAGCTATTTGCACTGGTTGCTGGCTTCTGGTTTCGTCTCTACCTCAGTCCCACTCACACCAACCCACTGATCAGACATGCAGTGGCTTCACTCTTTGGCATTGCTATCCTCATTTTCTGCTTCGGATGGTACAAAATTCTGCCAAGCCACACATGTCATATGATGCTAAATCTAATATGCACACCAGGGCATGCTATTGTTAAATACATAGGATTGTCCTGACCAAGTGCATTCTTAAGTTTAGGCGACCAGTGTGGAAAACAAGAACAATGTTATCTAATAAATAATGGGTGGAACAACGGGTGTGTTTGCTTTTGCAGGTATGCCTCTCACATGCTCACTGTAGTATTGGGAAGTTATTTGATTATCATAAAAAGTGATATCAACAATGTACACAGGTGAGTGGAAGGTGAAACATAACTTTATTTCATCCAACAGCTTTTATAACCTTGCTTCTTTATAAATAGCCAGCTCAGTGGTTTCTAAACTGTGGTGCATGTGCCATTGGTGAAACTTGAGCATGTTCTGGTTCAGCGCTGTTCAGTTCTAGTGTCTGATGAGATTTTATCCACATTTTTCTTGTGTTGTTCTTTCTTGAGCCTTCCAGTCATACGTGGAAAGCTTAAATATTTCTGGCTACTTGGTATTAAAAGTTTGAAAACAAATGCTTTATAATATTTAGTGTTGTTTTGAAAAACAATCTTGAGTGCAGTCTTGACTGAAATCTTGAGTGCGAGAGAAATAAAATGTAAAATAGTTTTTGATACTTGACATCGCATAACATCATGGTAAAAAATCTGGAAGAGACACTTGTAGCTCTTGCCTGAATGAAGTGGTGGAAAAACTTGTTTGACATGGTTTTCCAAAAAATTTCTACATCATAGGCGTGTATTTGGTAGGAGTGTATGTTATGTTGTTGTTTTTTCATGACCGGAGATGACTTCTTTGCTAGAAACCGGTAGAGTACAAGTATTTTTGCTTTATTATTGACAACATTGTGCCAGATTTGTGGTGAGAATGAATGAAAAGTGCAATGATGAAGACATACAAGTGTATTTGTTGGCTTATGTAGTAGTGGTCGTTTTAATGTTGGGCTTTAATGAGTTTAAGAGCTATACAAAAACAACAGGACCATTTCCATAGCAATTCAAAACTAAATTCTTTCTTTTGAAGTCCTGAAAATGGCACCCATAATAGGAAACATTCATTTTACTGAAGTCTTGATAGATATTAATTTCATGCAATATCAAATGTGTAATCCCTAACATATGAGTTTTTTTTCTTGCAGGTATACAATGGTGTGGGCTATAGGCTACCTCATATTGTGCCAAGTGATACGTGTCTGTATTTTTAACTATGGAATTCTCTCAACAGACTTTTCTGGGTAAGAGTAATCCTATCTTTCTCATTTCACCAGTTTTCCTCACTCCCATTGCCACACCTTATAATGAGTATCATGACTCATTCTGTTTTTTTACTGTTCATTGGTTGAGTATATGCTCTCCTGCTTACTTAGTCACCTTTAGCCACAACATTGTACAAATACCACACCAGTCAATAGAAAGCCGCATTGTTCATCAAGTGTAACCAGGTAGGCTACTCCTTGACCTCTAGGCTTTTAGGGGAGTTGTTGAACCTCTTTTAAATGAGAACTTTTTATTGTTATTGCATCCCTGTGGCACTATGAGGCATTGATGATATCGTCATATTATGATTCTGTGATTCTCTAACATACCTCAATGCGCAAATACGACCACTTTTCATTCCTGCTGTTGTTCAGCCTCTGCCATGCCCTGCTTGTATTTTTCTTGGATTTAGCCAATCACAGTGACATGTGAACTTTTAGAGATAGCAGATAGCTTTTATAGCTTTTGTCTATTGAAGTTAATCAAAATCATAATCAGATTCCTAGAAAAGCGTGTATATGCCTACCCTAGTGTCTTTTACATTTGTTGTCACTATTAAATCAGATAATTGCAGGCCATCCCCCATTTCCACCATTTACTTGCACAATTTTCTCATGACTGATGACTAATCAGTGAATCAACTTTTCAAAAGTTACACAGTTTTCATTATACAGGAAGAGACATTTTAACCACTCTTCCCCTCAACTGTTCTTACTTTAGTTTAGTGAATAAACCCTTAATTTAAATTCAAAACTGTAATTGTAATATGTGCCTAACTTAGCAATAAAAGCACAAGAACCCGGGGCTGCAGTGGTAGCACCCTGGCTTGCACTTTGTTTCAGTAAATCTGTGCCAACTCTCATTGAGCTGCTTCTGCTTTGCCATGCAGTGCACACAATGCAGTTCAGTCAAACCAGACCCAGCATGCGCATAGCCACAGACACATACTGTTTGTGCACCGCATTCTTGTGACAGAGCAGCTCTATCTGGTGGCTGTAAAAGCCTTTAGTTATACCATATATATATATATATATATGCAACATGTCTTCAGGTTATGCTGGCTTGATCACAAATGCGAGAGACACGAGGTTCACGAGGTTAACAAGGACACATATTGTCAACTGTTACACAGGTTTCTATCAACTGGGGAACAACACATTGTTAATATGTCTCTGTCTTTCCTGCCTAGGCCTCTGATGGTAGTTACCCAAAAGCTTACCTCTCTAGCATTTCAACTCCATGATGGTAAGTTATTGTTAATACACATTCAAAATAGCATTTGGTGCAGTTTGAAAAATGAAGAGCCGACAGAGATCTTCCATATTGCAAAAGTAGTGGGCAGAATCTGTTCATTTCATCAAATCAACTTTCATTTTAATTTTGACCCTCAGTAATCAGACCCCATGCACTCTATTCCCTGTTCTCTCAATTATAGATAAAAAGTTTGTTAATCATATGATTCATTTGGTAAACAAGCTTCTTCTGATAGTCCCACAACCAAGCAAATCAGCGCAAACACTAAGCTGTGAAGGTGAAGAAACTGCCAAACTCTACAGAGCTGAGAAAGGCTAATTATCACCGCCCTTCAGTCTTCTGGTCTTTCCGGCAGTGTGGCAAGAAGAAAATGTGCAAAACACAAACATGCATTTAAGACATGGGCAAACTAGTTTCTGTCAAGCCTCTCTACTGGAAAGACTAGACTGACAGAAGGCTGCAGTAGTGGTTGTCTTTCTATTATTTTGATCATCTCCACACAATAGCCAATCCCCCAGTCAACCACTTAACTACAGTATTTTGGTTCTGAATGTTTCTTTGTGCAGAATGTGCACATCGGATTAATGGGTTGCTTGGTTGATCCAAATGTTTCAGAACAACAGTGAATCGTTGAAGGCAACAGATTTTTGATTATTTTGTTGAGTCTAATGATTATCTTTAAGTTGTTTGTCTGTAAGTGTACTTAATTGATCAATTGTGACTGCTTTTGACCCATCCTTCAACCAGGCCTGCTGGGGGACAACCTGTTAGGGGCAGTGAGCCACTGTAGTACAGCGCTCTGGGACCCATCTCCAGATCTTGATCTTGGCTATACTAGGATTACCCAGTGGGAAAATTGTGCATACTTTGAGCTTCTGGACTGTTATCTAGGCTAAATCTTAGATGGCTATGAAATCATCCATCACTTAATTTCAGAATCTTTTCAGTTGCCAACTGTGTAGTGCATCCTGTTTTTCAGGTATGTGTAAGAAGCCAGACAAACTAAACCCAGAACAGAAGCTCCTGGCATTAAAGTAAGACTCAGTTCTTTTCACTGCATGATAAATGTCATAGTAAGACACTTCTTCTCTTATGTAAATCTGTATTCTGAGTTCAGATCATTAATGAAGTATAACTTTTAATGAAATACCTGTGTAGTGTTATTGTTGCGGATGAGATTGTGGATGATATTCTACCAAAAAGGCTGCTTCATAAGGTTTTAAAATTGGCAGTAAATAACCTTTCTTTTCCCCTAGCCAAGATGGACACACGTATGGAGATGTCCCTATGGTGAATTCATTCTTGTCAACACTATTTGCATGAAAATGCATGAAAACTATTGGCTGCCTGCCCATTAAAAATTGTTACTATTGTGTTCCATATCATGCATACTGTATGTTGCCAGTTAAGTGGTTTTGTGCCCCCTCTAGGGAACAATGCACTTCCAGAAACTGATCATTCAATATGATTCACAATATTAAGTTTACAATACAAATACACACAGTTCAGTTTTAATGTATTTATATTTTTGGTTCCTCTATAAAATGTTCACATGTTTTTGGTGAGCACATTCATATTTACTAACACGGCATGTGGGAAAGGTTTGTCTTTTATATTTTCCTAAGTTCTTTTTTTCACTCCACAGCCAAAGACCATCTTTAATTGAATACCTGAGTTATAACCTTAACTTCCTGAGTGTATTGGTGGGACCATGCAGTGACTATAAGGACTATATAGACTTCATAGAAGGTCGACATATCCTCAACAGGCTACAATCAGGAACATGCAATGGGCATAATGGATATAAGAAGCAAGTAGAGCCATCACCACTGGTAAGGCCTTTAAAACTCTGCATCACTTTTTATTTGTTAAAAGGTAATAACTCTATATTTCATTGCCTGACAGAGGGCTGTGTGTGAGAAACTGCTCATTTGCAGTGGCTGTATGTTATTTTTTGTCATTGTGACGCGGTCTCTGCCAGTAACATACAACGTGGATCCATACTTTTTAGCCAATGCCTCCTTCGTGACAAGGCTTATCTATGCATTTTTCTCCGTACAAGCTTCTCGGCCTAAATTCTACTTTGCTTGGACTCTTGGTGAGTACTTTAAATAGCGTTCTTTAAATTCTTATAGCTGTCATTTCTTGCATTTGCTGAGAGCAGGAGTTTTCTCTTGGCAGCTGATGCAGTCAACAACGCAGCGGGCTATGGCTTCTCAGGAATGGATGAGAATGGAAGGCCATCTTGGGATCTTCTCTGCAATGTAAACATCTTGGGAATTGAGGTGCATTTTGCAAGTTGATATATTTTGAGTCCAAAAATAGAGCAATATTTAACTGACAAAACTCGTTGTGAACGTTTTGCAGACAGCAACAAGCTATAAGACATTCATAGACAACTGGAATATTCGCACCGGGATTTGGCTCAAAATGTGTGTATTATCTGCGAAAAAAACCCCCCAAAAAAACATTTGCTGGTGTGAGTCTTTTTATCTCTCTCTTATCTGTCTCTTCAGGGTGTGCTATGATCGAGCTCCTCGATACAGGCTGCCTTTGACTTTTGTTCTGTCTGCAATTTGGCATGGCCTCTATCCAGGATACTACTTCACGTTCCTCACTGGTATTCCCATTACCATTGCAGCTCGAGCTGTAAGTACGAAAGGAGAGAGAAAATTACTTTTTTTTGTGCTGACAGTAATCTACGACTTTTTTTACCCTTCATTATGCTTGGCAATAATAAACTATGCAATTTTCACAAATGTTTCAATTATTACCTTCACTAGATAAGGAAGTCAATTCGGCACTATTTCCTGGGATCCAAAATCATTAAGTTTGGGTACGACATAGTGACTTGGGCTGCGACACAGTTTGCCATTTGTTACACTGTCATGCCCTTTTTGCTTCTAGCAGTTGAGCCTACAGTGATTTATTACAGGTAAAATGTTTTATATACTTTATCTAATGCTACATGTCTCATCTGCCAGGAAATAAAAATACTTGTTTCTATGTCTAGATCTATGTACTTCCATGTACACATACTCAGCATTTTGATAGCTGCTGTCCTGCATCGGAAACACAAACCCAGGGACCCCTCTGCCTTGAACAAACCCACCCCCATTTCCTCAGAGAACTCACCAGCTCACTGCAACAACAATGGAGCCCATAAAATCAAATAAATACAGGTATTTGCATTATCATGTACTGCTCTCGGCTTCCTCAGTGTTCTACCAAAGTGCCTGATCTGAAACTGGAAAACTATCTTATTTATTTTTTGGGGACAAAGAATGGACAAGAACCTTCTGCAGTTGTAAAATGTCTGTCATGTTTGACACAGCAGCAGATAAGACTGTGCTCTAGTCGAAGGCCTGCACATCCACCTCAAATGGATTGTTTATTTATATGTTTATAACTTATATTTGTCTCTATATGTCTTCCATTGTTGACATTTACTACTTTTAGAAACTAGTACGTCCATATTCACAATGCATTTATTGTGCTGAAGTTCTTTAAAGCTAGGAAAAGAGCCTCTTCCAATTGACTGACCACAGTTGAATTATTTGACCAGTTCCCATTGGAAAATCTTCAGAGAATAAGTCACAGTCTTGTTTGTTTAGTATTGCAAAATAAACATAGTATTAATTGACGATTGTGCATCCTACTGATCTTATATCGTTTTGAGTATTTATAAATGGCTTATTTACTAACATTAACATTTTATTTATTCCAAAGTGTTACTAGGATGTTTTGTTATACTGTGCAAAAACATTTGTTAGGTGGCATATTTACTTTACACTTAAAAAAAAAGACAAATAATGCCATAACTGTGTAAACACACTGGTGGCCCATGGTGTTGTTTTGTTTGTTGTTGTCGTCCAAAACAAAATCATTGTCATTGTTTTACACTGGAGGTGTTTCCTCTCTGGAAAGAAAATTTTGGTTCAGCACCTGAGATCAAACTGAGCCATCTACTGGTGGGTTGAGCCATGATTCATATGATAAAAAAAAAACTAATCTTGTAGTAATGACGAAGTTTCTACTCTATTGCCTTACTCCAATGTATGAGGTGTTACTTTTACTGAATACAGAATACATTACATTCATTTGTGATTTGAAATAATATATGTCATATTTTAAATCCATATTTGGTCATGCATTACTCCTTACTAGCTTTGATCTTGTACTAATCTGCCAATGTGCAGGAGATATTAAGACCAGTATGATGTTAACAAGTAAATAGATTGCATTGTTGTTTGAATATATTATTTGCATTGTCATATATGATCTTATTGCCTGAAAACTCTTAGTGAATATCAAATTTTCTATGGTATGTAGTGGTGATATTAAGATATTGTCAGTATAATTTGATAATATCACTTTCTGCACTGAACGTTAAATGCTTTTTGGTCTTTAACACTGTTTAAAAAACTGGAAAAGCTTTCAGGTTTACTGTGACTATTTTATTTCCACTGTAATTGACAAATTCAAATAAGAATGTTTATTTATACAAGGAGCCATTTACATGATACATATTTATGTTGAGCTGCTATTAACATATGTGTCTTAAATACTGTTCATTTTTAGTATTGCATATGGTTAAAGTGTGTGATATTTAACAAGATAAATAAAAAGCTCTAATCTGTATAGTCTGTGTTTATTCTGCCGCACACATTGGCTACAGTGTGCCCCTTGTGTTCAACTGTCCCCTGACACTAGTAATGCTTTACCTCCGAGTATAGTAGATATGTTCAGCTAATGACACCAGCGGGAGAGAAAATAGACAAAAATAATGAACAACAAAATACTGATGATACATAACAGGATACATGTAAGTTCATATAACTCCAAAACAAAGACCATTACAAACCTGCTGCCATGCTAGTGTAATGGTGCATACATACTTTGCACTACTGCTGATCTGAACACTTATCTGGATGCTGCAACATAACTGAACATTTTCTTTGCTCCTTACGTCTCTATCTTGTAAATTTCATTAAAAATAAAACACAGAATGCAAAAACATACTAATGCCTGCATAAGCATTTTGAACTTTACAGAATATTTATAATGATGATTTTAAGCATTATTCACAAACATGTGCTTAAGACAATGATCTGCAGCAGACTTGATTTTATTATGACAAAGTAAACATGTACAATAAGATTTGTATTAGTGCATGCACAATGGTCAAGCATTCAGACTGAAATGCTAACTACATAAATAAAGACTTCTTTTCTCTTTTGTCCATATCTTTGTATTTGTCTATGTAATAAATAAGCAGAACAATCTTATCTTGTACAAGTTAAGTCTCAAGTTTACCATTTCTTTATATGGAGTACTTGGCATCAGAAGCTGCAATACATAAAAACAGGTAATGTGTGCTAAAATATCAAAGTTAATGAATGATTTAGTACATGTTACACATTTATTTTGCTCAGCGCCAATTCCATACACAAGTGGATGGTCTCCCTGAAACATTAGTCTAAATGTCTTTTGTTAAATTTAGGTGTGCGTACAAAAATGAAATGTTATGAAAATTGAGAATTTGAGTAATCTGGATTATGAGAAAATGCAAAAATCAACTAACACAAGAACATGAAGCAAGAAAATGTCTAATAAATGAGCAGATGCTGTCTTCTTTAGTGACTGCTTCTCTTTCTAACATTCTTATAAAGACAAAATTTAAAAGTGATGTGTGCTAGTAGATGGCAGCTCCCAAACAGAGTGATAGGGATTTGAAGTCTGTCAGTTTAGATTTTAGCCAGTGGAGGGCAGCATAGAAATAACGTAGGGAGGTGGGTGATGTGCTTGGCAACATAGTACATAGCAACAGCCTTTTCTCAGAGGAAGACCTGAAAAGCCGTGTCCAAATCAGGTCCAACTAGTCAGAAAATAAAATAGATATTTTGAGGGGGAGAGGGTTAGTGTAAGAAGCATTACTAAAAGCTGCAATAGAAAATATTACTGTGGAAGTCAAATATATTTATTGTTTGAAACTGGGAAGAATAAGTTTGTAACAAGCTTGAGCTGATTCTGTACTTGGTTTGCAGCTCACAGTCCTTCCTTTCAGCTACAATTTCTTTGCACATGTTGAGGTACTTAAGTGATTCTCTTCACCTTATTTCACACATTTACATATGAGGCATGTGCTGTTTCTGCCTAATATGTACATTGTGAGTGCAGTTTATAAAATTACATAAAAATACAGTTTATGTTTCAAATGGACGAAACAAGATTCTTACAGAGGACCAATTTCAGCTCAAAATAAACAACCATGCTTAAGAAATCGGATATCTGACATTGCACCTTCACATGCACTGCTGTCTTAGCTTATAACTGCAACCACATAGGAAGTTCTTGTTTTAACACTGCTGAACAAAGCCCTATTTAAACTATGACAAAAACACTAAATCCCAACACAAGATGCCTTAAGATGCTTAATAATATATATTTTTTTGTCAAACAGTAATTTAAACTAGGTCCTTCTTGTTTATTTGTATGCGGAATGCGGAATCATGCTTGTTCCTTTTTAGGACAGATGAAGCAAAGGCAAATGGAGTGTGTCATTTTGTCTTCTTAAAATAAGTAAAATTTTGTCGTATCAGTCAAAATTAGAGGTTAGTTTACAGCAGCAGCAGTTCGCCATTTTGAAGGGCTTTCAGTCTCCTTCAAGTGACATCCAGGTCCCTGTGCTTAAAATCCTACAATCAAATAAACTATGATCAATTTCAGAATATCTTTTAATTCGTTTTCATTCACCTCTGACGTGATTGGGTATGGTCCCCACATAGTCCGCCCAACAAGGCCATTCTGTATATAGTCTTTTTCAACAGCAAATTGATAGCTTCAGTTTTTGCTGCTTTCTGTGGCCTCAGCAGGCTGTGTTTTCTCATTAGTGTCTGTCTTCCCATCCTTCTTCTCATCTTTGTCGTCATCTTTAAAGAACAAAAGTGGAAACATGCCGAGGATACACCCAATGCCAACGCCAATCGCTTTACCCTGCACAGATAAAAATACATACTAGTAAATACAGAGAAAGTTTAAACAAGATCTCTAAAACAAAAAGTTATTTCTTTATCTGTCATAGTTTTATAGTGGATGCCCTTCTAGCTGCAACATTTATTGGAGCTTGGGACCAGTACAAAGGCCACACTAGACTGTGCTTCCATATATATATATATATATATAATTGGTTTTAACCAGAAAATCGTCACCTCAATAACTGGCAGAATATCCCCCTAAGACTTATTGACTTCACTTTGTTTATAGCCATTTCCTCTATATGTCAATGGTTAAGATAAACAAATTACCAAAACGTGACCTTTTACTACCAGCCAAGAGCAAAATTACTGACAGACTAATCGCTAAAGCTAATTAAGCTAATTAGATTTCACACTGCTCTCACTTCTTCACACATATACCAGTGCAGCAAGAGCACATCAGCTGTCTCTCAGTTGGCAAATATGTGACACGTCTGACCGTGGCCTTTTACTCAGATTAAAAGGGCTCCTCTCGATTACAGACGAACATGCACATAAGCTAATAAGGACAACAAGCACTCCCTTTCCAGAATAATAATGCGAGTACTGATTTCGAAAACTTTGTAACTATCTGAACTAACTATTTTGTTAAACTTCGTAATTATTTGAAGATTTCACCAAATTGCATTTAATTCAGAATAATATCAAGCAATGAAACACAAATGGTCATGTGAACTATTTTAATTTGTAAATTTGCTTCACTTGATAGATATTCTTATGATTTAAATCTATTTTTAAAATACGTTGTTTTGTTTTTATTCTAAATAACATATAATTTGTTCATTTTCATTCATTCATTTAATAATTTTAAATACAAAACTATCAAATGGAATGTCAATACACTAGTAAGAAGATTACTATTATTGCACAGAAATTATTAGGCTCCCAGTGATGCCTGTGTGTGATGAAAATGCAATTGTCCAATCAACTTGAATTCATGTTGCAAAATTTATGATCTGAGTTAAAATATGTAAAAAAATGCACCATGTTTTATTAATCAAAAAAGTTTTAGTGTTGACAGAGGGCAGGCACGGACACTGTGGTCCTTTGTACTGACCGTGTGGGAGCTGACCCTGGTCTGCCACATGTCCGCCTGTTTGGGGCTCAGGTCTGGAATCTGCATCCCCAACCGAGACGCCAAGGCTTCCACGTAACCTGCCAACCTAAAAGAGAGACAAGAGTGAATATAAACCACAAGAGTCAAAACATAGGTGTCTTCTTTCTCCCATCAAATGTCAATCTATTAAGAGCAGTGCATTAAACCCATAATGATGAAACAAACAAATAAATCTTGTAATGAATCTGCTCTTTCCACTTCATGTTGCCACCATCTGTCACAACACAGCAGGGGTTAGACCTCCACACTGTGACAACCATCTTTATTATCAGACATGAACTTAATCATGCTGTTTCAAGAAGATAAAATGGTGGAAACGAGTGCACGCTGTGTGAAAATATGTCGCTAAACCTATTCATCTTCAGCATGTATCATTTGGGATTCAGGCCATAAAAGCTCTTGTTTGATCTGTGTTTTACATTTGCTGATAAAAATACATGCCAGGTACCACCTATCTGCTATTTAGATGTGTAAAGGATTTGATTTTTTGGGATGTTCCCTTTCACTAAATTCATAAATCTGCTCTTTATTCTTCCTCCAAGCTTAGGAGCATCTTAACATGTTCACTGTTTCTCCTCTACACATATTCACACCATCTCAGTCTGTCTTCTCTGTCCTTATCTCACACAGGTTCACACATTAACTAATGCTGTCAGGAACAAAGAGCTTAAACATTATCAGCTCTGTCCCTTTTTGTCCCTCGTAACCAGATTTGGGTTGTACTTAGGTATAAGAATCACAAACAATGTCACACCATAAAAAATCTATCCAAATTCAAATCTGTGAGACTAAAAAAATGTAAAAAATAAGTACAATTTATCCCAGTGCTCAGTGTAAGTGGTTTAGTCTCAAATAAGTTTTGAAAAGTCAGCCTGACTCTAAAGCTTTAGCAAATACTAAGCACATATAGCTTCTTATATTGTAATTAGAAAACTCTACATAGTTATCCCAGCATCTGCCATGTTGTTTTTGTATTCAAGAGTTAGAGTAATTTGGAAATTCACAGCAGTGCCCAGTGTTTTGACCAAGCAGAAGTTCAGAGAGTGGCACTAATAGACCCCCACTAAAATGTGTCTCAGCTGGAAGTGGAGTCAAGGGAGCGAGTAGTTAAAGCAGCAGAACTACTCTTTAAATTCAGAAGTATAGCAGAGAAGACAGGATATCGCTTCCAATTTGATCACCAATTACAGCTACGCAGCTAAACACAAACTCATTAACATTGATTCAGCATTACATAAAATGTGGCTGCCAACTTTAGTCATAATATTTTACACTTGCAGTGGAGACAGAGAAAGAATGAAACTAGGTCAGCACTCGAAAATAAATACTCCAAAATTCAAAAGCAAGAAATGATGAAATTTACTGCAACAAGAATCACTGTAAGCCATCATTCACAGCTCCATCGAGTGTGACAAGGGCGAGAGAAAGATTATGGAGTTATTTTTATAGCACAAACAATGTGATTCACAGAAACATCATAACTATGGACAATCTATTTGTTTAGAGACTGAAAATGTATGTAAATAGATGCGTTCTGCGAGTTGAAATGTCACAGTGGATTTGACAGTAGCATTATACAACACACACCTGCGACTGCCACAGAACGGACTGAAATGGATTTCGGCCAGAAACAGGTCTAATGTGTCATGCCATATTTTAGACTGGAGGAACAGACCAGACAGAGACATAAGACAACAA
Source organism: Boleophthalmus pectinirostris (assembly GCF_026225935.1). Lineage (NCBI taxonomy): Eukaryota > Metazoa > Chordata > Actinopteri > Gobiiformes > Gobiidae > Boleophthalmus > Boleophthalmus pectinirostris. Next base: position 23,632,277 of record NW_026571447.1, read on the forward strand.
GACAAACACATTAAAGCCTTCCTATCTCCATAGAAATGTTTTTGCTTTGGTTGAAATAATCCACAGTATGGCATTAAACATCTATCCAGCATTTAATTAAGTACATGTGCTTTTACTGCAAAAACAATACCTAGAAAAACATGCCATCATACTGTTGAGTGAGGTTGTCTCTCCACAGATCTGGTATGTAACTTGGCCTGGTGTGGTTCTGCTGCCACCTGCTTGTCCATGGAGGCACCATACCGGGAAAACATATAGGCAAACTACCAACATCTCCACGGAGACAAGCCCATGATGCACCCTACATCAGAAAAGTGGACCACAGGGCACACATACCGTAGTCATCTAATTATATTCAAATATTTGTGTCTATTTATTTGATGATTGGGCTGAGTAATTAATTGCAATGTTTCATGTTTGGTGCATAGTGCTAATTTTAAATTAATCCAGGAAGACCAACAAACCATCAAAATAGCTAAACATATATAAGATGCCTGTGCATTTCAGAGGATATTAGTAGAAGTTCAAACTAAGAAACATCAGGATAAATAGTTGTTTGTAGAGGATAAAATACCTAAACAATCAGCAGTAAACGCAACCATTCAAATCGTAATTTAGGTTTGATTGTTATTTATCTTGCAGCTTTAGTTCCCAGTATAGCATTTCATCTTAGTGTAGCTGAAAAAAAAAACACAGACCATTTTTCTCAAAGAGCTGTATAGACTAATCAAGGCGTTGAACACTTAAGAATGAATCATCAGCTCTCAGCGACAGGCTTCAGACTGTTTACATCATTAATCAAATCCAAGATGGAAAAGCATGGCTCCCACACACCCAGACCGCTTTCGAGTGGAAACATCATATAGTAAATTAGTAATAGGCTATATATCGCAGGTCAGTCCAGCTTTGAGGACGGTGGTGGGAGGATTTACAATCACTACAGCACTGACCAATGTGGTGTTAACGTGTGTTGCATTGACAGCTGAATCAATCCAATTACTTGGAGTAAGTCACCCTGATATATACTATGGGAAAAGGGTGTGTGTGATAGCAGTTGGGAAGGTTGGGCCATTGTATATAACATGCACTTACTCTAGTTTGTAGTACTGTACTGTATAAAAATAGATTAAGGTTAAGGTCAAGTTTGTTCCAATGAAAGCATGCACGTACAGTATGAACATTGGACTGATTAATTAACTGATTAAAAAAACTACTTCTTTGACATAATTGTTATTACATCTCTATGCATTACCCAGTTTATTGTCAATTTATCATCATCAAGAATATAGTTATTGGTGATTATATTTTGTCTACACACAATCAGAATAATAATATACCAGCCATTACAATGTAAATCTAGAAGAAAAAAAATAAGTGGAGTGTGACCTTTCACAAGAGGAATAAAGTTATAATGAGGTACTTTTGTGTGGTACTTGAACCTCAACTTGTACGCATATAACATAGCCCTGTGCCCTTATTCAAATAAACAAATAAATACACTACCAGTCAAAAGTTTCAACACAGTATTTCATTTATGGTTCTTCTTTATTTCCATGATTATTCGCATTATAGATTTTTACTGAAAGCATCAAAACCCCAAACTGGTTTTATTTTTTTAAAATAGTCTGTTGCTTTGCACTTTTAGCATGGCTTGACCTTGACATGGCACAACAGTGAAATCAAAACCAATCCATGAGAATTCATCAAGAAAATCATTGAGAGAAGGTCAGGGGTTTGCAGCACTGTCAAAAAGCAAAGGGTGGCTATTTTGAGCATAAATCTTTTTTTTTTTTTGCTACATTATGTGTCCTGCTACATATGTTCTGCTTCATATATTTTATGTTTTCTGTAGATATAAAACGTAGTAAACTTTTCAGTTGTAGTGTACATACATAGATAAAAATCAGTTTCACATAAAAACACCAATATAAACGAAACAGTCAATTAATCTAAAACTGCAAATTTAATTCATGCATTTGAGATTGAAGCAGCCAGCCAGGTGAAGCAAATGGTTTACCCACAAATCACTTTGAGGAATACTGTGGATGTTTATCTGAGTCTGAATCGCTCAGCACCGCTCACTGCCTCGGGGTAATGAGACTAGAGCTTAAAGGCATTCCCTTTGAAATGACATAAACCATAATGCATATACTGTGGTGGAGGTCGCTTATAGCCTGCAGAGGCTATTCAGCCTTCACATTCTCACCAGTATATCTATCAAAATCCATAACGTCATGCCTTCTCTGGTCTAATCATGCTTCACCTTGACACTCCGGCCACCAGGGGTCTACTTTCCCAATTATAAATGAGAGGCACACAGAGGCTGGAGAAAGGGCACAAAATGACCCATCCATCACACTCAAAGCGTGAAACCCTTTTCCCCAGCAAATTTATCTGTCACTCTGCCTAATTATGAACTTTCTATGCTAATATTGAGCTAATTACATGATTATTATTTGACTTGAGGGTGTTTAGAGGGCCGATTTTGGTCCCTGTGGCTGTGAAGCAGATAATGGACTTCAATGAGCCGATTAGTCTAACGCGAGTGGCAAACTTCTCCAATGAGACCAGTATTTATGCTTTATTATGCAGCAGAAAGACTCACATTACCTTCGTGATGCTTCGTTTCTGTTTCTGGTTTGAATAAGCCAATAGCAAAGATGAAAGAACATTTTATGAATCATGGTTCACAATAATGAATCTCCAGTCTGGAGATGTTGGTTTCATATTATGAAAGTGTAATTTTAGCCTCTCTGCAATATATTGATTTAGAGAAGACTACATAACAATGAGACTATAATGGCCACAGTGTCTGACATTATTGAAAAAATTTAGAACAATGAAAATGCATCTTAATAAATAAAATATTATATTAATATTTGAGATTGTCTGTAGTGACAGTGGTCTTCTGCCTGTGTATATTCTATTCTACTGGTCAGTGTCTAAGCTGTACCTAATAACACTCAAAAAGGATAGGATGTGAGTTATAAACAAATGACTTAATGATTCTGGTCATTTTAATTAGGACAGGGCAAAAAGGACAGCATTTTTTTATTACAATATAAAAGATACAATTTGCCATGATATAACTAACTTGTGGCTTTTTAAATATTTGTGTTTACTTGTTTTAGGCTATTTAAGTTATAGTTATATGTTCTGCTTCCATTTCTCATGCCTTTATCTATTTCATTGTTTGAGTTTTAAGCCTCTGCAGTGCCTCCACACTCAATGTTTAAGATGCTCTAAGCTTAGTAGCAATTAGCCATGATCTCTGTCTGCCTTTCCTCGCATGGAGTGCATGGAGTGCATGTCCATTTATATCACCATATACTTCTGATCATCCCCATTTGCATCAGAATATATTGCCATATGGCCCAATACTAATCTTAATAATAAGCCTGTCTTAATAATAACTAACTAAGATGTACAACTCGCTTAATAGTGAAAATAAATATACTTTGTACTTAATGAGCATAAATCTGATTTTGCTCTCCATCATCTGAATCTCAATCTACTTTGTGCCCAGACCTGCTTAATATGCGTTTTTAACCTTTCCAGCTCTCTCCTCTGAGGCGCCGTCACTCTGTTCAAATGAGTGCTGCTGGCTGCAGCGTTGGAGCTCCCATTGGTCAGTGTCTGCTTTAATCTGTACTGTTGACATGGCTGTTTGGGTGAGTGAGCTTACCCCAGTCCTGCCAGGTCCGACACCAGGTTGCCAAGGGCAGCAGCTGTGGAGAAGGAGCAGAGATGATTACAAATGAGGTTCAGGTCGGGTACAGCCAAAAATCTGAAATCTGATGTGTCTCATAGGGGAAGGTAATGCCATTTTAATAACATTCTGGCATGTTCAGCGAATGATTCAAATTAAAAGGGTTGCTGTTTATGAGTAAAGCTGATATGAAAACAGACCTGTAACCTGTAAACCCAAATGTCTTTGACAAAATATATAATATTATTTCTTATTAATATATACAAAATAATGAAAAACAATATATGTGATTGTTTTAGTAAATGTTTACCAAATAACTTGCAATAAAAGCCAAGGACAGACCATTAACTGATTTGACTCTGGGTGCTGATAGATATTAAAAAGCAAATCAAAACAAAAAATACATTCATTTTGGTTCATTCCTCACAAAATTCACTGAAATTACTAATTGCAGAATCTTGCACAAAGACAAAACACAAAGACAGGAAGTTGTGCCTGACTAAACAGGAACCTCCCGTATAGAAGAGTACTGGGAAATCACTACATTTAAGCCCCCATTAAATCGCTATTGATGTCTTTTGTGTATTGTGTTCCTTGTGTTGTCACTGACACTGAGGTTAGTGGTCTGTCTCAGCTGCTGAAGCCACACAACTGTACCCAAGGGAACAGAAAGCAACTGCTCTGCCATCTCCACTAAAGCTCCCATTCTCCACTCTGAGTACAATGATTTGGCCACAGCACTATCCCCCTAAAGGAGATGCATTATTCACATGATTCACTGCAGGGATTACCAAATATGCATTCATCCATCTTCAAAATGGACCACCATACCTGCACCAGAAGAGCCACAGACTGTCTACTCATATGTGCAGAGATAGGAAAGAGTGCTGTTTAGACTGCATCAAGACAGGTGGAGGGTAGCCTATTCATGGGTTTCAGAGAGATTAAAATTTAGCACAGTTGTCAAAGCAATAAACTAAATATTCTATCTTGGAATGGTCAAAAGTCCTCAAAATGTCACCTTAAAACAAGAAGCTTCCCATGAATAGTGAAAATGCAAATGTAATGATTTAAACAGCAGAATAAAAGTCACAAAATAACATGAAAATCTTATCTGGTTTTATCAACAGCAGCAAAATTGGAATGAGAAATTAAAGGTGAAGAATTTCAAACACTTTTTTCTGGCATTTAAATAAAGTCTAGCCGTCTGTCACTGTTCCGCTGTGTTGTCTTGGGAAATAAATAGAAAGTCCTCAATTCTCGTGCCAATAGCAAATCTGCCCAGTGCTGAGATGAAATTCAAAAAGCAGCTTTTTGCTTGGTTCAGCAGCATCAGTGAACATCCAAACATGGGCAATCTCATCTAATGGATAAAATGGTGGAAGAGATTACCTCAGGCACTAAAATAGAAAACATTTTGAAAACGGTTATTTTGGGAGTTAGATTCTACATTTTAAGTCTTCTGAATATTGCATGCAGGTTAGTTGGATTTGTCTCACTGTCAGTCTTGCTTCAAACTCGTGTAACTTACAGACGTGACAATGTAATGGAGGAAGCCATCAGTCTTAATTAGGCACTGTGACTTCTCAAATGTAATTATGAGAGAAGGTCAGTGGTCGGTCTTTAAGTCTTTAAAGCTCTTTGTTCATTTCTCAAAGGCAAAGGTCGGACACCTCAGATGAGTACAGACAACTGTCATACCTCAGTACACCGGAAGAAAGGCTTCTACTCTGTTCAACTAAAGAATTTCATTATCGGACAAAAAGAAAATCATGACAATTCAAAGCTCCTAGCATCAAAAAGACATCCATGAATCAGGCAGGGGGTTGTGACTACAGTGCATTTCAAGCATTTCATCTCTTCATCATGGTGTTGGCACCTGTTTGTAGGTGGCATATATTAGGCAGCAAATGGGTGTTTTGTCCCCAAGGTCGACAGAAGAAAAATGAGGAGTGAGACGAAGCACAGATTTGGGGCACATATTGAAGGAAAATGAGGAAAAAGAATGGGGATTTGGTAAAGTGCAACAAATGAGTGACTTTACCCCAATTAGCAGAAGAGATAGGGTTGGCTCAAGCGTTTGCACTGTCATATGACTGCTTGGGTATGATGAAGCGTGGCTCAGTGGGCAGAGTTTAGACTTAGACAAACTTTACTGACCCATAAATGAAATTATATGGACATAGTAGATCACACGTCACAATATATTATAATAACAAAAAGCAAATATAAATGGTAATAATACATTCAAAATAAGTAACAAAAAGAGCAAGAGACTGGTTGTCAAATAAGGCATAATTTTTGTTTTTGTTTGCCTACTAACCCGAAGGCCAGTGGTTTGAACCGATACTGTTGTTCTGTCATCAGGCAAGACACTTCTTTTTTCCTATTAATGTGAAGCGTACTGCTGAGTATTGGTTGGAGGGAGCCAAAAGTGCAAATTGACAGTCTTGCTTCAGCAGCAGTCTAGCCCAAAGCAGCTGTGGTTAGAAGTAGCCACCATTGCTACAGGTCGTGCAGATTGAATGAATAATGACTTCAGTGAAGCACTCTGAGAGGCTTGTCTATATCTTGTCTTACAAATTTTAGCCATTATTATTTTCATTAAATGGAAACCCTGTAGAATGTGGTCATGTGAGGATGGAATCACCTGTCTCTTTAATAATTCAGTTTAATTAAAAGCGGCGTCACGTCAGTACCTGTGTTTAAACGATATAATTACTTCAGTTGGACACTCTTCTTCCCTTTGTACCCAGCCAACAGAGACCCCCTCTCCTCCCACTGCTTCTATGATTGGTCGACTCTCATCCATGTCTGGCACTGACTTTAAATCACCCTGGACTCACTTGGATAACTGCTAGTTTCAAGTCCCTCATGCAACAGAATGACTAACCGAATAACTGAAGAAGTGGAGTGAGAAAGAGTCTAGGTTTCCATTCCATGTTCTTTTTATAACTACTTATATAATGTTATTCTCAGATCAATACAGTTTCACTATTGAGCTTCGAGCTCACTGTCAAGCCTAAATTGGACAAGCTCTGTGTAAAAAGATAACGTGCTGTCCTAAAGTGAATTTGACATCTGCAGTTGCAAACCTCTTCAGCAATGGCTTAAGCTAAATCCAATCGTCTGCAAGAAAAAAAGAACAAATGCTTATCTGAGCAATCTAAATTAAAATAGAGAGTTCCCTAATGGCATGAGCTGAGAGGATGGAAGGAAAAAAAAAGCTTGTATTTCCTTTTTGCCACTCATTCAAGTTCAGAATTAAAAGCAATTTTGTTTTCAAAGGTATACATTAAAAGGTGCATTATGTAACATTTCTGATCGGGGGTGGCGATGTTATTGCTATTGTCCCAAATGTTCTACATAGTGTGGCCTTAAACTTATCCACCCATCCAAATGGGGGATGCCACCAGGCCAAATCACAGACCAGATCTGTAACGAGGTGACCCTGCTAACAATATGAATGCATGTTTACAAGGTATTTGTAACTGGATAAATGCAAGATAGAAGTTTAATAAGTTTAATGCTATACTATGGAAAATTTTACTAAATAACATCTCCACAAGACAAGCAGGACCCTCCACTAGCAAAGTTACACGAAGTACCTTTAAATAGAAAAATCAATATGTGAGCATATAGTATACATAACAAGAAATGTATACCAACTTGCTATTTGATATTAAAAGCTAAAGACTTATTCCATTCATTGATTTAACACTGTAATGCCTGCTTGTAATATGAGCTTTGTGCTAACTCTTATCCTTGTAGTAGCTGTCTTATAACTTTCATATTTGTTGTTTTCTCACTTGGATGACTGGCACCGCAGTGGTCATATTCGCGTTAATGAAGCCGTGTTATAAAAGTTGTCTCTGGGAAGTAACAATGGAAGTCTCTAGACATCTCTGCAATAGTTTGGCAGGCAATTACTCTAATGAACAAGGAGGAGAGACCATAGGAAGACAGCAGAGCGAATCGGCAAAATATAACCCTCTTAAAACTAAACCTTAATAGCAATAGCCATGGTAATTAATTTCCTATCTGCAGTAAAGTTCAACATTGACACTAAGTGTTTCATTCTCTAACATTATCATAGAAAATATACATGTTCATTTATTGCTTACCTGCCATGGTTGAAATGCCTAGAATAACTCCAATAGACAATTCAATCTGTGTGCCCTGCGGAAAATAGAGAAAAAAAGGAAAAACTAAAGAGAGAACAAGCATGTAATAGGCATTTATACGCTTATATGACAGTGGCATCCTTTTAAAAAGTATGCTATGTATTCAAAGTACTGTATTCAAACAACAACTCCAACATCCCAATATACTTACAGCAAGAATCATGATGCAGTTGTCCAGGAATCCAAACCCAACAAATGGGAGTGCGTTGTGCAAAAGAACTGAAAAAATATAAGCTATAATTAATCAATTGTGAAAAGTTGCCACACAATAAATAGCCCATTAGAACCAGTTACAAGGCAACAAGCCAGTGCAAGCTAATAAAACACATTTTCATGTAGAATATTCAGTGTATTTCAAAATGTTAAAATTATGCAAGCCAAACCTTCAGACAGATGGCTTAGGGTTCTTTTGTTTTGCTCTTGTTTATTTTCAAAGTCTTTCTTCTGCTCTACCTCTTTTTATTACAACAAACTTTACCAGCAGCACAGCACCTCCAGACAATACACATTTAGTACAATGCCAGGAATTCACTTGGTTTCGAGTGTGGAGTGGATCTACAAGAGGTGAGCTGTGGTCTTTAGTGGTGAAACTAAAGGGAAATGCTGTGTCCTGATAAAACAAACTCTCTCTACAGGGAGAGATTAGATTCAATCTGAGATACTGGGCTGGAGAAATGTTTAGAAATGTGCAAAGCTGCTGTTGTCAAGTAGAGATACTCATGATTAAACTGATGTGCCTTTCCTGAAGATTAGGGGGCACCCTATATCAGATTTTATGTTACAATTATTGTGAGATGAATCATGAAGAATCATCAGTTTATGACTGCTGACACCATGACCAAACAGAGAATGTAGTTTTCTGAGTGAAATCCATCTTTACTTGCCTTTCAGTTTAAGTTTCACAGATTTACATTCCTCTACCACTACCACGAATAATAAAATAAGGTTAATGTTTCATAAACAACCAGGTAAAAGCACTTTACATTAGGTTTTTTGTGTACTCAAGTTAACTGAGGTTTTTTTAAATTTTGCTTCTAACATTGACCTGATAAATCACATTTACTGACTACTGGTTCATCTTGACATCCTTGTCTGAGAATTTGTATGTTTGAACAGACTAATGTTCTTCCTCTTTTCACTTAATAAAGACAAGGGAAACACTGACTTCAGAATCATATGATCTCTTCCTCACTCATGTACATGTGACTCTGCTTTTAGCTACAGAGCAGTAGCTGTGTTTTTCAGCAATTGAGTTTCTACAGCAGGGTGTCCAAACTTTTTCACAGAGGGAAACATAAAGAAACATATCTGAACCAGAGGGCCACAGACTAGTGGGCTAATACAGTGGATCATTCCGATGGGTGCATTTTACACCATTTTGATAGAGCCACCATACTTTTAGTAAGTCTTGGAACATAAACTGTAGGTCTGTAAACTGCAATGTCATTGATTATTGAGGTTGGTTGAGTGAGGCTGTTATGTAATGAATGCCTATGATTGGACAATTGGACAATTTTAGCAAAAGGGTTAAGGGCCAATAAAAATTGGTCAGAGGATCCCATTTGGCCCCATAGTTTGGATAACCTCTTCTACAGTCTTAGTGCTGAACCTGAGGCAGCTCAGGAAGATAGAAAATGAAAAATCGGAGAAGGCTTTTGATGCCAAATCAATATTTCACAGTGAGAAGCAGATGATCTTTGGTGGTAACGCCATTTGTTGTTGTGCAATACACACGTGACATGATATTCTATGTTTAAAGCCAATTTTTGACTTTTTAAAATAATAAATTACAAATTTGTTTTAATATCCAATGATTTCTTCCCTGGAAAACATACTCAGCTACTAATCAGGTAAAGCTACAAATGATCACAGATGGTCCTGCTGCGATGCTGCACATACAGTAATGCATATTTAAAATGCTCATTAAACCTGATTACACCGAGTTGTGTTTTCTCTGGGGATAGACTGACAACAAAAGAGATTAAAAACAACACATTAACCTGCTCTACTATGTAAATCTATATTGACATTTCATTAACCTTACAGGTTGATTTCTAGATTGTCTGTCATTGTTATCAAAACACATGTTTGACACTGGATAAGCATGATTTAGTATTTTAAAAATAACTTCAGTGACTCCTACCGTATCTTAGCTGTGCAGTAGTTGGTGGAGCGATATCCATCTGCCCTGGAGAGAAAAGAAATACACATGTTAAACATCTCCATTATCGCCTATGCTGTGATGCCCAGAGAGGCACTTCTCAAAAGGCCAAGGCTCAAAGTAAGAGAGTGAGAGAGAGAGGCAGGAAAGACAGAGTGAAACAGACAGATTGAGAGCGAGGTAGAGAGAGAAGAAAGAGAGAGTGAGAGAGAGAAACAGAAAATTACACAAATGAAAGCAGAGAAGCAAATTATTTCAAACATTTCCTCCATCGTCAAGTGTATCATGGATGAGGTCAAAGGTTATGTGAGAAAATGGTAATGAGTTTGCCCAAGAGGAAAATATTGTGCGATGATATTCAGAGGGTTTAAAATACAACTTTTCTAACTCTGAGAAGTTTGAGGCAGACTCAACCACAAGTCAGACCATCATTTTAAGTTTTTAAGAACAAAACGTACAGCGGGGTGGCTTCCTATGCAGTAAATTGGATTTCGGTAGCTGTGGTAATGAAGTCTACTCCGTAGTATTGTCGTTCTCTTTGCAGGACAAGTCAGGTCATGGAAAAGGCTAAGGAAAGCCCTGGAGATAGAGGTAGACACACTCAGTAATACACAGGTATAGATTCACATGAAGCACAATCCGCTTTGAGATGAGAAGCTAATGCAGTATAAAGTAAATGCCAGTGTCCAATTACATGTCCAATTAAGTGTATTGTGTGTAATCTGCATGGCATTTAAAAAGAAAGGTAATAAAGTGTGAATTAATAAAAAAATAAATAAAATCTCCTTTCCCTAGAGGTGAAGAATGTTTTTTAGTCGATTTGCTTAACATAAAAGTACAAGACAAATTATGTCTCGGCATAATTTTTTCAGTAATTAAACAATAAATATGTATGGAAATTCAGTTATCAGATCTAGATTCTGGATTTCTTCTCTCCTTGCATTCATCTGTAGTATCACTGCTAATGTTATCTGCCTCATCTGTTAACACTTTGGCACAACTCTGTTAAAAGTGGCAAGGCAGGTCTATTGTTAGATCACAATTGTAAACCAGTTACTGTATTTCAAAGTGCTTTACAGAATAACAATAACATTACAATCACAATATAACCCAATTAAATAGAAATAATTATTATCAAATGAATTTTAGAAAGAAACAAAGAGTGCATATTAAATTAATGATATGCACAACTAAACAGATCCATGAGCCTAGACTGACCATTGTCAGAGTGCTCAAATGGCTTGACTTGGCTGTTCATAGCTCTAGTCAATAGGAGGCAGCACATGAAGCTAGACATGTTGTTCAGAAAAAGAAATGAGGATTTGTATCTCAGTGAATTGAAGCATTTACCCTCAAACTATAACTGTATGAGAAAAGTGAGATTTTCCAGACTCTACATGCATTTACCCATTGTGTTTTGGCTAATCCTGACCAGTGCTCTCCCAGTAAGTATAGCTCAGATACTGGTCACACCCATCCGCCTCCCCCTCCTGGTGTCATGTTACTGTCTCATTCACCTCTTCGTGCGGTCTGCTCTCATGTTGCTGCATGGACTAACTGCTCACCTGATTAGAACTGGCTTAAAAAACGTTTTTGTTTCGGAAACTGTATTAAACTCCAATTCTCCAAATCCTCCATGCAAACAGTTAAAGGCCCTGTAAATGATTTTTCCCCAAGTATTTTGAGCAGAACTTGTCCCAGTACTGATATATTGTAGAAGCGCTCCAGAGGTCAAAATAAATCTGCTGTGGGCTGTCTGCATCTAATTAGAAAGCATTTTATTGTTCGATAATTAGGAAGTGTGTAAAAGCATGCTGCTTTACCATTTTGGCAGAACTCTGCAATGGATCCTGAGAGGTGTGAAAGCAATTATAAACTCTATGCTGAAGACAGTAATAATCAAGTACACCGGCTATTAACAGATTTTGTTAAATGATCAAACAAACTTGAGAGACATTATGCATAATTTGAGCTGAAAATAAATAGCAAACACATCAAGGCTGAACTGGGAGTACTTTGAAGTTTTAATCTGAATTTCCTAATGACCATTTGGAGCTCAAATAGAGAAACATTAGCTGCTACATCAAAGTGAGATGAATCACTGGCAACAAAATACTATACAGAGACATTTTTCAGTGAGACTGAGAGTGAGAGTCAGTTTTCGGTAAGTTCATATTTTGTACTACCTTTGTAAAAATAATTACAGATCAATCTACTCTGTGCAAGTCTTAAGCACACATGAAAAAGGGAGGGGTGAAGTAGGGCAGCTCATTTGAAATCCTTAAGAGGTACAACAGGCTGATGAAAGTTGTGATCTCATCCATGTGAACTTGTGCTATTTTGGTGACATTGTCACATTATGATCCAGTGTTTCTCTGTTTAATGTCACTCTCTAATCAAACAGATACTTCCCCACCCACTCGTCCTGTTTGTCAGCCACACATAGGGCTCTGAATGAGTGACAGGTGGAATTAACCAATCTTAGTGAAGTCTCAGCAGAAGCAGATAACTTAATTTACCACTTAAAGGCAATGGAAAGATAGTGTTGAATTTGAATTGTGATCAAATTGAATTTGTGATCTAGGCTTCAAGAAAATCATGATCACAATTCTTAGACATATCTCCCTAGGAGATATGCAACATTTGAACATTGTGTTTCTGTAATAAAACCATTTAAAATGCTATAAAGAGCTGAATGAAAATAAAAAGAACATAAACTTCAAACACAGGAATACAGTGATATTTCTGCACTTTGTGTTTTATTTTACAGTTAATTCATTTTAACCTCAACCACAACATTTATTACGTGCCATAATACTTACAAAAAATTATCATCAGAATATAAAACATCAAAAGTCAAATGCCCAGAAATGAGCATTTAGTATTTATTAGAAAAAATAATACAAATTGAAAATGGGGGGGCTCAAAGATAATGATGTGTGACGTTATGAAATCTACTCAGCCAAAAATATTACTACAAAATCTTTCATCACTTGGAGAAATGGCCCAAATGAAAATGCTGCAGCCTCTCCTCGTCTCCTCACCAAAAATTCGCAGGAAGCTGTCCCCCTCTCACATGGTTCATTTATGATCTGTATGATATCAGACAGGAGCACATACACTGCCCCAAATCTACTCTGCTATCACGTATTGATCACCACAGATTTTAAAGCCCCTCTGGGCCACTGCCTCTGTAGAATAAGATTGTAACAGACAGAAGAGAAAAGGGCGTTTAATGGGATGTGATAAGTGACCAGGCTAAGGCCTAATTCAATACTGACGCAGCTTTGTTCACACTGATTACAATCTAGTCTGCTTGTATTGCAGAGTCACCAAAAACACCCGCATAGCCCCACACAGACACATTTACAGATAAACAATAATAATATCTGCTAATCTAAGATGTCAATCACAAGTGAATTAGTGCCAAGGTTGTACAGGGCAAAAAACAAGTTATATCATCAAGACAGAAATGGGTGCTTTTTGCAAGAAGCAGCAAAATATGTCTTAGGTAGGGTACATCTTGGTCGGGGTGTGCAAAAATATTGAAATATACAAAATGATACAAAATTTGGTCATACAGTATCTATATAACGCCAAAATTACTTTTTGGTATCTTTAAGCAATTTTCTTTGTGACAGCACTACAATTTTGTTGTTTATAGTTGAAGGAAGCTTGTTTATGCAACACACTTGACATATTTACTGTTTTGATAATTAAAACAGATGTATTTCATATTAACTTTGCACAAGTAGTGGTTTAGCAAAGAAATACAGTGGGTAAAATGTATTTCCTTCTTAAAAACAATTATATGTCAGGCACTATATACTTACTGCATGTATCACCATATCATGATAATATCGTATCGTGCGTCATGTGCCATGTATCGTATCGAATAGTGAGGGACCCTGTGATTCCTAGTCCTACATCTTGGAAAGTTCCATACAGTCCAAATATATTTTGACAGCAACCTATTTAGTATCCAAGTAAATTGTCATTCTTTTTGCTTCTAGACAGGCCATTACTGCAGCTCTCTGATAAATATCTTATTGCTTTCCAGTCTATGTTGTACTTTTATGGCTTAGAAAATGGGATTTATATTCACTAGCCTAGCAGTAATTCCTGAACACTTCCATTAGTCTCTATGTAAATAAAATAAAAGCTATAAGAGCGAGTGCAATTGAATTCCTTATCACTTCTATAGCTTTGGCTGGAAAATGTAGTAGTAAACAAAAAAGTAAAATAACAAAAATAACCAAATACTGCAGGGTTCATAGACATGTGTCAGTCCTCACACAGTCTAAGAAAAACATATATTCATGAATTCAGCAAAACTCATCTACATTTCTCTGTCTGGCAGGATTGGAGACATACCGTAACATATGGATCAGCCAATTTACTGCCTTTCTGTTAGAAATACTAAACTTAATATTAAGATCTAAAGGAGGAGTATTGTAGTCTTATCAGGAAAGCTGAGACTTGACTGTGAAATCATGAGCACACACAAAAGCTTCTGTTCCAACGTAGCTTTAACCATTTATTTTGTATTTAATGTTGTCCTTGCAGATGATACCACTATTGTGAAAACAATCACCCGGGCCAAAAATAAAAGCAGAGACAAAAGCCTTATTCCATTGTATCTTGTGAAAGTGTGAAAAAGTTTTAGCAAAGAAAATCTGTGAAGAAAACACTTTCATGGCTGAGCTGTTATGCTGACAAATATATGCCTTTGAATTCCAAGCTGTTCTTCGCTCAAACAAATGATGACAAATAAAGTCAATGGCATTTTCTGCAAATTCAGGTTTTGAAACAACAGAAATCAGGCATTTCTTCACTAAATGTTCTCAAAACCTATGCAGTTTGTAGAAAGATAAAGAATACTGTATATTCTTGATGGGTTCATGTGATATCATAACATTATAATCAAAATATTTTTTAAACTGAGTTGGAGATGAGAATTACAAGGTGGAATTTATTATTATTAAATCTGGATTGGGGGCTTACATAAAACATAAAATATAAGGCTGATCTCAGCTGTGAGAGATCAGCAAAACAGGCGGATGGGAACCAGTGTCAAACCATACTCATAAATCAACACCTTCTCATTCTGGCGTGATTTATGACACTAGACTCAGGACATCGATGGCGCGGAGAGTTCAAGGCAAGTACCAAATCAGACAGAAAATACAAATTGAAGTATGCTTTGGTTAAACATGCAGTATACTGGACAGCGGTTTTTGTGTCTCAAAGGTTTTATTTTGAGGTTTCTCATTGACCTAGAAGAATGTTCAACAGGCTTAATCTTTAGCTAAGTCATGACAGGCTGTAATTTTAGAAGACTTTTTGGTTTGTAGATTAAAATTCAAACTCTTGTTTATTAGCTTGGGTCCGTTATTGCATCAGTTCTTGCTCTTCCGAAGCTATATTATTGTGGTAAGCTGTAACAGTACCTTCCCTTAACTTCAGAAATCCAATCATAGAAATGAATAGTGAACAAAGGATAACAATGGGCGCTTCATGGGCCTCCAGGCAGTAATGAAAAGTAGTAAAAATAGTAAAAGAGGTTCTCTTTGATAAAGGGAGCGAAATATATAAAAATAAAAAAACAAGCCGCTCTCTTATAAATTTCATATGCCTTTATTGATTATGGCATGATGTCTTTATAAACCTGAACCCCAAAGCATTTCAGACTAACTGGTCTTCATCACAGGGACAAACAGAAAAGATAGAAATCAATACTAAATTCAGTGTAGTAATTCTTCTGGTTTAGAGTCTGTGACCTACTTGTTTCCTTTGAGATGTTATTGCTTTGCCTGAAATGTTCCAAAGTGTTCCACAGAGGCAAGCAGGTGGCTCAACCAGGCCAAGTTACAGGTCAGATCAGTAGAGACTAGAGAGGTGACCCTGCTCACAGTTAGACTCCATGTTTTTCAATTTATTTTTTTAGTACTATAACTTATATTATAACTATAATTTTCATGCGTGTCACAATCCACGCAAAGCCATAACATCTCCATGGAAACACGCAGGTTGTGAAGCCCCATCAGCAAACTTACAAAGTGCACCTTTAAGGCTTCATACACATATATGTATAGTATGCAATGAACTCCTTTTCTTTTCACAAAGGACTTCTGAATGTCACAACGCAACTTAAAATACTCTTACCACTGAGGCATATAATGAGCTATGTCAAAGAGAATGTATGCATTAACTCTATTGGTTCTTTGTACAGGAAAAGAAATCACAAAGCACTGAAGCATGTCTTTACAGTAACAGACACCTGGAAGTATGAATTGGAGACAAATACTGTTTCTTCTTGAACTTTCTACAGCAGGAAGACAAATGAGTAGACAAATCTATTCCCCAAGAGCCAATTACTCAGTGAGGGAGAGCCAGAAACCAAATCGACTCAGAAACTAGCTGCAAAATCCTGGAGAAACGCTAAATCACAAGGGACAAACGAAAGATCCGCGAGACAGAGAAAAGATCATTTGCTGGTTTTTGAAAAATCCAAGTATTTCAACAACTTCACCTCAAGCTACACTATATTTCCTATGAGATACATTTTGGATGATAGACAACGGCAAATGCTAATTACACAAGTATTAGGGCGTGTGTAATTTACTCCCATGATGGTAACAGTCTGCTGTTAGCTAAAATGTAATCACTAAACTCAATAGGACTTGCACTCAGCTGTAGCTACAGTGAGGCAGACAGTAAACCTCGCACAAAGTTAATTGTAGTTAATTGGCTGCGCTTCGTTGGGAGTTTGTCGGTTCATTATTGATCAAGCTCAGAATGAGATTCCCCGTTCAGCTGATACAAACAGGTGTCTCCACTTAAACAGGAAATTACACTCTGGACTGGAGCTGCCATCTTTCCCACCAACTTTTGTGTCCAGCTGAAAAAATAAAAACACTTAACTTGTGTAACCGACCATGCTCCATTTAGCTGTCCCGTTCTTTACACTGCATGTTGTCAGGAGCAGGAGAGGACAGTAACAGACTAAATGAGGTGTAAGAATGACAGATTGTTTTCAATTGGAGGAACAGCTGGTAAAAGTTTGCAAAAGCAATTTTAAGGAGTGGCTCTACATCTGTCTCTGCCACAATAATACATTGTATGGAGGAAAATGAACATGACCATAAAATATTATGTTTGTAACAAGCTATAGATGATTGAATACAGTTTAAACTACAAAATAAACATTTTTGCAAAAGCTTTTTGGGGAAAGGCTTCAGATCTGTCTCTTCCACAGCTAGGGCAGGACAATTAATAATTTTATTTTAAGTGAGACTGAAATCTAATCATTTGTAAATCGCAATCTACCTAAAATTCTGCAGTGGTCGCAAGGAAACTGGTTTGTAACAATGTCACAATTAATTAACATTAATTTGAATGTGAGATGGTAGTTGCTCAACCCTCCCCAAGATCACTGAGTGGCGTTCCAGGGAGTTTTTCCTGGTTGGAGGTGGGAAAGGTACTACCAGTTACCAGTTGATTGCAATGCATCATAAATGTACAGAAAACTGAGTTGCTTGATTTATTTTCATAGGTCAGGTTATTTATTTTTATCTACTCTTAAATGCCATTGTAAGCGTCTTCAATCAGATTTGCATTTAATTCATTGCAGAACAATGAAGAAACAGTACCTTCCTTCTAGATTTTCATAGCTCTTTCAGGGCCAACATAAAAATATACTGTTTTGTGATATTTTGTTTTGGGAGTAAGTAACATTAGGATGAATGTATGGTTTTGAGTTTCCTGAATCTCTCTTGGAATTCCAGCTGTATATATTTATTTGCCACAGTGGGCAATCAAAATAAAATCAGTTCAATAAAATGAGATAAAACAATACAACAATGTAAATGTGAAGGGCTCATGATTGAATGGACATGCTCTCCCAGTAGCCATCACTTGAATATCAAACACTTCCTGCTGTGGGTAATTTTATCAGTGGCTTGGACTGCAGCTGCATAATTTAATACACAACTTAATCCATCTGTCTGAGCTTCACACCACCGATGGACCATATGCAGAAAGCCCCATTTCCTCCCTCCTAGATTTTAATTGGTGCTATATGGCCGACTGGGGAAGAGCCTCACACGCGCTGCTGCTTTTATCTGTGCTCTCTCTTACTAAGCCTGCAATTATTTCCTTAAAAGGTGTCAAAACAAAACTTCTTGGCACTATAAGCGACCTAGGGAAAAAATAGCTATCCACACAACAGGAATGCATTTATCTGTTTACTCTGGAAGGCATATTAATGAGTGCCTGCAAAAACATGAGTGCCTGATTAGCAAGGAAGCTAGTTTCCACTTCCCATGTGCCAGTGATTCCTATAATAAGCATACTACTATATTAAGTAGAAGTATGCATTATTTATCAATAGTCAATTAAATATTAAAGACATTTTATTTGTTCTTTTTGCAGCCTTTAATAGTTTTTTAATAGACTTTATACCAAATGGAATACAACAATATATTCCCCACCTCTGTTGTACGGTATGAGAAGTTAAATTGGACTTATTAAGCAAAATCGATATTTTAAAGCTTTTATCCATAGTGTGAGTGCTTTCCTTGTCATTTACCCTCTCTAAGTTGTAATTAGAGTGATTTGTGCACGTTTGAGTAATTCTTATACTCCTGTATTCAAGGCATCATTGCTCCAATCAACTGCCATTTTCACCACCACTGGTATACTTCTAAAACACACAAGCAGCCAGTGAAGGGAAGCTAAAACTGGGGTAATGTGTTGATGTCTGTAAAACCCAGCAAGGAGCCGAGCTACTGCGTTCTGAACCAGTTGGAGGTGGGAGATGGATTTGGAGTCAAGGCCGGAGAGGAGGGAGTTGCAATAGTCTACACAGGACAAGATGACTTTTTCAAGATAAGGGTGGGAGAGGACAGTTTTGATTTTGCTAATTGTAATATTGCATTTTAAATTGTCCAAATGATAACATATTGATCCTCAGGTGTCATAGATTATAAAGCAGAAACAAGCACAATGTCTTCTTTAAAGTATAATGTGTGTTCATCCAACAGTTGTGATCCTCTAATTAGGTTACTCTCTCAATTTAAATCATTTTCTCTAAATGTAAACACTCTGCTTAAACACTAATACATTTTACTGGATGCACATTTCCCTCCAGCCATAAGCCACAGACACATTTTAATAGCTGGATGAGGTATACTACCAAATGAGAATCACTCGTGCAGCGTTCTCAGAGATAAACCACCAAGGCCAAAAATCCACTTGGATGGAGGACAGTGATTGGTTATTAATGAGAGCGGCTCTGTTGTAAGCTAAGTGCACTCGTACATTCAGAGTGTGATGGATACAGCATGTTGTGATCGTAAATTACCAGATACGCAAACAGCCACTAGAAGAATCAGCACATTGACCATGTAAACACCTCCAGTAAAGCACACTGCTACATCAGCTGGGAGCTTGTTCTGTGGTTTGTCTTTTTACCAGACTGAAACTGTGCACGTTGACAACTTGACTGAAACTGTGTTGTTAGTGGGTAAATGTCTTCAGCCACTGTCAGGGCGAAGCAGTGTGAGGGGAGACAAAGGAAGAGCCAGTCCTTGAAGAATTTGTACTATTACTATTACTATTTTGACTTCAGATTTTCAAGAAATGTTTGTCAATATGTTAATTAATATAGAATCAGTTGAAGTCCTAACTACAAACTAATTTAGCCATGGTTTAATCCAATTTAAGATTTTGTTTAGTCCTTGTCTGGACTTGGTTTATTCCAGTTTTAGCCCTAGATTGCATCTGGTGGTACTCACCAAATATTAATTTCGCTGGTACTTGATGTGAAATGTTTGAGAACCACTGTGTGATCTATTGCATACTATCCACTATTCAGTAGGCTCTGCATTTGGCTTCCCGCTATCCAGACACTTCCCGAGGCGGCATATAAAGAGGCTAATTTTACTCAACAACAGAATAAATGATTACTCAGAGGAAACTGTTTTCTGAATCTGAGATGTAAGACTGGGCGATATGACAAAGAAACGTTCTGTGATGCCGCTCACTCAGTCTTTTTTTTTAAACAAATAAAAACTGCTACCAATATTATTTAATGGATGTAAACAGACTTGTGTTAATTGCTATTTGACACAAAAACTGTAATATTTTCTGAACTCGACTGTACACCACACACTTTTCCTTACAGGGGATGGCATGTGGACCTCTCGCTTGAAAATGTGTTGCTTTGCTCCTAGTTTAAACCCGTCTTTCAGCACATTATTGTAGGTGTTAAACAGTCTCTAATTGCAGCGTATATTATCACAGCTTGCTATAAATAGATCAGAATACATTAAAAGCCTTAGGTGAAACACTGAGGGAGAAATGTAAATGATCATTGTAGCAGCTTCTTGGGTCAGAGAGGTCGTCATCCTCCGCTAAACAACAACAAGTCTCTTCCGTGGGGCATTCTTTAGAGTCAAATTGGCCCTATCTCATCTCCTCTTCTCATATCGTCTTTGCACCCGGCCTGTGGGAAGAACAGCTCAGTACAGTAGATGTCACTGAGTCATTCAACAGCACTGTAGTCTTACAAAAGGCCCAGATGGGGCAAGCTTCGCAAGCTGCATTGTGGTTTTAAAGATTAGCATTAGTTTGCAATTCATAGCCTAATAATTTGAATAGATAGTGTTCTAATTTTGCTGGCCTAACTCTAATTACATTAAACAACAAATATGTGATTACAATATGGATTAACTGAACTGCTGCCTTTGAAGCATCAGCAATATAAATCCGCTGCCTAGCATGCCGTAAAAACAACAAGATTTTCAGCCAGATGCCCTTGCAGTCATGTACATATTTAAATTGATCATTTTATGTCAAATGTATTACTTTAATTCATAATTTAACGGTATACAAGGTGCTGCAATAATGAATAGTTTATAACACCATGTTGTACAGTTTACACATTTGATTGACAGCTGTTCTATTGGCTCTAATGTGTTTCACTCACATAACAATACAAATTTAAATCAAAACCCTTAGGGCACACATTCTTCATTCTTAGATTTGAAATGCACAGGACTGGAACAACAAACTAGGTCTTAATTCAGTGGGAAAATACCACTTGTGTCGAGTAGCAGCAAACATTTTTTCACACAAGATGAAGGCACTCAAGCACAACCAGAGGGGCGCAGAGAAATGCCAGGCCAAGGGTGACAGCAGCAGGTTTTTTACACTTCATAAACATCAAGGAAAGTGGGCTAGCTCCAGTGCCCCAAAGTATCTGAGTGGAATAATGATGGATGATAAGCATGTCAGAAAATCTATCTTATTCTGTGTGACAGACCGGTCTAGCCACCACGATTCAGCTAAAAGGTGCAGCCAGCATATCCAGCAGCAGTAAGAGGATCCCCGAAGGCTGTTATGGCATCAGGGAGAGCTGACAGGGACATCAGCCGGCTCCCTGTACATATTGGTGCCCTCTGTCAAATGACCTCAGTCTACCTTTCATCACAGTCCTCCCCCTATATGCCTGCAGAGGATGGGAACTACCTGCACAATATTGAAATTGCATTGCAGTAGGAACAAAGATTTCAGCGAGGTGGGAATCGCAAGGGAATCGATTAAAATATCTCGAAAATTGATTTGGTTTTGGTTCATTAAATACAAAGCTTTAGTTCAGTTTTAATGTTTGCTGGCTGTGTCTCATTAAGTCCTGTTTTTGTCTTAGATGTGATCTGTACCTTGGCTTGGGGGAGTCACGTGCTTGTCACCATGGATATACAGTATGTTTAATGCCACACTTAAGAGGATTTCAGGTAAAGCAATAACACAGAATTAACAAAATATAGTCATGGTTTAGAATATGATGTTTAGTATTGTTTAGCTTTGTGTTATTAATGGTTTAGTCTAGTTTAAATCTTCGGTAAGTTTTTTTTTTGAATCTCACCTGATTCAGTCTTATAATAATGAATGTAAATACTGTTGCAAAAACTTAAAAAAAAATGTTTCTGTAGCACCTGCAGCACTTTTTGCTATGTGTGTGGACAAGAGCTCCATCAGAGTGCTGAGCATGCTGAGTGAGGGTGCAATCATCTCCCAGTGTCCAGAAATAATGATGCCCTATTAGGTCCGCTGAGCGTGAAACATCTCATTGAAACGCCAAATAACAACGGGTCAGGATGATTCTGTCTACAACACCTCTCTGACAATTCCCCTGCTGAGAGAGAATGGAAACAGGAGTGAAGGAAGAAGTATAACAAATCAAATAATTACACCAACTGAGATTTCTATTTGGAAGACGGATACAATTGTATTTGTCGTCCCATATAACCTACACACTGAACTGATCAATTTGGTCACTTTAATTGCACTTCTTCTCTGCAACAGAACAGCATATATAATGACATTTAATCAATTGATATAATGACTTGAAAATTCCCACTGGTAGCAAGAAAGAAAAAAACATGTCAATAATTGATGTTATACCAATTATAGCAGAGTATGCAAAATAAAAGGAGAGAGAAACCAACAATCCCATCGCAAATAAGAAGCCACAGCAGATATTTGTAAAAAGTCCATACAAAAGGAATTAGACCTACGGTAATCTAATGATATTCCTCCAGCTAGGTACTCCAAACCAAACCTGATTATCTGGATATGTGTACCTGGGCTCTTGATAGGTTTCTCCTAGCGGCATTAACGGATGGGGCAAATACAAATGCAAACAAATTTTAACAATAGAGGATACATGGCTAGATTTTTCTGGTTAACTTTTTATCGGTATGAATGGCATAGAAAGGCAGGTTTTTAACAGGTACTTAATATTGTGCCTTTTTGCTCCATTATCATTAAAGCAAACATGGCCTAAGTGATGGCATGTTAATCATTTATGTGTGTCCAGTCCACAGAGTATTATGTACAGTACACTATGCACCGTGCAGCTACACTCAACATTTAGCAGAGCATTGTTGCATCCTTTAACGAGTATGCCATAAACTGCAGCATAATGCTCAGTGTAGCAGAGTCTCTAAAGCAGATCATTTAGCACACTAATAAAGGCAGCTCAAAAGATGTTTGAAATTAGATTTTAAAATTGTACATTATCTGATTTTATTATCTGTCTCTTCCCACTGAAGTCAATTTACTTAAAGATCCACTATGGAACTTTCTCTGGGGTCCGCCACCTTCTTGTCTCCATTCTTGTCACAGAATGGTATTAATATTAAACTTATCTATCGTGCAATATATTGAATTACATGTATTTTATTGGTTTGAAATGTATATGAACAATGCAATCTAATTGTGTGCCAGTTGGGTCGCCTCACAGATCTGATCTGTAAAAAAATTGGCTTGGTGCCGTCATCTGCTTGTCTCCATGGAAATAGAAATGTTTAATGCTACACTGTTGAACATTTGGTCTAGAATTAACACAACAGGAAGGCAAACATGGTGTGCTAAATAATTATACTACTGGGATATTATAACTGAGGCAAAAAAATCAAATGGGTAAATGAAATGATGATGGGTAAATGAAACTGCAGTGTATTGTGGTTGGGTGCAAAGCTCTGTCTCAGTTATGAAAGAGTTGGCTCCAGAGGCCTAGGCAGCACTGTGTGGGGACAATGTACTGCTATAAAACCTCAACGCCATCACTCATCTCCTCCATTTGTCTGTGCTGCGTTTGTATTGATCGACCCATTTCTCGCTCCCTCTCCTAATGTCTGTAAGACTTTTTGTGTGTATAAACCCGGACAATGCACATAATCCAGTAACAACCAGATTCAGACAGACAACTAGGCTACCAAGAGAGGAAGAACATTTGGAACCTCTTTGATGTGTGATCAAAGGTAATTTAAACCGACAGTCTGCTTGGTTTGCCTGGTATTCCTGAACAATTAAGTACCAAGTAAGAGTAAAACTATCAAATATAAGTACCCTACATTATACAGGCCTAACAAAATACACAGGTTTATTCAGTTTCAATTAGATTGATGTTTGGTACTGAAAGTCAGAGGTCAAAGATCTGGGTCAGCTCTTGACAGAATTTTCTATAGCCTATACTGCTACAATGATATACTGTTATTCACAACTGTGACTGTAGTAGTTTACTGTAATAGGCACTGCATTATTGTTATGCTTACCTTGAGCAATAGCCATTGACTCGAACTTGTGTAGTTCTCTGAGCAGGCAGCTCCGCTCAGACGGATGCAGACTATAAATAAACTCCTTGGCTCCTTGGGGAGAGTTGAGGGACTCCACGGGTTCCTTCAGAGGGTGCGTGCCCAGGTTACACCGCTGTACGAGCATGGACACGGGCGGATCGACGTGGCCCAAGGGAGCTCCACCGCCTGTGTGGTGGCTATTGAGTCCGACCCTGGTGGTGAGTCCGGTTCGGGCTCTGAGAGAGAGTACGGGCCGCACGGCTCTTCGCAGGCTGGGAAGCATCTCTGGATGAGAATCGAGGATGGAAACTGGAGAACAGAGGTGAGAGTGACCCGAGTCAACACTAGCTAAACACATGGCATGCTGCTCAACACTGATGTAAAATGCTAGTCCTAAACATTTACAATAGTAGGTAATTACGAAAGGATCAAACTGGCAATCATGACTCCCGATGACTTTGGATTATTTTACGTAATTAGAATGACAGCGTAATCAATGACAGCAGATAGGAAACTAACCTTTACTAGTGCTATCGGACGCACCTCAGTCGATGGTCCGCTGTCCCGTCCAGCAGCCTCCACTACAAACCTTCACAAGAACAAAGCCGCCGCTCCCGAGCATATGTCTCCACTTTACCCTGGTTTATTTCTCTGCGAGCTGCACTGGCAAACTCCCAAATACCGCTAGTGTGTCAACCCAAATCACATATTTGCGCCCGTTGTCCCGGCTGGTGTAACCTCTGGCTGACAGGAGGCTGCTGTGAGGCGGATGGGAGGGAATCGAAAGCGCTGGAAATGTTCCCCAATCACAGAGCAGCTTTACGCTGTGCGTAACGCTGACGGCACAGAGACGCACTCACGGCTCCGAGCGTAAAGACTGAGCATCAGCCTCTATTATCCCGTAGTAATGTATATGTACAGGACTATAACACACGCACATGCAATGACATTTGACTTTTATAGCTGACGTTTCACTTAGAAAATGCACCCAGTTAAATCTTAGGTACTAGGCTAGATGTAGTGTATTACAGAACTACAAAATCTCACGTTTCTATTGCAGAGTCCTATATAACAGGCTTAAAAAAGACGTATGTGATAATGAATAAGCCTTCTGGGCGTGTTCATACCACTGTCTCACCAGGTTAGTATGTGCAGAGCATTGGAGCTATGTAGCTGGTCACACCCCAGGAAAATATGAATGCATGGAGTCAGTGTTTCTGTAAGAAACAATGTATTTCTTATACAAATTCAAATGAATAAAAAAAATAAGGCATAGTGTAGATGCAAAACTGTACTAATAGTATCTCCGGATATTTTATTCGGGAAATATTTTAATAATAAGAGTAGTATCAAAGCCTGACGAACAGCGACACCTGCTGGTTTCTTCACGGTATTTAAAAAGAAATGTCCAGTAGCTGCCATGGTATAGGCTTTACACAGAACAATGTTGCATGATTTAAAAAATATAAAGTTATACAAAAAAAAACAAGTGTTTAATGTTTTATTGTATTGCTAAGGCTGTCATTACACAACAAAAATAACATTTCATACTTTTTTTAAACTGAACAGGGACCAACCAGAGAGATCAACTCTCCTCTGAAGACACAGAGACTAAACTAGAGAATACAGATTCAATCTTCCTCACACCCGCACAAACTATAATCTTATTCTTATTTTATTTATATTATAGGTGACGTTTATATGCTGACATTTGGCAACTTTTATATAATATATAATTTTACTAGAAGTGTAAATATACTGCTGATACAACTTTGTTATCTTTAAAGGTCTAACAGAGAAACCACATCCTTTGTTAGAGTCATGTCCACTACAATAACTTCTGAGGCATGTAATAAACTTAGTTATATATACTTTAAATGCTGTTTTCAAAAGGTTCTTGATTTAATTTAAATGCACTGTTTCTATCTGTAGACAACTATAGCAAATGTATGTGCACCATAGATGTGTGATGCTAAAAAAAATTTGAAATTAAGGACATCAGCTGAATTGTTGCAGAATAATCAGTGTTCTGATCACATCAAACGTTCATGCCTGGTAAAAAGAAACATTTCTTGTGAATGAAAAAAGTATAAAAATAAAGAGTGATGAAGGCAGATCAATGCAAGACAATCAAGAAAATAAATTAAAATGTGTTACTGAACATGTTTTTCGCTGAACAATATTTACATTTTCATAAACCTCGACATGGCCACATGCTCACAGTGCTTGAACTGAAATGCAATTCAACTTCAGACTAACTGAAATACTAACTGCTTTTGGCCCTGTCATTTTCACAATGATGGCCACTGTCTCACAAGTTAGAATTATTAACTCCCATGAATATGAACAGAAATATGATTGCCTTGCTTTTGAGTACCTGTTTGGCACCCAGCCTTTTGAATAAACAAGAGTGGTTTCTGAGACAAATAAAAAAATAACTCAAAATCCATGCTACATACATTGATGAAAATGTATAACTAACAAAATGCAGCTTATTTCTTAAAAAAATCTAAAACATCCTTTAGCTGTGTTCTTGACATAAGCTATGTTACATGTCTTTATCTTTTAGCATGTATAATGCAAACTGAATTTAGTGTTTAGGGACAACAATTATTAGAGGAGAGCTGTGATCATAAACTATGGCTGTGATGTTTGTAGCATTTAGAGAAATAGATGAAATGGCACTCAAGGGACGGTAGGAGCATCCATATACTCCAGACACAGAAACAAAACTAAATTATTTACAAATTAAAACAAAAAGATAACATAAAGTAAAGGTGTCAGTGGTGTGAAACATTGGCACACTGTCTCATTTTTGTTGTAATTGCGATGAGTAGTAGCACGTGATAACTGCTGCTCTTAACATTCACGTTTGTGACAGACTTCAGCTGCTGCCGTTGAACAAGGCTTTTTCACAGCCATCCCAAAAACATCAGTTCAAATTTGGTGAGCTGTCAGAAGTCCAAGGCACCTCCCACATCCAGTACTCCTGCGAGTCTGCCACACAATATCACCTTTGTTCTGGCCCCAGTTACTGCCCTCAGTGACAGCAGGAGGACAATAAGTTCATTTGTCTCAGTGACAGTGCACTCTGTCACCAATGAGAGTTAACATGTTTGTGTACATAAACTCCATACTTTAAAGTGAAAAGAAAACATCACGTTGCACATGTGGCTATGGAAAAATCATAAATAAAAAGTAAACTGTGTTATACTGCTACAGTGGTCAATGGTTTTAGTGTCCTTTTATTGCTCACAGTTTTCTATAAACACGTGTTACTGTGTTTGCGACTATTTGAAATGCTTGATTTTTTTGTGTCTGTTCATGTGAAAAAGTAATTGTTCTTCATTTTAATGGGCAAATAAACATTTGAATATTTACAGAAGTCAACTCAGTCTTCACATCTAAATACATTATCTGAAGCTTTTAACCTAACCCCGCACAACAATGAGTGGAAAAAGAGTTCCCTTCTCAAACAGTTCACTTTCTGATTGATGAATTTAGGCAATGCGAGGGGCTGAGCGGTCATTAGTCAGAGTCCTCTTGAGTTTGACTCCTTTACGAATAGCAACAAGCATGTTGCCCTCATTTTCTCCTGACTCTTCCATCAGCTCTCCAGCTCCCTCCTCTGCACCCGCATGGTTCTGCATATGATGATGGTTGGCCAAAGCTGTGACAGGGGGGTTGGTGGAAGCCTGGCCGCTCCAGGACACCATCTGAAGAGGGTTGGTCTCCTCTAAAGGATACATTGGATAATCAGGGCTCTCATCTCCTCGCCCTCTCTCCATTTCTTCTGTGCCTCTGTTGCCATTGACAGCGGCTGTTATGTCCGGGACTGTGGGGATTTTCACTGGGACGACCGGCGTGCGGATGGGAATAGGGCCAGTGCCTGTGACAGAGGCAGAGCGCCGGGCCGAGGGTTTTGAAGATGGAGTTCGGCGGATTGTGGCTACCCCTGGGGTAACGATAACAGGACCATGGCCTGAAGAGTATGTGCCATTATGGGTACTGGATCCAGAGTAATAGCCCTGATTACAAGAAGCTGTAAAAACAAACAGTCAAAAAATGATTATTGTATAAAGCATTATAGTGAGACTGTGTGTTCTGCTATTTGGTTTAGATAGTGATACTGACCTGTGGGTGTGGATGGATAAGTCCCATTGGACTGATAATGCCCTGAGTGCATGGGTGTAGGAGGATAGCCTCCATGGCCTGGATAAGGAGCCTGTGTGCTGGGCAGACCAGCTGTCGAGGCAGGCCTCTTCGTCTGGAACATACGTCTGTAGGACTGGCCAATGTCACTGTTGCGCGGGATAGTAGATGATTTGTCGTAGTCAGCCTGTTCAGCCTCTTGGTCCCCAGCCATTGAGAAATAGTCATAATCTGAAACTAAACAAAAATGAAAGATATTAATATTGTTTGTTTGTTTATTTTAATAATAAAATATTACAGAAGTTGGAGCAGATTGTAAGAGTCAAACCTTGTGAAGGTATTGTATCTTCAGAGCAGCAAGGTGTGTTAGTCTGGGTACTGTAGCCACTGGAGCACTGGATTGAGTCTCGACTGGACCTCTGAGTGTCCAAATCTAGACCTCGTGATAAAGCCATAGCAAGTTCCTCATGTGGCAAGAAATCTCCAGACTAAAAGTAGAGAAAACAATGAACATCGTTAGAAACACCAAGAGGCCATCTGATCTTCAATCTAAGTAAAGTTTAATATAAGCTGCAATGACCTGAATCACATAATAACATTGAGCAGGTCTAATTATTATGGATTCAGTAATAGTCTAATTTGATTCACCCACTACCTAATAAACAATTCGATATAAGCCTGCTTTATATTTGCCCTGCTAATTTCAGCCAGGTTTTTTACTACTTGGGACAGGCGTACCTTGAATTGTGAGGCCAGTGTCCTGTTGGCCTCTTCTGCCGAGCTCGAGTGGTGTGGAGGTTGTGGCATCACTGGTGCAGCAGGGGGCGGTGACATGAGGGTGGGTGCAGAGCCATTTTCACTGTGATTCACACTCTGGTTTCCATTAGAGTCTGTTACAGTTGGCAGTTCCTTGTCTTTCTTCCTCCTCAAAGTATTGACCATTGGCTGATCATAGGGCCCTGGTTTTGCCCAGTCCTGCAAAATACAGCAAAATTACTATCAGCAATTTGTTTACAATTCATTTGGCATATTTTGAATTTGTAGGCCAAATAAGATAATCTCACTTTTCTCATGTAGAATGCAGTGCAGTATGATACCGATCTAAAATATGGATGCACTAGTATGGCTGTTCTTAATTCTTAAATTTAAAGGTGTGCCATCAGTATGTAACTTTTCTGGTAGTAGCATCTGCCACTTGCTTGTCTCCATGGAGGTATTATTGTGGTGCCTAGATTCCACAGTAAGACTTATCTATCTTATCTAACTTGATTTTATTCTATTACAGGGGGTTTTATTGTGATAAAATATCTTGGACTTGTGGCATCACCTGCTTGTCTCCATCTTGTCTCCATGGAGAGAGAAAAATTTAATACCACGCTGTGGATCATGTGATGCAAATGAATAAAACCTCCATAGAGACAAGCAGGTGACAGAGCCTTCACCAGAAAAGTAACATAGCATACCTTTGACTATTTTTGGGTAGTTTTTGTCAATTAATAATAATTCTGTGATTTAAATAAAGCTAAACTGAATTGTTTTTTTCGTTTACATTTTCTACAAATTTTGAAAAAATACACATTGATAGAAAAAGACAGCATGAACAAACCTTCCAGCTGGGCACACGGGACGATGGCAGCATAGGGGAGCCCAGAGTACAATAATGAGGGTATTCTGGCAGCAGGGCGGAGGTGGGACGGGACCATGAGCGAGAGGGGGAGGAGGTGGAGGTGGGGGAGGACGGAGGGTAAAACGGAAAGGCAGTGCCCGACCCGTTACTGTGTAGGTATGGGGAGCTCGCAGGGCTGCAGTGGTCATACCCATTGGACATCTGGGTGTGTGAATGGTGAAAAATAAAAAAACAGAAAAATACAACATAATGAATGAAATAAAAAGACAAACACAAATAAATAAAAATGCATTGGAGTAAATTATAACAAACACAGAGCAAAATGTGATGAAATGATGAATGATAAAATAGATTATTTGACTTGTATTACCGACTGGTTTGAATATACTGTTTTGGGAGTTGTGGGATTGATTGTGGGAAAAAATTATCAAATACTTAGACTCAGTGTTTTGACATTTTTTTGAGATGTTTTAAAAAGCAGATTAGACAAGGATTTTTGGTTATGTGGTGCAGAACAGGAGTCCATATAGTCAAATACAGACCACAAATGTTAAAATTTAAGACAGACAGTCAAAAACCAGTCACAAATACCAATTAGGCATGTCAAATAGTCTTTATCATACCAGATCCCATTATCAGACTTATCAAAAGTAAGTTAAAGCAGGTAGTTTGGCAGTAGTGTCTTTCACCTGGTCAGTGTGCTGAGTGTCAGTAGCAGCGCTCAGAGTGGAGGGGCAGTCACTGTGAAGGGGTCCAGTCTCTGACACCTCAGAGGAGCTGGAGCTTGGACAGGGCTGCAGCAGAGAGGGGCAAGAGGAGAGGGGAAGAGCCCACGTCAGCAGGTAGACAGAGGAGCGGTTTGTTAGTATGCAGGGAACACTTTCCACAGGACCACAGCCAAGTGAGTATCCAACATATAGCATATTATATAGGAGGGGGACAAGGAGTAGTACCAGAACTGATTATGAAGGCATCAGCAGCCAAGTTGTAGTGGTAGTGTTTAAGAAAAGCACAGCCGTTGCTACTCATCTCTTTGGCATGTGTGGGAGGAATCATACCAGCCAAAGAAGTCAAGCTAAATGAGAGGCCTGTCATATTGCATTTAAAGAGTGCTGTTAGCAAATGGATGCATGATTATGTTGTTTATATAATGATACTTAATCCATGCCTAGTGGGAAATTGTCTTCTTGCTTGACACATACAGTAGTTAATGGGTGCACATTAGGGAAAGGCAATAGGCTGGTGTTAGCGGAAATAGGGTGGAAAAAGGAGCTTTGAAGTAAGCTCAATGAAGCCACATTGATGTTTTCATCAGAAACAAATGACTGTAGTAACAAGCAGGAGGCCATGTGAAGGCTGGGGGCTGCATGTGTCCCAGAGTGCGCCTTGCCAAACCACCTTCGCTACATCATAAAGTTGCAGGCTAATGATACCAGTGTGTTCTGGACAGGGGAGCGCTGATTCCTGGCAACAGTAAACTCCACAGCGTCTCAACCGCAAACCTCACTCTGTCTTACATACCATCTCTCTGAAAGTGATCTCAAAGTCTTTTCAATTGACCCGCTATTGTTGACATAGGGGACCTGATGACACCACTGACCGTACAAAACATAACTGATGACAAAGTAAGTTTTATTTGCCTTTGATGCATGTAATGAGTCTGTGTCTAAGTATTTTCAAGACTGTGCATGTTTACCCAGGCAGCCGTCTGTCACAGCGGTCTGCTCCTTAATAGTAGGATGAGGTTCTTCTGACTTTCCCCTGGGCTAAAAGAGAAGCAGACTAATTTCCTGTGTGTTTATACTATAATAATACTAGCCCAATGATGACACGGACTTCCCGCTGCCAGAGAGCGGCTGAGGAGATGTGTGAGAAAAGATATGCAAGCTCTCATTTGGGGTTTCTCTGTCTGACTACACTGTACTGTAAATCAAACCAAATGTGGTTTAGATGCTTTTCTGTGGTTAAAATTACAGCAGAGAGTAAGTGTGTGCAGGGTTTTTCTTACCTTTGTTTCAGCTGGCATGGGCGACGAAGACTTGGAAGATGTGTACTGGTCATGTGAGGAGGAGATGAAGCCCGAGTCGTGGGAGGAGATACTGGAGAGGCGCGCTGGGGTCGGCTGGGGGAGCGTGGAGCTGCGGTACCGGTTGCGCGGGTGATGGAGGTGGAAAAGGTGATGTGAGGAGGAGGAGGAAGAAGAGGAGGAAGGAGAGTGAGAGTGGGACCCACTAGAGCCCCTGGAGTCACTACTGTTAACGCTGTTCAGACTACTGTCAATGGGCACAGGAAAGGCAAGAGAACAGAAGACCAAGTGCACCCAGGAATTAAAGAAAGAAAGTTCAGCAAAACAGGGATATTAGAACAAAGATGGAGGATTGGGGGAAGTGTGGAGGAGACAGGGAGGAAACCATTAACACAGCAAACCAAGATGCAGCAGGCTGTGACTTAATCAAATATAGTCACAACAAACACACCACTAAATTAAAATAATAGTAATTACAGACTTTAATAATTCTACTTTGATGAGTAATTTGGACTTTTGATTAAACAGCCACATCAATGCTGAATGAACACCATAAAAAGCCCAATAATCTGCAGACATGAAATCAAAAACTGACGCACCAAAGCATGTTAAATGAGTCTGTAATTAAAGATCCAGCATATTTAGGCCATAAAGGTTCCCAGAAATTAAAGGGCCACAACATAATTATCCAAAAGCTGTTAGGAAATTATCTTAAACCCACCACATTTCCTGCCAATAAAGTACAAGGACACCAACAGCAAAGAGCCAAGGCAAATAGTAATGGTGCTTACTGACAATTTATTAACAGAATTTTGGATTCAGTTGGAGCATAGTATTGAAGTGCTGTTTTATATCTCACCACTAGGGGGTAGTGAACAGCAGGGAAGTAACCTGACCCGTTCAGTATTTTTATTATCAACTGAGGTTTTTATGAACAAAATATACATTGTACTCTATTTTGTCACTCTGCTTTTGGTGTAATGAAATGGAAGTTGACTAACTAGAGGTTCCAGTGTTCTCTTATATGATGCCATTAGTAATGTGGCACAGTAGAGAGGCCTACCTGCACATGCTGGACTTTCTGGACACAGTGGAACTTGGAGAAGAAGGCGGAGTCTGATAGGACCAATTAAAATCTGAGCCCTTCAAATCAAGAATCACCTAAGAGAGAAGACAATATTTCAATTCATATGTCTGCGAATGAAAAGGCAAATAAACAGTTTGATTTCCAGTCTGTTGTTTATTTTCACCTGCTCACTAGCGGCTGGGAGTTTGTGTGGGTCAGAGGTCAAGGCTTTGAGGTCATCAGAAATGGCCTGAAGGTGCGTGACCTCCCCCAGCATAGAAATCTCCTCATCCTAAAAACAACACAGGAACGCATTTAACATTTATGGCAATAATTTGTCATTCAGCATGTTGTAACAGAAACCCAGTCATTATTTGTGATTGATGACACATTTCAATGAAGGGATACTAGAATGATGTTGTTTTTGGTTCTGATAAATATTGATTTTCATACTTTCATAGTTCTGTACTCACCACTACCGGCTGGAGCAGGGCTACAAAAAAGCAGAACCTCTGTCTCTCTTCAATCAGAGCCTTTCTCAGAGCCTGCTTCTCCGTCTCCTCTAGCAGAATGTATTTATCACTGACATCCTGCATCGCACTGTCCAACTGGGGTTGAAAATCTCCTCGACCTTCACAACAACACAAGACAGAGGCATTGCTGTTAGTTTCCTGACAGATAATTAGTCTTCTATTTTATTTATATTAAAATATCTATCTAGTATGAGGGTGCATTTGTAATAATTTTAAGACTAAAGACTGATAAGACTAAAGAATGGCATGCATATCAAAAAATGAAATGATCTAATCTAAAGTTTAATCACATTTGTTAATAAGTCCTTCAAGTTATTCCAGCTATTTAAATTGTACAATCTGAAGGTAAGGTTAGTGTGCACTTTAGTTAGAGCTACTTTATTTGAACACTTTAAAAAATGTAAAAAGGTACAACATATAGTCATACTTGTCAGACATTCAAAACATGCACGTTTAACTTTATAGTTCCCATACAGAAATGTGTCCTCTGCATTTGACCCATCTTTGAATGACACTGGCGCAAACTATACACTTTTTGTCTTGTTCACAAATTCTTCTAAATGGGTAACATATACAGCTGTTTTTTAGAGGACTAAGAGCATTATTAGAAGTTAAATAGCCAAATTTCTTTACTTTCAAAACCTCTACTCTAGTATTAGGGATAAAACCAATCGTGCTCCGCTGTTGACTGTATCTTGAGGGCTCTTTGATAAACACTGTAGTTCGCAAGTGTTCTTAGGCCGGGTTAAGAGGAAAGATTGTGTGTATAGTCAAGTATGTGAAGAGGGTGACCCTGAAGCTGAATCAAAGCCTCTTGATGGAGGCAGGAAGGCTGGCGACTGCCCAATGCATTGTACAGCATGCATTATCTACTCACTGTAGGCTTAAGTCATATACAGACAAGACTTACTTTGATAAACTAAAGCCACAAGACAAACTGTGGTCCCTCTGGGTCTGGGGCAAACGATCAACTATTGTCTTAGTATGACATTTGACACGCATGTTGTGCAAATCAATAGTTAAAACATAGATAAGTTTACATAGGAAATGGAAAAAGAGCCCCCTTATCAAGAGCATGAATGATGAACCACTGTTTCTTTGTCAGCCGCCCAGACCACAGTGCACTGTAAATGACCGGGAAGCATTATTTAAATCTGCAAATTGCAAATGGAAAAGAGAATGAGTGGAAATCATGCTGCCACAATGCATCCGCCTAAATCAAATTAGTTGACAGTGATTACATCTGACTCATATTATAAAAACAGATTTGGTAAAATTATATGGCATACGCTTTACTTTGATGGATAAGCCAAATTTGGTCTTCCAGCATTCTTCGTTTTTGTATCATGCTTAAGACAGAGATTACATTTTTCAAATTATACATATTTAATGAAATTCCACTCAAAAGGAAATTACTTAATTAAAGGATTAACTGAAAGGAATACTGGATTTAGGATGGAGTTATTAAGAACATTTTGTGATTGTTGACAAAACAAATTTAATTTCCATAAGAAGTACATTGGGACTTTTTGACATCCGTGGAATGTGAGTCCTGTCTAAGTTTATGGAAGTTCTCTCTTTATGACAATATGGAGGCTATAATTGAGTATAACAACTGCAGAGGTTTCCAGACTGGAAAGTTAAAACTGGCACATATATTTTCAGTCTTTTGCATCATGAAACCTTAAATTTAGTGTATTACATCTACTGCAGAATCTATAGTCATTTTTTATTTGGTCCAATGTTTTTCAGAATCGTGTTTGAATTTCAAAACAACATGACTTGAATTATTTGCTAAAATATGATTGAAAAAAACAAACAATAAAAAAATAAATGTTTGAAATTTAATCTTTCCTACTATAGAATTTTAAATCATTTTGATATTTGTAGTGTTGTTGTTTTTTAAACTTGAAAGATTGAAGTGTCGGACCTCAGAGAGTGTTATGTTAGCTCAGTCTGCACACGTGTACTCGCACACACAAATGAGATTAGCTTCTGCAGTTTTCACATGACAAATGATTTCATTAGGTAGCAGTCACAGGCGGGTCTAAGGCTCAGGGCCAGGTCGAAAACACCCTCACAAGACACGTAAGAAACACTTGTGGTAAGAAGACAACTAAGAGTGTTATGTTTCTTAAGCTGTAACACTACAGTAAGAAATCCACTTACACAGTATAGTTTTATATAATCTGAATATTGCAGTGTACATGCTAGTAGGACAGAAAGATAATCTAATTGCAATTTCAGTGGTCACAATTAGCAATGGCAAAGGGTGCAATTACTTAGACAGAGCAATGTCTCTTTAGAGAACAAAATCCTCTATTCAGTCTTTTAATGTAGAAAAACAAACACAGTAGTGAAGACCTCTACAGGCATGTTCTTCCCCATGTAATTCTTATATTAGGTTTCAAAATATGAATGCCCCAGGCCTTACTTAAAGTGTGCACAGTGCAGAACAATGTTTCAATTTGCATAAATTGCTAAATGTTTATATTTTTCAAATTTCTTGAACAACTGCTAAAAGTAAAATAAGCATTGTGTTCTCTGTGATAAATGAGAAGAAGGATATTGAAAAGAAACTTTAGAAAGAATTTTTAGACTCGAGATGCAAAAATATTTTTGTTCCCTTTGACTTACTAATACTATTAATCACGTTTGACAGCACATTGTTAAGCGTTAATCCTGTAGTTAAACTGTACAGGCGGTATGAAGTACTTAACAACAGTCACCAGTAAAAACAAAGACAGACACAGTGAACAACAGATTCATAAAAATATGAATCTTGAACTTGAAGAAAATGTAAACTAAATTAAAAACTACAAACTACGACATCTGTGAGAGAAACTAGACATGCTACTAATAACTACATTACACTAGAATAGAAAACATTTTAGTGACTTGAGTGTGGGCATTAACCTTACCCCAACTGTCAGCTGAAGATGGGAACCACATGGGGACAAGGAGAGGGAAAAACACGTCTGTCACTTTGATGGACACAAAATATCTTAACTTTTCAAACCTCTCACCAAACCCCAGGCTTTTTTTCAAGTTGCTTTGTTTCCAGTGTGCACAGTATTTTTACAGGTAGATGAATATGTTTATAGAGGACGGTTGTAGAGGGGTGAGCCAGGGCCTTCCGCAGTGTGTTTTCCATGTAAGGTAATGTTTAAACACAGGGCTAATCGCTAAGGCCTAGCTGCTGTCAAATAAATATACCCATATATCCAGTCTGCTTTCCCTGCACTCTGCCACAAACCTGCTTCACTGTTTAACACAACAACAGGCTATGTGTTTACCTTTCTTTGCTTTCTTCTGAAGTTTGAGTGTGTCTGAAGACTTCTTCTTTATTTCCTGGCGGGCTCTCTTATACTCTGATTAAGAAATATAATAACATTGTGTTTACACCTACATGTTAGATTTGACAAAAGGCAGCCAGTGTTTTATTTTACCTTTAGCATGGTCCTTATCCAAAGAGTTGACTCCTCTTTTCCACTCCTCCATCTGTTCTTGCAAAGGACCGACCAGACCCTCCATGAACACCCTGACAGCCAAGACATCATTCACAATTAGAGACATGAAGTAGCTCCTTATACATATAGTGGAGATTTACAGATCATTAATGTAGTGCTGCCATATGGGACAAATGCCAATAATAAACACTAACAGAATAATAACAGAAAAAGTATACTTTAAAGGTGCAGTTGCTTTTTGAATGAGAGACCCACTACCTGTTTGTCTCCATGGAGATGTTATTGCTTCCACAGCATGACATTTATCTTATTTATCTAAGCTTTTATTTCACAGTGGGTGATTTTATTGCCCCCAAAAAGCCTTATTAATACCCAAACATGCATCCTTACTGAGAATGGGCTCTCATCTCCACAAAGCAGACCTGCAACTTGGCCTAATGGCATCACTTGCTTGTCTCGATATAGATAGATATGTTTGGAAACAATAATATGGTGTACCCTAAACCAGAAAAGCTACATAGTGCACCTTTAAATATGACCTTTTCTATCCAGTTATCTAACACAAATTTGGTTTCCTTGCAACATGTTAAGGTTTTTTGCTGGCTGTTCTAAACATGAAAGATAAAACAAGTAAAAATAATATCAGTTTGAATGTTGACTTGTTATTTTAGAGGTTTTATTTATATCTGTCCTGAGTTTTTTTGTGACACTGATTTTGTGTCAACAGTGCTCCATTTGCTATATTCAATTTCAGTTCATTCTCAGTAATATATCTGTCAAATATAGGTGATAATAAGAGTGTTGTTGTCTTTCTATCTGACCAGAGTGTGCTCATGTTTGTCAATTATTAACAGCAAGAGTGAGTGTCTAACAGCACGTCGCAGGGGAAGTCTTGCAGTCCTGTCTGTCAATCATTACCCCGTATGTCCCTCTTCCAGGTTTGTGAGTCTGTTTAAAAGGCTGGGAGCTGGGCAGCTGCAGGATTAGCGTATGAAACTAAAATTAGGCTTCTCCATCTTGCAGACATTTCTTAGACAAGTGTGCGTCTGTGCCAGTGGGTGGGTGCTGCTGACCATAGCCCCCCTGTGTCCAGAGCCTGCTATGGAGATCCAAGTGGAATCTCTCCTGAAATGCCACTTGAAATTAAGAGAGCCCCTTGTCTGCCCAATGTGTGTGGGACGGCTCTGACACATTACAGATGCTCGCAGCTCCAGACAAATCGTCTCTTTTTATGAATTCCAATACAAGGGGCGTTTTAATGGAGCAGGCGCTTGCAAAATATCCACAAACCACAAGTCCCTATACGATTTATTGGCCTGTTCTCTAAGGGGTGGGGTCATACTACTATAGATTATAAACATGGACAAAAGCAGGAAATAATGACCACAATCTCCCTAAATGTTTATCTAAAAGGGAGATTTAACAAGTTCAAAAAAGCCCACAACATATGGGAAGAATTATATAACATAAAGCAACATTTTTCTTACATTGAGAAATGCTTGAGTTTGGCCTCTATACTGCGATGCCTCATACACATCCTGGTGAGGGCAGACCCGATGTCTCGAGTTCCACCTAAAAAAAGAACAAAAAGATAAGAACAAATATTAATCAACATGGAATTACACAGAAGTATATTTTTTTCTTGTAAAAATAGCTCCAAGTGACCTCCAAACCTGTGTGTATAAACGAAATTGGGCTGTTACAGCAGAACAATAATTCAACAATAACTTAAACTGCAACTAAAATATTTTTTATCAGCTATCAACAGCTGTCTAAGTTAGTCGCTGTTATTTATCAGGAAAAAGATCTAGATGACAGATGCTGGGGCTTGAAGCTGGTGTGTATTTCTTGGAGTGAAGCTAGCTAACTGTCCACTAAATAACCAGGTAGGCGAGCTAACAGGGACATGGCACGTGATTGACGCGACTATTGTCTGGCTGCTCAGTGTGATTTGCTGCTTTCTCTGGATCCCCCGGTACAGCTGTGAGTGTGGTGAGTGCCTGATAGAGTTCTCAAAAGATCAATAGACACATTCGGTACAAATACTAGTGTTAGTACTAGTACTAGTATTAGATATTCTGATACTGAGCAAAGCTTCCTTGAATATTTAAAAAATGGCCTCAATCTTTATCAGAACAAGTACAAGTATATTACCAAATGGTAGTATGAAACAAACTACTAAAATACTAAATTGTATGAGTGTATTATCATTGTGGTCTTGAAATCGGTATCAAGTATCAATTATTTTTCTTTGTAAAAATGCTAATTGAGTTGTAAATTCAGGAGAAGCAAGTTCAAATCAGATTTTTTTGTCTGAATTTGACAGGACAGAAATGGGGTGAAGAGTGGGGAGAGACTGCAAGCCCAGACAGAAATCAAAAACACAGTGAAGCCAGCATAGAGCCTAACACATGCCCTGCAACCAGTCCCCATGACAGGACACGAATCAATGAATTTTATATAGAGTCAGGCTGTAGTGATCCTCCCCAACAGGGCCCTCCATTCTGCTGTTGGCACAGACTCTGCTTCATGCGGGGACTTGCACACAGAGCTGTCAGTCACTCCCAAAGCCACACACTTAGGTCGCACATACATCTATCTGTCACTGAGCCCATCAAAAGTGACCCCCAGTTAATGAACAACCCTTTAAACTGGGCGCACTATACTTAGTACTGATAATATTACACAATGTAGAACAATGTAATGGACTGAACAGTAAATGAGTGAATGTAAATACTTCATTGTGTACTGACAGCATTACTGTGAGTCCCTCTGTGCCCATAAAACCCAGAACTTTTAACCATGTGTCTATAGTACTATGAGTGCTTGTTTTCGCAATGGGTGTGACTACTAGTTAGCCAAAAGGCCTTTTTGTTAACTCCATAATGCTCTTTCATTCATGCATCAGCTTGTTTAGTCATCCTATATCCAGCTATTTTTATCAGTTCTCAATTGCTTGGCTGTTTTTTGAAGGTCAGGTATGAACTATACAGCGGTGCCGCAGGAAGGCCACAGGGGCCACAAGAAAATTAAAAACTTAAAGGAAGACCCATTTCTAGCATGGATACAAGTTTCAACCCCAGCTAGTCCTGTCAGGAGTAGAGTTGGGTTTCAACACATCATTGAGTGGGACGCGCCACACCCACTTCCACTTCTGGATTTGATATGAGGCGAATGGCACAAGAAGAGAATCTGCTGCAAGCTATATCCACAGGTGGAGGCAAAAAGAGAGTGTGAGGTTACAGTCAAGAAGTTCAGGAAAATACAGCCGACTTAATTTCCATGGCATTAAACCTTCACTAAATCACAGCTCTCCTTTGAAATAAACAATTGGTAAACTTTTTTTTTTGTCTTATCACGATTAAGGTATACTGTCTGAAAATTCCTCTAAGAGTTCACGCTTCACTGTTAAATTCACGTGGAAGTGACTCTGAGCGTAACAGAGGCTGACCAATAGGGGGAGACGGTGAGCAAAAGTAAAAAAGGCAATCGTCTTAGAGCATAGATCTGCAAAACACAGAAAAAACACTGAAATATGACAATAATTTTGCCTGGTTGTCCAGTTACTGCAAAAAAGTAATTGAGTGAGACAAACTCATATCGATCAACACTGTGGACAAGTTTCCTTAAGGACAGCAGCCTATTATTTCTGCTCTTGGCTTTTTATTTGGGTTCTTGGCGACATTAAAGATGAAGTGACTGCTAACACAGAAAGCACGCTCAAGTCGGACTAGCACCAAGTGACCTCTGGATGGAAATAGCTTCTTTGGCAGCTCCAGTTGTCTACTGCACATAGACCACTGCTTTATGTCTGTGTAGTGGCATAGCTGGTTGTCAATAGAAATGCTCTTGGTGACAGAGGTTTGCGAGGCTTATAATTATGTCTACAACACTTGAACCAGTGAAGAAGACAAACAACAGTCACGTTCAAAGTCTGTTTACAACTTAGACTGACTCAATGTGTTGCGCATGAGTCAGTGTGTAACGTTATTAGGCATTTTGCAACACCAATGCTTGTCAAACTTTTCACACCCAGCATCACGACCAAGATTCACAAGATTTCCAAACACGCACTGGAAGCCTATGGAGGAGTTAAAAGACTTTCAGTTGCTCTTTTA
This sequence comes from Boleophthalmus pectinirostris, assembly GCF_026225935.1. Classification (NCBI taxonomy): domain Eukaryota; kingdom Metazoa; phylum Chordata; class Actinopteri; order Gobiiformes; family Gobiidae; genus Boleophthalmus; species Boleophthalmus pectinirostris. The sequence goes on from NW_026571447.1 coordinate 23,673,467, forward strand.
ATCAGGAATAAATAAAAATATCTTCTAAAACCAGAACTAAACCGTGACTAGGATGTCTCTAAATGAAAAACCTGAATAAAAATTGTACACATATCACTGAGAACATCTGACTTACACATCAAAAGCATTCAAGTGACCTAAATAAATGTTTCCTTTCCATATAATGAATTTCTAAAGCTCATCAATGTGTGTCATCTTGTCATTTAAAGTAAACAATGACTTTCACACTTCCCTAACACAATCTTCTGTCCCAAATGGCTGAGTTTTGTGTGGGAACGGTCCATGGGGACATTTGTGACAGAGGGGTGTGAACAGGGGTCAGTGGAGAGGGAGCAGCAGCATGGCCACTCCATGTCAGGTTGCTGAGGCTGTCTCCGTCTTTAACACCATCCCAGACTGCCCCAGGAATGTCACACAGGGCTGACACTCTAAAACCCTTTAAGACATGCACTATCCTTAGTATATCTTGTGCCCCCAATATATACAATGTTGTCACTCTTAACATATTCAGGTTAACACAAATGTCTCTGAAAAATTTCTTTGCCTGAAATGTTCCACAGAATCGCAATAAACTATATATTATTAAAGTAAGTGTGTTTAAACTATCAGACACTATGTCCATAAAGATAGGCCATCCACAGGAAAGTTATAGTGTGCCTTTAATTTTATTTATGTTAGTGCATGATCTGAACTCTTAAAACAGTGTTCTGTTTTGCACTATGGAACTTTTCAAATTGCACTTATTTTTGTTACCCATGACAAACTTCTTCTTGGTGACTTGGTGATTAAGTTATCTTACCTCCCCCTCTCTCTTAATCTTACACTAAATTAGTCTGAAATTATAATGGATACACTCATCCTGACCCAAGCTAGGGTAATAAATCATTATTTGCTGAGTTGACTATAAAAACTATATTAGAATGACTCAATAATGCCCTTTAGAAAAGAACACAAAAAAGCCTCCTTCACTCTCCATTTCAAACCAGGTTTTCTGCTTACTTCACTGTAAAAGGGTAACATTATTCAGTGCAATGGGAAACCATCAATATGGGATCAACACGGTAGGCTGCGGCACACACACAATACTGGAAACATAATATGGCCCAATTCTTTCATTTCATTTACAATGCAACAGCCATATAATCTCTTGACAACTGCTCACACAGTGGTTTCATTTACTTTTTATATCTGAAAATTTGGTTTCATTGCAAGATAGCTTATCACATTTACAGCCTTTACTAGACTATTCTAGTCCTTAACTAATGTTGAGAATCAGAAAGTAATCTAAAGCCGTATTATTTCAGGCACATCTGAGAGACATACTTGACTATAATTCAGAGTCTGATGGGAGTGGAAAGAGGGATTTGCCCAAAGAATTCCTTGTGAATCTGAGAAGCTTGGTAGCTAAACCCGGCTCTGTATGGGCACCAGATGGTAGCCATTAACTGTGGGCCAGTGGTTACAGTGATAAGAGACTAGAGTCCATGCAGCTGGATACACACACACATAAAGTCTCCAGATGGACAGGGCCAAGCTAATTAGAGAGGCAGAGAAAGTAGAAGGCACGGTCCACACCGGACTGGCCCAGCGGAAAGACTTCTCCATGGCCTGCCATCAAAAACACCTGCTGTTTTTGTTTTATCTTATGAATCAAAAATAAAACTATACTATCTTGCAGTGATAGATTGCACAATAAAAAGCAGGACAGTGACAAAGAAAAATAGTGCTGGGCATTTTGGTTCAAAACAAAACTGAAAAAAAACAAACAACAATCTATGTTGTACTCTGAAACACTAGGTCCGAGCTGAGCAGTTTGTGTGCCCAGATGGAGCCACCCACAGCGCACTGTTTCAGGCTGGCATTTCATTCATTGATTTATTTGTCTACCCTTTGAGCCTGCTGGCCTAATATAACTCTTAAGAAGTCAGCACAACACAAAAAGTAGCTAGCAAGGAAAGTGTAGAGAAAATAAGATTAAGATGCATTATTATGATAGATCAAAACATTTAACTAGGCTAGTGCTCTAGCTATTTAGCACTGAATAAGATCTGGAGATAGGTCTGGCGCTGTACTGAGCTCCCCTACTTCTATGAGTTTTCATGAAGTATACAAGTGGAAACTACTAAATCAATCAAGTAGGCCTGTCACGATAACAAAATTTTAAGTGCTATATATTGAAGTAAATATAGAAGATAAACAATAATACTGAACCCGAACCATAAAGCAGAATTATACCCAAAAAACAATTATAAATGTACAATGAACAACTACCAGAATGCTACTCTGAGGTATTTTTTTTCCTCATCATAATCAGAAAAATACCAATGATAAATATGACCCCCTAAAATAATTGTTCAATCTATCATGTACTGAATGATAAATTGATATAGTAATTATCATGACAGGTCTACAGTGAACAAACAACTGAAGAATAAAGGTTGAGTTATCATATTTGGATGAGCTTCAAGGTCAAATGCTGTTAATGAGAAGTGGACATTCCTCTTCATTCATCAGTAGCTGTTGACAGAAAGTCTTCATGGCTGTTTTACACACTCCAGTCAGCAAGTCTAGCCTCCTCAGTCCAGGCCCCAACAAATGCAAACGTGTGGGCGAACAAACACAAGCACCTGCTCCTAACACACATGGTCTGGCTCCAGCTGTCACCAAGATGTGAAGAGGAGGAAACCCAAGGGAAAAGTAGAACTGTACAGAACAAAATCTATAAAGTCAGTAGCCGTGGCTGTAAAAGATGCGCCTATAAAAGCAAAGCTATCTGTCTATAATTGAAACTGAAGAGGAGATAAGGGAAAGAAGAGGAGGACCAAGTTCACTGTGCAAATGTAGTCAAACTGTAGTGAAATGAGTTTGTGGTGAGCACACGGAGACACACAACACATGAGAGTAATTATAGAGCAATGTTTTGAGGTAGAAAGGTTAGAACATATCATCTGAACTTACACTACCAGTCAAAGGTTTGGACACACTCTTTCATTCAATGTTTTTTTTTTTTTTTCTATATGTTTACTGCTTTCTAGATTTTAGATACTTAAAGAAGACATCAAAAATATTAAGCAAACTAATAATAACTTTTCACACAGCAAAGGATGGCTATTTTGAGGATTTGAATATATATACATATATATATATATATATATATATACATATATAGTACTGTATAGTATGTAACTTTCTCCCCTTTGCTACATAATTCTATATATCGTACTTATATATTTAATGTCTTCTGTATGTATGACGACAACAACAAAAACATTGAATGAAATGGTGTGTCCAAACATTTAAATGGTAGTGTACCTGATCCAAACTGATTAAACTAGCATATCAATTATTTAACTTAACACAAAGCTGATCCGATACCCAATTCACAACAATATTCTCTAAATGGGACGTGACAACTGACTAGTACTGTGGGTGAATCTAAAAAAAAGTTGGTCTTTGCTTTAATCCAATGATCAATACCTTGCCCGCATGTTGAAAAAAATCTGACTGACTGGCTAGGTTTGAAACAGACAGATATTTTTTGAAGCAACACATTTTGTTTGTCAGTGCTGACTGATCAAAGAGAACAAAAACACTACAATCGTCATATGGTTTAAAAGTACTTGATCTGTATGGCAGTGGTCCATTTGGGTTTCTGCGTTTTCTCTCCCAGTGCAGTGATATGTGGCCTGAATAGCAATGCACAAGACTTGCATTACCGTTCAGTCTCAGCTCGAATCTGTATCTTCTCATGTGATTCAATTTAGTTCTCCTTTCTGCTCTCATCTTTGCTGCTTTTTCTCTGCTTGTCAAACAGATTTTCCACTTCTCTCAAACCTGTTCTACTATTATCAATCTTCTACCTACCTCATCCTTCACAACTCTAGTCATGTTCAGTATAAATATAAAATATGTCACGCAGTTGATGAATGTTCTACGCTATCTGAAAAGGGGAAAGTTCTCTCCGATGGTAGCGAAAAAGCTGATGCTGCGAACCGTATGTGTGTCAGTGTGCCACGGAGGTGCTCCAGCTGAATACTGATGAATGCAGTTCTAGTATTGCTGTCTAAAGCATTGCTCTAGCTCCTATTGTAAAGCATGTAGAGACACGAGAAGCACAGCACATAATTAATGGTAAACATCATCGAAACAGTGTATTATTGTAGATGCAGCTTATGGTCCAGTTAACCAGGGGAATGTAAGAGTTGATGAGTTCAATGCTATGCTATGGTTGAGAGCATTTTAAAAGACAGGGCTGAGTGCTGTATGTAAACAAACTATTAAAACTAATTGGCTAAAGTATTGTCTCCCGCCCTGCGAAGCTTCTGGGGCCACTTTCTCTGTTTTCTGTTCATCAGGTTGTGGAATTTACCTTAGACTGATAAGAATCTCCAAACCAAAGCATTTAAAGATGAAAACAAAACGCTTGAGAAAATGTTGAATCTGTCTCGTTCCCAGGAAAATTTTACTTTGAAAATGTGATCTCAGATTTCTAGGATTTCAAATGTAGATAAACTCAAAAGGACAACTGTGTGTGGTCCCTAGATGGATGCTCTGGTTGCCGGTAGTCCCAGGCTGAATTCATATGCTAATGTATGCTAACTGTAGCCTTCAAGCGCTCGCTATACTGTAACTGTGGATGATGAATTTAGATGATCAGGACACATAGGTCACAAGATTCCTGTTTTCTTCCTTTTTACAACTGTGCAAAGGAGCAGAAGCATATAAAATAATTTCTGAGTTTATATTGGCATTACATTACATAGTACACATAGTTTACATTTTTTTGAACCTCTGGGCTTTATTGTGTTGTCTGTTTCAATCTCACTCCATGGCTTTAACATAGTACGGCAGTTAATCCAGTCAGTAAGCAGTCGGGCAGTTCAGAGAGCGGTCAAAGTCAAGACAAAAATAAACCTTCAGAGAGAATACACTTCATGGGAAAATGCTTAAAGAAAGTAATTTCCTTGCAGATTCTTGAAGCACTGATTCTGTGGTCACTTTTAGTTGTAGAGAAATCCCAGCAATGAATGGCGTGTTGTGAGGCAGCACAGGTCTGTAAACAGTGTGTAAATAAACAAGCACAAAGACGGACAGACACTTAGCCCTTTAAAAGACCAACTGAAGGCCCATTAATTCCATCAGCTGCCCAAGAAGAGTTACTTTCAATGGAACAGGAGATTTGTAGGCCACAAGTTAACCTTTTTATCTGTCGCTTCCAGTCAACGAGAATTCAAAAAAACTTTGAAAACTATGTAGAAACTATGTAGAATGTGTATGTGTATAAGACAGAAATAGACCAATTTTTAGAGCGACTAAGTTAGGAGATTGCCCTTGGGTCCATTAAATTTCTTTTCTTGGTTCTTGTGGCCCACTAATTTATTTTTTGACCTGACACACATTCCTTATAAAGATGATTGAAACCATTTACTTATAATAAATATTGGCTCACTGCTAGGTCCACTATAGCTTTGTCATTGGTTTTATTGGCCTTTTGTAACCCCATGTGTAAGAGCAGTTATGACTAGCTAGTAGACCGAACACGCAAATTGTCATGTCCCATAGTAAATGATTCACTGTGACGTGTTTTGGGCGAAGGTCCATATGCACATAGTAAAACAACACTTCTGTGGATCACCTTGGGAAAGTAACACTGCGGAATAAGAGTGAGTAATAGGGTCTGTGTGGATCATTATAATTATGGATGTCTCATGCGTAAATTAAATATGAAGGCAACAATTACGAGCTTTTATACAACAATTGAAAGTTACAATTACACTGAACACCAGAAACACAGCACAATGCCCCAACATGCAAAAGCTACATGGCGAAGAGACATTTGACTAACAATAAAATGACTTGTATTTCTGCATACACTGTGATTGACATTTCATTTGTTTCCTGTAGCAAATTTAGTGATTAAATTGCAAAATCAACTTATCTGTTCAAAATTTTAAGCAACTGTGCTGCCAAATTGAATTATTGCTAGATCAACAAGATGGCCCTATTTATGTTATAAGATAAAAAAGAAGTGGAATGATGACAAATTACATGGCAATATAGTTAGCACTAACCTCCCTTGGACCAAATAGGGCAGATATTATATTTTGTCTTGGCCCCTGAATGTGCTAGTGACCTTTCCTTTGGGCTGTGCAGAGGGGCTCTGAGGCCTCTTGTCTGTGAGATACTGGTGATAATTTAAACCAGAGCGAACTGTTTGTGAGCACAACACAACGCGGCCTTGTTTGCCATAATGATGGCCAGATTGCATCTACTGTGTGCTTGGGGCTTTTGCGTGCCCATTTGAGCGTGTGTGTGTGTAAAGAGTCCTGTGCTGTCAAAGAGTTAGTGACGAGGCACTCTCTGCACCCCATGGCACCCCACATCCTCCACCCACACAAGCTCCAGTGCTGCAACAACCGCAGCATTCATTCAGTTTATGAAGTGTCTACGGGACAACAGAGCTCCACACTGAATGGGCTCGGAGGAGGGATAATGCAACAGTTGTAGTAATCTAATCTCAGTACTTTGTAGGTACTTGTTCAAAATGCATGCAGTATTGACAAATCACATGACATCATCTTTAGAGGAAATGGATCTAGTCACAACTTGTGTGTTTGTTAGTCCTAGTATATTAGAAAACAAGCTCTTTTTTTAGACGTGTAGTCCTGGACTCAGACTCGACTCAAACATGACTCAGGACTCAACTTGGGCTTGAAAGTTCAAGAGGGAGTGATTTGACTTCACAAGTATAAGCAGTATAAATCCTTATACAGCCTCACTCTGTCTTTCTGCTTTTTCCACTATAACCCTGCAGCCATCTTAGGAGAATCCAACAAAAAGCTTAAGTGAAAATAACACTCTGCAAACATATTCAGTTCAGAGGGGAGTGGCCATGCCTTGATTAAATATTTACTAAAACTCCCAATGAATATTTGGACCATTTGAACAGAGACAAAGGAGGCCTATGCAACCTCACCTTCAGGGCTTCTGCTTTTCTCAGAGGAGTTGATGGTTTCCTACTGTGTCTGTATCCACTGTCAGTCTCCCTGTGTGTCCTATGGTAATTTGTAGCTGTTGCATTTCATTATCGTGTCTCCCTTCTGTCCTTGAGTGGAGTTCAAGTGAGCACAAAGTTCCTGAGGACAAACAACAAGCTTCAATGCAGGGCTGTCATGGACCAGCTGGGAGAGCACATGGCCTTGAACTCAACCACACACGGCACAGGAAGACATGTACTGAAGAAACCTACAACCGTGTATGGCACTACTTTCAGGTTTATAATGGTTTTGGCAAAGCTCAGGCCTATTCAGAAGGAGCGAGGTGAAGTCATGATTGGCTGCTAGAGAGCCCAATTACTGTCAGTTCAGACATGCCTCGGCTGCAGTCTATCAAATTAGTGCAATGTCAGTGTTTTGTGTTATTGTAAAAGTTTTAAATGGTAGAACTAGTGGTCTACTGCCACGGTTCACTATCTGTGTCATTGATAAAGTATGTACAGTAGCATGGGACCTGGAGAAAACATGAGAATATATTTAAAGATTGCATTCAACATGTTATGTTGTGTTCTTACATAAGCTCTGTTGCATGTGTTCAGGGTTGTCAAAAATAATACCCAGATACTCAAAACTTAAAACTAATACTAGCACAGAATTACACCTTTTCTGAATAGTGGTAGAATAGTCTTTTGTCTAGTGTTGTTTTGTCCGCTCAAGCTACAGTTTATCTCAATAGTTGACATCATCTTGACATTTCCAACCACACTATCAACAGTGTTATGGCTGCCAAGTTTATCTGCAAAATCACAAGGCCAAACTATCTTTTCCTTGTCAAATTTGGGCCCCAATGAAGGCCTTGTGGGCGGCACTCTAAACTTGCTCTAACCTCATTTTTAAACACTCAAGGCTTAGGCAAATTAAGCACATTTGACAGATGATGGTCTGACTGTCTGACTCATACTGGTTCAACAGGGTTTCTGTTTGAACAAAAACAAAGAGCAAACAGAGTGCTCCTATTTGGTACGTTTTTGCACGCTCGTAGTCAGGTGCACCGTGACAGCATGCTGTAAAGTGTTAGGCATACTACCCACACATCCACAGGGAAATCGTATGTCCTTTCCATTGGCTCCAAACACACAAATCACTCTTTCAAGTGAATCAGAATTTATAATAATGATAAGCAGATGTTCATTAAAACAGCTGGCACAGGCGAAAACGGCCAATGGAATTTTCAGTGTTTGTGTTTGACTGCAAAGCTAAAATGTCTAGCATGAAAAGACTGGGCAACCCTAAATCAACTTGGGTGAACCTCTTTGCTTTGACACAGATAATTCAATCCACTGGGTCGCACATTACGACCACGGAGGGCTGGTGTGAGTGTCTATTGCGTGAGTGTGTTTGACCCATTAACCGGTGTAATTGGCGGTTCCAGTCATCTGTGAGATTATTCAGGATTGGTTCAGGGCAATCACAGGAGAACAGAGAAAGGATTGAAGCGAGGAGACAAATCTAGGTCTTACTGCTATATGGACACAGGGCAGGAAATGTACCGCCTGCCCTGGAATAGGAGGGAGGCTTGAAAAAAAAAAAAAAAACAGCACAGAAGGCTTTTTAGATAGTCGGTAGACAGTGGAGTAGTTCAGGGCGTAACACTGAGTAAAGCCATGAAGCGGAGAGGAAAGTTTTTTGGAGTGGTGTGGGGTCTGAGTGTTGAAGAGAATACTGAAAGCATAGAAAGTTCATTCTGCCAATCTATGACATGTCTGTGCAAAGTTGAATCTCATGACTTGCAGGGCAGCACAAAGCGCAAACTGTAATTTAATGAAACCTAATCCTACCAACAATAATTTCATCTGGATTACATCTTTACTGTAAATAAAATGGGAAAAGGTTTGTTCTACATTGCTGCACTGAACCTTGACAATGGTAAGCAGGATCCCACAGCAGTTTGAAAGAAAGGAGGTCAAGTGTCAATGCCACTAATAAATGTGTCATATAGATGTCTTTCATGTATATACCTGCCTGTATATATACACATGAGCATGGGGCTTACAAAGTCTTTGCTGTTATCTTTAAGACCAACATGTGATTTCAAAGTTCAATCACTTCTTTTGTGTGACATATAAATCTCAAATAAACAGATACAAAGTTTGTGTTTAGAATCCTGCTGTAGTGGTTCCCTAATTATTCCCTTATACATCAAAGTTCAGAAAACAATATTTTTCCATGGCACTAAAATTGACAGGCAGAGATAACAGTTCACAGTTGGCTGCAGCTTTGCCTCGGATTAGCGATGGCACCAAGTGCATTAGCAGATGCCTGGAATCTAAAAGATAGAACTTTTGTTCTCATCTTTTTGACTATGCATATAAAAAATGTATAGATTTTTTTTAAAAGAGCTTAAATATTTCCTGGACAACAGCATTGTGGAATTAAGTTATTTTCAGGTTCCATTGTAGGCTCCCTGGGCCTCAGTGGAACTAAAGTATTCCATAAGGAGGGACAGCAGGGAAGTTAATGGGACATGGGAGAGAGCTTGGACAATAGGCTATAGCTGGACACAGAACAAAAGACAGAAAGAAACCACTATAGGTTCTCAAGTGTTTCTGAGACAGAGTTAATGTAACTGGTCAAGTCAAGCACAAGGCAAAGAGGTTCATAAATAGCAGCTGGATGTCTACAATTTTCAACTATAAACATAACAATAGAGAACATTGTTGAGGCCAGACAGGAAGTATTTTGGCATGAGCACTGGCACTAATGATATTTCAACTACTACACAAGGATGAATGACGTTTACCCTTTCCACAACAAAGATAAACATTTAATCACCCGTCACACGGCATAGACTGAAACAGTACAAATATAAGCTGTTTTAATTCCATCTTAACACTTAGCTGCCAATTCACTTCTGCCCATAACCACTCAAATAACTGGATGAGTGACTGCACTTTCCAACTACTGTAATTATCACCTTTGAAAACACATTAGAGGCGTGATATGGGTTTTTGACTTCCCAAGTAGTAGTAACAAGCTAGCACATGTAAGCTTTGAGGCAGGTGTCTGATTCAAGTCTGCAGATAAAGACGTGTCCAAACCTACGCATTTCTGGGTATGTTGACAGGACCACTGGGATCAAGATACCCCCCCAGCTTACGCATATGCTTATAAATACACATCAACACACATCAGACTTGTACAGACACAGTCCAAGCAGCTGGGAGCCCAAGTTACAAGGCCTAAGCTATTTATAACCATGAACTATTATTATATTATTATATTATGACTGGTGTGAATAAAGAAAACATAATAATTTTATATTTGTTAATATGACCATTTATAATATATTTTACAACTATTATTAACTGTGTGATGTTGGAGATTTTCTGCCCCATATGATGTCATCCTAGTGCACTGCCTGTTTGCTGTCAGCTGTTTCACGGTGCCTGACTAAAAGGAAATGGCACTACTCGCCCACTATGTCAATATTGCACGTACTTGATGAATGAAATGCCGTAAGGAAGCAGGTAGCGCTGGACGTCACCAGCATGCTAACATTATGATTGGTAGAAGCTACAACATTGTACTCAGTGAAAGCAGTAGTACAGTAGGGGCTTGGGCTCCCTGCTGAGAATTTAAATAAGGAATAGCAAGCTAAAGGGGCTGTATAAGATTTCTTCATGTAATAAAGCAAACCTGTCTTGCTCCCCTACATTGTAAAAGCATCTTGTAGGGTCAAAATGAGATTGCTTTCTGTTGTCTGCATCTAACTATAAAGCATTTTATCATCAGTGAACCAAAAAGTGCCATGCAAGTTGTCAGCAGTGGCATGGCGCAAAGATGTGAAACATCCTTACAGACCTCAGTAAGAAATTAGGATGTTAGGAGTGAGTAAATGAGTTAAACAAAGTGAGGAATAAGTTTGGACCACTGCAACTGTTTAAAACCAACTTTTAAAGAGAGTAAAAATCAGATACCATGCCTATTAACTGTGCAATACAATGTCTTGATGTAGTATGTGTGTAGGTATTTTCTGTATTCAAACCACATCAGAACAACGTCAAAGTCTTTTGTGAGTAAATAAAGATCTATAAGGCTAGGACTGTGTGGGAAGGTTCAAAACAAAAACACAATCTGTTTTGGTTCAACAGGTTTTTACATGCTTGTTTTTGTTCTCTGGGCTTGTGTGAAAACAAATCTCTGCTCTTTGCAAAACCACATGCCATTATAGTGATGCAGATTGAGTTTAAATACAAGTTGTAAACATGTTCTTTAATATATTGCTAATTATATGCAAGATGGATGTTTTATTACATTTTACATAGTTTCTTTAACTTGAATTTAACTGGATTTTAATCACAAACTGAAAGTAATTTGCTTTTTAAACTCAGATCAATCAACAGCCATAAACAAGAGATATGCTAAAAGATACTGAAGTGGGCTGAGTTCACACAATCGCCCTTTCCATTTTATGAGCAACAATCACTGCCAAGATCAGAACGCAAAACCATTAGAGGCAAATACAAAGGCACCCTAAAGCTTTGGTCTATCAATTAGTCAGTAAGATACCTTTTAGTACAATAACCATAAATGTGCTGTCTTATTTATGTTTTCCACTACCATGATAAAAAAATGTACAAAATAGATATGTGAAAAAGTTTCTTGGAAAAAAAAAAAAGTATATCATGAATGTCTCATCTACAATGGAAAAAACACATCTAACATAGTCTCCATCCAGGTGCAGGACTACATCAAAGCTCCCTGGCCGCAAAGACAGCTCTCATGCTTTGTAATGTTGTTGGACAATACAGTAAGTTGATATGTTCCCAAAGCAGAAAAAATTATGACCCCAGGCACTATATGTCTGTTTCGTACACATAACAAACGTCTTGTACATTTAGTTCTGCTTTAATGACAAATCATCATGTGTAAAATTATACTCCTGAGGCCTAGTAGTTCACATTTTGGAGGTGCTATAGAATGTTCTGCAAGAATGTCACAATTTATGCTTTTTCTGCAGTGACATCATCCGAAAGAGAGATAATGTGTCTTTGAGGAGTGAAACTATAATATGGACAACAACGGATTGCTTCAATGTTTGTGTTTGTACAGACTGAAGAAACTTTCCCAAAATAAGAGCTCTATGGTGGTTCCTCTTAATTGAATTTTCTCCCTCCAGTATATAAATTAGCTGCTTGTATTATCTTAAACATATAAATTCACTATATTGCTCAGAATAAGAAAGATAAATAAAAAAGTGATAAATAAAATTAGAAAGGCCTGCACTACAAGTTTTACTTGGCTGCTGTTTGTGCTAGTCCCAAGAGTTCATGAGTGAGAGAGCTGATTTAACGTGGTATAAAACCTTTGCAAAATCACAGTCGGAAAAGAGCCAGTGTACGCCGAAATGTTCCAGAACATATCATATCCATATCATCCAAAAAGGGTAAATCTAAACAAAGTCGCACAAGTAAACTAATTTGGACGAATAGAAAGCAACATGCACGTCCGCAATAGTGATTCAGTATATCACACAGGGAGGTGAAAGAAAGAGGTGGCACAGCAGATGGGCGATGACGCAGCACCTTTTAGCTCCTGACTCTTTCGCACAAACCATTTATAATGCCAGTGATACACAAACACTGAGAAACATGGAGCTTTATAGAGTCAGAATAAGGAAGTGACTGATGACTGCTTGTCTTCGCTCCCTACTGCGACGGCACTGATAAACGTTTTATCTCAGCTCCTATTAATAGTATCGTGTGGTGGTTGGAGGTGTCAGGGCTGAAGAAGGATGGGCCCATGCACTCTCCCTCCACACACAGAGCAACCTCAAAACCCAGATGTGGTAAAGGAGGAGAAAGAGAGAAGAGGCGTGGGGGGAGGGGAGCCAAAATAGGTTAAAGACCATAGACAAAGGCAGTGGCCCAACTTCAAGCAGTGTTTGGACAGATTTACTACCTAGACGATAAAGCAAACAGCTTGTAGGCTTTAGAGCTGTGGTGATAAAGACTGAACTTTCCGAGGCACATGTCACTATGGAAATCTCAAGAAGACCTCATTCAATGAGGTCACGATTGTTTGACATCTATCAATGGGTTGTGGAGTGATAAAAAATTAACACCGTTGCCATTGCAATCAACAATTCAGAACCAAATATTATATTATCTTGACTGGTTACAAGTTCCTAAAATGGCGCCTGCAGAAACAATGAAAAAACAGGCAATAGATGTAGCTGAGGTTGGATTTAGATGAAACACCTCCTAGTTCCAGTTCATGCATATTCTTACCTCGTGAGTTGGTGGCCAAGTCAGCCACTTTCTGAAAGGCATCCAGGAAGGCAGCCACCGCAACCACAGTCGCCCTGAAGAGAGAGAAAACAAAAAATGTACTAAAATATATGTTGAAACGTAAAGTAACTTTAGGACATGCAATTAAATACTGTGGGAAACGGAAATCATACAATCGCAATGGCCAGACACAGAAAGGCCAAGCTCTGAAAAATCTATACAAGTTTAATGAGCATGGAAACTAGGTGTAAAGAAAACATGTACATTTAAAATATGCACGGGCTTCAAATTAAAGTAGATTTGCATGTGTGTAAGTTAAAACCCAAGCGTGCCCTGCTGAGAGAGGAATGTATGTGCGATTACTGAGACTGTTGGAATCTGTCCAGCTCAGCACACTGACTACAGGTCATCGAAGAGGGATAGGACCACCACAAAATGAAACCAAGTCAAGTGCCCTAACTCAGTGTTTCTCAAATGTGAGTCAGGTACGATTGGTAGTTTTAATATTTGAGCTTATTCTGATGGTGCTTTTGGAAGTATTATAGAATGTAGTATATAGTCTAATTTGAAGCAATATAATGCAAAATGGCCTGATTACAAACAAAACATGCACTGTAACCTTTCAAATAAGGGTATATAAACTGATATTTCTGAGACTTTTCAATCGCTGACTCTTACTGAAACTACTTCTTGGTTTCCCTTGAAAACGAGATGTCACTTTTTCTTGCTGTGAAAACCATGCAACTGGTCTAACTTATCTATGGTGCCTAGTCAAAGGAAAAAAGGGGAAAAGGTCAACACTAGTGACTTCATAAAAAAGCATCTGGAGTTTTGCCCTCTGTTTAAGTCATTACGTGGAGTGTCTCTTGGTGGTGTTTCGAATGACAGTCTGTCTGCCTGTCTGACCAAGCTCTTATTAAATTAGCTAGAAATGGCCACAGTTCACTTCATTGGCAGGTCAACTGATTAGGTCACTGGTAAAGTGGCTTTCTCATTTCAGACACAACAAAACCGCAACACCATGAAAGTTCTTTAAAAGACAAAGGCACTGACGTTTCTGCTTGTGGGGGACCAGTGGGAATCTTCCATTACTCAACATGTGAAATTCCACAAACACTTCAGGTTGGTGGACAGGGTAAACTTTGGAAGAAAACTGAGAGTTGTCCAGCTATTCTAAAAATACTCCTTTAGTATTCACATTGTATTAGTCATGATCCTTTTAGGGGTAGTATAAACTGAAGCATTGAGAATAGCCAGGGCAAGTGTTTACCACTTCACTGTGTGTGTCCTGAGTGTGATTTATGAATGGAATAGTCATGGTCTGCAATAGTCTTAACTGTTGTTTTTAACGAATACTTAAAGCAACACTTTTAATAATCTATTTCTAAGCAATAAGCAGGCCCCCATTAGATATTAGTGAATGCATGCCCTTGATAAAAATATAGCCAATGCAATTTTAGCTTACACTATGCCCTATAATACCAGACAGAGATGTGATCACTTACTAATTACTCAAATATGAGATGTAACATCAGTTAATAAGTAGTGTGTGTTGTTGGTGAGCTGACCAAAATATCCAGGGGTGTGTCCAGCAAATGGAAAAAGAAACATACACGAGAGCACATACAGATGCCTTTCTATTTCAAGTGCAGTAAAGGCTCCAAACTAGCACTATGCTAATTTCTATACACTGGAATACATACACAACATGACATCTGGTACAAATTAGTACTAACTAAGTACAGAAATTAAGTTGAATGCCTAGTTTGTTACTGTTACTGATTAAATCTCAGAATGCTGTTTTTATGTGTGCTACACCTATAAAGTGTGTTTGCACTTAACTACATGGCCTGTTTGAAAACAATACTCCCAATGGACCTTTACATTAAGTACTACAGTTTTGACCTCCGGTGATCTATTCTTAGTGACTGTTACTAGAAGGTTGTACATCTAAATAAAACAGATTACATTACGCCCAATCTAACATCTCTAATAAGTGCACTGGATTGTCATATTCAACCATCTCTAAGAATATATCTTTAAATGGATTAAAGGTATTGGTAATCAATGCTAAATATATGTTTCTCCTATATATAGACTTTGTGTGGTTGATATTTGGAGCCCCAAATTAAAGTATAGCTTTTACCCAGCTGCATTAACCATAGCCCACCAAACACTGACAAGTTAAAGGGGACTGTGATTATAAATCAGTCAATGTCCTCACCCTCCTTCTTCAAAGCTGAACTTGTGCGCACATGTGTGTATGTGAGGGTGTTCAATAGCCTCTAAAAGCCAAAATGGGTGCCATATTTGGAGAAGAATAAATGACAGAACATGCCCAACACTTAATTGGTTGATTTCCTCGTCGCTTTGTGAGAGGGGAGCTAAATTACAGAGCACTTTGCCTGGGGACGTCATTAAATACACACAGACATATGCTGGCTGGTCACTTATCCAGAGCAGAGAGAGAAGGCGGGTGTGTGCCCCAGAACCTACACAGATTACAGGGATCCCTATGTGGGGTTTAGTGGTAGTTTGAGCAGACTGGACATGGGCTTTAAAGCAAAATACTTTATTTGTAGGTCACCATGAACAGGCCAACATAGGGGAGTTATTTTCGCACTCCAGCAATAGCAGCATCAATACCATGTGTATGCTAAGTATGCCACAACCACTGTGAGCTATAAATGCATCCAAAGCCATACTGCAGTTACCACCCCTGGTTTGCAAGTTGTGTAATGAATGACCGACATTTATACCACGAAAGCCACAGTTCATTGATATGCTGTTATTTAAGGTGTGTTTCTGGTATTTAAAATATTGCTAAAAATAGGCTCATGTGCTGCAGTGAGTTATATTTTGTGTATTTCCCACTTAGTGCTTAAAAATATATGTTTATTATTTTTTTATTTATTTGATCTAGCATTAGACCTTTATACATTTTTAGGAGAAGGATCCGAAATCTTGTCTACATGGAGATGTGGTTGACTGGCTGAAATGTTCCACAAACTGAATAAATGAAAGACAGATAACTTACACCATATTGTGAAACATTCCAAGCAAATCACCCTTTCCAGAGAGAAAAGGTTATTGACATTGACTCCACCAGAAAACATAGCACACACATAACTTATGTACTACTTATAAGGTAGCTAGCTCTTAAACTGTACTTACCAAATACCTACAACTGCCCATTAGTCATCTTACTGACCAGACATACATTACTTGGCAAACTTGGTCATGCTGATTAGCAACAGGTCTGAAGATTCTTACCTAAGATGTGACATGGCAGGGTCACATACTTAACCTTTAAATGATGGGACACTTGAAAAACATATCACCTTTAATCACGTTTAGCACAGAGGAAATGTGAAGATGGGGACTTCCTGTGGCCCCGAGACAGTATTGTTAATGCTCAGAGCCTTTATACAACTGTCAAAATCACTCTGTAGCTGGACACGTGGGCACTTGAGAGGTAAGGAAACTGCCATGTATCGTTAAATCAAAGAATAATTATGAGCTGCGGGAGATCTGTTCTTACAGTACTTATGGAACAATAGCCTTTTATTTCAGCTGTCATAAGACGTTTGCATCCAGACACGTGGCCACTTAAAACCAACTCATAGAGGGCACTGGGGAATCATTGTTAGTGAGAACATTTGGCAAGAGGTGTGCTAGGTTTACAGCATGACAAAGACAAATTAAATCAGGCTTGAATAGAACTTTAATAGA
The DNA here is from genome assembly GCF_026225935.1 of Boleophthalmus pectinirostris. Lineage (NCBI taxonomy): Eukaryota > Metazoa > Chordata > Actinopteri > Gobiiformes > Gobiidae > Boleophthalmus > Boleophthalmus pectinirostris. The sequence goes on from NW_026571447.1 coordinate 23,690,484, forward strand.
GGTAGTAATGACCTCTGCTGAGAATTGTTAAATTATTAAACTACTGTGTGCAGTTGTTGAAAGTTAGTTTTGGAACGTGTGGTTCTAAATTCAAACTCAAAGGTCAATAAATTACAGATTGGGTAAGAGAAGACAGTGTGGAAAAAGTACTGATTTTGGTTGTTGAACTGTAGAGTACAATCAACATAACTTTTTTTTTCAATGCTGTCAGTTAAAACACTGACAATTTTACATATTAAGATTCTTACCTGAGTTGAGACTGTAGTTTGCCAGCCTTGGTGATAAAGTCCTCCCAAATTGGGCAACTGCTCTGTGAGGGAAAAGCACATGTGAACCATCAGAACACATTTACTTTTCACACAGTTACATAAGTATTTACAAGGGCAGCAACATGGGGTTATGGGGGCCTCACCTTCCCTTCAAGGCTATACAGATTAGCAAAGTCTAGACTCACCGTTTCCCATATTTGTAATAACAACACTTGTACACGCACAGAAGGTTGGTGTCCATAAGAGCGGCCCATATATTATAAAACTGATGTTATTTCAAGTGTTTTCCCTTTAAGAGCATAAATAAAAATGTGGTGTCTGTGCTGCTGTGATGTCCTTCATCAGATTTTGATATTTATCTGAAGCTACTGTGTCAAAAAGATGATCTATGGATCATGCGTCTGCATTTATTTCCTTAATAAATAGTAAATTAATATAGTACTCGAAACTTTTTCTCATTTTGTGTGATGTACAACAATGGCGTGTGTGTCAATACCAACACATTTTCAATGAACACAATATTCAGGTAATATATTTGCGGCTACTGCTTGTCTGATTTTTTGTGTCATTTTAGGACATATATGGATCAAGCTGAAAACTCCTTTTGAGAAACAGTGGGAGCGTGCTGGTATGACATAGTGAGATCCGGATATACCAAATGTTTGTCACTACTGTGCAACGACCATCACAATCTCGAGGAATGTCTAGTCGTGCTGTTGCACCAAACAACAAACTCAATTCACAGCCAGCTCTTCAACTATACCACTATACAGTAGACTACCGAGTCACTGCTAAATTACTATTACAACTGTGATGTATTAGTCTGAAGCAACCTGCATTGATTAAGTGTTGAATATTATACTTGCACACATCATATCAAATGTAGTACTCAACTGGGACTAGACCATGACTAAAGCAGGACTCTGCATCAGGACCAAGCCAGGATTAGACCAATCGATACAGACAAGAAAGTGTAGATGACATTTAACTATTATATCCAAAGTCTTTATGGACTTAGTTTAAACTTAGTTAAAGCTCTGGTGGTACCCTAAAACATTTTCCTAATTTTGTATAGTGGTATTTGTTGTGAAAAGCCTGACTGATTTGTACTGCATGTACTGTGCAGCATTCATAACAAACTCTAGATATATATGGTGGCCCGCCATTTGACCCACGCGTGTCAGAGCCTCAGACCCTGTGGGCTACTCTTCCCTGACAGCAACATTCTCTACATTCCTCCAGGCACTACAACAGCTGGGAAATCGTCTAATTGTGCCATCATCTGAACTCTGTCATAGAGGATCCAAATAAGATGCCCTACTTTTATAATTGTCCATTGCCCTATTTGCTTCTCATGACAGTCACACAGTGTTAAAGCTCGAATCTAGGGCATACATTAACAGTAAAATACACAATAATACACAATAATGGGTCGTCTATAAAGAAAATGGGACTTTCTAAACTCACGCCATAGACTAAACATGAAAACACTAGTGAAAGCCAGCACAGACAAAAACATACAAAAAATAAAACATTAAATCAAAAATGTATATGTCAAATAATGGTATCCAATCATAGTAAGTTTCTTAAATGAGGGTTAGGGCGCAAGATTAAAGAGTAGTCAACAACTCCTCAGCTAGCGCGCAAGTTTCCCAGATGGCCAAAGTTTATCTGTCGTAAGTTTAAAGTCAACAAGTTGGGTAATAACAAGTTAATAATGTAAAGAGATAATCCTAAAACACTCTTAAAAGTTGGTGGAAACATTGTTAATTCTGTATAATAAGCTTCGGACTTACTTTCATGTCTGCGATAAGAGTTTGGAAGAGTCCTCCGAGCGCGCTGCATTCCTTCTCTATCACAACCTCCATTTTCGGGACGACTCCAGCGGTCAGCCCTCGCTTCTAATCGCCACCTCCGATCGATCACCGACAAATATATATGACTTAAAACTGAAGAAAAGGAGTAACTAGCGTGTAATAAAGAGTAAAGTTTACAGACACGAACGCAAACGGCGATACAAAACTCTTTTTAGTGGAGCGCCATTCACTAAGAAAAGGAGCGATAAAGACGAGGAGAGGCATTTAAATCCCCGTCTCCCCTCCGCAGAGACCCGCTAAAACCCATCGCTGACCCCTCTGCACACCTCTGGACATCTGCTCACGGTGCAAAAAGGAAAAGAAAGTCCGGAAAAATCAAGCAGTAATGGTTATTCCGAGTTTGCCAAGTGACTGAGGTAAACGCCGACGCTGGAGTCACGCACTGCCTCCCAAACACTGGCCGAGAAAAAATAAAGGCGAGAAGAAAGAAGTCAAGCTGCGCAGGCCACTTGGGGACTTCCGGTTCGTAGTAAAACGTGTTTTCTTTGTACCCATTCTATGTCAAATTAAGTAACCATATTATCATATTTTTCCATTGTAATTTACATACTATACACAATTATTTGTACATGAGTTAAGCTGTTTGTATGTGTGATTTTTTTTCTTTTTCTTTCCCCCTTAGGTGCATCCAGGTGCATTAGGTGTCAGCACAGGTATTTGATAAAAAATATATTTATCTTTTCATTGATCATACTCATGTGAGCTTGAGGTGAGGGTTTGAGAACATTGTGTTGATTTCAAATATATTATAGGTAATTTCAATGAAGAGTCAAAATTATAGGTAATACCTTTATTGTGAAGAAAGCTCACGTACACATCCGGCCCAGCCAAGGGCCACTCTAGTCTCTTGCTCTAGTCTATGGTTTCATACAAAAGTGCTGCAGGACGCTATACGCCGCTTTGAAAGTGTTGTCTCTGATGTTTCTAGTATTATATCTTACATTACATATATATGAATTGTAGCTAGAATGGCCACTGGTGGGTAAATATAAATAAAAATGGCCTCTGTAGACCTATACATCCCATTGTAACACATTCTTCAAACTTCAAACTTCCATGCTCTATTTTCTACCAAAATATGTTTTGATGTTGTATCCTAATAGCCATGATGAAGGCACGCTTAGTGGTTTTGTTATCAGCCACGAGTGACATCTAGAGGCCAAAAGCAGAACATCAATGAAAAAAAAGAAAACTTTCTCAATTAAGCCCTACTTACAAAAACAATTTAAAAAATATATACAGAAAATATATTTAAAAATTTTGAACGATAAAAGAAAACAAAAATTAAAAGAAAATTATAAATTAATGTGTTTAATCGATGTTTAGTGTATTCCTACGCTAACCCAAGGTTTTGTCATGCTTGAGATGGTGAATTGGTGACCCATAGTGGACCAAAACAGACATTACATACAGTTAAAATGTTTTATTGGTTTTGATCTAAACATGTATATCAAGTGGTTTATTAACAGTACATAGTTACAAAAATAAGTGAAATATTAGACACAGCTAAGACAATGTACAATGTTATGTTTTTAATTTTTTTGGCTTGTTTTAAAGGCACAACAGATTACTGTGGTTCACTATATTTGCTAGCTTCTCAGGATAAAAATTACTTACTATATACTATACTATAATTTGCATAAATAATTTGTCATACCTCTGATGTTCCTTTCCATCAGGAGGTATTTTTATTCCTCCTTAATACTAAAATACTGAATAATAAACAGTGCACAATTATTAAAAGCTTTAAATACTACACAATTGCGTTTAACACACATAGGACCAATAAAAAACTGTTATCAAAGAATGTTATATTAGTTACATTTTCATATAGCACCAGATATCCCAGTACCAATCACTAGTACCGGGGCATGTGTTTGTAGAAATGAAAAAGGCAATTCAAAAGCGACTCTAATATCTAGTGCAATATAACAGCTTTAAAATCTATATTGTTTAAATGTATAAACATGAAGTTGTTTTGGAGTTACATTCTCCATCTCTTGAAGCCCATCAACATACTGCAGCCATAACAAAGAGTCACGATAAAAGCAAATATCTGAAAGACAGCACAAGGAGACAAAATCAGACATGATCTATACAGCCAATAATTGACACTATATAAACACTGGAAATATACAGGCCGACTATTAAATGTTCTCAAGTCAACACATAAAGTTATAGCAAACCCATGAACTGGCACCTGAGAAGTTACTTTGTATATGCAAAAGCTTTGATTTTTGCATTTTCAGTGATGTCATTCATCAGCCTATCATCCCTGGCTCTAATATAAATTTGCTTTAAAGAAATTCTAGCCATGTCCTTTTTCTTCCCAGAGTTGTGCTTCTTATTAAAGGGCTGCAGTATTATTCACAACTGAAATGAATTTGCCATACTATTCATAATAAGCGAAACACAAATGCATTATTATTACATTATTTAAGTAATGTGGGGCTACATGGATATGGATATTCGTTATTGGAATTTATATTTTTCTGCAATGATTCAGCCTTTCATAACTCCAGAATATGCATGACCTACCGTAGCTGCCACGTTGATGTTGTACTGATTGGAAGTCAGGATAGTGAAAATGTTGCCCCGAGGTAAGAGAATACATATGTTCTGGGTGCCATTTGCTGTGGTTATGTACTGATTGCTGACAGTGGCTGCTGTGGTCGCTGCCTCCAACACAAAAGCAGCAAAGTAGAAGAGCACTGCCATAAAGTGGTAAAGCACATCCTGTGGAGAAGCATGGAATACTAATTATACCAGTGAAAAAGAATAAAATTTCAACCAAATTGTAACTAAAGAGATTTCTGCTGACTGTTAATTATTTCCACAGCTCTGATCAAAGTACTCAGCAACACACCCAGTACAAAACGAAATATTTTACTAGTTACATAGAAATAGCTTAATTTGTATTTAAACCCAGCTCTTTCATATACCTTTGTAATAAACTAAAGTAGCCTAAATCGCCAAGGTATGAAAACTCAGTGTATTCCATATGATGTTGTATATAAGATTATTAATTGTTCAAGTCTTATAAAGTATTGTGAATAAAATATTGCAACTTCTAATATTTTGTTTATGACATATGAAGACATATGAACAACACAAAATCACATTTCACGAAATTCAAATGTACATTCCCTTACGCAATCGGCACATGAAATATTGGGATTAAACTGTAAATGAACCCAGAACTAAACGTAGACCAGAACTGGAATGGGACCAAAGCAAATATGAGTTGGTTTAGTAGTACTAAAAAGAGTAGAGCAGATCGAGAGAGGGTGTGTCACAGCAGTTTAAGGAGTCTGTTCAAACAGAACAACAGCAGCTTTTGTTGTTGAGCTTCAGTGTGAGCTCATGGTTCACGTCAGTCTTTGTTTCACTCACAACAAACAAGCCCACATGTCTAACTACAACACTACTGTAGGAGAGAGAGGGGGACACCAAGGCAAGTCTGTCACCAAAAATCTACAGATGCAGTACTGCGTACTGACTATATATACTGAGTATTTTTATTTATATAGTAATTTTTACTTTTTGGAAAGGACATTTGGAAACTGTTTGGGTTATAAACTTATACACTTCACTATACTAACTTTAATAACAAGAATATAATTTAAACATACATTTAGAGCATTAAAACTGGATGGGGCCAAGAGCCAGTTTTCTAGTTGATTACATAGTATTTTTAAAAGAAGAATCCCAAAGAAAAAACACAAATATTGAACGTGATAATTTTTATTATTAATATTATTACCAGACTGTGATGCTTAACAACAAAAATCTGCATTGTAACTATATTTATCTGCCCTTAATTTGTATGAACTATAACTGATATAGTATGTTGTGCTATATGTGTCGTCATCTGAAATCAAGCAAATCTGCAAGAAGGTGCAGCCACACACTATATGTAAGATTATGATTTAAGAGTCTTACAGTTTCGTTCCAGTCGATGTTGACGCGGTCAGCCAGGCCAGTGATTAGCATAGCGAGGTAGGCAGAGGACAGGAAGAAGGCAGTGACAGACACAAACATGACCCAACCCTGCAGCAGAGGCACTGGGACATTGGAGGAGGCCACCAGGATCCATACCAGACCTCCAAGAAGCTGGAGAGATACACAAAACACAGATGATTAAGATTAAGTATCTACTTATCCTGTAACACACATAACTTGACATTGCAATACAAATATCTTCAGTGCACCAGTACATCTTAATGTCTAAAATATTGTGAGATCAAACTTGTGATTTTATGATTAGCCTACTAAAACAAAAAAAAATCGACACGTGAAATCCTCAATTGACTCATTACTCATTACAGTGGATAAGGAAGAAGATAACAGTGGATGACCAAGATAAGCCACCTGTATGTGAGACCAACTTCAGTCAAGTCAATTTCTTCTTTTGCTCAGTTTATAATGAGTAGACCTTGGGTTTAGTGACTTGCGAAACTGCTATAATTAGGCTGTCCTATTGGTAAAACTGTTTAATCCATGCAACATCTTTAGTCTACTATGGTGCACTACTAATCCATATTGCGCTAAACTCTTACAACATAGGCACAACATGGACCATGGACCGACTTGAACTAAAAATTATGATATCAAAATCTGTCCCCTGACTTAGACATCGCGGAAAAATCAGCTCCTTTGAAAAGAAATGGAGCAGTGGTTTAGAGGTCACCTTGTGGATTAAAATATCCACATTGAATAATTATCCAATACGCATGCCAAGCTCTACTTCTTCCATTGAATCTGCTCCAAGGAAACTTAGCTTGAGGATATGTTATCATGGGTTGTCAAACTGATGAAAGAGAAATGCAACCTGGCAACTGAGAGACGCGGAGTTGGCAACGTGTTTGCGGTGAACAAACTCGACAGACTGGACTTTTTGATTATTGCGTGTCGTGCGTAACTGACCCACTATTTGGATGTTGATCACCTATTGGCTAAAATGACTAGATAGCGTTTGAAAACATATAGTACAGAAGAGATAACAACTAACTCACGATTTCTAATGTTATCAGCGCTCCGGAGTATGTCCTGAGAACTCCTAGTCCCAAAGGTAAAGAAATGGTGGCCCCTGGAAACGAAGTGGCAGCGGCGGTGGCAGCGTTGGTCGCGGCGGGGTTTGTGGCTTGCTCCGACATCTCTCCGTCTCTCCGTGTCGCGGCTGGTTGTGCCCCTCTCCGCTGGCTCTGCTCCTCTGTTCTCCACTCAAAACTGCACTAAACAATGGGCCAGAGGAGCCGGGAAAATTCCTGCGGAGTCATGTGTCCCCCAAACAGGTTGGACAGGTGCACAGCCACTCCCTGGGCTGGTGCTGCTTTCAAAGACGTTCTGTGCGCCAAGGACTGCTCGGACAATGACTAATTATTACACTTTTATAAGGCAAGAAGCAAATGAAGGCGGCAGTTGTCTTATAACACCACAAGCCTTGGGATGATTAAAAAATATATATAATAAGGCTACTTTAAAGTCTTGTAGCCTATATGTATGGATAAAATAGAATAGAATACACAAATATGACATCTCTAATAAACACAGCATTTTCCATAGTTGGCCTATTTCTAACCTAGGTGGTTCATTTAGGGGGGGAATGTATTTAGGCTACAGTTAATAACCACGGAGGGGCGAACTAGCAACTATTAGACTATTTATTCTATTTTACCTGATAGGTAGTTAAGATGCTGTTACAAATACACGTAACAATTGCTTTATTGCTCATGTAAAGGATTTCCATTGGAATGGGTGAGTCAGTTAATGTTTAGCTATTATTTCGATTACAGGCTTCAGTGTTTGTCTGACCTCTAACTCTGAGTGCACAGTGCTAAGTACAGCGAGGGGAACTGGTAGGGTAAAAAAATAAAATAAAATAAGGGATAACATTATATTCTTCTGTTCTCAAGGCACACAAACGGATCACTTGATTCACAATCAATAGTGACATTCTCAAGAATGCGCCTGGTCTGATAAAGTGTTAAACAAATAAAAGGAAATTGGAAATCATTTGGGAAAAGAATAAGACACCAGATAGGTTACAACAGTTGGTTTATTGGTTTAAGTATATGCACACATCCATTTGAGCCATCTGCTTATCTGAAACGTTAAAGTCCAATAAATGAACATATACTGAGAACAACATATCAGCAATAGAAGCTCAGTGGTCAGCATGTTTAGCATTTCTACATTTATTTGTGATTATAGCCATTTTGATATGATTTAAAGGGCCCATATTACACTATCTTCTGATCGATGGTATAATGTTGTTTTTTTCCTCACAAACAGGCCTGGAGTTGTGTTTTTGTTTCATTCATACATGTTTAACCCTTGTATTGTGTTAGAAAGCTACACGCGTCTTTAGTGTTACCGGGTCAAATTGTGACCCGTGATTTAACTCAGCCTGAAAATACTTAAAAACACTAGATATCATCCAATATTGTTTTTCCCCTCATAACTGACTTAGTATGTGTTCATGTCCATGGAAACATTTTTATTTATTTATTATATTTTTTGGCTGCACAGACCTTTTATCTTAAAATAGTCGTTTTTGATTACAAAAACTGCTTAAATTCACTAATTATATTTCCTATAGTGATAAAATTTGTAATTATATTATATAATTATACTATAATCATAATAATTTTATATATAATACATATAATATAAATCAAATTTATATAAGTATAATTATATTGGGTGTCAAGAGGCTTGGTGACCATGAACTGTCACTTTTTCTTGACTTGAAGACGTCTCTTTCAGTCTTTGTGACATCTGGGTTCTCCTCACCACATGTGTGCTCTTGTTCAGGGTCATACTGAACCTCATCCTCATCCACAGACGTATATATGAATGGACATAACTAACGCTGTAGCCACCGCGTTCCAAATAGAAAGTTCTCCAGGAGGCTCTTCCGGCTCCTTCTGACTCTGGCTCCAGTTGACTTATGTTAGGATCTTGTCGTCCTTCCCTCTGTACCTGCTGCTGTGAACCTCGTCATTTTGGTCTTAAAATATACGTATTAACCTGCGACACATGATCCTGATTTTTATTTTTTTTTTTTTTGGGCTGTTTTGTCCGTCCAAAAAATCCTATTCATAACATATAACCTGGCTCTAGATTCGCTCCTGTAACCGTGAGCTTCATTTGAGCGGCGCCAAACGCTGTGGTTGACGTCACACTCACTTAGTCCACTTCTTTTATTCAGTCTGTGCCCTCATCCTCATCCTCAGATACATCTTCCTCAGCTTCACTTTCCTCTCTGTCTTCAGAATCACTGTCATGACCAAAGATCTGATCCAGCGCCTCATAAACGGTGAACCTGCTCATGTTGACTGATGCTGCAACAGATGCAGCTGATAATATCTCACTAAAACCCTGTTTATATATGACAATGTTTATTTTAGATTCAAAATGTATCAATGTGCTGCGAGAAAGAGAAGAGTTCACGTGGGTGAAGACGACCTTTTTGTGTGTGTGTGTGTGTGTGTGTGTGTGTGTGTGTGTGTGTGTGTGTGTGTGTGTGTGTGTGTGCGTGCATGCGTGTGTGTGTGTATGTGTGTGTTGTGGGACACACTGAGCCATATTTGATCCACAGAGCAGCCTACAGCTTGTAAGTGATGCATAAAACAGCCACTATTCTCTGCCGGGTCATTTTTGACCCAGTAACACCACAGATGGCACTTTTTTTTTTTCAGACCTTTACAATTTACTAAAATGGTGAAAATTTCTTTTGTTGCGTTAAAATAGTTGTGTCTGAGGATTAGATGAAGCCTCATTCCGGTACAAAAAAGCAAATGGCAGTTTTTACATACCTAAAATTGAAAACGGGTCAATTTTGACCCTAACACAATATAAGGGTTAACACACAAACACTGCATATTTAGGCTGAGTTATTCTCTCAAACAGAAAACACCATGTTCCACCTTGTGATCTCATGTGGTAATAAAGGAAATGCTCCAATGTGTTTTTAAACTCTAAACAACTTCACTAGAATCTTTTGCTTCATTTCAGCCCTGGAATTGAACATCTCTATTGAACCAAAGGTAAAAAAGTAGCTGTTAACTTGAAAACTACCGCTTCATGACCTCACAAGGTGGAACAAAGCATTTTGAGCTTTGGAGATGCAGACAGACTAATAATGTAGTATTACTCAAACATGTGTGAATGAAACAACACACAACTCCATGTTTTTGAGAAGGTAACAACATTATACAGCTCACAAGAGTCAATTTTGTGTAATATAGGACCTTTAAAATGTTGTATTATATCTGTGTAATAGGATATGGAAAGTTATGGAAACTGAGAAAATACTTCCATTTCACTCCAAAGTCTCACAGATGTATGGAAAGACGCTTTCACAATTATTATCATTAAACCCAATTTCGGCTGCAATCACATTCAGGTGAGCACAATCCTCATTTTGATTGTCGTCATTCGGCTCACCTTCTAACCAGAATGCTGACCCCTCGAGGCCTGTCCCATCAAGCCACTTCCATGTGCCCTCTTTCTCCCTGTCAGACAGTCCAACCCAGATATTAAGGTGAAACAGACTCAGGAGCTCCAGTTTTGACCTGCTCTTTATGATCACCAAACGGCCTCCTCGGGATTCACAGTCTCTCTTACTCGCTGTCCAGGTCTTGGATGTTCCCTTAGGAGAGATGTAGTAGCACTCTCTGTTCACCTCTATCCATCCAGACGAGCAAAAGCCTTGAGGAATTAAGTGTTTGTTATGGGAAGAGGCTTCATGCTACTGATGTCAAAACTTAAATAGGATGTCATTGGCTGTTATGGCCTATACTGAGGACATGTTGCAGCTTTTGTCATCAACATTCCCTGGGGGTGTGATGTTAACTGTAGGCACTGTTCTACCACAAACTCTATTTGACTTTAATCTGATCTTTATTTTAACACAATCTAACCAGGCAGAGCTGATTTACTACAAATTACAAAAGGTGAGATGATCTGTGATGTTAAACAAGTCTCCCACACATAAAATTACAGTCACAAGAAAGGCTGTTCAGTTTAATAAATTTTGATCATGATTTCGATTTGTGTGTCTATTCAAACGATCTCCAAACTCTTATAATCGAGTTGAAACAATTTAAAGTTTATTTTGGGATATTTTTTTATAAATAAGTTTATTTATTTTAGTTTTTAAATATAGAGATTGTAGAACAGTTGGATATATAGTTTATTTTGGATACATTTATGTTTTTGTATGCCTTACTTCATGTTCAAAGTATATTTTATTCATTTTTTTGTTTTACACATCACAAAACTGTTCTAAGGTACATATTTGTAGCCTAAATTTATTTTCAATTTGAAAGTTTTGCATAAATTATCAGTAACAGAGAGAGAGAAATGCTGAATAAATGCATTGTGTAAATAAAAAATAATCGTTTGAATAATCTTGATTTCAATATTGATCAAAATAATTATGAAAATGATTTTTTTCCACAATCAAGCAGCTCTAGTGACAAGCTACAGGGCCATGAACACTCTTACTGATCACACCTGAAGATGTGTTGTTTAAATCATTGTTGTCATTTTCCTTGAGTTTTCAGACTTAAAACAGCTTAAAATGTTTTTGACAGTCTTTAATGATGTAGATTAGAACATCCCCAGCGAGATGTCACTGTAAAGTTTTAATGGCTTTGCTTAGAATTTTCTACACTATGTCATTAAACTTGGATATTTCCATGGAGAGAAGACGGTACAACCAGGGCAAGTTTCATGGGAAATGTGTGGAGAGGATATCCTGCTCACTCTAATATCTAATGTTTTCAGTGATATTTCTAACAAAATATGTAATTGAAAAAAAGCAAAATAAATAAATAAAAAGCATTATGACATCTTTATAGAGATAATAGGTAGAGAACCCCATGAGAAAGCTGCATAGTGCACATTTAATAAAATAAAAAATTAAAAAAAGCTGAATATTGAAGCACAGATGAACTCACCTGCCATATTTTGTCCTTTGTTGTTTTGTGTCAGATTTTTGAATCCCTGTAATACCATTGCCATAAAAGTGTCTTTCTCATCTGATTTTTGTTGCTGTGAGTTCAAAGAAGAGACCGCCACATAATCTGTCATAACACAGTAAAATACAAATATTAATGATCAGTCATTTTGAAGTGTGTTTTTATTATTGTATTCAAACTTACTATGACTGAGTAAAACTACAATCACAATCAGCAAGGTCACACCCAGCACTCCAAGTAATATCCAAATAGCTTTGGTGTTGACTTCAAACCTCCTCCCTAACAAATATGTTAAAAGTTACAGCTTTCCTTTCAATAATGAAAAATATGCATTTTTACCTGAACGTTGCCTGAGACTGTCCATTTTGTCATCAAAATTGAGCTTGCATTCATCTATATTGGAATACTTTATTGACATCTTTAGAGACGAAGTGAAAGGAATTGACCAGTAAAACAAAATGTGCTTACACTGAAAAACATTTCCTGGGATGGTATAAAATGCTTTGTAAGTAAAAAACATTTCAGATTAATGCTGATGATGCTGTCCACAAGCCAAATAATTTCAATGACATAACAGTGGCATGTCCCCTTATAATACATTTTGCTCTCTGAGACATTAGTGAAACTGTTGCTCATATAAACCTTACACTATCTTGATGAAGTGTAAAGAAAGTATTCAGGAGCAAGATTATGTTATTCATATCATTTTGACAAAACAGTTTTAACAAACTCCTAATAATTCTAGTAGGACGCGTTGTACTTATCATATATAAAATAAAATAGTGAGTATATTTTTGTCATCTTATCTTGGACTTATTTGTGGAATAAATCTATCCCAGCAATAATAAAAAAAAAGGGTTTAATTTATTTGGCATAATGTATCTGCACTTGTTCTTGCACTTCCAAATCTTTGTGTGCACCTCATGCCAGACACTGAAAAAACTGCAAATCAGTATTGCAAAAACAGCTTTTATTTAGACATACAGTACTTTATTAGCAGCTATAAAACATATTATATAGAGCGTGATACAGGAAGAATCATGTTCAAAAATATTCTTACAGAATTTTATTAAACAGTAATAAGAACTACTAAGTAAAACCAACATAAATATAGCACAATACTTTTACAGGAATGCATGGTACATATTGTGCTTCAGGAAAGCAGCGTGGGTGTTGTTCCCCTTCTTCTTCTGCTTTTGGGAAACTCACAAATAAAAAACATGGCACTATCACACTGAGTGTGAGCCCATGTCCCAGAGCTGAGCAGCTCCACACAGCTGGAGTTTGTGCTGGGAGGACTGTCAGTCCAGCCTGAGAACATCTGCAGGGGGGTGGAGTCCGAGTACATGTAACTTCTAGTCCCATTCTATTAAAACAATACAGATTGGACAATATGTTAAACAATATGAAACATACATAAAACAGTCCAGGCAATGTGATATCATCTCAGTCGAGACAACCCTCCCCCAGGAAAGTTACACAGTATGCCTTTAAATATCCATAATACTGACAACATTATAGTTTCTGCTATCAATGTATCCTCTGACAACATTTCAGGAGGTTCTATGGGTATAATTTACATTAAAGCACTTACAATATCTGACTTGGCTTTCACTCCAACATAAACCCGGGTGAGGCCGGACTGGCTGACGTAGTCTGCTAGGATTTGGTTGGTGTTGGGGGTTTTAGGCATGGCCAGGACCCCTCCCCTGAGCCTGCAGTTCATTAATGCATCCTGAAACATCTTGGGCTCCTTCACAAGAAGATAGTACCTCTCTTCTGTCTCTCTCAGCCCCAACAGCACTGCGCAGGGAGCAGAATTCAAGTTTTATCATAGAGTTGTTAAGATCAAATTAAAGCTCATACCATTTTTTACAAATTTGACAGCATTTCTTAGCTTGCCCAAAGTGATATCTATAGGTCCAATCAGCCTCCTATACTTTCCACAGTCACAGGTAGAGCCTAAATGAAGGCAATGATGTATGAGTGAAATAAATGCTATAGAAACTAAAAGAAGGATATACTGTTGTTTTCACCTGGTGTTCCTTTAAGACCATCAGGGCCATCCATGCCTGGGTCACCTTTGTCACCTGGATACAACACATCAAATTGGGAGCTACATTTCTTTGTGAATGGATGCTGCAATGTGTCAAGTTTCCGCAAGAGGGCAGTATAATATACATTAATAAAACTCTTAAAAAAAAAAGAAAAAAAAAAGTAGCCTATATTATTTACATAAACTATTTGAATTGACTTCAGATGTCGAATATAAAACATAATATTATAAACAGACTACACTTAATAAACAGTTTCTTTAGTGTCAACTAAAACAAGGTTAGATTTGAAAGTTATGGCTATGCAGTTTTACTTGTAACAGAAAAAATATATAAAATAGACTATGTTGACATAATATAATTGAGCATCATTAGAAAACAGACTTTTAATAGCCTTAAAAAAGCATGAATTAATATTTAATTTATAATGGAGAAAACAGTCTATTATGATTCAGTTTTAATTAATATCCTAATACTAGCCCCTTAAGCTTTCTTTTCTATTTTTTTCTATTTTAATAAACTATTTGTTTATTACAAGTTAAGTCTTTGTTCATGCTTTATTAAGGGTAATTAATAAGGTGCAGTTAGTTATAAAAGAAAATACCTTTGACTCCCATTGGTCCCATCTTTCCTATGTGCCCCATGTCCCCTTTAATCCCCACAGCTCCAGCATTACCTGCACAGATGAATAGATTTATTAAGAAGGCATTTCATTTCATACAACAGACTCAAAATCACTGTTGCTATTGCTACCAGATGAATCAACATGTATTCAGTCAAACAGATCCAGTACAGTTGCTATAGTCGTGTCTTTCATTGTGCTGTTATTGCAGGACTTTTGCCAGTTAAACGACATCTTGACTCTAGATAACAGTTCTTCCTCTCATAACAATGGCCAGCCTCTCCAACTGGTCTAACGTCTGGATTCTCCCACTGTTTCAAAGGTTCTCATATACTAATGATGATGTTTGCATTTGACATTCAAGACCTGCTGTTTGATAATTTATTTTGACTGTTGTGTCACGTAAGGTCATTATAAAATTGAAACCGGGATTAGCTTTTACACGTCTTTTACAGAAGTTACACATTCAGATTTGTTTTGCTAATTTGACTGTTGTGCATAGTGACATGTTTTTGTGTGTGCCTATTGTTTTTTTTACTATAAGTCCCAGAATTGTAAGCCCACACGTTATTGTAAAAATTACCTTGAATTTGACAGGTAATCCATGTATTATGTGTTGACGTGAAGTGAGAAGCAACAGAACAATCTCCACTGTTAAAAGCAAAAGCCATACAAAACAGTTGCACAAACCAAAGTTGAAAAGTTTACTGGCGATCATGTGCAGTATAGGCTATACTTTTATGCTTTTATTCTACAATTTTGGAAGAGACTCAAACGTCTTGGTATTTGTCTTTTACACTGTCAGACTTATAGTGTGTTCAACTGTGCAAAAACAATGTGCAAAGAGCAAAAGGGCAAGTGTAAGTGGAGCAACACTTTTAATCTGGCCTTTTACTGTTCTATGTTATGTCTCTTTATACATGTTTTCTATTTTGTATTGTCTTCTGTGTCACCTGCATAGGAATAACACATGGAAATGAGCATTTTTTTGCTATAATCAGGCATATTTACACTGTTTTTTTTTTATTACAGATGTTCATTAATATGCACTGTATCTATGAAGTAAATAATTAAATAAACTAATAAATAAATACTGGAGGAAAAGTATACTTATACTTACTCTTAATATAGAAATATCCTTGTAGTGATATTTATTAAAACAATAGTAGTAGCAGAAGTTGGGTTTGGCAGAAGCAGATGGAGTATCTTTTTTCAGGAAATAACATATGGACTTCCTTTGTAATGAGTAACACCATTATAATCAGCATAATGATTTTATTTTGACATTGCTCAGTTATGAGAGTTTATCAGCAAATATGAACACATTTGGGAGTTTGGCTTACATGCACACTGAACACATCTGAGACACATATGGAGAGACATCACAGCTCATCCAGCAGCTATTAACACATCTGCTTCCTGCACAGACACAGGTCAGCCCTGGGTTTAGCTATGGGCCATAACCACTGTCTGAAGAAGAAGACCTATTCTACATAGACAGAGGGAAAAGGTGACAGTATATTCATTTTCTGCCAGAATAAAATATGAGGGACTATTCAGTTTGCATGTTAATACCACACACCATTTTAAGGACTAATGGTCCTAAATGGTCCTTACGCTATTTTCTGACTTTTGTAATACTGTTGTTTCCTCATCAAAAACATACCTGGAGTTGTGTTTTGTTTCATTCAAACATGTTTAACTTACAAACCCTGCATATTTTCTACCTGTTCCACCTTGTGATGTCATGTGGTAATACAAGCGCTCCATTATGTTTTTAAACTCTTTTACACCTTCACTAAATATCATCATTTCAGCCCTGGAACTGCCAATGTCTATTGAACAAAAGGTAATAGGTAGCTGTTAACTTGAAAACTCCAACTCTAGGTATGCTTTGATAAGGTAACAACATTGTAACCTGGTTTAAAGCTCACAAGAGTCAATTTTGCATAACAGGATCTTTAAATTGTTAATTGCTATGCTTCTGAAACCCATCAATGAGGATAATGAATGAATGAATGAATGATCATGTTTGTGCGTTGGTAAGGTATCATGCTACTATTGTCACGATACACAGTTGAATGAATTACCTTACATATTAAAATCCCATGGTTATTCTAAACGTGTTAATGCTAATCTCTCAGTCTCATATTTGCTGTTGGTACCTCGATGCCCTGGCGGACCAGCTTTTCCTATGGCTCCTTCCTCCCCAACATCTCCAATCTCACCTTGGTCACCTAAAAAACACAAATAACAAATATTTACTCAGGGTAGACCAATATTTGTGTATGAAGGATTACTGTTGATAGAGGGAAATATAAAAAGTATTAATAAAATCTAACTGGAAGTTCTAATGAGGTGTTGAGAAAGGTTTGTGGGTTTTTTCCTCCCTCTCTGGCATCAGAAAGCATTTGGAGTGTGTATTAGGGATTGCAATTATGTCTCAAGTAGTTCTTGCCAGGAGGACATTAGATCTTATTTAGTGCTGTGCTTTGAAATAACCACTGCTTGATTAGTCTGGAGTGGTACTTAAGAAAATGGATTGTTCTTCTCTTTGGCATGTTTCCTTGGCATGTTTAGACAGATTTCTGTAATCCAATTTTAAATGAAAAACACACAGAACTCACATGTGGAACCAAACTAGAAAATCTTTAAATTTGAAAATAACTGGTTTTAGCATTTCAAATTTTGCACAATTTTGCACTTTGAATTGCATAGCTTTTTTTTTTTCACTGTATAATGTTCCAGTAACAATAAATACATGGTTTGAACATGAATAACATTTTCTTAGGAAACTTGATTACTCTCAAGTTTGCACCAGTCAAAAAGTATTTGTGTGGAAAGAAAAGACACTTGCTTCGCTATTTTAATTCATAGTAAAATACACATAGGACGCCCACTCCGATCTGCAGACCTGTACACACAATCAAAGCTGGCTCTGTGGTCTACAATATCTTGGATGAGTCTTGTACAAATAATCTCACTGTTTAGTGGCAGCTGTCTAAATACACATGGCTGTAATGGGACTTTTTACATTTTCTACATCACTAGAGTGGGAAATTCAGCATGCAAAATATTACACGCTAGTATGATTTTTTTCCAACAAAGGTGGTGGAGCTGAAAACATATCTCTCTTTTTTTCTTTGCGTTTATCAAAGCAAACCCTTTATCCAAGGCTTACATCATGTCAGTATGTTTTATGTTGGGTATACTCAGGCGTATGTCCAGACTTTTTGGGGGGTGATCCAAGGATGGCACAGAGAATTCAGAAAATTCAGTTTCATTTTGGTGAATGAATGAATGAGTGAAAATAAAGAGAAAAATGGAAAACCAAAAATATTATCTTTTGTCATTTCATTATTTCTGGCATTTCATAATTTGGTAAAAAGTGAAATCTTTCCCTGATAATCTTTACTTTCTGAATGCACTGAAACAACCTCTTTTATCCAGGCTTCGTACAGGCATAAACAGTTCACTGACTTTTGATCGCTTATGCATGAATACGAAAAAGAAATTCTTCTAATTCTGATCAAAGCCAGCTTATCCAACTTTGGAATAGTGGTGCTTTTCCATTTAGCAGACCTCCCCAGTTTGTACATGATGTCAGCTCCCCTAACACAGTCTCTGAATTATCTGGGAGCCAAAAGTGCATGTCATGGTTTTCAGTAATGCTTTTTTTATTGTGTACTTTATAAGGCCTGTCTGTCTGAATCAGCAGGGAAACAAGCTACTGGATGTCATAAAAGAACAGGCATACTGTGAGGAGGCTTTCCCTGCAAAGTCTATGAAGGAGCTGACTCAAGGCTGGTAAACAACAGGACACTGCATGCACCCAATTGTCATGATTAACATCGTAAACTCCAAAACAAATTACACAGGTCTTTCCTTAGAGTTTTCCATTTAGTTATACAGTAAACAGAGCTGGACAATGAGCATCTTAGCAGTTAGCCTTACCTTTAGCTCCTGGTATGAGGGAGTTAGTGCAGACTTCTGGTGAGGCAGAGAGAAAACTCATCACAAAAAGTACAATGAAAAATGTAGTAAGTCTTTTAGTGTGGTTTGTAGCCATTGTCCTCAAAATATAGTTTTGTGGTAAAGAAGCGCAGACAATTTAATGTCCAGGAATGTGACCGCTAAACTGCAGTTGGACCAGTGAAAGAGGTTCTAATGAGCAAACATGGTGCTTGTTTACAAAAGACTTATCAGAGACTTGTCATGTGTCAAATAACACTTCGCCTGCTGCATTCCTCTGCATGTCTGGGAAGCAATTGATTATCAGTAATGCTAATGAATGTAATAAATCATCTTCAGTAAAATATGTGATATAATAAATGAAATAATTCTAAACTCATCAAACTACTGTGTTTCAAAATATAATAATTTGAACATTCTATGGTTAGTTCTTTGCTTTTCTGTGACCTCAGAAATGAAGGGTACCAATAAATAAAATGCATTATAATAATTATTATTATAAGTTCTACTGTTTAGTTTTAATAATTTTATCAACAAAAAGTCAGTCAAATATATTGAATAAGTTTATACACTTAAACAAGCAAATATTTATAATATATTAGATTAAATTGCAACTAATTATGATTCTTCCTCCACATGTACAAATAACAAAATGGCAACAAAATTAACACTGTTCCGTTTTGTCATCATCTTAAATCTCCTATTTACCTAAATTATACAAAAACTGAAAAGAAAACCCACTATGCATTTATTCTGCAAATATTTTGCACAATTGAATCATGTGGTTTGTCATTTCTCGATGGAAAATGCAGGGCTTTAGAGGCTTTATGAGGAAGAGGATGGGTGGCTCGGAGCAGACAAGAGACAGACACAAAGCAGTAGAGATCAGGGGAAAGAATGAGATGTAATCACTGCAGAAGAAGACGCATTAAGACAAAAAGACATGCACAGAGACTGTGTGGTCGGACCATGTGACTTGGCCCTCCATGAGGACAATGTATTCTGGGTTATCTTTGGGTTGACAGCTAATCAGGCGCTAGATGGTATATTCTCAGAAGTTCAGTGAAAGGCTGCAGTTGGTAAGAAATCATTAATTGGAAAACCAGATGCCTCTTCATCAGGCCTGAACAACAGTGCTCTGAAGGCAAAAACTCGTCTTCGCAGTGAGAGTTTGCCAGACTGAAGCAGATAGATCTGCTATAGAGTTTATTGTGCTTGGCCTAGTTAGTATTATTGGTATTTATACAGGAAAAGAATTTGAGAACACCCAGGAATAAAGGGGAAATCTATTTTGGTTCATAATCAAATTCACCTGTGTTAATATATTTATATTGGGCTCTGTATTAGTGAAGTACAGTCTGTAAGCAATCTTTGATGTTGTTTTTGTTGAATCCAGATTTAAAGTCTGAATAGAGCAGAACATTTTGCTTTCTTTTGAGCTTCCTCTGCGGTAGACAAGACTGCACAACAGAAATGCGTCTTTTTCCTCTTATCATCAGTTACATTAGTACATATTTTGTTCTAATCCAAAATAATCTTAACAGTAAGTGTTGATGTCTTTCCGGGTATATTCATGGCACGCTCTTAGGCTGAGGTCTACAAAAGTGCAACATTCCTCCTTTATGCACAACTACATGTCTGCTGTGCTGAAGGCTAATTGTTTACATGTGGTTTAAATAGTGCTCTCTAATTACAAGCGTGATTCACACTCCTGGATCCTGGCTCCACAGTGGTAACCACACACGACACAGCAGCCATACTTCTGTGGCCTACAAACTCATGTAGACGAGCTAACAGGGCGATAAGTGCCCACACATGTGTCCATGACAAACTGTCATGATGTCGTCTGTGCAGAAAACATTCGGCTAACCCCCCTGGGCCATTTGCTATGGGTTTGGTGGGTGCAAATAACTAACCATGGCAACAGCCAAACACTGACTGATTTCATGTTGTGTAATTATGAAGACTTGCGTATCTGTTCTCTAGTCATCAGTGGTGGCCAAGAGTTGGCAGCCAAATTTGTAAGGCATGCAGTGACAAACATGTCCATTCTCTATTGAAATGCAGGAGGGTCCGGCACATGATTATAGTGTAACAATCCTAAAGCCAATAGAGGGGATATATTAAAAAAGTGATTCTGCAGAAATCCATGCTGTAACTTAGTTTTGTGCCAGAACTGTTGCACAGAGAACCTGGTTCCAGACTATATGTTTTAATTAGCTATTGAAAAAGTTGTTGCTCTATTGTTTCAAATGGAAACAGTGAAATGAAGTGTAACATTGTTGTGGTCAAGAGATGGATAACCGCTTTGCACTTTGTTGACTTTACTTCACTGCTTCAGTATCAAACCTCTGAGAATCAAGAGAAAATAATTATGAGTGGAAATAAATCAAAGCAACGATGTGACTAGTTACAATAATAATGCAGGGCTTACATTAAACCTTAAGGGTTGACTTTTAACCTGAAAAATGTTTGTGCTGGGAGCAAACCAGAGAGATCTCATACCAACGAAATAACAGCATTCAGACAAAGACGACACAAAGAGGAGCCATGTGTTGTTACATAAATGTTTGTTTATGTTCACCACATCTTAAATGATTTGGGTAAAGAATCTGATTCAGTTGCAATATCACAGTGCTGTATAAAAGTCTTCTGGGCACTATTGCCAGTAAAATCAGAATATTAAAATAATAACCTAGTTTTCAAATTAGAAGAACAAACTGTTTTTGTAAAGGCAATAGATAACATAGCATATGCAAATGCTCTTGTAAATAAAACTGTATACTAAACACATTTCATGTATTTTGCGGTTTGCACTTCCATATCAACCATGTAAAATGTAGCTTGTTGGGAGAGAGATTTGCATGTTGAAAGTCCCCATGGAAAGTTTGGACAAAGAAATACATTAACAAACATCAACAAAACATGATTTGAGTGGGAGATAGTCATTAAAATTAATCATGTAGACATACAAATAAAGCATATTTTAAACTCACGTGAGAGACAAGTTTGGTAGTACAGACAGCTTAAATCCATAAATGCCTGGAGAGTTCAGTAATACCACCAGACCACAGCCATTATTAACTTAATTCTATCTGAAATAAGTCACATCATTTGTAATGTGATTTCTGGGACTGCATCCCCTATGATTAAAGGCAAATGCTGAGTACAAACAGAGCTCATTATAAATACTTCAAATAAATAAAACTAAGAAAGGTGCAGCATTATAGACAGGAAGATAGTACAAAAAAATAGGTCATCGATAAAAATATAATACTGCAATACTGCATTCACGTAGCCTTTAAGTCACTTTAAATCATTTGGCAGACTGGCAAATCTGGTAAAATCTATAAAAGTGTGGCATTAATTTCATACAAAGAAAATTTGGGTGATACACAAAATAAAATGAAGTAAACAGTGAATTACTTCTGATTCAGTTTGTTTTGTTACTGTAGATGTAAACAAAGGTTAGTGACCTCACGTGCCTCAATTAACCATTTTGAGTAACAGATCAAATTTATCGGATTAATATACTCGGAGTGTAGCAATTCTACTACTATAACCACATGGAGACACTAGGTCCAGAGTGTAACTGAATTATAAACACAGAAATCTTTTAATCAGATATCCAGATTAAACCCCTCCTATAGTGGATTTAATACACTATTTTTAATGAATATGACTTGAGCAAGAGCTAGTATCTCACTCTCAATGAAACGTTGGATTACAGCAGATTTGGAGCTCTAGACCACAAATGACAGCATGCAAGTAGTTAGAGATATTAAACACAGAAATATGAGTCAGTAGGGTGTTGAAAATCACAACTGTCCCAAATGAACTCATTTCTTTCTGTGTTTTAACAGTGCAACTCATCCAGACCTATACAGAGAAGGTGTCAGCGGTAGCCATCGAGACACTGTTTTTGCAGTCACAATGTTTTGGTTCCCATCCAGAAGCCATTTTTGATTTGATGGTACTTGTTTGAAACCCAGGGACCAGTATCAAACCATCAAATATATATCTGTAAGTGTCCCAGCCCAGGAAACCTCTACTGCAATATAAACACCGAGCAAGGGAATCTGTGCCATAAAGTGTATAACTAATGTGCCATATCACCCTGCATATAAACCTCTGTATATAGGACCTCTGTGTACATAATCAGTACCACACGCCACCGCCCTCCTCTCTTTATTTATTACTTATTTTTTAAGTCTTGCACTAGTACTTACTAATTTATTCTATTCTTTCTTTTATACTCTTTTATACTACATTGTAAATATCCCACATAAATGTCTGTACTGAAGAGTGAGTTGCTTTCAGTCTCATTATGCTTGGGTATAGTGTAAATTGTGCAAGTGTATAGTGACAATAAAAGCATTATCTTCTATTCTATAAATTGAAAATGGTTTCTGGAGCAGAAATGTCTTGTCTCCATGTGAACTCTTCTCTACTTTGGATCACTTCTGAATGAATGAGGGATTAGACCATCTCATCCAAACAGCAAAGTGCATCTCGCCCAGACTCATGTTTTTACAGTGCACCTCGTCTACACTCATGTTTTACAGTGCATCTCTCCAGACCTGTGGTTCACTACAAACTGAAAACCCTTCCTGTTGGCTGTGATTGACAGGGGCTGAGTTTTGAGTCTGAGCTTCATTTTACACTCTGGAAATAACCACTATGTTCACCCACGATGGCGACATGTGTGTTTTAAGGAACATAAGTTATTAAATTAAACAAGTTCTGTTCGTAAATATGTTCTCAAAACCTTTCTGATATTTTACTGTTAACAGCTGAAATTTAGTCAAGTAACTATATCTACATGAACAAAAGTTTTTCTCACAACTTCCATGAACTTCTTCTTTGGTTATAAAATCCATCCTACGTATAGGATATTCCAGTTATTCAGTCTTTGCCTCTGACTGTATCTCTGACATATCCATCAGAACTATTTCGCTCATGTATTCTACAGCTTGTGGGAAAACCCTCACAGATGGCAAATCCCTTCCAGGCAGCACATTGGTCCTATATTTTTCCTTGATTTTCTCATCCACTAGAAAATAAATAAGGCTTTGAATATATTCTTGGAAGTGTCACCCCAGCACTCCCAACAAAACAATGAAGAAGCCGCTATGGCTGTGCTCATGCTGTCTCATCTGTACTGTAAGAAGACAAATAAGCAGAGTGAATGTGCCTTTGTCTGTTGTTGTGTGAATGAGTTAAAATACCTTGACAAAAACATAATGGAAAAGCCTAAATGGTGCGATCATATCACAGTGGGACAAATGAGTGTTTTGGAGAATTCCCCTTGGATCTGTGAACATATTGTGAACG
Organism: Boleophthalmus pectinirostris; assembly: GCF_026225935.1. Classification (NCBI taxonomy): domain Eukaryota; kingdom Metazoa; phylum Chordata; class Actinopteri; order Gobiiformes; family Gobiidae; genus Boleophthalmus; species Boleophthalmus pectinirostris. The sequence goes on from NW_026571447.1 coordinate 23,714,601, forward strand.
TGGTTAGTGTTTAAGGGCTTCCCGCTCCTCCACCTCAGTGTGCTGGCAGACAGGCCTGTTTGTCTCACACTGGGCTTTGGAAGAGTGACCGTTCCAGCAACAATCTATGTGTTTTTAAAATGTGGAGTTTTTAATCCTATATTCAAAATATACATGAATCATGAGTGAAAAATGTACACCTTGAACGCTCCTGTTTGGGCTCTAAGTAGAACCAGGAAGTAAGAGCAGATTAGTCCTGGACTCAGGTCTCTGCACTGGCTTCCTGAGGCTCAGTGAACAGCTCTGCTTGTGTACACATCTCTGATGGCCTATCACTGAACTACATCTCTGATACCTGAGTGCCATACGAACCATCTCACACTCTGAGGACCTCAGGGACCAGCCTCCTGCTGGTGCCCACAGTCAGGACTAAACATGGGGAGTCAGCATTACAATTCTATGCAGCTAAAATCTGGACTTTCTTGAAGATGAAACGGACCTCTACACTGAGAATGTTCAAAGAGGTCCAAAACTGTGCATAAGACTTATTTTAACATTTTAATTGTAATTTTTAATGATTAAATTAATGGTTTGTTTACAACCTTTTTATGTAAAATACTTGCCATAATTTAAAACTAAGCCATTGCAAATTTAGTATAGAAATAAAGTAGACATTGTGCAAAATAAAATATATTGAAATATGCCAACTTGATTTCAGTTATATAAAAGCAGATTCCAAAAAATGGTAATTCTTCTTTTTCAAAACCTTTTCTTGCAAACAAAATCTCATGCCAAACTTGCAGCCACATAGGTTTTTTTTCCCCTTTTGTATTTTTCTTTCAAATGGTTTAGCAATGCCTCCACCAATGGAACAGATGCTAGTTTAAAATTTACAAGACACGTCTGACACAAAAATAAAAAATGTTCTTGGACATTTACTAAGATCTTTCTTTTTATGATGTTTTCTTCACAGCATAAATCACAGACATGGAATATTTCATTTGTGGTGAATGACTTATGAAATGACAACAGATGGCTAGCAGTTTTTGAAGACTGCGGTTTAAGCCACTATGTTTCTTTAGGCAGGAGTTGGTTGTTGAGTGTTTTCTAGGTTTATTTAATATTCTATGGCACTACCTATGACTTCCTGTCTGTGTCTATGTCTGGCAGTGCAGCTTGTGATGTGAGACCTGACTTCACGATGTGTGGTTTGAAATAGGCTCATGTTGAAAACAGAGAGTGAGAGAGCCCTGCTGAGCGCTCACACTCACCCCGTAAATCTGAGCAGCAGCTGTGAAGGAGGGGCACATTCTTTATGATGATCTCAATTAGAGCTAAAATCTTGCATGTTTAAAGGTGCACAGCATGTGTCTCCATAGAAATGCTTTACCGTACTTATTCAAAAACATTGCTTTATATCAGTGAGAATTGTAATGCTAACTGCAGTACATTATTTTTGAATAACTGCACAGGTAGTTGGGCAACAGTTAATCGCTGTTATATCACTATGCTGTGAGCATCACCATAGCAATGGGTAAACAAATGAACTACTGTTAGGAGGGACCAGCTTCAACTAAAACAGAAATAACTAATGCGTTCAACATCCACAGACAGCTAAAAGGTGGTCAGATTTAAAAGTGAACTGTTTTCAGCTGGTGGAACCATGGTATAAGTTGACTTATACCATAACTTGAAGCAGGATGTTACAGTGTTTTAACGCATAAAAATAACTTTAATTTCTCTTATCTTACATCTCTTCAAAGCCCAGGTGTTTTATTGCCAAAAAAAAAAAAAAAAAATCTTGAAAATGATTCTTATTGTGAGCAGCTTTGCCTCTCCAAAGATCGAGCTTGTAATTTGGCTTTGTAGTGTTGGTAGAGTTACTGGCTTCATAGAAACGTTAAATGACATACTGTGGAACATTCCAGGCAAAAACATCTCATACAATAATAACAAGCAAGTAGTAGACCCCACACCAGAAAAGTTACAGTGTTCACAATTCGTCTGTTTTGAAGGTTACCTCATTTAACCCCAATAGACTCGCTTTCGCTCATTTCAGGGTAACCCACTAAAGACAAACTGGTGTTAAATTAACACAAAAATACATTTTAAGGATTTAGCCTTAAAGAAGGTATAAAGTGGTATTACAATGATGAAGGAGAAGATAGATTTGGAGAGATTATGCTCTAAAAATCACATTTGGAACAAGCTCGTCAATTTGTCATGATGAATAAGAGAACTTTTGGATTTCCCTTTACTGTCAACATTCCAGTTTTTCTTATTATAATAAAAATGTGTGATTTAGGTGTGTCATGCACCGCACGATAAAAAGAACATCTGAAGTGAAAATGGAAACTAAATCAGAGCGATGACACTTCACTAACCTTGCCAATATTTCTACAAGTCTTTTCCATATCTTTACTGTATTTTCCTTTGCAAATGTCCTGAAATGTCATTACAGAAGCTTAATGACAATCTAAGCCACCGGCCCAAAGTGAGAAACACTCGGTATTCTCACCCACTTAAGTGTTATGTGAGACAGGCCCAAGTAGAAACAGCTGCCGTTTGACAAGAGGTGCCATGGAAAATCTCACACTAACTGCACACAAATTCATCTTCACATTAAGAAACTACAGTCACACTTTGGTTTGGATTTAAGTTAGTTTAGATGAAGACCCGTTTATTTATCTATTTCCAACAGTGGCTCAGAAGTTGTTTAATTGCACAGTTTTTCCCATGCAGCAGTCCAATGGCGTTTTAAGTGTTCTGTTAAAGTCATCTATTGATTTTGAGGGTGTGCTCGGAGCTCGTGTTATGGGATGAGATGGTCTGGATGATTATGCGCTCATCCTTGTTTCCACTTGGTCCTATGGGTTTAAATTTCTTTTCCTCCCCATCTCCTCTTGTCACAGTCATTTCAAAAACCTGCTTATTAACCTATTTTGCTCTACACTTTACACCTACTCCTACTTTTTGTTAGGCTAAGTGTTTATGGATATTATGTTCTCTTGGTTCTTTTACTTTTAACTGCTTTCTGTACATCCCTAAGAGAAATTAAAACTTTTGCTGCAGCAACATTTACGTTTCTCTTCTCAGTTGCCTTTGCGCCTCAGTGCAGTTTAACAGGAGGACTGGTCATGTTGAGGAGAAGCACAATCCTCTGGACAAATGATCACTCTAACATGACAATAATACATAGATGCTTGAAAATGCAGATCATTCAAGAGTCCAGTGATGAATGGACTTTAGGAAATATGTGACTTCAACTGTGTACACTGACTGTAGAAAGAGTTTCATATCACTTTTTTTTTTTAGGTTGAAAGCTTATTTTTGTATAAGTGCACAATCTGATATCAAAAATCGTTCCAGCTAGATAATGTCAACTAGTCCCTTATAGATAATGAGGTATCCTTTTACTGTCCCCATGAAGCTATTCTCTGAAGATGGTGAATAAATCAAGGCGCTGGCTTCTGTTCAGTCTGCAACCAAAGAGCTGACAGAATCATGTTTTTATTATGACTAAAACTACTTATTCTTTCATAAAATATTGACCAAACTATGAATAACCTGCAAGATTTCACACTTGAGGATTTTATAATCTTGGATGTCATCATTTACACACAGATGTTTGAGAAGCATAGAGTTACCTCAGACCACAACATGTGCTTTGGTGATTGGTGAGAATAAATCATTGTCACACTGTGCTGTAAGGGATCACCACCTGAACTCAGCACTAAGACTTTGGCTCAGTCTAAATATACTTCACTGGTGTTGAGATTACATTTACATTATATTTGTGTCTATAAGCTTTCACTTGACTGGTCACAAAATCATACTGAGTATTTGAGGTGTATTAGAGAGAACAAGGTTAAAATGTGGGCTGCCAAATACCACCCAAAGCAGATACATTACTTTTAAAGTTCCCATATTATGCTATTTTCTGATCTGTGTTCACAAAAAAAAAAAAACATACCTGGAGTTGTGTTTTGTTTCATTTATACTAGGGATGTAACAATATCCAAATCTCACGGTATGGTATTATCACAATATGCATCTCACAGTGTGATTTTTATGGCGATATTTTGGAGAAGTTGATGTAATTGTTGATGGGATGCTTTTTCGCTTTTAAAATACCCTGAAATGAATCATGGGATATGTAGTTCCTGATGTTTATTAGCTAGTGCTACTATAAAACATTTATATTGTTTATTATTGTTATAATTTATGCATTTAAGCAAAGGAACTTGTGAGTTGATATATTGTGACAGCCCAAGATATTATTGTGAAATGTTTGACGATGCGATATCAAGATATTTCGGTTATTGTTACATCCCTAATTTATGCATTTAACATACAAAACCCACATATTTAGGCTGAGTTCTTTACTCAAACTGATAACACTTCCACCTTGTGATGTCAAATTGGCAATACAGGAAGTGCTCCACTGTGTTTTTTAACTCCATACATTCCTTCACTAGAAGTATCTGGCTAATGTAAACCCTGGCATTACGAGTCAGTGCTGAACAAAAGGTGAAAAGTAGCTGGCAACTCAAAAAGTACAGCGTCATGACATCACAAGGTGGAGCAGAGCATTTGAGCTCTGGAGATGAAGACAGAGTAATAATAAAAGGTTACTCAATTGCTTGATGAGAGAGATTAGCTTAAATCCACTATCAAAAATCACTGCACCACACAACAGTTTATATGGGGACAACAGTGGTGAACATCTTATCCTGAAGTTGACACACAATGGCTGTCACATTTCAATTCGCCCAAGACCATATTAGCGATTGTGAGGTTCAAACATCCAACTTTTCTTATTTTACCATGCCCCCATCACTGCCTTGACAGCTATGGCTCTCCCTTGTCTTCTGTGCACCAGTGTGACAGAGGCTGATGGTCTAAGTCTGTCATTGTCCTGATAGAGAAATAAACAGTGGTAAAGTGAAGCAGAGGACAGAGTCAGCCTTTGCTCTGATGAGAGGAGCAGAGCAGCCGCTGGCAGCACTACAGTGGAACTGTCTGGGACACAGTGACTTCAGGAAGAAAACATTACGTAGTGGCAGCAGACGAGAAAGGTCATTTAAGATGCAGCTAACAGAACCCCACTGAATAAACAGAGCACAACCACAAACAAATCATGGAAATGTATCTGCTACTGTTTGGCTTCAACTACGTTTTTCTGTACTTATTACCATTTGAAACACAAGACACTGCTTTTGACCCACCTGCTTGTTTTACATGGACATGTTATTGCTTTGTCTTGAAACTTTCACAGTATAATTGTAGTTAAAAACTCAAACTTATGTATCTCCATGGACAGAAGAAAAGTGACGTCACCAGACCAAATTCCAGATCTGGTCTGTGGAGAAGCAAACTTGCTCACGGTAAGAACAGACGTTTTTTGAGGGAGAAAAACGTGTAATTGAACTAAACATTTAAAGCAGATTACGTTGAATATGTTTAAAATTGTATACAAAGCACTACCCCTCACCAAAAAATTTGCATAATGTACGTTTAATAAATATAAAGACTTAAGCTTTTCTGCAAAGGAAGGTTTTTGTTTACAAATTAAAAGCAGCCGCACCCTGACAACACGAAGCTCGAGCAAATAGGTGAGAATACCTCTTTTATGTTCATTCACAGCCGTTGCCCCGGGACACACGTCTCCATGGTAACGTTATTACATTTTGCATCATAATTGACTGAGGTTTAACGGTTACAGCCGGTCTTAGCCTGTTAAGCTAGGTGGCCACAGCAGCTTGGATGTCTGTTGATATTTAGTCATAGTCGCGTGTCTGGGTGCCGTGGTGGTGTGAGTGAGTCAGCAAATAGATTCTGGTTCTGAATTGTCCCAAAAATATCTGTCAGGTGAAATAACAAAGTCTGTGCTTTCATTTAAAATAGTTCAAGAGCAGACCATGTAAATGTGTTTGATGTAGTGAAGAGAACCAATCGGCTTTAGAGCAGGCAGAATATTTTGCATTGATGATGAGAGCGAACTTTAGCATCAAGAGCACGGAGGCTGCACATGGACACACAGTGACCTATTCATAAGGGCCTGGCGAGGCTGGAAACTCCCTTGTCACAGCCAAACGCACACCAAAAGCACACAACTCATAAGGCCATACTGAAGCACAACTGCCTGTCACTGTATAGACTTTGAAAAATCTGCATCTTCCATAAATTTGCCTGGGCTTTCTTGTCTGACATGTAAAGCTTCATATAACATTATGACTCCGCTTCCTGTTTTTGTATATTCAGCCATAGCAGATTTATTCCTGGGTGTGGTAGGATTTACACTAAAACTATGAAAGACTGACTCTAGTAGTTTTTAAAAGACCTAGTTCATGAAGCAATAGGACGAAGGAGGTCATCCATCATTGGAAGTCTAATAAAAATATTCCCGGAACTGCACCTCAGAGAGTGGCTTTATTTGGGTAAAACAGAGCCTAATAAAGAGCTACCTTGGTTTCCTGATACAAATGGAATGGCTGATTCTTGGTCAAAAGCAAGAAAAGAAATTGGGGAATTGGGCGGACAGATATTATGTACAAATTCTAACCATTAAGTATGGCTATTATAAAGAATAATATCACAATCATCTGAAATATGGTTGATTTGTTGGCCTGGAGCAAAGTAATCTGATGCTATGAGATGAGATTAGAAAACTGCTTGGTCTATTGGTTCTGACCGATCTGGTTGTGTTCCAAACCTAAATATTTATTGTAAGAAAACCACTTTTTACTGAGTCATAGATAATTTTCCAATCAATTTAACCTCAACCAAAAACATAATTAAAATAAACACTAATGTAGAGGGACATCAAGTTGGAGTATGTTTTTTCCTGGTCTCATGAGCATAAGATATAGGAAGGGCATCTGGTTTAAAATATATGACAATTATAAAAACAAAAATGCAAACGAAATATAGAATCATTAAATACAAAGAAACCAATCAAGGGCATGTTGAGTTTAATAGCGGAGGATGAACAAATACCTACTCAAAGTGACAAAATTAGAGCTGCTACTTCACGTTGCAGAATTTGGAGACTACTTGATGTGAGAGAGGGAGGACTACGAGAGGATAAGACATAAAGAAGAGGAAATTAGAACCGTGTGTGACCACAGAGAGACCATAGACACTTTAATATGACCCACTAACAGACAAGGGGAAAGCCAGAAAAACAAAAGGGGTTTTCGGAAGTGCCTCTTTCGCAAGCGACTTGACCCGTGTATATACCAGACCTGGTGCTACAGGTCAAACTCAGATGTCATTCTTCAAATTAGCCTTGTCTCAATTAGTGTGGTTGTTGCTCTTGTCATCTAATCCTTAAGCCCCCTTTTAGGAATCTGAGGAATTCTTGAGGCTTGTTCCAAAAATCACATTGTTGTAGTTAACTGCTGCATGCATAAATACACTTAGAGGAAAAGGATACCAAAATGTTTAAGCAATGTGCAGACAGTGGAACAACAATAGGATGACTGACAGAGGTAAATATTTCACTGCAATATGGGTCAGTCGTGTAAACCGACTGCGGATTAGGAATTTGGTTATAAGCAAAGTTTTGGGATTTTCAATATCAACGTTAATACTGAAAGTGCTTTGTTGCTTATTGTTCAATTGAAGTTCACTGAGTTGAAACTATGGGCTTATTTCAAAACCAACTTGTACTCATCTCTCAAACCTGGTGCTGATGGAGGCTCGAATTGTAACAGTTGAAGGAGTATTACAAAATGTTCCAAAGGAGGCAAGCAAGTACAGTGCTTAAAACTTTTTTTTTTTTTGGCTTTTTAGACTGAAGACATACAAACAACATTTTCCTCTATGTCATTATTTTTAATGAATAACTTTCCTTTCAAAATCAATACACAAAAATGCTAGGATATAAAAAAGCAATAGAAATGTGGAGTTTCTGAGATCTTAAAGGTGCATTGTGTAACATTTCTGGTAGAGCAGACATGTCAGACTCAGGCCTGGGGGCCAAATTTGGCTCACGATATAATTATATTTGGCCTGCAAGAACATATCAAATAGATATTAGAGCTGACCCGCTAGCTACAAATAGGCTATAGAGACATTATTTATTTAAAATTGTGTTATTTTATTTTATGCTTGTTCTGGATTCAATGTTTAGCAAAACTATTATTAAACATTTATTTTAATAAGAAAAAGTTTAACATTACATATCTTGAAAGAAGAGAAAACATGCAAATGTTGTTAAAAATTTTCAATGAATATTTAGTTTGGCCCATGACTTCACAACATCATAGTTTTTAATTTTGTCCCTCTGTAAATTTGAGTTTGATGCCCCTGTGGCAGAGGATCTGCCAGTTACTTGTGGAGATCTTGATGCTTTATACCTCCAGTATGCCAAAGTATGACATTAAACTTTTCAATTTCTATATAAACAAGCAGGAGATGCCACCAGGCCAATTTACACGTGAGATCACTGTGCATATTTTTCACTGGAAAATAAAATTTTTGAGCAATGAAAATGGAAATGTCATGCTCTGCCTGAAATGTTCCAGAGTATGACATTAAACAGCTGTACATTACATTTTTTTCAATTACATAATTTTATAGCTCAAAAATACTTAGAAAGACATAGAGAGTGAGTGGAATTGCCTCTCCACAGATGATAAGTTTAAATTAGATAGTTTAGATGGATACTTTATTATCCCAAAGTAAATTTGTTTTTCAGGCAGTAAAAAAAGTGCAAAAAAAACCCCTGTCTTTGTCTGATACATTGCAACTGCCACTTGCTGCCCAAATAACTGGTACGTGAATAACAACCTCGCTGTTGATCTGTAACTTGGTCTGTTTGGTTTGCATGAAGATAGAAAGGTTTAATGGGACAGTCCGGAATTTTGGACATAGGACCTCATTTCCTAGTGAGCCAGAGTGTTGGAGACGTGTGGAAACACTTTTTAAAATATTCCATCCAGTCCTTGTATTTGCAGAGGTCGCTGGGGCTAGGCTAGCGCATGTCAATGGCCATAGTTATCCTGCCACTAACAGCGGTCTTACTCACTCCACAAAACACCAGAAACAAAACAATTATTACGCCAGACTGTCAATGTAAATGTCTGTATTGACAGTATAATATTGGAAATAAAACTAACCTTGCATCACATGAATCTTCGCATGTCGAGGGACTACTTTCTCAGCAGCAGCAGAATTTTACTTTGCTAGTAAGATAGGTGCTAAGTGATATTAGTTCGCCGCTGCCAAGCTTTCTATCAGGAAGTAAAAATCACTGCTGCGGCTCAGACATAAATCTTTCAAATACAAGGTTGGTTTTACTTCTAAAATGATTGTCGACACAGACATTTACATCGACAGTCTGGTGTAATAACAAATTTGCTTCGGGTGCTTTGTGGAGTGGGTAAGACTGTTTTTAGTGGCAAGCTAACTATGGCCATTGAAATGCACTAGCCTAGCACCAGCGACCTCTGCAAATACAAGGACTGGAAGGAATATTTAAAAAAGTGTCTCCACACGTCTCCAACACTCTGGCTCACTAGGAAATGAGGTCCTATGTCCAAAATTCTGGACTGTCCCTTTAATGCTATACTGTGAAAACATACCAGACAAAGCAATAACATTTCAAAGGTGAAAAGCATTTGACACACCCTCCACCATAAAAGATACACAATGCACCTTTAAATATGTGATCCCAGAGTGACGAGCATATGGCAATGTCAGTGCGGTGTTCCTGGACGTGAGTATCTCTTACCAGAAACGATATTACCAACAGCATCTTTAACTGGATGATTGTATGATTATTACTGTCCAAACTAAAATGAGAGAGGATTAAATTAAAGAAAGGGCAGCGGTGGTCAGAAGCAAAATGGCTTGAAAAAAAACAGGGAGGAGCACTGGCCCGACATGAAGGGCCCCAGAAGATTTCAACATGTTTCAGGGATTTTCAGATCTTTATAGAGAGCAGTGACCTTTAATGTGTACAAAACAAGCTACTGAGTGTTGCCATGAAAAGAGGCGTACAAATAACAGGAAAAGATCTTAACTCTGAAGGTAAATTATTTTTGCAATTTCCCATAAAAGACTTATTTTGTTTTCCATGTTATTTAATCAGCAAGTTAGAAATCAATTACTTTATTTTGAAAAGAAGAATTTAGGCTGGGAATGTTGAAATATTGTGTTTTTCAGTACAATATTATCATGATTGTTTTTCTCATGGTATAATATTTGTCATTGTCACATATAGGGAGGCTTTTGATATGCTAAAAAACATATTGTTACTTAAAGGTGCACTAGCTTTTCTGGAACTCTTCTGGTTTACTACATGCTTGTGTCCACGAGGAAGTTAAAGTAAATGGTAAAGTATGGATTTAAACTTGTTTCTCCTGCATTATTCCTTAAAAAGATACTACAAAAAAAAAATGCATTCTTACTCTGAGCATGGACACCTCTCCACAGATATGACCTGTAACTTTGCACAGTTGTGTCTCTTGCTTGTCTCCATGGCTAGATATGTTTAACACCACAATGTGGAAAATAAATTCTGTGAAGACAAAAGGTGGCAGACCCTCCACCAGAAAATGTACACAATACAACAGAAGCTGTGTGGATCATAAATGTGATCCTTCTAACTTCTTTGTTAAGTCTTTCCTAATTCCTGTAACCTGTTACCTCAACTGTGACTTCAGTTTTCACCACTTCCAGTATTCTGCAGTGTTCAAAACAAAAGGCCACTAAAAACATGTCAGTAAAAGTCTCTTGCTGACCATTTGAACCTGTCTCCAATCACCAGCCATGCCTCCAGATGTTCATTGATAAACTATGGTTCCTTTTTGGCCCGAGGTCTGCTCTGGGACCACAATAGTCCGCCCTCTGAATGGGACCATGACAGAGCGGCCTTCTCCCCAAACCTCAGCACTCTTTGAACTTCCACAAGGTTTAGAGTGAGACTTAAGCGCTGGCCTCATAATATGGTCACTGGTTAGCCGCGAGCAACCACACTGCCCTCTCTGATGTTGCCTTCAGAGGCGCGCTGCATGTGGCTAATGCTAAGGGCAGAACACAGGCTGTTTGTCGTGTGGCAGGTTGTGATGGGCGCACGCTGCAAGATCCGGGAATCCCCCCAACTGAAAAATGACATCCTTTATAATAGGACCAGTTTCCCTATACGTTTGAACAGAAAGCACTTCAAATCACAGGCTCTTAATTGCTAGTTGTGGTGCAATACACGTAACCTTTCTAGTGAAGGGTTCGCCACCAGTTTGTGTTCATGTAATGCTATGCTTTGCTTGGTATGTTCCACCATATACCTTCAGACTTATAGTGTCAAACTTGTCTCTTTGGTAGATACCACTTGTATATAACACTGATTTTTTTTTTTTTTACTTTTATATGTACATTTGTATAACTGTACCTCATTTATACTTTTTACTCTTTGTTATTAAAGGATATTGTGATGTGTGAGCTACTGTGTCCACATAATTTGTGGATCAATAAAGTTTTTCTAAGTCTAAGTGTAAGATACATTCAACACCAATAGGCCAAGTCACTGGTCAGATCTGTGGAAAGGCAACCTCCATCCATTTTCTTCCTCTTATCCGGGGCTGGGTCGTGGGGGCAGCAGTCTTAGCAGGGACTCACCGACTTCCTTCACCCCGGACTCTTCCTCCAGCTCCTCCAGGAGGACCCCAAGGTATTCCCAGGCCAGCAGGGAGACATAGTCCCTCCTGAGTCTTCCTCAGGCTTTCTTCCAGTGGGACATGCCTGGAACACCTCCTGAGGGAGGAACCCGGAAAGCATCTGGAACAGATGCCCGAGCCACCTCAGCTGGCGTCTATAGACATGGAGGAGCAGTGGCTCTACTCTGAGCTCTTCCCATGTGACTGAGCTGTCTCTAAGGGAGTGCCCAGGCACCATGCGGAGGAAACAAATTTTGACTGCTTGTACCTGCTTTCGGTCATTACCCAAAGCTCATGATAATGTGTGAGGGTACGAACGTAGACTGACTTGTAAATCAAGAGCTTTTGCAACCTCCCTCACCAAATTAAAACATATTTTTAAAGTAGTTTTTAGCAATACCAGTAATTGAACACCAGTAATTGAATGCAAAAGATGAGACAACGGTTCACACCAGAGACATTACATTCATTCTTTGAGCAACAAACCAAGTTGGAGGAAGTCACAACTTTTGAGGATGATATTTCAGCAGCACTTTGCAGCGCTTCCATTCTTCCATGAAGGCTATTGAAAGAATGGCTAGAAGATAGGAGAGAGACTAAATTAAAATAGGTCAGATGGAGACATTAAAAAAGAAAAGACGGTTTGAATTTATAGGTTTCAGATTTCTTTTAAACGCAACATTTTAAAGACTTTTGAAACCTTGAGATATCCTCTAGCAGTCAAAGGGAGCATGTGCGGTCCTGATTGTACACTATTATTGAAGCTGTTTAGTAACTGTTAGGAAGAACATAACAAGTACAGTAGCAGATTTGGGAAATCCAGGGACATTATGCACTGGTTAACATCAGTGTGTGAAAATGTTAAGCCACAGTGAAATTCATGAATCACTCTAGTTCGAGGTCCAGTCATCCACCAGGAATATGCTGCGGTTCAGTTCACACATTCACCCAGAAAACTGACACAGCTGTGCGTCAGTGAATCCTCCTCATCCATCACTTTGAATTTGTGCTTTTACATGTTGGAGCGACCACACCCCACTGCACTCGCTTATGTCGGGAGATACTGTTGCAAATGGACACTCCCTTTTCTTTTACATAGTATAGTTCCTCTCTGTGGGACATCATTATACATTTCTCATTACTGCTCTGTACTCTAGTCTCTTAATCAAGTTTGGCAAGCCATTACTCAAATCTTGACCAACGTTCACAATTCATTATATTATATCGTCTTGTGCAGCTTTTCTCACACTCCTCTGTCTGACCTATATTTAAAGTGGATGTGCTAATAAAGGCGAATCCAAGTGTGAGAATGTACCGTTATTACAGCAGCAGACCTCAGTGTTTGCCTAACCCTGACACATAAGGGCTCTCCTGTATACCACCCATTGCCAAGCCCACACACTAGTCCAAGACCATCACTCTGGCCCGGGACGCACCGCACTTCCCAGCACTGCTACCAGCCACTTTAGTGCAATTCCACTGGGGAACACTCATTTTATGTTTCCCTCTGCCTTTTTCAATGTGGAAATAAATAGTTTCCGACCAGACAGGGATCACTAAACTGTTTTTAGAGACATCACCGGAGCGTTGCTGATTATGGCTTCCCAGACATGCACTTACACAGGAGCAACAATCAAATGTAACTGTTTAGAACAACATATGTACCTCCACTCGATGGCTTAATCTGCCATCCACAGAATAAATCTTCAGTTCTGTCTGCACAGCATTTATGGCTGGCATGTAAAATGGTTACATCCTGCCAAAACCAGATGATGACAAATGCAAACAGCACTCCCATCACTCACATACGTTTTGCATTGTGAAATGTATTTTCCCATCCACACTTTGGTCGTGGCTCAACAAGATGACAGATGGATTCAACTGTGGATAACATGGATTCTCCAGAATATCGATAATCAGTAACTATATAAGACATGGACTTAGAACACAAGCATATCGGTTTCATATTTTGTATCTAAGTCAAAGTATATTTTAATATTATATTTAAACTGTGAAAGTCTACTTATCTTGAGTTTTTTTTTTTTTAGAGCATATTTGTATTAGTCTGCTATTCTTATACTTTGCATTGTAGCATTAAGATTTCTCCATTTTAGGAAGAACAACTGTCTCTTATGTTATATTATATATTATATATATATTGATGTTTACTGAGAAGAATGTATTCTGTACAAAATTATTATAATATAACAAATTTTTCATAGATATTCATAGTAACAGAAATAGGCCTATACATTAATTCTTAATAAGTGTTGATCATTCAAAAATGTACAATATTCTACAAGAAGCGCGAGTTGACCTATATAGTACCATCATTTTCTCTAATGAAACTATATACAGTAGATTTAGAGACAGAAACACATCCTCTCACCTTATCCCTTTATTCTTCTGTAATATACTTCCTATATGTATAAAGGTTCTTATTTTGACTTGGTCTCCCCTCTTGTCTTTCATGTGGTCTGCATTTGTTTTCCAAGTAGGCTGAGCTACCACAGAGTGACCATCGGAAGACCACTGTTGCGGTCGGTCAGGGAAACCTTCAAGTCAGTGGTGAAGCAGGCAAAAGTCAACCTCTGTAAAATAAACAATAAACAGTATTTATTTTTACTGCTGTCCAACTCTGGTGCTATTTCTTATGCACCATCTTCAAGTCCAGATCTGCTGTTCATCAGATTAACAGTTCTTTTATTTATTTTGGGCTAATTTTTTTCTTCTTCCATTTTTGTGGCATTTCCATTCATGCACCTCAGTCTCTCTTTCCTTCAAGATTCAAGGGTTTCCTCTGTCGTTTCCAGTCAGCCAGACCCCAGCTCAGACAAATATAGCCCCTTTACTGGCAGTCAACCCATCAGTGGATTTAGCACTTTCAAATGTGCGTTCATGTCTTTGAGCGAGTCTCAGTATGCACAGAACTTTTTTTTATGTTCAGATTGCACTAGTTCATGACCTACTGAATTAAAAAAACGTTAAAAAAAAAAAACAATGCTATAATTCCCCCAAATTAGCAAAGACTTTCACTTTTCATTTTCCTGGAAATTGGAATTGACTGTATTTACCCATGTTTGACCACTTTTTGCACATTTTGAGAATGAAAATCTCTTTTCTCGTAAGGTGAAGGGAATGACTTAAAGCAATTAAGTTTTTATATGTGTGTGACTCAGTGAAGTGAAACTGTGTACTTATTGTTTAGCTTCTGTTGGGATTACTGTTGCATTATTTGCCACCTCATTTTCCATTGAGCCAAATATTGGGGTTTGCCAATGAATAATTGTGTGACTGTTGTTTCCAAGATTTCCAAAAAGCATTGGAAAGCAAACAAATACACTAAATGACCAGACTAAATAGCCCATAATATATATTTATAATCTGGCCCAGATCAAATGGCTTTTCTTTTTAGTACTCATTTCCAAATGCGACAGCACAGAATCGAAGTGTCCTATGTCCCAACCTCTCATGTTCCGCTGACCACTGTAGACACACAAACATGAAGTCTTTGGCAGAAGACCACAAACATGGCCTTTATTGCATTTGTTTAGTACAGACTTGTACTCTGGGCACCAGAACAGGAGTACCAGTGCTGGGAAAGCCTGCAGCGTCTGCGTCCTGGAGAGAAACAGGAAACACTGCTGTTTGAGGGGCTCTGCTCTGTTTGTCATCTTTTCCAAGGTAACCAAAGGCTGCAGGAGATTAGCCCAGTGGAAAATACTCCAGATAATCATGGAAAAAGACAACAAAGTCTGCTACTCATGTGGAAACCTCACTGTCAAAGTGACATTACTGTATTTAGTATGCTTCATGTTTACTGTATATTACAGTCACATTTCAGATCAATGGCAAAGCTGTCATATTTTAATGAAATTCACTGAGGACTTATTTGTGATTTTTTTGGGTTGCTCTAATATTGATTGATATGAGTTTACCAATAATATCCTCATCTTTTGTTTTTTGGAAGTGGTACTGTTACCTCACACTGAAAGATTGGATTTTTGATGAACAACAAAGGATTAGACATGTGATTTGTACAATCACACCTTCATCAATTTATTCATTAAATTATAAAAAAAAAAAAAAACTGAAGCAACTGTTGTTGACTGTAGTCCAGCTGTCACTTTTCACATGATATTGACTAAATAATTAAAAATGTGTTAAGCACGCTCCCCTCACACACATTTGCTGTATTCATAGACACCAAACAATGCTGCTTAAAAGCAAATAGGAAAATTGAAGCCATAGGTGCACCTGCTTGTTGGGTAAATATAGCACCAGGAGCAGGACTCTTAATCAAAATTCTTATTAGTGCATAGTCCACGGTCTAGTTCACTACTTCATTATGGCTGTGAGGGGAGGTGTCACGTTTCGTATTCAAAACAAGCCTTGGTTAATTTGAGCCACAGACTTCTCACTCACAACTCAGGAGTGATAAAACCTATTCTCTAAAACAAAGATTATTCATAGAAATGGCACAGGTCAGGAATTGAGACACTGACATGAACACAATAAATGTTCCTTTTTAAAATTGTCTATGTCAAATTTTAAAAATCATAATGAATGATGTCAATGTTTAAAAAGATAAAGCAGCTGATGACCGTTAAGCTCTACTGATATTTTGGGGTTGGATGTGAAGAACTGACAATGATCTGAGTTTCACTTATAATCAATGCAAGTATCAGCCCAGTGTATGGATCAAAATGCTATAATGATTCATTGCAATTTAGCTGGAGTTGAAACTATAGGACACGTCATTACGTTATGAGTAGTTTTTATGTGACATTAGCCAAACCATGTCCTTTTGCCACCACACAGTGACCACTGAAGTTGACCTATGATGTCCATTCTTTGACAGACATGGACATGGACAAACATCGCCCTCTAAACAGCAGCGTGGCACCAAAACAGAAAACTCAAAAATAAATTTGTAGTACTATTCATATCAAAGTGACTTGTTCATTCACATGGAGACCTCTTGAGTGAGGCACATTATGTACGTCACTCCCAACACCAAGCGTTTCATAAGCGCAGCCGAGTTTCCCCTAAATCATTTACAGAAACCTCAGCAGGGAAAACAAGAAGACCACATCAGCTACTGTGGAAGTGCAGGGATCCCTCTGTGTTATTTCTTCTCCAAGGTCACATGTGACTCATGCTTTGACTGGCAGCACTTCCAAGGCTGGGCATAGGGTCGGCGGCTGCAGCCCTCTGCCCCAGTCCAGTCTGTGTCTGCTTATCATTCAGCACTGGGTCAATAGAGGAGAGTCAGGGAGCAAAAGCATTAGTTTTGAACACGGTGCTCTGATACTAATACTGTACCATACTGTACTATGTATGAAATAGATAACTCTCTGTCAATCACCATTTAGACTTTGCACTGTTTCTCCTTATGACCTCTTGTATATAGCCGAAATATAGTTACTATATTTATATTTTTTTCTTTTTCTTGTACATATACAATACTTATACCTTATTTGATACCAGCCCCTTGCTATTTTTGATTTTTATTTTTTTTATATTGCATGTATTTTTACTATTTATATTTATTTATTTTTATACTTTTTGTTACAATAGTATATTGTGACGTGTGAGTTACTGTGTCAATATAATTTCCCTTGTGGATCAATAAAATCTTGGTTTTAAGGTTTTCTGATGAAATGACAAGGGGTGTTTATAGCTGTAGATGAATGGTTCTATCCTGGGTCTCACTAAAGATAGTGACTAAGTGCATAAAATTGTTTTCAAGCATATAAAGCACATTATAAATCCTCCAGCCACTCTTAATAAACTATAGCTGTATTCATTTCTATGCCAATGAAGTTGCTACAATTTCTGGGGAATTTCCCTTTATAACCTGTCTTTCCCTCAGGTAAATAACTACTATTTATGTCTTCCTCTATTTTATGTTGTTCAAATAAATACATGTCTAGTAAAATTTCTTTCTAAGAAGCTGGAGTAGTATGAGATATAAAAAAATACAGAAACAGAACCTCTGAGGTGGACCGCAGAAAGTCACAGGGATGAATATGAGAAGGTCAACAACCTTAACAAGGCAACATGGCTCATGTGAGTCTGTAAAAAAACACATTAAAATACAGTATGTGGCTGAAGGAAATCTGTGCTCTTAAGGTCACCATTCCTCATTGACACAAAGAAAACAAACTGACCATAAGTAAAAATGAAGCAGAACAGACTTAAACCTTAAGTTTTCTCCTGCAATTAGTGACTGTATCTATCACACAGCCACAACAACTTATCATGAGGCTCAGAATAGCTCTGTATGTTTAAATACACATATAGTTTCACTTGTTTTCTCTTTCTTTTGTTAAGAATGCTGATATAATTATTTATTTGAATGTATAACCCCTTTATAACTAATAAAAATTTTGATGGTAAGATAGAATCTTGGTAAGATTGAAATTAAAGCCATAGAACCAGCGAGTTCTACAAACTGACCTAAGCATAAAAACAATGTCACCATTTAAAATCTTCAGTAAACTGTTTTTGACAAATTAAATAAAAAGCCCTAAATAGGTTCATAGCCACGCTTCTGGTCTGCTTATTTGCTTATTCACAGACTGTTTGCTTAATGTTTTGGTCAAAATTGACCATACACTATACTCTGAGACAATATGAGCTACCTTCCATGTGTAAGCGTCGGCCCACTGTGTGTTGTTGTTGATATGGGTCAAAAAGGGAAACCAGATTGTTCTGTGACATCAGCGGTCCACATCATGGCTTCTGTTCCTCCAGTGAAACGTATCATTGTGGCTTCTCTATTGTGATATTCCTGGAGCTCACAGTGACGTTTAGCCTTGACGTTTATACTGCATTTACTCCTATACTGCAAAAAACAATCACAGGAAAGAAGGAGGCTTAGATTCATTTCTTTAAGATATTTAATTTCATTTTCAGTTTATACAAATCGCAATCTAGTACGCACAGTGATGCGTAATAACTCTAACACTAACACAAAACACTAAAGCAGAATGTGATTAATTCTTTACCCTGATGTAAAGTTGCACTTTGTAACTTTTCTAGTGGGGTCCACTGCCTACTTGTTTCTGTTGGAGTTTGATAGCTTTGCCTGCACTGTTCCAGCATGGCATTAAAAATATTTTACATTTTGTTGCAAATAAAAACAATATTCTATAATTAGCATGGCTGCCTGTCCACACATCTGACCTGAAATCTAGTCTAGCTGTCTCTATGAAAATGAATGATTTTAATGCCATACTGTGAAACTTTCCTTTCAAAGCAATTACATGTTCATGGAGGTGAACCCTTCACTCGAAGATACAAAGCACCTTTAACAAGATGTTTGATCAGTGATCCCTAACAATATTATGCCATAAGCCAGCACTGACTACTGAACTGGAGGCACATTGGAGTGACACATGTACACACTCAGAGGTTAGTAAGTTTTGTGCTCTTGAGTAATTGCTTCTGAGTCAGAAATCTTATGACTTTGTTTTCTAGCATCTCTCTTATAAATATAATACACATGTGTGTATAAATATAACTTTATAGGTTTAGACAAGCCCCACTTATCTGTACCATACCGTAATTTCGATGAATAAAAATGTTCATGATACTGATACATATAAAAGCTTCTTAAACTACGCTAAAGATCATTCAAAAGAAAAGCTTTACAAATTCGTTAATGGATGTGCTGTGGATGTAATACTCGCGCTCCACAACATACCGGACAAACTACGGCCAATTTGCGTAAGATTTAACTGGTGTGGGAGCAGGAGTTTATTTTTAGGAGTGATGAAAGCATACGCAAAGGGGTGGGTTTTGACTGCGCGGTCCTCTTCTCGTCCAGTGGCTAGGCTATAAGAGCAGATCCGTGATGGGGACCCTATCGCAGTTGACTTTTACGCAACAGAGATGAGCGCTCGGATATACAAATCCAGACCCATGAAGCTTATAGTGGTGAGTGACACATGTATTTATTCACAATGCTACATTTTATTCGTAAGGAGTTAGTTTGTGCTCATTTTGCATGTCAGACGTTGCTGGGCTGCAGTCGAAAATAATTAATTAAGATCTATTTTACTCGCTTCACTTCGCGCTTGGAGCGACACTAGTCCAATGTTCATGCGTGTTTGAGTTTGTTGACACGCTATGGGCTATAGTATATTGCATACCGAATGAAAAAAGGCCTTTGTGCTATGTATGTTTCAGAACCCACGTGTCCATGTTTCTGTTATGGTTGATGTAAAATTTATCAGGATATGTAATGTCTCTGGTCATGGGAGCTGAAGTAATTTGGGAAGTATTTGAGAAAAAAGAGAAAATCTAAGTTCGATTTTCCCTTTTCTTTGATTTATGAATGTGAATGTATGAATGGACAGTTACTTGTTTTAATTTAATATCAGTAGGGTTATTATCATCTCTTTATTTATTTATGTATTTTTTGCCTCAAGGGACTAACTGTTATAATTGCTTCATACTGTATTTGTGAACTGAATAGCAATAACATCCAATATATGACAAGTGAAACCTGAGGGTGAACTGTATTCTTAATTACCTCCATTACACAAACGTACTCTTTCTTAATGCGTGTATAGAGTTCGGCCCTATGGATTTGCATTCAGTGCTGTGTTGTACAGGTTTTGCATATTTTAATATGATCTTTATCTGTTACTGATCAGTAGCAGCAGATATACAGGGCACAGTGTCATTTGTGCTTTGTGAAGTTAAAGAATGACGGCTTCAGAATAGGCTACCTTTTAGTTCAGTGGCATGTGTAGAAGAGCTCCAACCTCCTTTTACTGTCAAATATTATGTCTTATCACACTCTCTGCTGTGCAACACTGTAAGTCAGTAACTGTGGATAAGGAAATAGATCATTTAATTTAATAATTTTACTAGAGTATATTGTAAAGTGACACTTAACAATAGACAGATATCGGCTCATTCAGTGATATTGACCCTGCTTCAGGGTCTCCACTCCACTCCACTATCTACACATGTGTGCTCTTCCTGCTGTCCTGAGTGTTTCACACATGTGGTCACTGTCCTTTCTGTTTCCAGTGTTTTTCAGTCTCTTTCACACTAAAGTAGATTTTGGCACAAATTCCTCTCACTCACAGAGCAAATATTCAGTTCAGTTGGCACAACCTTATATCCATTTTAAAACATTAACACTTTTTTTAGAACCTAAAACACATCAACTATTCAAACACAGATTGGAGCTGCAGCACTTTGGCTGCAAGTGCTATAGTTTGTGCCTAAATACTCCACGCTCTACAGAACGAAAGCACAAAAGTGAACACACATCACAATATGAAGAGATGTAATAGACACACAGAAGCACAGAAGAAAATGACTTCTGTAGTGAAAACCTGTGTGAACCGTGTTTTCATTCAGACAGTCCAAAGTTTGATACCAACTGCTAAAAAGAACAGATAAATTTTTTTGTTTCGTAAATTATTGTGCAATATTTGACACATATTTGCAGCATGTACCGTCCTCTCAAACCATTAGAGACAATGTGATACTGGTCCCACAGGTCCCTGACTCCCTCACACTACGTGCAAAAGTACAAGTAACATTCTCCAGCCAGTCACTGAATGATGGTTAAATAAATTTAGAAATCTGCCGATTGCATTTATATTTGAACCAAAGTGTCCTTTTTTCAATAGTGTTTTACATTTTGTTTATAAAGTTTTTCAAATATTCTGATTCTGAATTGTTTTGTGCGTTGTATAAATAGGTGTGCAAGGTTTGTGCAAAGTTTCAGCAAATGTGCAAAAGTGGAAAAAAAAAAAAGTAAACTCATTTCACTGGATGTGGATTGAGCTGTGCTGATCTTTGTCCTGGTTAGAGCCCGGTTCAGAGAGTCCAGTTCTAGCTTGCTTTTGATGAAGTGTTTGTGCGTGAACGCATTCTCAGGTCATGTTGCTGTTGTTGTGTAAAAGGGGGAAGCAAACATTAAATGGCATCCTTCATATGTATCTTTATTCTCCGTTTCATCACAACAACTTCCCTAACCTGAGCTGCGGTCCTCACAGCACCCTGTCACAGTACCCTGTCTGTGCCCTGTATGTTTTGCCTAAAGACCAGTACTATGAGCAGGTGAGGAAGTCTGCCCACAGACAAAGAGAGGCGTGTGAGGATCAACAAACAAGTCCAAACGTTTAGGTTTACCTGTGGAAGTTACTGCCACTTCCTCTTTTGGATCAACAGTGGTGCTGATAACAGCAGTTTGTGAGGTTTGTGTATGTGGGACAGTTGTAGTTCAGTGCGAGCATGTGTGCAAGGCACGGTAATGACAGTTAGTATAAGGAATTATCTTTGCATATTTATGTGAAAATCAAAGAAGACCGAATGATATTATGTTTAAATTACTTCTGATTTATTTTATATTAAAATTACATTGGCATTTGAACTATTTATAAATTAATTTAAAGTAAAACAAAAAACAAACAAACAAACAAACAAAAACTATATGTGCACATTGACCAAACAATAAAGTCTGAATTGTGGTTAAAATAGCTGTGGTGGCATATTTCAGTGACTTGTCCTTCAGAGGTGGAGGACTAATTTGACATTAGACACACATGCATGTGCACACACAAACGGGCAGGCTGGAATCCCCCTGAAGACCACCTGCGCTCTACAGTTAACTGAAGCCATGTGCCCCTGGAGAACTGTACTGACTGAGGTTTAGGTCTTTACTGCTGTCATAGATTTATGTCTGACTCAGGAAAGCCTACAGGCAAAATGTAATAATAAAATGAAAATGATTGAATGATTTTAAATCTATTGAAACCTGTACATCAACTGTATATCTGTTTCATTCAGTAACCATTTATTATACACCACTGATCTGACTGATACATTTAGGTTTGTTTTCTAATTTGATTCATCTATTGCCCCTTCAATTTTCCTGATGTAATTACCCACACTACAGCATACTCTCGGACTGAGCCCCTGTGATGATGCTCACAGTGTAATTATGGTTGGCGGTGGTCACTGTTACTGTGTAATTGGTGTTTCCAGTGGTCAGCCAAGATGTGGTTGAAATGCAGCATCTATGGCAAGAACAAGTGTGAAAAGTTAGTCTTACTATCCAGATTACAGATAACACTCAGACCAAGACTTGATTTGCTTGGAGATAAAATGTATTTAACACATTTAAACTATATGTAGAGCTTTTTCATCTCTTTTGAAATGAAACAACTTTAACAGAAGGCATAGTAAATTTAGATGACCCTCCTCTGGTTCCTATGATCCGCATTGGCTTTGATATTGATTGGATGTGGTCTGAGGGCTTAATAGTGTATATACAGACTTCATTTAAAGTGCTGCACGATGATTACGGGTTTGATTCCCGCTGAGGCCACCCATGTTACAAACAAACACACAGCGCTGCTCTGTGCCTCTGGATGAAAGACTTTTACCAAATGTTAGACCAAAGGTCGATAGGTTTTGCCGGGAAAACCACTGCTCTAGCCAAGCTTTTTGAAGTTTCTATCATGGTAAAAGCTATGCATCTATTTTTATTCATTTCAATCTCCCTGATTACAGAAAAGAGAATGAGACTAAACTACTATTTAATTTTATATGTGTATGACTTTGTGTCAATAAATCATGAATATGAAATAAATGGCTATTACAGCAACTAAACCATCAAGCAAAGGAAATGCCACAGCTCTTTGTTCTACACAGACAAAATCCAAAGCATACAGGATTTTGCTTAAATGTTTAACAGAATGTTTTGTTAATTTCATATGTACAGACTGAACCAGTTCTTATCTTCGAATCTGACACATGCGTTTGTATAGACAGGGCTTTGTTGTGACCGCAGAGAAGGAGATGAATGCAATAGTGTTCAGTGAAGAAACTATCGCATACAGGCCTTGTGTTTTGTATTGTGGTGGCGATGGGGAAAGCCCAGTAACCTCCAACAGTTTTCTTTATGAACAGCGGGCAGCAGCGGAGACCGCAGGATGTACACACTAACACTAAGAGAGGCTGTAACTAGATCTGAATTCAAGGCAAAAATGCACAAGGCAGCGTGGCACATTCCTGCTCTGCTGCACGCACATCAACCATGTTTGGTTAATGTAACAATATCAACCCATCGAGCTAAAGATGCACAACAACCTGGTGAAAGCACCAACCACAGGCCCACTCACACAACCATGCACACACTATTGTTAGTTTGTCCAAGCAGCGCTCAGCCTCTGGGCCAACGGGGAAGTCCACTAAGCCAAAGAAGAGGGCTACAGCCCGTCGTGTCACATCTGGCCCACATGTGGCCCGGGACAGCTGCATGGCCTCATGTCAAACATGCTCTGCAACTGATAGCTACACTTTAGGTTTGGACCAAGTTTTGGGGTTTCTTCTGAATGATGATGCATGGGCTTGTTTTTGAGGCAATTGCTACATATGTCCGTTTCAGACCATCAGTAAAGGCCACCCACTCTTCAGCAGCCGTATACTGGGCTACTTTATAGTGGGGACATGTGAGGGTGCGGTGTGCTCCTGTTCAAAGGCACTCATTCTGTAGATTATACAGCATTAGAGCCTATCATTGTAAAAATAAACCATGCCATATCATCTGCCATGTCATCAAATAAAATCCATAATTTAAGGGCCTGTGCAACATATGTTCTAATATTTCCTAAGAATACATGTAGAATGTCATTTCAAATGGAAAAAGCTGTTATAATGTGAAGAGTGTGGTTGAACATTCTTCACTTTCTCAGTTGGACACCATGCTGCAAAACAAAGGAAATCATTTTGTTGGTCCTTTAGGATCTTCATCTTTCTGTGCTGACCTATCTCCGAACTCAGCTCTGAGTTTTAAGAACAGATCATCCCAAAAACTATTCAACCATGTGCCAAACGAGCCCAGTGTGTGATTGTTCCTACTAAAGATGGACCTCTCTCTTGTTTCAGCTCTTCACTGTCTCTCTGTCCTGGGCGTTCCAGCAGCAGGACCGTCCTAAGTACCAGCACTGGGACCCGGTGACCTCTGACCTTCTGCTGTGTGACCAATGTCCACCGGGCACCGCGGTCAAGCACCACTGTACAGCCCACACAGAGACAGTGTGCCAGCCCTGTCCAGAGAGACACTTCACCATGAACTGGCACTGGGGAGACAAGTGCCAACACTGCACCTCTGTAAGCATAGACACACTCTCACACATGTCTGTATTCTGGTTACACACAAAACTTTGTACACTTTTCAGATTGACACATGCATGTATTCCATGCAGTGACTATTTTTTACAATTATGGTATTTACATTATATGTTTATATTATGTTTATTTTCTAAATGTTCAAATTAGCCACAAATGAAAGCTCTCCTCTGAAATCATAACATTATGTGTGGTATATGTTGTAAGTAGGGACAGGATAAGATGTTTTTTGAGAAGCTTCAGTTCCAAAAATCAGTGCTACAATGACAGCAAAAATACTGAAAAAAAGCTAGATGTGAACTGAACCACTTCATTTAGTTATTATATAGTATATCAAAATGTTGTTGTTTCTCGTCCTGAGTTATGTCTAGTACCACTCCTAGTTGTAATTAGCTAATTCACTTACATATTCTGTATCTTAAAATCGCTGTGGCTGTGCTTTTCTTGCTGCATGCAGGTGTGTAAGGAGAGGCAGCTGGTGAAGCAAGAGTGTAACAGCACCCACGACCAGCTGTGTGAATGTGCTCCAGGCTTCCATCTAGTGGTCGAGTTCTGTATCGCACATACCACATGTCCGCCTGGATTTGGTGCAGCAGTCGTAGGTAAATACTACACACAAACATAAAATAAATAAGTGTTCATTCATTTTTTAGCTCACTAATTTTACCTAACAGTGCACAGAATTTATCTAATTTCCTATGGAAAAAGGAGTAAACACAATGTGCTTGATTTGTTTACACTTTATTTAGACTTACTTTGAAATTTTCTTTTTTCACTGGTACACGGAGGTAAAGGTCAACATTTTGTATACACATTTACAAATAGCACATTTGCATCAAAAAAGTCCATAAATGGAGAATAATACTCTGACAGTTAGACATATGACTATATATTGTAAATCAGGATAAACATTAACTGGTAAGAGCTATTTTGGTACTTCTTTGTGGTAATGTAGTTGTTATATGATAAAAATAGAGCTTTGAGGAGGATGTAATATGTAATGTGTAGTCTAATGTAACCTTTCCAGTTAATTTTCCTCCAGGCAAGATTAGAAGAAGCAGACACAATGAACAGTCAAATCAGGACTATATAAAATCTTTGTACTTTATATAGAAATATGTAAAACATTATTACAGAAACCACGTCATTGTATTTTTTAAAAAAGCACATGTTTATTTTAATCTGTGGCACTTCCTCTGACTTCATCTTTGTCTTCAGACCAATGATGAGGCAGTATTTTCCAGTTGTTGACCACAGAGGACCCCTAGAGAGCTGCCACAGACACAGTTTCCATAGCTCTCGGTCTGATCCATCATTGCATATAAACCCTGTGCAGCCGTGATGTAGCAGAGGGGCATTCCCCTCCTGCATCGAAGCCCTGTTCATTATGTAATCCATCAGCAGTGGTCAGAACTCACCACCACAGGATGTTTGAAAAAAACCCTCAGTCATCCAGAGATTGTTTCATGTAGCCACATTTATTTCTCACTTTACACAATGTTGCAACACATCAATACCACATCTAATGAAATATTTTACTTCTTTATTGAGTATTAAGATTTCTCTCATTTATTCCTTATGAAAAACAATAATTTACATACACAAAACAGAGCACATGCAGACTCTAACTTTAGCCAGGAAAAATCTGCTGTCACAGAACTGGCCATTATTAATGATCCCTGAGGTGTGCCTGACCCTGACTTAGTCTGGGTTGATATTCCTCCAAGCATTAGAACTGGACTGCTGGCTGCATATTTACAAAGTATTCTTTCTTCTCTTGTTTAATACAAATAACCTGCTATCCCCTTTTCATAAAGATCACAGAGATTCTGGTCTTATATGGCAGCCTTCCAATCTTTTGCCTTAAAAAGTGACAATCCAGAAATACAACAGGCCTGTTCAATATGTACAATAGTCGTGTGCAATGTACATCTGTTCAGTTAAAATGAATTTGCATAAGTGTCTAACAACACAAACCATCTGCAGTATTCAAGTGATTGCTTTAAAAAAATACCACAAGACAGTTTATTTCATGTTGGGACAATTTGTTGGGACAGAAATATGACCTGAACTTAGTCACTCGTATAAAAATTCTGTCTACTGATCTTGATCTCTGATGTCTAAGTGCTTTGATTTTGTATCTGTTGCAGGTAACCCTGTGAGTGACACGGTTTGTGAGCATTGTCCTGCTGGACACTTCTCTGCAGGACACTCATCCACAGAGCCTTGCAGACCACATCGAAACTGCTCCAGTCATGGGCTGAAGACCCTCAGATGGGGGAGCTCCACTATGGACAGTGTTTGTAGTCAGGACAGGACAGCTGCAATGGACTGCTATCACCATCACACCCTGTGCCACACCGGTGAGTCCTCTATCTCTAGTGAATCAAAGCTAAAGGGTTAACATTTGTCACACTAACACTTGAAGCCATCATTTCTCAGTATATAGTTCTCTGTCAACAACATAAAAACTGACATTATTCTAGACATGTGGCCGTTTTTATTCCTCTAGGCAGGGGATTTCCTTGGTCAGGTTTGTTGTCCAGATTCCTTTCTTTTCCAACATTTTTGCGTGTTGGAAAACCAAGCCGAGAGAAAAGTAATCATTTGAATGGTGATGTTTGTGTATCCAATCGCATAATAAGCCATGCTGAATTCATTAGCCCCTTAACTGTCACATCCTCTATCTACAATAACAGCGGAAACTGGCTCAGTACATTTAAACTCGAGACAAGCTGCAGAGCCTTTGTTACTCACATTCACTGTGGCAAATGATGACAATTTAGCTGAACCAACAACCTCAAAAATGATGCTGGATTCTTACAGTCTGAGCAAATGTGTGGGAATTCATAGTAAAGACATTTCTGAGTTTTCTTATGATCTACATGGCCACAAATGTCTGAAACTAGTTAGCTGAGAAACCCATAGCTTTGATATCATTTGTCACTATCAAATGTGAACCAAATTTAAATAGCTACTACTTTGTTCTATGCGTTTGTGGGCTGATACACAAGTGGGGTATGTTTAGCAGCACACACTTTTTGTTTTACTTATTGTACCAGTTTTAGTTTGTTTTGCTTTAATTATAATAAACTAAGTGAAAAACAACAGCTTAATCTTAACGCACCATTCATCAGAACATGGGCAGATTGTTTTTAGTAGCATTAATTGTACATCTGCTCTGCACTTGTACAGAACATGTATATGTATGAATGTGCATTTCTTATTGATCAGAAGTAGATTTACACCATTCTGAGATGATTGCTTATAAAATAAATAAAATGTCACTACAAATGAAAGTAAATGAAATGTGATCATTAATGATTCACAGTTATTATTAATAAATGACTTGTATCTCATCTTTCACATAGACGTGACACTGTGTGAAGAAGCAGCATTCCAGTCTCTGGCCTCTCTGCGTCTCTCCTCTGTTCCTCTGGAGAGGATCCTGGAGCACCTGCCCGGGCGCAGAGTGGACCATAAAAGCTTAGAGCGTCTGAAGAAAGCATGCTCTCCTCAGCAGCAGGTCCTACAGCTGCTGCGCCTGTGGAGAGAGCAGAACAAGGACCAGAGCAAACTCAATGTCATTCAAGGTATGCTCAGCACACACAGGTTTGTACTGAGAGAGGGTGCTGCAGGTTAACATGCTGCTCTGTGTCCTAGGAGTAAACCTGTGAGAGGAAGTTCTCCCGCTGCACTGGGCTGAAGAACGTGACCCTGAATGACCTTGTGCAGATCAGGGACAGTCTCCCTGGCATCCGGGTCCCTCAAGATGATGTCCTGGCTGTGGTCCATACCTGCTCTCCACGGCAATTCCTTCTGCAGCTCCTTCACCACTGGAAGTCTCTCAACTATGAACTGGACATGGCCAAAGGGCTGAGCCACAGCCTGAGGGTCCTGCGCAGCCGGGGAGCGCCACGGCATCTGCTTAAAGGCCTCCGAAAA
This sequence comes from Boleophthalmus pectinirostris, assembly GCF_026225935.1. Taxonomy (NCBI): domain Eukaryota; kingdom Metazoa; phylum Chordata; class Actinopteri; order Gobiiformes; family Gobiidae; genus Boleophthalmus; species Boleophthalmus pectinirostris. Next base: position 23,743,355 of record NW_026571447.1, read on the forward strand.
ATCCGACAGATCATAGGAAAGACCTCAGCGCATAAGATATATGAGAAGATGTTCGTCAACATGCTGGATGACGAATCCTGTTTCAAAATCCACAAGCCTTTAAATGAATAACGATGTGAACATTTATCAGCAAGGGTTCAAAAGGTTGTCTTTTGGACCTAGCCTAGAAGACAATGGCACTCTCCTGGAGGACTGAGGAACTGCACAAGCATGATATAAATAATTATGTTTGTGTGTTTATGTGTTTAACACAGATATATATTCTAGGAACTTTGTTATTTTAAAAAGTGAAACCTCTATCCGTGCTTTTCTGTAAAATGGAATACATAAAAGAGGCAAATAATCAAATTTTATAAGAAAACTGAAAAAAAAGGAAAAAGGAAATTGAGATTTTTTGACTGGATTATGTGAAACATTAAAACTATTTAAGATGTAAATAGCACAATTTGTGAATAAATATGCAGCAGGTGTAATATAATTGCTTTCTCACTTAGAGAGAAAGGATTTGGTTTCATAATGAAAAGTTTTATATTATTCTACAGTCATTTCTTTGTGTTTGGTTTATGTTGGACTATTTGTAAATAAAGCCTATTTTTATATGTCTGTTTCTTGAATGTACAAAGGAGTGCAATTGTTTTATATTTAAAATAATTTTACTTTATATAAAGGGCTTGTTGTTTGAATACTGGATTACAAATGCTGCAAGTTTACGAAGTAATATTTGTTTATAGTTTGTATCACATTAATATGAATGTTGGGTTATGTAGATAAAGATGTACATATTGTGTGAGACACGGTCATTTCTAAGCTTTTGTACTTTCTGAGCATTTTATTAAAATGAAAAACAAAAATATCTGTGTTCTAGATGTGTCTGATTGATACAGTATTCATAATAATGAAAGTCAACACAAAATAATGCTATTTTTATGCCCCCAAGTAGTGAAAGTTTTCTTGACTTTTTACATAACACATAACATCCTCCTGGATATTGGCCAATGGAAATGTCCCAGTACCAGGCTTTAATACCTGGACCTAGACCTGTCAGTGTAAACCAGGTTTGTCAAACTGTGGCATGTGTACTTCTGGTAGTGTGTGAGGTGAGCTGTAATTTAAGTTGCCTGTTTGTTTTATTTAAAGACAAATGAACCCTTCTTTGGGTTGATCATTATTTAAAGGTACAGCATGTAACTTTCTGGAGGTGGAACTGCATGAAATCATACTTCAAAACATTCTCCATGGAAGCTTTATGAAGATTATAGTCAAAGGCAGAAGGTTATCACACTCGATGGTTTAATCCATTTAGGCCTGATATAGGCCAACTTTAGATGATTTAGGTGACAATGATCACAATGAATGGGCCTATTATTACAATAAAGCATAAAGGTAGATGGCGGACTCGTGGTTGTGTCAATCACAGTTTATTTCATAGAGCACTTCACACCAACACAGAGGAGACCATACTGCTTTATAGATGAGGGAGCATATAAAATAATGACTATAGAGCAACTGTAGGAGTAGTAGCAAACAAATACCCACACCCTATTATTTGGTCCTGTGAGTTCGACTATTGTCCACTAGAGGTCACTGATAATCTAACAAATACACAGGGTTCATTCTTCTCGTTTGACACTCGTACCCCGCCTCCTGCTGCCACGCCACGCCGCCCCGGCATCGCCAGCTCCCCGGCTGTCGCATCACCGCACAGGGAGGGGCTCCGGTCCCGACCATTGGCTGGCATTGGATTAGCCACAGATTTACGGGAGGGCCACGACCAGGGAGGATGAGCCGGAGCGGTAGTCTTTTCATTTCGCTCAGTAAGGGTTTCAAGATGATTTTAAGACAGAACTAGCGAGTTTCTTTATCTTCTTTGTGCGCGTTAAATTTGAAGAAACAAAGAGGTGGCGATGCGCGCACACGGAGAAAGCCTGATCGGACTGAAGGAGTGGAGCATGTAACCGTGAGCAGAAACCCACCTGACACTTGCCTCAGCTCCTCGCTCTTCACCGTGGAGGCTGCTCTGTGTGTGCTCTGAACCTCTTTTGCAGTTTGGGATTTTATCTTTTGGAAAATGGCCGAGGAAGTGTCAGAAGTCCCCAAAGAACTCGTGGGTAAGTCAAAACATGCAATTTGAAACCATGTGTGTCTCCTGCTGCAATTACTGTCCCTGTGGTAGTTTGAATAGTGTACACTGTGCGGAGATGAACCTCATTCATAAAATACTGCGTTACTAGAAGAACAATGCTGTTGCTCATGGATGCTCACTGCTGCTACCTTGGATAGACTTTCTTTGTGCGCTTGAATGGGTCATGTATTTCTTGTAATTTCTGATTTGTTAATATTTTGGAAAAGCAGTTGAAGCACTTACTCTGTTTTGGACCCACCACAGAACTGAAGTCATTGCTATGGTCTGGAGTCTATATTAGGAGAAAATCCAAATAGTTTACGTGACACAGTGCAGCCAGTCATTCCCAAGTGCAAATAACTTTCAGTGATTTTTTTCCCCCCACAAAGTCTATAGGAGTCCCTTTACTGGTGTTTGTTTTAGTGTTATTTGTATTGCTTGTAGACATACCCGGATCACCTCAGGCTGTTAAGCTCACACTGACACTTTGTTTGGGTAAAATAGTTCTGGTTATGACACCTCAGTGCAATGTTGAACAAACTGTTACTCTTGACCACCTTGTATCCTTCTTTAAATACTGCAACATGACAAGCTGTATATTGTGAATTTCTGTTGTGATCAATAAAATATCTATCTAAAGTAAAAAAGTGCACCTTCAGTGAATGAGCAACAGAATATGTATAGTGTGTATAGTGTGCTGTTTTTTGTCATGTTTTTTATTTTATTTTAAATAGGGGAATCCCTGGTAGGAAGGAAAGTAGAACACTAAGCAATGTCACATGATGTCTGACTGCACTACTAGGTCTAAAGATCCCCCTGTCTATGATTCAGCATCACGTTATACTGGACTACAAACATTTCCAGTCATTTGAGGACATGGAAAAACAGACCTCAGACCTGTCCAAACAGTCAATACTACAGACTTTTTTCTACATCTTAACAACAACAGATTCAAATATATGAGTCATATCTTTGTAGTTGTTTGCAAATTTCTCAGATTTCTGATGTTGGACTTTGATACAGCATAAAGACCAATCGTAGACTTTTCTGTAATCTTGATTATCGCAGTCAGTAAACAGCAGTCACTTTATTGGCTTGTAAATTTTGATAGTTTGTTTGAGCTTTATGAGGCCATAAGACTCTATTACCCCACCCTGCATATGTGCCTGCTGAAGTCAACCTCCACTGACGGCCACAGCACTTGGCACATGGTCTACTGCCAGTGGAAGTACCACTTGTGTCATACCACCTAATTAGCAGTTGGGAATGGGCAAAAGGCTATAAAAGTAACTTGTAATGTGCCATGGGTAATATTAAGCAGGTCTTAAAAACATTGGATATTTCCATATTTTACTTATAACAAAACTTAATATATTTTGTGAATTGTACATATACAGCTAAAGTTCGTAATAATAAGTAGTTTTGCTACTTATTTAGAATTTAATATTACCATTTATATATATTTTTTACTCTTTGTTATTTATATTGTGATGTGTGAGCTACTTTGTCCAAATAATTTCCCTTGTGGATCAATAAAGTTTGTCTATGTCTAAGTCTAAGTCTTAGACTTTTGAAAACATGTTTTAAATGCATGTTATTCCTGCATTAAGCATGTCTGCAGTCATAATAGTAAAAAAGTAGAAAAATTGCAATTTTGCTCTTTCCCAAATTACTCAGCCCTAGTTTGACCCACTCAGACTTTGAGGTGTGTAGGGGGTTATGCTGCATGACTTCAGAAACAGTCTGCTCCTGTTGTGAGCGCAGACAGACTCAGCTGCTGCGTGGAGAGGCGGCTGACCCACTTCTGTGCCATAAGCCTGGAGTGTGTGGAGGGTTTCTGTGGGCGTGTACAATCAATCTGAACAGCAACACCAACTTAGTATGCCCATAAATATAGCTGGCAAATGTTGTATGATTTATTATATTCTGAACTGTATTCTCTTCTAAATATATTTTTAGTTAGGTGAAATATGATTAACCAATATTATTTGCACCGACTACAGTTGGCATAAGTAGTTACTAGTGTGGTTAGGGCTGGATGATATGGTTGTGGCTATATCAAAATCTCAATCTGCCATAATATACTTTTTGTGATATTGTCATATTGTGATTGAGTGCTTCTGTTTAATGCACCTGTATGCTCAAATGTTTCTCTTCTGTAGTATATTCTTGTAGAATACCTCAAAGACTTCCACATTTCTCCTCTAAACAAGATGCTTTATTTGGGCCCATGTTCTGACAAATGTGCTATGATTCAGAATACTGTTCCTTTGGCCTGTATGCTGGTTTCTAATGGTGATTTTGTTGTGTGTTTGAGCAGACAGTGTGAGGGATGCAGTTGGGAGGAAGGTGAAGCTGTCACTGAGGAGGAGAGTCAAACTGGAGATCAAAGGAGACAAGACGGAGAACCGGGTCCTGGTGAGTCTGCCTCAGTCTCTCCAGACTTCATTATAGAGAACTATTCACTTCTATATGTTTCAGCCAAGTCTGTGCACCCCTCACCACTTCAAAGGTGTTATGGTTTTAACCTCAGTAACCTGTCACACTGCAATTATGGACTGATGCATCACTAGGCGTCTCACGATAACAAATTTTGAAGTTCGATATATTGCTAAGTAAATATAGACGATAAACGATAATATTGAAACCACTGACACAATAAGCCTAAAACAGATTTAAACTACAAAAACATATTCTAAAGCTTTAACATAGCAGAATGAAACACTTTAGTGATTAGTTTGTATCTACAATAAGTCATATAAGTTATTAATTCAACAATTTACATCCAAAATAACCAGTAGTGTAAAGAAAATGTACCTACAATAAAGACTGATGGTAATTATCGTGACAGGCCTATGCATCACCATCAACCACAAAAATCTGCAGTATCTTCCCAAATTCAGATTGCACTGTACAGTATATAGTCTTATAAAACATTGGAGTTCTTACTTTATCATGTGGTTTGATTTTTCATGAAAAAATCAATAGATTTTACATGCATTTTTTACTGTTCGCCCTTTATGGGATTTTATGGTTGGATGGATTGCAATGAAACGTTTAGAGTTTTTATGTGTTCTGTGAAATAACATTTTAACATCTCAATAACATGTATAACAAGTGTATAATTGTATTCAAAGTCTTAAGTATTTTAAGACAATCCGAAAGGGTGTTTTATTTTTGGAACAGTTGGACAAACCGCTGAAGATCAATAAATGATTGACATGAACATGAAATATAATTAAACACTAAATAATTAAAACCTGGTTAGCCATTAAAACAACACACTCTGTGCAAATTCAAAAAACTAAACATAGCGGAGCAAGAACAGCCTGTAAATTAGTGCCTGGGCAAGGACCATAAAGTTTTATAGTGGAATCAGAAAGTTGTGATTAGGACGTGAGAACTTGAATACTGTGACTAAAGACTGAATATAGAGGGGGTTTCTACAAGTCCCAGTAGATTTTAATGTCAGTACCCTCCTGTCTTTAACAGCTTTGGAGATGTTTTCAAAAGCCCAGGGCATAACTGTCTGCACAAAGGATTTCATTATTGTGGAAACATTGTTAGTCGCCATAGAGTAAGCGTGAGTCAGACTGATGGGAGTCTGAATGATCAAACTGGCAAACACATTATCCTGTACTACTTACTAAATACCATGGAGTCATGCTGAGGTGAGGAGCTTCCGGCGAGTGATTTTAATTTTAGATGAATTGCTCTTGTCACTTTAGTTTTTAAGCGCAGCGTGATCTCTTAAAATGACTTGTGTAGTTAAATTCAATTTTTTGTTTTGTCTGACTTGACCAAAGTGAGTGATAGAAGCTGGGAAATGAGCGAGCCAAAAGATTTTGTTAAAAAAGTGCTTTATTTTCTCTTTGTCTTTTGTTCACCATTGACCAGTGTTGTCATGATACCAATATTTAACAAAATTTTGATACTTTATACCAATTTTGATTAAACAATGATGATAAAGACACTATTTTTATATAACAGAAGACAATTTTCAACACAAACCATTTATTTTTAGTATAATTAATATTGTACTAAACAACTAAATTTGTTTTACTTTCGGATACATGTGTGCTGCATGCTCCTTCCTGTTACAAGCCTTTTTGTTTATCCAGGCCTGGAAGTGTCACAAAGGCTACGACAGCTCATGACCCATTTGGCTGGATTAGTTACATGAAAAACAAAGAGAGTCAAAATCTGTGCACTGCTTGTTCTGGGAATATGATAAGACTTTGCCACATTGTGGAGGCTTGGGACACAGGGACCCAGTGTGTACTCACAAATCAGTGGCAGAACAATGCAGAGCAGTGGGAGTCAGTGCTGGGAATTCCAGTGGAGTGCTTCTTTCTGGTATTTCTTCCACAGAATGACTCGGTGAGTTTGTGTCAACGCTCTACTTGACCACACCGAACAAATACACCACTGTTGGCTGCTGCGTGGAAAACTGCACTGGAGAAAATCAATTATGACTGAATTAGCCTCAAGAAAAACAACATTTCATAAAGGAGACAGCAATGTTAAAGGTCAAAAATATAGTCAAGATTAACAGTAACATAAGATATCAAACATTAGCATTATCAGCAGCAAGTGTAATGTTTGAGCTTTTTGGTCCAAAGCCTGTTGGAGATTGTAATGAAAGAATACATTTAGCACAGAGGAGAAAGCTTATAATGTCAGTTTATGACGAGGAAACATCGTTGCAATGTGGTTAAAAGTTCATAAAAGTGTATTTTACATAATGTTTAGCATCACACTGATCATGAATGCTCACAAAAAGGCAACCACTTATTACAAATGTGCCCTTTTGCCACATTTTAAAGACAATACACACTAATTTTGCATATCTCAAAAATAACATTTGTGTATCTGCCACCTCTACCTTTTTTGTTTATCGATGTTCTATTGGCATTTACCAGTTATTATCATTAACATATAAAACTGAATAATTTACTGTAGATTTAAGATCAGTCAAGAGTGTGAAGTGTGACACATAGTAGGCCTTTCTATTTCCCTGTCACACATGTTAACTCCTTTCCTGCCAAACGTTTGCTCTTTGACTGGAGCTCTACATGCCTCAGGCTCCACTTAAGCTCTGACGCTTCACAGATCCAGTCTTCTGCTGCTTTGAAGAAGACAAGGCTAATAACATCCTCCCATCAGACACACCACGGGGAGGAGGTATGGAGAAGAAGAGATTTTTTATTCATCAAAAATAAATGCTCATATCAAATGCTCATGTGCATGGGGTTGTCAATAAACTGATACCCATGGATACAAATCACTTCTAAAAGCAGTAACTAGATGCTCATTTGAACAAGTATTGATACTGAAGAAATTGCAGAAAGAGACTATTTTTTGTTGATCTATGTATAGTTTTTGGAGAATATTGTTTTTTATCCAAAGTTAGAATAAAACCACATTCAAAGAGTCTCTTGTTTATTGGTGTGTTACCAATATCAGTAGCTGAAAATGTCCTTGATATTGAAAATAAAATTTTGGTATCATGAAAAGACTGCTGTGATAGAAAGCTATTGTCTACAATTATATTTATTTATTATATTTTCTATATGATGAACCAAAGTTATTATACTTGCCATTACAATTCATTTACATAAACTAAGTTATAATTCTCAACAAACCTGTAGCCTTTGCCTTTCTTTGTGGCACAGGAAGTTGCTATTTATTGTTGAGATGACTAAGCCTATCTTTGTGGCCACCTAAATCAAACAAAGCAACATATTTATATTTAAACTTGAGGTTAGGAGCCTGCCTTTGGTCTTTGATGCAGTTTGTTACTTTAGCACTGGTTGTGAAGCTACAAAAAAGCATGACGTTATTTAACAACTTTATTGCATCTTTTTTTGCATACTCTTGTATGTATTGTACGAAACAATACTGGCTTGTGTGCATTGCTTTTTTGTTCATCTGCTTGTTTGGCTAGAGATTGGTGAACCTTAGAGAACCTGCTCTAACATGACTTTGGAGATTAAAAAATATTTAGTGAGCCTGTCTCCTTTTACACATGACCTGCTTTGCATTTATGTTGGACATTACATCCGCATGATGTCTAGGGATAATTTTGTTGCAGTGGTATGAGCCCAGTCAATGATAGTAGAACCTAAAGTATATTTGTTTTAAACTTATAATAACTCATATTTCAATTTTTTCTTTAAAAAAGCTGTGCAAATGATCTCATTTTGATTGAGATCGATTTATTATCAATGGTCATCTGTCAATAAAGCGTATAGTAGGAACTTTTGGAGTTTAGACTTTGAAAGAAGATATATTTTAATATTTTTTGGCTAAATGGCAATGATTAAAAGTTTGCTTCTTCCTTGCTTCTTCTATGCACACTTTCACAGAAGCACATACTTGACCCTGGCTGCTATCACTGATTATATCGCTGTCCGTATTATTCGTGTCACTTTCTCAGATTGAAGTCGACAAAATGACCCCAAATAATTAACTTTTCAACCTCTTGCTGTGAATTTGCAACCTATCACCAAATCATCTAATGGAAAATTGTCCCCTGGCTGAATTTTGTTAGGGTAAATGGACTTCCCCAGAGAGAAGTTTCTAGGCATCAGCTCAGAGCCCTGCTCCCTGTCATTCATCTTCATTATTCTATAGGTCAGGGTCATTGTCACTCAGAGTCTCGGTAATAGAATTGACCAGTGGTTGTCTGTTTTTGTTTTTGTTTTTTGTTTTGTTTTGTTTTTTTCAGTATTTTACCTTTTGAACCCGGTTATGTCCATTAGCTATTGGTCAAACCTGTATTTACGTGAATCATAAAACTGTGGTCTTGCTATAGTGGGAATGGCAAGGCACTGTGCGGTCACTACTACTGCCTTATTGAATTCGGGTTTTGGGGTCACAGACACATCCATTATTGATTGCTGTTAATGACATTTGTAAACCGCTGGTACAAAACCAATGTGGCGTCTATGATAATGGTTAAAACTATAAATCTTTAGTGACAAAAGCCGAGAGGAGATGTATGGGTTTGCTCTATATTTTGCTGTGGAGTCATGATAACGCATTTTGAAGCACTATATATTGCTACAGAGAGATACTGCGATAAATGATAATACTGAAACTATTTTTGCCACTAGCACAGTAACAATAATGCAAGATAATCCCAGTAAATAAATGCTTAGATGGACAGTACCATTTTAAAAACCTGAACTGCAACAAATGAATAGCAGAATGAACGAGTGAAGTTATTTTTTCAAATCTTTTCATATTTTATAGCAAAAATATCACAAAACTACCCACTTTTACAAAGAAACTGTACCTACGAAACATATAGGACCCTAAAATATACTGACTCTGGTATCATTTATTGAACAGTAAGTCGATATAGTAATTATTGTGACAGGTCTATGTGGAGCATGTATTGCATTGTATATGGTGTGCTCTCTGATTCAGTGAGTGACAGTGGCTGGGACAAGCAGCAATTTTGCAGTGAAATGACCAGAGTGACTTTAGGGCAGTGCTGTCATATGTGCTTGCTGCATGGCTGGTTTTCATGTTACTGCGTTTAATGGTGTGGCACAGTTTTTCTATTACAGCCATATGCAAACCCCTAGCTCAGATTTATATCATATCTTTAATAACCTTTTTATTGTCTGCTTGCTATGCAGTTGCACGTATCGCAAATAAAAAGTGCAGCCATTTTCAATTTGACATTTTTTTTTCTACTAAGTAATTTAAGAATACTTGTCTATACTAGGGATGTGCAAAAATAATGAAATATGGGTATTTTGTGATACCAAATTTGGTGATACAGTATTTTTTAGTGTCTTGTTATATGACGACACTATCATTTTGTTGCTTATTTAGTGGAAGGAAACTTGTTTATGCAATACACTTGACATATTCACTGTTTTAATGATTAAAATGGGTGTATTTCACATCAAGTATGCAGGTTGTGGTTTAACAAAGAAATACAGTTGTTAAAATGTATTTGGTTCTTAAAAAACACAATATATCATGTGTAAAATATGTATGTTATGGTGATAATGCCATGTATCCTGTATCATGAGGGACTCGGTGATTCTCAGCCCTAGTCTGTCCATCTAGGTATCCAAAAGTGTGTAAAAACCCGATATAATGCACCACTTCTTTTAAAATGTATACATGTAAAAACCACAACCCATAATATATTTTTGTAAGATATGGTCTTGCAATGTGTCCTATTGTACTCATTGTTTGAGTTTTGCTTTTGCGTGCTGAGGTAAGCTGTATTTTTTTTTTGCTGGTTTCAAGTCCCATAAAGTGGCCGCTGGTGCAGAGGAAATGCCCGCCCCGTATCCACCCTGGTCACTTTGTAGTGGGCTTTGTGAGCAGTCAAGTGCATCTGCTTTTCATCAGGGCTTATCAGGAAATAATTTAGCTGAAAAAATAAAGAAAAGGGTGATACTGATACCATTTACTGGACCTAAGCAGTTTCAATATATTTTAGATATGATTTCTAATGTGACATGGAATACGCATTTACTTAAGCGCAATCATCTGTTTAAAAATCCAGTTTATTTGAGCTGCATCATTTCTTCTTTCATCCTTTAGCTTTGATACATAATTGTTATCCTAAGAATACCTTTTTATTAGAGCCCAGCCAACAATCCCTTGTGATCTTAACCAGAATGACTTCATTTTATCATTGACACTGGCAGTACAAGCAGTGGGCAGTGCCAATACCAGCCCAGACCAAAGCAAACCTCTCCCCCTCCCATCTGTGCTCAGCCTTTGTCTCTGTCATTCCTTTCTTCCCAGTGTGCCTCGTCACCTGGAGCCTATTGGAAAAAGGTTCAATTTGTTGTGGAGAGCAGTTATCTTCGGGGTTGGATGGAAAAAGTACTCATAGTAATGCCACAATCTCTAATATTGTGAGAAACACTGAGAGTATAGAAGTATTGACTCCATAAAAACAATACGTGAATTAGTTTTCCTTAACACACATTAAGACCTGATTTATTATGAAACTTTTTTGTTATTCTGATTTACATACAGGTATTCAAAAATATCCATGAGTTACAGTTATGCTGAACACCGTTCACATATCAATGAACAATTCAAAAAAAGTACTCAAAATGCTCCTATAAACAAGAACATGGCACTTAAAAGAGTAGTCGTGATTAAATTGTGTTGCTTCTAAAACGTTAGTATGCAGAATATTATCTTTTAAAACATATACAGAATACCTCCGTTTGCATCCATAAATAAAATTTATTATAAAATCTATGTAAATTATAGTAAGACAATGGGCACATAAATATTATAAGCCTCACTCACCCATTCTTACTTTTCTTTTCATTCAGTTTGTAAACACATCTCACTTTTTAAACCATCCATGTTTGTTTTTCCCTTCTGTATTGATTTTTTTCATTTCAAAATACTGCCTTCTTGGCATAGCTCTACTCATACGCCTCTACACTATTGTGCTGTTTGGCATGCTGATGAATAAACCAAGCTCTTCGTCTTATCTGTAAGTGAAACGCACACAGGGTTTTAGGACAACCTGCAGTGGGACAATGGCCTTCTGGGATCCCCCTCAATCACCCCTGACAAGAGTAACCAGCTCGTAAAAGCCCAGATCTGTATCCAATATTACAGAGGTCCTGCCAATGTGCGCTGTTATAATCTGTAGCGTTTAAACCTGGCAACCCTTGAATCCCCAGCTAACCCCACATATGTTAGGCTTGGTTTTGGTAAATGGATGTATTTAGTATGGTAGGCAAGCAGCAATACACAACCTAAAATGGAAAATTTGATAATATAATATAATGTGAGTAGGACCCATCTGATCTATGTATAAACATATACATATATATATATATATATAAAAAATTATAAATAAATAATATGGATATATGGATCTATTTTGAGATATAACGTGCACATCTTCAATGATGGATAAAGTCAAAAATTATTGCTAATCTAATTCAAAATTTGCAAATATTTGAATGCTTTTATTGTTTTTAACATACGTGAAAATTGTGGTTGTAATTGCCCATGCACAGTCTTCAAGTTTTGGTTTGGCAACTTAAAAATGAATGTAAAAACGGCACCTTGTTATCAAAAGACTGACTGTTGTGATTGTTGAATGTAATTTTGTAGATTATATTGTTTGCATACTGCTTTGTGAAGATTTTTTTTTTCTTTTACAATACTGTATAACTTATGGTCATAAAGGCTGCAACATCAAGCCGGCATGTCCCCGTGTGATGCCATGAGGAAGAGCATTTTCCTCCTCCATGCCACCACTCAGTCTGCTGCAGCTGTGGTCTGATTACGGCGACCAATCACACGCGTTCAGGAAGTGCCACTGTTGGCCTGCCTTTGTTCCTCTCCACGCTCCTCTCCTCAGCAGTAAAACCCATAATGACAAGCATGGCAGTGATAAAAGGAAATTGATGTCTCTTTTTAATGCTGTCCTCCGCTACTGGCACAATGTGAAAGGGCATCGCTGTGTAAATTAGAGATTCAACACTGTATCCCAAAAATCTACCAGGATTCTGTATTTCATTGTGTTTTGTTCTTTTGAGGTATGGTATCTGCTGCCACTCCACCTCTTAGCTATAAAATGTATATGCAGATAGGAATTGATATTAAAACTAATATAGACTATAGATACTCATTTGAACAAGTATCAATCCTGGGGAAAAAATACATAAATAGGAAGCAACTGGACCTTTGCGGAATGTTTTTTCTTTAGTCTTTATCTTTTATCAGTACTATATCAGACTACATGGTAAAAATAAGATACTACGATTAATTTTGATTGAAAATTACTGTCTATTGTTGAACTGGTACCAAAATCACTACTGAGCACTGAACATTTTCTTGGTATCGAAATGGAGTTTCAAATTTTAGCATTGTGACACACTATTCTTACATAATATTGCATTTTCTTGCTGGACAATTTTGTATATATGTCCCACACTACATTTTTAAGTACAAATTGTGCAGTGATTTTTGCGCACTGGAAGGCTGCAGTCGAGACCTCAGCTGCCATGTCAGCAGCTTGTAGTGGCTGTAGAAAATCAATTTATTGTAGAACAGATTACTACAAGCCTGGCTTCAGATATGCACCTTAAATGTTCTGTCATATGCTTTATACATTTTTACAGTTACCCCTCAAATCTGGAAGACATTTGCAATTGGTTTATATTTATTTTATCTATTTTATATTATTTATCTATTTTATGTTAATATATGAATTAAAGACTGAATGTTATAACAGGGGAAATTAGTTTGTTGATGCAAATTGTGAATGAATGATTTTTTTCTTTGAGCCTAACAATGCTGAGGAGGGCATATGGCATTGTTCCATATTGGTCTATTGAGCTGCTGTCTGGGAACTCTTGCCTCTCTGTTGCACCATCCATAAACAATTCACGTAGACTGGAGAATTACATGTTGTCAGCAGTGAACAATTTATTTGACACATTTCTGTTCTCAAATGCAGGGTAAATTAGCATAACTGAGCTGCAAGAATTTGTTTCATTACATCATTAGAATGTTTATTTTTATAGCCAAACCACAACCTTTTTCACAACAGCCGGAAGTGCCTCAATGTAGGGCAAATGTCACTTGCGTTAATGCTTTTCTATGGCAAAATATCTGTGGTAATGTCTTGTGTACCACCAGCTTCATAAATTTGCCCCATCACCAAATCTTCCATGAAGAATTTATCCACAACTATCAAGGTAAGAAAGATGAAAATGTAAAGACTAACTATGACAAGCAATAGTGAAGTACTCCTGAGCAAAACTAACATTATGGTCAAGAATAAAACATAAGTAATGAGTAATTCGTTAATAAGTAAATTGCAAATTGATTCTACACTTAAAATTAAAAATCGATGATGATCATGATGTCGATATTAGCATAGATGGAGAGATGTGTGTAGTTTGTTCACAGATTACATATCAAGCATTTAAACTGCATAAATGTCTCTATCTATGCTAATATCAACATCATGAAATCGAGTTTTAATTTCGAATGTAGAATCAGTCTGAGTTAACAAGTTATTTATGTTTTATTCATGACCATAATAAAATAGTTAGTTTTGCTCAGGAGTAGTTCACTAATGCTAGTCATTGTTAGCCTTTACATTTTTGTCTTTCTTACCTTGATAGTTGTGGATAAATTCTTCATGGACAGAATATTCCCTTTGTGGACTTTATTGGATGAAGATTTGGTGATGGGTAGGCAGATTTATACATCTGGTGGAAAATGCGCGACACATTTCCACAGATATTTTGCCATAGAAAAGCATAAGTGAAGTTTACCCTACACCATGGCACTTCCGGCTGTTGTGAAAAAGGTCTGTTGGTAGGGCATATTCTAAAGCAGGCATTTGCAAACTGTTTACACAAATTCCTCTTAAAGAAAATATTAAACTTTACACGTTCTGCTAAAATAATTATCAAATTAAATAACCATCAAAGAATAGAAATAAGTGCTTCAGGAAAAATGGCTGTAAACTGCTGATCCCACAACATGTTGATCTGAACAAAGATATGGTCATCTCTGAATTGAATTGGACATAGATGAAATAGCTTCCAAACACTTTGCCTTCATTAGTATGTGGTCTGTGATTGGATTTAAGCTGTGGCTCCTTATCAGCAAAACAGCACTTACAATCTATTAAGTCATTGCTCTTCTCCTGCAGCCTCTCTGTGGTCCACCAACCAATTGATCTCTATGCAGCGCTATATTCTTTTTCCTGTATATCCTGTTCTTAATTCTTGTCTTATTTATAAATATTTGCTCTATACCTAAAAATACCTTCTTTCCATTGGTGTATGCTGACAGCCAGATCATTGTTAGTCTTTTATACTACACACAAGTAGCATCTGTATTTATGCTTCTCAACCCTATAGTACTTATTATTACAATGTTGTCCGTTACTTTGCCATTAAAACCCACAAATAACGGAAAGTAACAAAGCATGTCTGATATGAATAGTTTTAACTTAACTATTTTCAATGAATCTTCTCGAGGGTCAATGCTGGTTTTCATAAAATAACACTGGGTGAGCGGTTCCTTGACGCTTTGAGTGCCTTGAAGGTAGAAAAGCGCTATAGAAAAATATGACTATTTACTATTTACAGTATTGCCATTGCCCAAAATCGATCTGATCTGTATTTTAAATGTCAGTGTCTTCAAACGTAGAATTTCCAAGCCCAATATTCCCACAGCAGTAGCAATATTGTGAGTGATGGGTCCTGTGGAGTGTGAATGCGCCTTGAGATGGTTGAAGAAAGCCTTTTTTTCAGATCGGTATTTCCTCTCCGACTCAGTGGTTACAGATAAAACATTGTCCAGTTGCTTGTGGCAGGGATACAGAGTCAAGTCAACACCACTGTGATTGCTTTGAGGTGAAAAACTCATTGGCATAGGTCCACAGCATTACTTTTATGAGTGACTGAGCGTCCATCAGTTTATACAGTGTGTGCAGCATGGGCCGGCTGTTACCATGGTTACCACTGTCTGTCTCAATGGTTGTTCATGTGGGGAAATAAAATGGGGAAAGAGGGATTGGCAGAAATATAAAAGTTTGGACATTGATTTGTTGAATAAATTGAACACTACTGCATTTTTATTATGCCAGTGCATGCAGACTTTTTAATGTTGAAACTCTTCTTTTTTGTCAAAATGTAGATAACATCTATCTGTAAACTTGGACTACCTCTCACTTTAACCTGTTCTATAAATAAGGAAAGTAAGATAACTAATTCTAATATAATATTTTAATGTACACTTTACATTTTGCGGCCACTCTATCTAATTGTCCCAGTCTCAAGAATATATAAATAGATGATTGTGTTGTTAGCGAATCTGTCTGATGTGAATCCTATGCCAAATCAATACGCAAACGACTGCAAGCTTGGAAGTTAATGCAGCATTTGCTAAGGCGACCCCAGATGGAAAAAAACAAAATGAAAGGCGTTATATTTAATGTCTGATCTGGCAGAGTACTTTCAAACAGATAATATATAGCACTTAACTTTCCTTAACACTTACAAATGTATCACTAATCTCTATCTCTGTATGTCTGTAATTCTGAGACCCCTAGCAGATGTCCAGTTAGTGTTCGGAGCCATGATGTACCCATCATGCCATCTGGTTGTCCCAAACAAGCTGGGGGCAATATGGTGGTCATGTGAAACTCTGGCTCAAAGTAAAGCCCTCGGCCTGAACTCAAAGAGAGAGAGAGAGCGCGGAAGGAGGGAGCGAGGAGAGGGAGGGAGGAAGCAAGAAAGAAACCAAAGTGGAGGGGCGGGGTGATGGATTTGTGGGATGTAATGTCCTCTCCAAAAAGCACAAAGAAAGACAACTCTAGAAAACTCATTAACGTAATTGCAATACAGTCAATGTTGAGTCATAGAAGATAAATCAAAATTTCTGTTGAATGCTACAAAAACAGATAATGAGCTTAATATAATCAAATGAAAAGTATATTGTTAAGTTGTTTAAAGGTCCTATATTACACAAAATGGATTCTTGTGAGCTTTAAGACATGTTAAAAGGTTGTCACGTCCTCAAAAACATGCCTGGAGTTATGTGTTGTTTCATTCACACATGTTTGCGTAATCCGTTTATTATTAGTCTGTCTCCAATCTCAGAATGTTCCGTTCCACTTTGTGATGTGACGTAGTGGTAGTTTTCAGGTTAACAGCTACCTTTTACTCAGCCTAAATAAGCAGGGTTTGTGTGCTAAATGTGTGAATGAAACAAACCATATTTCCAGGTATGTTTTTGATGAGGAAACAACATTAGAATACAGATCGGAAAATGGCGTAGGCTCTTTAATAGGCTCTTTAAATCGTGTGTTACAGTCATACAATTTCTTAACCTGTGAAGCTGCCTGCTACAAAAACCTGAACCATCTCTTTGCTTGTTGCTCTGTAGTGGAGGTTATGCGTGGTCACTCAGCGCTGTCTGTCTGTGTCTATCACATCAAAGCCCTCGCATGCACAGGAGCCTACCCGGGGCTGTCAGAGTCTGCTAGTCCATCTTTTTTATTTATTGAGCCTACACTACATTTATAAATAAAATCAGTTTTAGATGCTGTTTGATCTGACTTCACATGGTTTTGTGCATTTGGGATGCATTAAGTTTCGGCCTTAATATTTTATTCCTTCAGGTAATAATTTTGGTCAGTATATATTTTTTGTAGACCAGATCATCTTGTATACATAGTGTGTGTTTATTTTTTACCTTTTGACTTGTCCTCAGTTTTACTTTGACTGCCTGTTGTACTAAAGATGTTTTGTTGTTGTATTGTGCTATTTAAAATTATTTGATATTCATTCTTTAACTTGCAAAAGTCTAGCAAAATTATAGTAAAAGTAAAAGTTTCTAAGTATGTGCAATCTCTGTTCTACCAGTTCTATCTAGTTTCGAAAAATAACAGTGATATTTCTGACAAGCATTGTCACTGCAGCTCTAATTCTTGGGTATGTCCAAAAATAGCTTTAGCTGTCAGCCTTAAACCACAGGAAGCTCAATATTCTGACAATTAAACCAGCCAATTGACCTTTCTGAATTTGATAGTTTCCTACCTCTGTCTTGGAAGAAAACCTTTTGCAGTGCCATGTGACTCAATCATGCATGCTCTCTAAAAAAAAAAAACTCTCTAAAACTTTGTCATCTTTGTGTTTTTATATTTTGTATTTGAATGTTTATTACATCCATCTTTGTCAATTTAAAAAAAATTTGTGGTTGCATGTCTCATTGTCATATGTCTTTCATGTCGTTGAGTCAACCTGAGTCCTCCGGTCTCCTTTGTTTTCCTTGTTTCTTGGTTCAGACTGGTGTATATTTACAGCACTGTGTACTTATGCTACATGCTCATTATTCTTTCTGATCTCTCACAGGCACTGGCATCTCACAGAGTGTACCTCTTGACGGCTCGTGTTCCCGCTAAGGTAAGCATCACATTTAAACCTATTTGGTCCCAGTTTAAGTACTGTGTCTGTGGCTGACTGAGTTTAAAATATCAGCTATTTTGTAAGCGGAAAATTACATACTTTGTCCAATGCTTTTTATACCCCCAAATGCTGGTCTAATGTGTCACAGATGGGAATTCTTTTGCACATTGCGAGGTATTGAACATCTGTTGTCACATATAGCACCAAAACCACAGTATTTAACATACAGAGTAGTTCTTGGGCACATTTTTTTAAATTTGTACACAAGTACTACATGGAGTACAATGATAGCCTAAACTGCTGTGATTATGGTGACAGTTTTTCAGAATTTAGCTGAAACATTGGGTTCATGTGATCTCACAACATTCTTAACTTAACTGAGGTGGAGGGCAGGTCAGAATGCTCTGGTAAAAGTGTTATTTTCAAAGTGGTTGTCCTAGTTTGTGATTAATGCCTGTTTATTTACTGGTCCTATCCACATGAAACAAAAACTGGCACAAAGTTCAACATGTTTTCTGTCAGGAAATATGAACTAAGGCAGAAATGAGTGCTAAAAGTTACACTGGACTGAAGGATTGAATAAATGTGCTAGTTAACTGTACTGCTTCATTGGCTTTAATCCCCTGTGGCGTTAAACAGAAAAGTGAACGCAACGATCTAAATGAAAAAGTAATTTGCACAAGTGTAGAAGTCCACAATATCTTTTGTCT
Source organism: Boleophthalmus pectinirostris (assembly GCF_026225935.1). Lineage (NCBI taxonomy): Eukaryota > Metazoa > Chordata > Actinopteri > Gobiiformes > Gobiidae > Boleophthalmus > Boleophthalmus pectinirostris. The sequence goes on from NW_026571447.1 coordinate 23,762,137, forward strand.
GTTTCACATTATTAAATTTGGTGCTGTGCCATTCAAACAGCTTCATTTCCAAGTCAATAACAGGCCCCTGGGGAAGTTTTAGGTGATTGATTAGAAGCTTAAAAGTGATTTATGGATTTATTGGAGGCCACAGAGAGTGCTCCACTGGCCCTCTTTCTCCTGTCACCAGTTTTCTATGTACTGAGTATGTTTGTTTAGCTGTGTTCAAGTGTTGTTAAGAAGAATCCCCTTGTGACTACAGTCAGATTAGCATCTGTCCTACCTCAGTGTGGCCTCTGTACTCTGCCAACCTCCTCTCTGCACTACCGTTTTATACTTGCCTTTTTTTGTTCATGGAATATTCCAGTTCTGAAAGATTTGTGAGCACAACCCATGTATCTTTCCCCATAATATTTCCTCTTTTGGCAGATTTACAGAACTCATGGTTTCTCCATTGCCTCAACTGAACCTATTTATATTGGTAGTTCATCTTCGGTCTCATGTTTATTGAAAAGTTCGGTTATGCTTAACCGTCATATTAACAAAAGACTCAATGGTTCTTGTGTCTTTATATAAACAGTATTAATAATCAGTAGTAATTTGTACACTCTTACCCCCTCTTTCTATATCCCTGCCCACTGCTCTGTACTTAAAGCTGTACTTTGTAACTTTTTGGTTGGGGGTTCATTACATGCTTGTTTCCATGGACATGTCATTGCTTTGCCTGGAATATTCCACAGTATGACATTAAACAACTCAATCTTACATTTATTAAATTACAAATGATTTTAAAGCTAAAAAATACCTAGAAAAACAGGCACTCCGACTGTGAGCAGGTGTCACCTCTCCACAGATCTGACCTGTAACTTGGTCTGGTTTGATCTCCGTGAAGATACAAAGGTTTAATACCATACTGTGAAACATTCCAGACAAAGCAAGCAATAATGTCTCTTCTTAAATGCCACATAACTTTTGTTTCAACAATAAAAACACAGAAATTAAAATGTATCAATGCCACACAGGGTCTGTCGTCTCCAATTTTGAACAGGAAGTCAATGGGCTATTTCTGTTATTAAGCTGTTTCAGATCAATATTGCTGTTTTACGATTAACAAAATGGAGATCTGTCTTCTTTATACAGGCTGACTGGACTGTACGTGTGAGCCATTGAACATAAACATGTGTAACTTTTTAAACAAACCAGAGCTGTAAATAGTGTCAATGTTGTAGTTTTAGGGGGAGCTTGTGGATTTTCTATTTGAAGTCTTGGCGTCAATAGCGGTAAACCTGCAAAATGTTTGTTTCTCTGTTCTCAGAAGCATGTGAATTCCCCCTCTAGCCTCTTGCACACATCTCAGTGGGTTTGTTCTTGATGGCTTGGCTCCGTTTGAGAAGCTGCAGGGCCTACAACCTGTCAGTGCAAACCCAAACACACGTTCATTCATCTCTATTGTTTTGTTTTAGTTTCAAGGATAGGGGATATATCTTTCAGTCCAGCAAAGTTTGGTCTCTTCGTTTGAAAGAATAAAGTGTTTATATCTAAAAGTGGGTCAAACTTGTGAATCATGCAAGGTCCTGGTTGCATTTCTCTCCTCCCAGTGTGAGTCTCAATGCTCAGCTTTATCAGCTCACTTATCGCCGCGGCTCTTTCCACTTAAACTACCATTTACTCACTATTCAAGCCTTATGTCCTGAATGACCCTGTGCTAGGAATTGACAATTTTCTTTACAAGAATGCTATGCCATTGGTATTACAAATATGGCGTAAACCATGCAGTGCAAAAATATGTAGTCTGTGAGTGGTAAGGAAATACAAATAATTACTGTACATCCTACAAATTTTAAATGACTTAAGCCTCTTTTCTAAACCATATGTACACAACACTCAGATGTTTAGGCCAGATTCCCATCCTACAAAGTGCCAAGTACATACAGCTGTGTCCGAAAAGTACACAGCAAGAAAATGGATCAGACCAAAGCAGGAATTGAATTGCCACCGTTTTATTTTTGTTAATCATTATATCTATGTCATTAATAAGAGCTTGACGGAAAAAAAAACTGAATTGTAAAATGATAATCTATGCTGCATTATTTTCCCACTCATCCCTTCTATTCATCAGTGTCTGTCATACTCTGAGTGACAGGCTGATTTAACCAATCATAGTGACGTATGAACTCCCTGAAGACACAAACACATCTACTTACCTAAACCAGGCATAAATCTGATTTGTAATGCAAATTAAATTGTGAGCTTAAATAAATAAACATGAATGCAGATGCAGAATGAGATCAAAACAAGCAAAGACTAACTGCAAATATAAGACACAGACACTCCAGTGTTCAAAATGCAATTCAATAATGAATGAAATCTTAGACTCTGCAGTCAAAGCTCTGCTCACAGACAAAGACCAAATGAGTGAGGGCAGTGACTACTACACACAAGTGCATAGACAGCCTGCTCTGAAGTCTGAGGCAGTCTGGAAGAACACAGCTCCACCTGCACCAGTCTGGCCCTGCTCCCTGGCCTGCCCCGAGGCTCTGTCTGAGGGAGCGCAGTGAGACAGAGGGTATATGTACAGTACAGCAGAGCGAGGGAGAGCATGCAATCTTTCCTCCTGTGTGAAAGGCTCTCCTCTCCTTTTTAGGTATGGAAAAGAAAGCAGCTGCTTTGTCCCAGAGCTCTTTGTCTTGAAATATCCACTCGATACAGAATTAGAAAGTGTGGTGCTGGCATTTTTCTGCTTGTGGTATACAGCACTATTATTAATTAAGCTATACAAAGTCAAAATAATGGATCAATACAAAGGAGGAGTATTACTGTGGTATGGAGTACTGGAATACTGATATCTGATCTTTTTCTTGCTGCTGTGGTCAATAACCAATATGATATCTATGTATATAGCAAGGCCCACAAATTCGTTTGATTATAATTGCAGATTTCATTGAAAATACATTTTTTGAGATATAAATTAATCTACATATACACAGACACATATTCACCCAATTTCTTTTCTAGATACATTTGAACTCACTACCCTAATGGAAAGAATAAACTGCGAAAGAATCATGGACATAGAGGGACTGAGGCAGCACACTGCAAAATATCACTGCCAGATATCAGCTACATTTTCAGAATCAGCTCGATATCTGGAAAGACTCTTCAAAGTACCCTTTGCCGATATATCGACCATCCTTGGTATCGCATGTGCTTATAGTATAATGTACTTCTGTTTGGCTTTACATGACATAGTGGATGAATCAGCAGAAGCCCAGACAGACCTTAGAAAAGGAAACAACTCTATTCTGTCCAATTATGAATAACAGACATTCCTGTCTGTGTTAGTCATTGTATGAGACCACTGACTTGAAAAGCTTTAGTCATATAAAGCAAACCATAATATTCGCTTTATTTCTTTCAGGTGGAGCACTCCTTTAACTATCTGGAGATTCTGGGGATTGTGTGTAATAAACCTACACAGGTACAAAACAACAGGCAACACTGAAATCATAACACGTTTTTCTGTTGATACAGCATGATTGGTAGCTGGTGTTTTACAAGCAAGATAACATTAGCTACAATACAGAAAAAAGCTTACAAAATATGCAAAATGATATCAGTATGATTAAAAAAAATGTGATTAGTTTATTACACATCAGTTTTTATTGTATCTGTACTATACTACACTATTTATCATCTCAGTATTTTTTGTTCTGATGGGTAGTTCTAATGCATATATTTAAATCCTAATTGTTGCAACATTAAACTTTCCTCTTTGTGGAGCAGATAAAGGTTCTCTAATCTCTTAACTATATGATCACATTTTCTTACAGTATAATAGATTTACACAGTTGTTTTATTAGGATTTCAATGGATAATAAAGACAGAAACAGACAAACTTGTAGTGATTAAATATCCCTTAATATTAAGCTCCAGTGTATTTTTGTATTGCACCGTAGCGTCCTGTCATTGACCATGATGTACCTTTTAAATATGATAATCCTCTGCTAACCACACTGTTCCTGCAGCTGAACCTCTTCACCACTTTTCACTACATGTCAGCCTATTACTTACTGTGTAGGATAGCCCTTTATCCTTAATAAACAGCAGCTGGGATTATGATAATTTTGGCCTATGGAGAAAACATATGTTACATCAGTATTTGCATAAGTAGCCTTTCATTGGCAAATGTCATTAAATTCTTACAATTTTTCAGATAACGATACAGGATATATATAATCAGGGTTTACCATTGCAGTACTGCTTTGACATTTAAAGAAGTTATGCAGTGTTTGAAGTAGTACTCAAGCAGTACCAGACTAGTACTGTGAGATATCATATGTTCAAGTACTAAAACTTTATTTGTATTGCAGCTGTCAATAGAGTATGAGCGTGGATCCTTTTCGCTGAAGCTCCTTTCAACAGAAGAGGTCAATGAAGTTGTGGCACACATTGGAAACTGTATGCAGAGGATATGTCCAGGTTTACCACCACCGTGAGTTCAAACCTCAAAATAGTTCAAAATTGTGTTAGCAACTTAAAGCTACCATCTGTAAATTTATTTCACCTGTTCCCTTCACTTGTCTTTAGTTTAAGCTCACCTGTGATCTTTGGTCTTCTGTCAGGCCCAAGCTGGCACACTATCAGACAGCAGTAACTCAGATAGCTTCTAGGGCTTTGTTAGAAAAGTACAGTGGTTTTCAAGTCAATTACCAGCCTCAACTCCAAACAAAGGCGTCCAGATTAAAACTTTTTTCACTGTTTTAGTATTGACAATAACAATAAAAAACGCGGTAGTCTTAACACAATGAGGGAGCATACATTAAGAATCAATTTGTAATAATGTATGCAGTCTTTTGTTTTAAATTTTTCTTTTACAGAAAAGTCATGAAGAAGCTGAGTATGGAGCCTCCGGACAGGCTGACCTCTTTACAAACACAGTGGGAAAACCACAAGCCTGCAGAACCTGGGCCCTGTGGTAGGAACAAACTACGTCACTATGATTTACACAACTGCTTACAGGAGATTTACTTTTTCAATGCCAAATTTCGTTCTGACATATGCTATCTTCCATAAATCTTTCATGGAGATTTTCTGCAGTAATCCTAGCCTTAATAAATATTGCTGCTTTTATGCAGGTGGCTTCTCTCAGATGTACCGATGTGTTTGTGACTGGCTTGGATTGCCTTACAGAGAAGAGGTGCAATGGGTCAGTGTTGTGTACATTATTATTATGCAGTATTATTATGTTTATTGGTATTGTATTGTAGTAGCTAATACAGTTTTTTGTTTCATGCAGGATGTAGACACCATCTATTTAACACAAGATTCTAGAGAACTCAACCTACAAGATTTCAACCATCTGGAAAACCGGTAAACTCCTACTTGTTCAAATCTGGATTTCAGATTTTTTTTTTCAGATTCTGGTCCAACAGTGTATATTTAGAGTTAAAAGGTTGTTTTGCTAAATTGAACTGAATTTTGTGCTTTTCCTCAGAGATCTGGTGGCTATAATCGCAGTGTTGGAGTTTAACCAGTGGTTTACCAAGCTATCCACCAAGGACTGTAAACTGGTCAGTCTGGTCATACAATCATTACACCGACATAATAGTGAATATTGAGTTTACATAGTAAGTGGTAGCAATTACCAGAATCACCTGTTAAGATAAACCTCCCTTTGCCCTTGCTAGTTAGGTAGACTATAATATAAGGCTAACTGTTCCACTCTCATCACAACTTATTGCTTGTAACTGTATATGCAAATGGCCTCCTCCTCTCCCTCCTTTGTGTCCATGCTGTGTGTCGATGGAGGATCAGTGCTGTGTTCTTGTGTGATAAGATTGTTAATCCGCCGCAAACAAAGAGGCACAGTGTCTCAGGCTGGTGCCCCCTGCAGATCTCCATTCCCCACTCTGTCTCAAGGCTTTGCCCAGTCGCACCAATTACCACACCAGACTTCACTGGTGCAAACAATTACCCAGCATTTTGGGCATTAGAATGGACATTTGCATATCAAATTATCAATCTTACAAAAAAGTGGTTTTAAAGAAATATTGAGTAGCCTGTGACATATGTAGTAAAACAAAACTGAATAGGTTGCAAGGGTGGATTAAAAAAAAAGTGTAATCCTCCAAACAAGTAGTCTCAATTTTTGTGTTTAATTTTACAGTCCATTAACCTTTTGTACTTTCACTATGGCATTTGGAGATCACATTTCAGATAGACTGCAAAGATATCGTCTGATTATCATTTTTGGAATAATAAAACAAATCACATTAGACACGACATAATCCTAGCTGGCCTTTGCAAACTGTCAATGTGCTAATGAGACTGCATAGATTTGTTATTGATCTTGTGCAAGTCGAAATAATAACAGCAAGAAGGCAGTGAACTAAAATAGTAAAACAGGTCTGTGGACAAAGCTGCCTTTATGTCAAAACAAGTCTGAAAGTGTCTGGAAAGATTTGATTTTAGGAGGAAAGCTGAAAAAAGAAGATAGTTTGACATTTTCCGGGTTTGGAAAAGAGTCTTGACTTTTCCACCACCAGATGTAAGCCGCCTGATGTTCCAGCCAAACCTATTGACTCACACAGTTCAACGGAAGGCCAGCAGTCACATAAGCTTTCATGTTAATACTAACATTTGGGTTTATGTTTAAAATGTCCATATGATTACTCTATTGACTATTGCAATTACTAAATGTATATTGTTTGGGTGAAAAATGTGTATCAGAAAACACAGGACAGTACTAAGCCTGGCCTAAAATGAACATTGGAGACCCCTTATACAACTTTCACTATAACAATACATTTGTGAATCCATACTTTATAATACAGACAAGTTAACTGCGGTCACTCCGGGCAAAGATTACAGTATAAGCTTCTCAATTTAGAGATAAGAAGTGTCTCTGGGCGATGATGAAGAGGATAATAAAAAGCGCACCCACATCTCAAGAGCCTTCATCATTATTCTGCCCATCTCCAGATCAATCAGCCTGTTTGTGTGGCTGTAATCACGATGCAGGGGAAGAAATGACAGAGGAGGAGCAGATGAGCAGTGGACAGCAGTGATGAGAGGACTTCCTGATTGCTCTTTATTCACAGTGAAAGAAGCTAACAGTGTCTTTTAGCTCAACGTCAGGCTCATAAAAGCACAGCAGGAGTGTATTTAAGAACAGCCAAATCATCCACATGGAGCCAGTCAGTGTCTCGTTCTCTAAACTACAGTGCCATGCAAGAGATGTGGTATAGTTGTGTGAGTTTTTTAGTCAAATGTTTCAACTATCAAAACATTTTTATTTTCATTTTCTAGTACATACAAATTACTTTTCCTATTGCAATTTTGTTAATGTTATTTTCTTATTTTAGCATGATACTTTATTGTTCCCCAAGGTAGCATTACTGTTTTATTGAGAAGATTTGAGCACAGGCTCTCTTACAGGGTGGCAAGAGTAATCCCAGTGGTATGGAAATTAAAATCTGAATCATCGCAATTAGAACATGTTGAATTATTTATGAAAAATAATATCCTCTGTAGCCTCCGTGGGGTCTTGTTATAAAACCTGACAACTTTGTAGTTTAAAATCGCACTTGCAGTATGTGTCAGAAAATATGATAGAGCTAAACGTTTCTATAAATATATCTAACCTTCATATTTACTTGAGTATTCCATGTATATTTTAGTATATACCCCTGTATCAAACATGGATTATTATGAAAGTGAAGTGCACTTTATCAGAATTTAAAGCTCATTGAGTCTTACCTTTATCATTATAATATAAAAGCAGTGCATTCACAGTCTGAATAACTTCTGTGCATTGTTTCTCCATTTCATCCCTGACTAACCCTAAAACTCCCCACTTGACATGATCAGTCCCAGCTCACTGCCCCACAAACATATTCCCTTTCTGTAAACACACAAACAACACTCTCTCTGTCTACTCTCCATTATGCCCTCCTCCCCTCCCTCTCTCTCCCCCTCTCTCTCCCTCCCCTCTCTCTCTCTCACTCCTTTCTCCTGGAGATAACAGTGAAGGACAATGTGGCCTGTCTTTTGTTGCACTGTCACTGCTGGTTGGTTAGTGAAAGGTTCCCCTATAGCGGAAATGCCAAATGCCTGAAATAACATCACTACAGAAGTCCAGCAGAGTTCAGTTGCCTGTTATAAAAGATATGACTGCAAAGTTGTAATATCTCTTCTGAACATAATTTTACCTTATCATGTGGTAATGTTATGTAACACAGGAGAGGCTATACAATAGGCTATGTCATCCTTAGTAAGCCTAATACAAAACAGTGTGAGGACTAAACTGGTGGGGACTTGCAAGCCGTGACTAGGACTCGAGTCAGACTTCAGTCACTGTTTTGACACTTGACTTGATAAAATGGACTAAGTAAAACTTGGGCCTTGACTTGAACTTGAAGGTCAATAAACTTGGGATGTGACTCGATCTTGAACCATGTGACTTGAGATGTCTTGATGCTTCTTCTCAAAATATGTTTTAGGAAATACTTTTCTCTTTACAGTGCATGCTGTGCTTAATTTAGCACAACTGGAGCATGTCCTTTCCACTTCTCTATTTGTTACATGTAACAATAACTGAAGTACTGTGGCATTGTAGTATAAAATGTCACAGTATTGCAGTACAATACAGTAAAGTACAGAGGGAACTACAGTCAGTTCAGATTACATTATAAAATAACTGCTATTAAAATATTCATCCCACCTCTGTGACTTAAATCAGACTTAAATTTAACCTCATTTTAATAATCCAGGTTAATTTTTTAAATTTTAATTTAGATTTGAACACCTTTTATTAGACTGAACTTGCTGCAGCAGAAACTTTTTATCCTAATGATATTTTATACTAAATGATACTTTTAAGTAGCTTATGTAACTTTTCTGTTGAAGTCTCCATGGAATATATAATAGCTATTTAGCAATAATCTGATGCAGATCTCTGTTTTTATACATTGTCCCTTCAAATAAAGACTAAACTGAACTTATTGCTTTGTCTGGAATGTTCCACACCACAGCATTAACCTTTTCTGTCTCCATGGAAACAAATATGTGGCACCACCAAGACAATTTACAGAGAGGCAGGTGGCACTCCGTGGCACATAAAAGTTATATAGTGTGCCTTTAAGATATACATCCATATTGCACTCTCACTGTGGGAAACAGTGAACTAGGTCAGTGAACATCTAGGTAGGGCGTCATCAAAACCGTTGAATATTTAATTTTGCCCAAAAGTGACTGAGCTGCTTTTACTTCCTCCTGTGCTGCTCTGCTCTTCATGGTCTTGACTTGTCACAAATGTACCCTGCTTCCCTTTCACTCCCTGCAGCTCAGGTTTAATTAGCATAAATGAGCACACTCTCAGGGTATCTTCACAGTTTTACCCAGAACTCTATCGGGACTCATTTAACCTAAAAGTATACCACTGAGTTTGCACATGACCTTGGATGTTTTCGCCGAAGCTTTGGCTGTTCCTGTTAAGTGGTGGTTTGGCCTTGGAGCTAAATCCGTTAATTTGAATATTTTTAAGCTTTTGATAAAAGTAATGAGCTAAACACTGTTACAGATCGAGACGAGAGTGAATGCTTTCCAAATTTCACATAATACTGAATTGCAAATTTTGAATAGGTTTTATATATTTTACTGTTAAGAGACTACAAACCTGTTTATAAGTTTTTAGGTTTGACTGACATGTATTTTTTGTTTTTTGAAGTCTGCAGATGTGTGTGAGGAGATCCTAAGAGTGGTATCAAGATCAAGTCGACTGGAAGAATTGGTTCTGGACAATGCAGGACTGAAAACGTATGTGAATGTGGGCCTGGGCTATAATCTTCTAGTTACAATACCAAAATTAATATACCATAAACAGATACAGAAACAAGAGAATTACAAATGATTTAATGTTTGCTTTATTGATATTGATTTGGGTTTGTTTTGAACCAAACAAAATTTATTGTCACATAGAGAGAGTGCCTGGTACACTGTATCAATTACATTTATTCTATAGCAATCGTAAATAATATAATACTGTATAATCAGAGCTATCTAAGTTACTGACAAGTGTTGTATGTACATGCTGTCTGATGCGTCTCATATCAATCCACAGAGATTTCGCCCAAAAGCTTGCTGCTGCCCTGGCGAGCAACCCCAGCTCAGGACTCACTACCATTAATCTTGCCAACAACCCTCTGGAGGATAGAGGTATGATGTACACTCTTATCTGCTGCAGTGTTTTTATCTGTGCTGTGGTGCCACTCTGGGCCATGTTACTCAAGACTAGAGTGTTTCTGTTGGCAGCCCACTTTGCTGAATGCTAAGAAATCATGCACTGGTATTTGGGAATACAAATAACTGAATGTGGTATTGTTATAGCCTATGAATTAGGTTATTCAAAAGGGATAGAATATGTAACTTTTCTGACGGGCGGTGTGTATGAGTGTTGGCAAAAGTGTTGAAAATCTGACACTGTTCAATACTAAAATTAGTATTGAAACTAGATACTAATTTGAGCAGATATAGATACTAAAAATAGTCACATTCACAGGACAGACATAACCTTTGCTGAATAGATTTAGAATGATCTTGAGCTGTAGCAGAAGTATAAATATAAGAGCAGATAGACTAGTATATGCCCATGGACCACTATGGATGAGAGAGGGATTGCATGTATATAAGGTCACATGGTAATATAAAAGACAGCACTATAATTTAATGTTGAAAATCACGTTCTTTTGTCTGCATTGTTTATAATTGTCATTGTGGTATTGGAATCAGTAGTGAATATCTAGTCTTATTCTTAAATATTGAAACCAATTACAACAAACTGCTATTTGTTGGATTTTGCACTAATTTTTTGCAATTATCTATCTTCTATTTAATTATTTTGATGTATATATTTTGTGCTTTCTATAATTACTTGAAAATACCTTTAAAAATCTAAATTAAAAAATCTACATTCTTAGTGTGAGCGTGCTTGCCTCTCCTCAGATCTCACCTGTAACTTGGCCTGGTGTAATCACCTGCTTGTTTGGAGATTAACAAGTCTGCTTGCTTGCTATACTGTGGAACATTTTAGGCATAGAACTAACATCTCTTTGGAGACAAGCAAGTGGCCGGCTGTTACAAAAAGTTACATATTGCGCCATTAAATATAATAAATCTGATGTAATGATGAAATCTGCTTGGTCACAGTTGGCGAAGTGCACAAAGCTGAATATTTTATGCCAAAATGTCGCAGTCTGTTCATGGTATGAATTAAAGATAGTCAATGCTCATATATTGAGTCAAATGCGGGCACCAGACCTGAATAGGAAATGATGTCCTTAGAAAAAAAAATCATTATAACTGTTGTGCTTATCTCCTTTTATTGCAATAACTGTTGTGTTTATCTCCTTTTATTGCAGGTATCTCATCTTTAGGTGCTCAGTTTGCCAAACTGCAAATGGGACTAAAACATTTAAACTTTTCTAAGACCTCACTATCACCCAAAGGTAAGAGCTTTTATGTTTATTGATCCAAAGATGCATGTTTAAGCAGTGTTAGTTTGAGCTTGCTTTGTATGTTTGTGGAATGTCTAATAGTTCTAGTTTGATAGAATTTTTCTGGCTCGACAGATCTCACTGTCTGTAGGGACTCTTTGTAAACGTGGGCCTATCTGTAAATCTACAAACAGCTCTGCTTTCCAAAGTCCACAACTGCCCTTCCTAAAATGAGCTCACTGCATTAAAGGGTCAATCTGTAATCCATATTCTAAAAGCCCACAAGTATCTACTGTATTAAGGGGATTGTCCAAGATGAATAATATTAATTGATTTTTATACAGTTCTCATCTAAGGCTATTTATTTGAAACTTTATAGAGGGATCTTATTTGCTCATTTCAGTCAAGCGTTTCCTCACATGTCTTGGAGCAGTCATGCCAAATCGGAGCAGTAGAAGAGGTGCATGTGATTGCCATGTGAATGACTGTTTGAGCGAATACTTCCTAACTCGCATTCCTTCATTCCTTCTCAACCGACACTTAACGCATTTCTGTTGACTATAAATACAAACCCAATTTGAAAAGAGCTGGAACAAGATGCTGTGATGTATAAATTGGAAAAAACAAAACCAAAAAAAAAACACTTAACTGTATCTACAGTGGACCATTATGTACATTGAAGCCAAAATTATTGAACCTTGCATTTCACTCAAAAATGATCACATTTTATTCTCAATGTGCTATCTATAAATATATATTTATAAATGTGAGATTTGCACTTAGATTTCATGATGTTGAATTCCATGTTATTCAATCAGTCCAAGTAAGAGTTGCATTTCTATATATTTTTACAACATTTAATACAACAATACACTATCACATATGGAGTCTAGTATTACATTACTTTCATTTTCTGACTGGGCATTCTGATGGTGACCCGGGCCGTTTTCAGCTACTTCATTTCCTCTGCTATTTCCTTCAATATGCTGTCAAAACACGGACTGGAGATGGAAGGGTGGTGATAGCGCTGACTCTGCCCCTCTTTGTGTTTGTGTTCAGGGGTGAACAGCCTTTGCCAGTCCCTCAGTGCCAACCCGTCCATCCCCGGCAGCCTGCTCCATCTGGACCTCTCAGGGAACATGCTAAGAGGAGATGACATGCAGGTAAAGGGGCTGCAAAGGCTGATCAGATCTACTGGGACAAATCAATTGTTGGAATTAGATGCATTTAATGTAATAATCCGTACATCTTCATCTGAGCACTAGTTAAGGATCTGTACCTAATTTTTATCTAATGATATTGCCTCTACATTTTCCAAGGCATGTTTGACCTTTAAGGAAGCAAAAGTCAGGGCCAGACATTTAATCAGAGATGTTGTTAGATGATAACCATGTGGAAACAATTGCATGTGACCGTGCTAGACATGCCCCACTCTCACTCTGATGTGAACCGTTTTAGAGAAACAATTATGTGGGCGGGGCCAACAGTTCATCCTGAAACATGTTTTCACTCAGTGGCTTAAATTGGATACAGGCCCTGTAAATCATATCAAGAGGTGTTCAATTAGCATGCCTTTTTTATCATGTGATTTAAAATATCTGTTTATTAATGGCAATGACAAATAAGCTTGAAAATAAAAAAAACAATCAGCTAAATTGAGCACTAAAACAATCAGTAATGACTAGGGATGTAACAATAACCAAAATATCGTGATATTTTATCATCAAAAGTCTCACAATAATATTGTGGGCTGTCACAATATATCAAATACAAGTTCCTTTGCTTAAATGCATGGATTTATAGTAGTAACAGCTGATAAACATCAGAAACTACATATCCCATGATTCATTTCAGTGCAGATAACATGAAGAAATGTTTTTTACTTGAATTCTTGGGATTATGATGGAAATAATTCACACCGAAATCTTGTCAAGGTATTTTAAAAGGTATTTTATATTTGCCTCCCCAAAATATTACAATAAATATCATACTGTTAGATGCATATCGTGATAATATCGTACCGAGAGAGCTGGATATTGTTACATCTCTAGTAATGACAGAACTAGCAGGTATCAAACAGCCTCTGGACATGGTTAACTGATGGCACAAATTGATTAGAATAGGACATGTCAGCATTTGTGTGGGGCGCGTCCTGCTGGCTCATTACTAATCACTGGACATGCTGCACTGTAGGAGACTATTGACTTTTGAGAGCCTGAATACTGAGAATATGAGAATATAGGTTGGAATCATATCAGTCAGATTACAGCTCATAATGAGCTTTATTTTAATAACTGTTATTACATCAGACAATATTCGGACTGTTGATGGGAAAATATCTTCATCAATGCCCCTATCTTATATTTTGTGATGTTTTTAAATGTGTAGTGCATCTAAGCAGAACTATTGAGCAGAAATGTAATGGCCATGCTGTTTCATCCACCCCCTTTCACAAATTTACCATAGGATGTTTAGTATTTCATAGTGAGATAAGATATAGGACTACCTGTATAAGTCAGAAAAAGAGCTGAAAATGAATAATGCTGCATCCTTAAGGTGAATCAAAATTGTATGTGTTTTACAGCATTTCTACCATTTTCTGGCTCAACCAAACAGCTTGTCAACCCTTGATTTATCCAACACTGACTGCTCCTTGGATCAGGTAACACATAAAGCATTACTGTCAAATCAAACAACATAACTGATTGCTTATCCAGTAGCAACCCTTCATAATAATTGTATTTTGCAAACATGAAATTGCTGCTTAGTTGACTTTTCGAGATAAACATGTGGTTTAATATATCATACGTGTTCCAACAAATGTAATTCAGTTATTAGCTCTATGCACCAAGTGGCCTGAATACTGTATGTGATGTATTGATGTGAGCCTTGCAAGCCAAATCCATGCATTGATCGCTTTGAGATGTAGCCAGCTGTCAGCTTGTCGCTGACGATATTGATTAGCCTTTAAATCATATTCGGTCACACTAGCGCAGGTTTGTGTTTGACTAACATGATGCTGGCTGCTGTGTTGCCAGGTTTGCTCCGCTCTGTTGCGAGGATCAGGCCAACATCTCTCCGTGCTCAATGTGTCAAAAAGTGTCTTCGCCCACAGGTATGGCAATGCAATCTTGGTTTAATATAGTATACATGAAAGCACTTAAGATCATGCAGTGGAATAAATTTGAGTCCGAGTACACACCTGGCCTCTTTCATGTTCTGTCTGGATATATTTATCATGATCAAAATTAGTATGCATGTGGAATAATTTAGACATACAGTGAATCAATTAATCAAATGTGCATCTGTTTACTTTACAGATACACGTTTAAGCTAAAAAAAAAAAAAAAAAAAAAAGAATTTAGACTGTTTATGAACTCTGTTGTGTGACTTTTTAGCTAAAAGATCGTCTAATATAATTTTATTGCTCTAAAAAAAAACTATTATACAACAGTCTTTCACTCATATGGACTTAATAAGCTTAATGTGCACAGACAAAAGTGCATTGTAATTGCTGATGTCTCATTCAAAGAGTCATGTGAACAGTTAGTGTGCCACCTACTGGTAAAGTTTGTATTGTCAGCAGGAGAGTGGTAAACGCTGTGTGATAAAAGGTACATGATAATTATCTGGTACATCATATTTTGGAGTAGATAGTGCGCCCCCTGCTGTTTATATATTTGAATGCATTCTTTTGTTAACCTGTATATATAATTTTTGTAGTTTAATTTATTGGAAATGTCAGTTATGTCTAAAACAGTCCTTTACAAGCATGCTTAGATCTTTACAAGCTTTACAAAGATGTTTACAAAGATGTCTTTATCGAAAGAAAAATGGTCTTATGAGAAGAAAATGTCTTAATGTTAATGTTAATGTCTTTCATAAACATCAATCATATGTTGCTTTTCTAACACAGTTACAACAATATTAAGACCGTGTTTCATTTCCGTCTCTTTTTCAGGAAGGGCAAAGAGGTGCCACCGTCATTTAAACACTTCTTCAGCAGTGCCATGTCTCTCAGCTCTGTCAACGTGTCAGGAACCAAGCTGCCTCCAGAAGCCCTCAAGTGAGAGACCACTCTTTCATGTGCTGCCAATAATTGCTAGACTCCAAATAATTTGCATTTTTCAAGTTCATGAGCAAGCTATCTTTTCTGTGTATTTTAGAGCGCTGCTTTTAGGGCTGGCTAGCAATGCCAATGTCACAGATGTATCGCTAGACCTCAGCTGCTGTGAGGTAAGTAAATCCCAAATTAACGTGCATTTGATATAGTGTTAATCTAATTGAATTTTTTTTTTCCTTTGTAATACATTAAAACCTTAAATCATGCTGTCAGTATTTTGCACCCATTATACTTGAACTGTAGGTGCGTAGTGATGCATGCTAGCCAAAGTGTGTGGGTGTGTTTTTATAAATTAAATTGAAAACTAATGTAATACAATTAGCTTTTGGGATCCACTCCAATCCATTTGACAGGCCACTGACACTGCTAACAGCCTGTATATTAATGGAGAAGTTGGCAGGATAAGACAGAAGGGAGGAATTAAGGAGAGAAAACCTGATTTGAAGTCTTATCTTTAATTGTTTCATCACAACTCACCCACAAACATGCACAAGGCATCGCCATCTCCGCCCTTCACTCCAACCTAAAACGACAGCTTGTTATGCATTCAATGGGATTGCTAAAGATAACGCATGAATACAAATTAGACAGGAAATTCAGTCCCAGATTTCCCATAGAAATCTTCCCAGATTTAATGAACCGTTTCGTGGAGGCAACCCAAAAACTGCTCCACTTGGGCTGTCAGAATCACAATGAGAGCTATGTCGTCCCTGTAGCGTCATACAAATGTTAGTGCTCTGGTAAATGCATGTTTGTGTATGATCATTAAGCATCTGTGTTTACTGTCTATAATTGCGGTCTTGGCCCTCACTTCCTGTTTTTTACCCACAATGCCCCTGTAAGCTTGGCCATTGTGTAAGTACTGAGCCCCTTTCTCTAAATAATTAACACCCCATTCCTTCATTATTGTTTCTTGGTGTAGCAGATGCTTAATCATCCATTGGTCATTTTTTCCTATAGTTTTATGATTTTATGCTCACACCGCATTGCCATACATTCAAGTTACATACTTAGCTGCGTAGTAGTTTATCCAGTCTATTGCATGCTCTTTATCATTTTCTATGGTCCTAAATCTTTACTTTATTACTTGTGAATTCATAATGCGTCAGTGAATCATTATTTTTCACTCTTTGTCCTCATAGTTGCGGTCTGGAGGTTCTCAAATCCTTGAAAGTTGCATTGCAGAAATCCCAAATATCTCCAGCCTGGATATTTCTGATAATGGTAACTATTTATTGCACCCTAAATAAAACCATAATACTTTGTTAGTCTTATTCTGTTATTTTCTTATGACATCTAGGCCTAGACTCAGACCTGTCCACTCTTCTTGTCTGGTTGGCTAAGAATCGCTCCATCCGGCACTTATCTTTAGGAAAGAACTTCAACAATATCAAATCAAAGTAAACAATCTAGTCTTAATTATATGTTTAAAAGCAATATACTGTAACATTTTTTTTAAAGATTTTATATTTATTTCTCTTTCCAGAAACTTGGCCCCAGTGCTGGATAGTCTGGTACATATGATTCAGGAGGAGGAGTCGGTGAGTTTACTTTTAATGTATTTTCAGCCACACCATTTCTATCTATTAATAAGTAGGCTACCTCTCCAGTGGGGGGCAGTGTCACTTCAGTAAAAATACCCATAACAATGACACACAGCTACACAGGATCTTGCCTCCTTTTTTGGCACTACTTTCTCATTAGGTTAAGCAGTATTTTCATAATATAATGAATCAACCAAATTGATTCTCAAAATGCCTGCTATTTTTTTTTCTTTTATACATCTTATAATATTGACATCTTTATCAGGTTAGTTTAATCATCCCCTTGTGGCCTCATGGCATCTAGTCTCTCTTACGCCTCAATCCATTTTCTGTTTTTATCAGTGTCTTCTGTGGGGGAACTGTGACACATGTTCCCTGGTGCATGGCCTCCCTCTTCTCCCATAGGATTAAAATGGCCAAATTGATGATCCTATTGAACCTCTCTGTACCAGATCGGTCTCTGGATTCTTTTCCTTTATCTGTGTGTGAGCCGGTTATCAGGCTGTGCAGATGCAACCACACATTGAAAGTAAAGAGAGGGTGAAAGTTGATGGATTGCTTTTGACGTGTTCATGGGTTAAATGAGCCAGTAGATGTTACCAAAGGTGTGAAAAAAGCGTTTTACACAGTTAAGCTTCTACTCAAACTCATAACAAACCAAAAATAATCTGAAGAATTGTTCTTTTCTTTTGATTCTGGTAAAATGTCCTTTTTAACACAAAAACATTTAGATAAAAACTTTTATCCAGCCGTTAAATGTCTTAGCAGCTGGATACCGAAAAGCTTTTACTTTCATAAATATTGGAGAATTGTTTATAATGATCATGATGAACCTTTACTGTTGTCCCACTCCCCAGGCCCTCACCTCTCTTTCTCTAGCTGACTCCAAACTCAAAAGTGACCTGACCATTGTCCTGAATGCACTGGGCAGCAACACCACACTCACCAAGCTAGACATCAGTGGGAATGCCATGGGTGACATGGGAGCCAAGATGTTGGCAAAGGCACTGCAAATCAACTCTAAACTCAGGTGAAAACTTTGCAGTATTTTGACATTTCTGCTGTAGTTAAAAATAAAAATAAAACACTAAAATGCTCATATTTGCTGTTACATTATATTCAGCCTGACCTACTCTTTTTGCACAGGTCTGTGATCTGGGACAGGAACAACACCAGTCCTCAAGGTCTGCAGGATGTAGCGGCTGCTTTGGAAAAGTAAGTTACACTTGTCAAATATCTTTTTGATTTCCCTTTATGGTTCAAGTCATAATATCAGTCATAATATCCATTGTTGCAACCTTAGTGTGAGCGTTGTAGCATACAAGACAGTTTGTGCTGAGCATCAAGAAACCTGGAGATGCGTTCAATATTAAAAGAGCGGAGCAGATCAGAGGATGACCCAGGAGACCAAACAACTGACACAGAGACTATAACAACAAAGAGAAGCTGAAATGAATAGAACCGCTGACAAAGGAAAGCAGAAGGCACAAACACAGTCTGACTGATATTATTTCTGATGATTTCTATCTCAGTTTGGTTTGTGGGAAATGACACCAGCATCAAACTGAATTGGTTTCCAGGGCTCATCTGTACATGCACCTTTCTCATCTTCTGTTTATCATATTCAGCCTGGAGCATATTCTACCGAGTCTTTATATTGTATTATTGAATAAGCAGTTTTCATTTCTCTTGTTACTTGTTTCTAAAAGTGATTTTGTCAATCTGCTGTTTAATTTTATTATTCATGAATTCATTTCTTCAGTATTTTTCCATGTTATTCCTCTTTTCTTTTGTAGTATTGTGGTCATATTAGAATAGGTTTCAACATGTACTGTTTACAAAATCAAAACCAACCTTCAGCACCCTCTCAGACTTCTCATAAATATGTATTATGTGGGGAAACCTCTATTACAGTCGCTGTAACCTTTGTAAAAACCAGGACCTTCGAAGTGAGAACCGGAGCAACTCAAGATGGACAGAATAACATGAATTTCTAAACATCTTTTATTCTATGGAATACAATTAGTAATGTTTATGAAATGCAGATTCAGGTAATTGGAGGAGGTATGTTCATTGTTACAATAATGTCCTGGCTTTAATCTTTCAGAAACTTCACAATTCGATTCATGCCCATCCCCATCATTGATGCCTCCCAGGCTTTGAAGGCGAATCCAGAAAAAACAGAGGACGCCTTACTAAAGGTGTGTTAGCAGGTCCCTATCTCACATATTATGTACTCTGGATTTTGTGGGCTCGAAAGTATGTGTTATGGCAGGGGGAATCAATCACTCAATCAGTGTATTATCCTTTGTGGTTAGATTGAAAATTACCTGTACAGGAACCATGAAACCAGGAAATACTTACAAGAACAGGCTTATCGTCTTCAACAGGGCATTGTGACCACAACCACACAAACGGTTTGTTTACAAATGTTAGTCAAGGATAAGTAAACTTCAATATATTAAACAGCACCAAATAATTATTGTGTTACTTTTTTCAACTAGGTGATTGATAGAATATGTGTAAAGGTTCAAGACCATTTGAACTCCTTGAGAAACTCTGAAGCAGATGCAATAGTGGAAGATGTGAAATCTGCTGAAAACCTCATTAAGGATGCTAGAAATTCAAAAACCGTAAGCAAGATATTTATTTGAAAATTGAATCTGTCAATCCACATCCCCTCACCTTTGCTGTGATAAATGTTTATTTGTCTGTGTCTCTGTAGTTGCTCCCCAACCTGTACCACCCTTGCTGAAACTGGAGTTACATCTTCTAATAATGTTCCATTATTGTTGCATTCCAACTTTTATGCTTACAGTAACGTCTCTGTTCAACAAATGCAATTACAGACTCCAATGTATAATGTTGAATGTGATTTGTTCAGCAATCTGAAAAACAAAATGATGTCAGATTGTCACAGGAGTTGACTAGTTATCCTATCTGTCTTGAAATTGAGTGAGTCATTGAGATCATCATTTTTTGATCAAGAAGGATCATCAGAAATACACTGGTAAATATATCTTTGTGTTTTATATGCTTGACCAAATGTTTTTTAATCTTGTTTTTCTCAGGCGGACCATCTGGTACGGAGAGGTCGTCCATTGGTGCAGCAGGAGTCCGTGGATCTTGACGTTCCAGAGGAGAAAATCCCTAAACGTGCCTCCACTGAGATTTTGGAGGGGGAAAGACTGGATGACTTGGAAACCTGCATGGTAAGCATTTTTATTAGATTTAGTTAGGTGTCAAAATATACCTGAATGGGTAATAAGCGATCTGAAGGGTTTTTATTTTGTTTTTAAAATTTGGTTTATTTAATTTTGGATTTTGTTATTTAAAGACTTACTTAAACCTCTTATGAAAATGCAGACTTCTTTTCTCTCTTGTATGATTATACCTGTTATGTTTTATTTTCCTTTACTTTTCTTTTATACCTACTTTGCTCCTCGGAGACTCTTTGCTGTACCAGTGTAAGTGATTCTGCACTGTCGCTAATTCTCTTCAAATTCACTGCTTTTTCACTGGCTCTGCTTAATTTACTATACTTTGTGCTTGGTAATAGTCACATTGAATCTGACCTAAATCTAAAAATGCACATAGCACAAGTATAGTAATAATATGAGGCTTTTAGCTGTCCATCAGTGCACCGTGTTAACCGGGTTGTCTTTGCATATCACTGCTTTTGGCTTGAGCTGCCTTGTCTCTTGGTACATTAGCAAGTACCAAATGCCAAAAAGGAAAAATTTCATTACTGACAATTTGTAAACATTGTTACATATGTACTTTTCAGAACAGTAATTTGTTAATATGAAAATGATTTTTATTTAGATGACTCCAAAATCCAAGAGGAAAAGCATCCATAGTAGAATGCTCCGGCCAGTGTCTCGTGCCTTTGGTAAGTCATATGTCATGCCTAATTAGCTGATTAAACCCTTAAATAATTTAAAATGTAAAATTAAGTATCAATGATGGTTAAATTTAACAATATGTTTTTGTTGTTTTTCCAGAGATGGAGTTTGACCTGGACAAAGCTCTGGAGGATGTTCCTGTTCATGTAGAAGACTCCACAGTGTCTCAGCCCACGCCTGCTTCTGCCCCATCCAAACAGGAGCAGAGGTCTTCAGGGGGAATGATGACCCTCCCATCTGAGGAGGAGAAGAAACTACAACATTTCACGAAACTCCGGCCACGCAGGAACAAGAAAACACACTCCAGCAAAGTACCAGTATGTTCAAACTGTGCAAAAACTAAACAAAATGTACAGTGTTTGATGTGATTTAACATTTGTGATCTACAGGCATTCAGCAGTACATCATCCCAGGATGGAGAGCAGAACGGGCTTATGGGACGAGTGGATGAAGGTGTGGATGAGTTCTTCTCTAAAAAAGTCACCAAACTGGATTCAAAGTAAGTACTAACTCTTATACCAACTAATATGCAGTCATTAGAGTTTGTACTTATTTCACAAACTGTTCTGTCATAGACGTTCCTCAAAGAGTTCTGAATCTCATGACGGAGAGAAGAAAAAGAAGGGAGGTTTTCTGAACCTCATCAAGCGATCCTCCAAAGACAAACTAGACAAATCAGACAAATTGGACAAATCAGACAAGTCAGAGAAGAACCATCCTGTTGCTATATCCACCACAACATCCTCCTCCAGTATCCCAGAAGAGCCCTCCTCACCTAAGGTGGCACTAAGGAGTCCAGCACATGAGCCAAAGTCTCGGTATTGACTTTTTGGTTTGTTTTAGTTTTTTAGGATTTGTCAGAAAACATAACAATCTTGTACAGATATATAAAAAGATAGATATATAATAAAAAGTGTATTTTTAAACCAACCAGTTTAAGTAAGACATCTGTTTTCGTTCAGGGACACGTCCAGTCGTTCCCAGCCCACAGACTACAGCAGCAGCTCGGATAGATCAGAAGACTTAAGGACCCCAGACTCAATGGATGAGCCGTGGGAGGGGTCAGACGGGCGAGGCAGTCCCCAGGGAGGGAAGAGGCATCCTGGGGTGCAGATGATTGGCGGTGGGCTCCTAGCTGAGATGAAGGCCAAACATGAGAGGAGAGTTCATAAGGTAAAAACAACAACAGATATTCAAATGGAATAGTAGTTAAATCAAGTTAGTTTTGTTCAGTGTTTGGTGACTGCAGTTGTGAGAGCAGAGCCCATTGTCAGCCTGTCAACAAAAACACATTACTCTTAAACCGCAGACTGCAGTGGTGAATTTGAAAGGGATCAGAGGACAAAAAGCTTTCTATAGTAGGTATAGGTATCGTCAGGGTCAAGTAAAATATGGGTTACATTCGGTTAGCATTCTCGCACTAACATGAAGTATGGCAAAAACACCCTCTCTTCAGAACAATAGTCATTAAATTCTTATTGTGTGATGACGCCCTCTTCTGGGTGTATTAGGAACAGCATTGTGTGTTAAGTAATATGCAGCTGAACTTAAGTTATAACTGACCATTATCATGGTGATTGTCATCACATATATTATACTACATATTTACATAAAAACACATATATGTTCAGATGTTTTTCATCATTTAAATGCATCTGTTTCTCCATTACTTTCCACAGTCTTCCAGCCCAGACAGACCTGAGAGCAATACAACAGGTAACACATTTTTATCTTTCTCAAAATTTAATTTAGTGGAATAATACATGTTGTAAATATAAATCATAGTCTTATGTCAATAAAGAATCATTTTGCAAAGAAAAGTTGAAAAATATGTTGAAAGTTACTGGAAGTATAGTTCTAAATCATACAGATGGCATCACACTTGAGAGATTTCTATCCAGAAATTAGGCACAATTTAGACACAAGTAACACATTTGTTCTGATACTGTAAACATTATTTTAACAAATTAAAGGTGCTTTCTTATATTTTTGTTTGTCAAATAATAATTTCTGTGTACATTAGAGGAGTTTTGGCCCAGTGTACAACATCTTAACTGTGTTTTAATGAGATAAATAGTGTAACATATGTCATGGAAACTTTAATCTTCAGCTCCACTCAGTTACATTCAGTTTGGATTTCACCAACACCCCAATCTTACGTTTGTTTACAGCTAAGCCACAGCCCCCCACTCCTGAAAACCGATCTCCCAGCAGTCCCATGAGTAAACCTGACTTTTCCACAGCCCTCCCAGAAAAGACCCCCGCTCATGGTGAAAACAAACCTGAAACAGCTCTTCGTGTCAGGGCTGCATCATCGTCTGGTCCCCCTGGAGGACCCGTTAGTCCTAAACCTCAAGTCCCACCGGGGGCTAAACCTGCTCTGGCTGCACGGCCCACAATCCCACAGAAACCAAGAACAACCAGTACCAGCAAGAGCATAGGTATAAAATGTACAATGTTGACTGCTTCTGTCTTGTCCAAAATGTTTTAACTAATTTTATGTATTTATCATTAGATGATAGCTCAGATTCTCCAAGTAGTGCATCTCCTAAAACTAACAGTCGACCTTCAACACTGAAAAAAGCCCAATCAGAAAAGGACAAAGATGGACAGAGCAATAAAAGCTCCAAGGAAGGTTGGTTCAAGTTACCTATAATTTCTTTGCTATGTTGCACTTTTAACTTTTTTGGCCACCTGCTTGTCTCATAGAAATATTGTTTTGCCTGGACTTTTCCACAGTATGGCATTAAATATAACTATCTAGCATTAATTTCATCACATGTATTTTTCTTGCTGAAAATACCTTGAAAAACATGCCATTACTGTCACTGTGAGCATGGTCACCTCTCCACAGATCTGACCTGTAACATGTCCTGGTGGCTACCTACCTTCTTGTCTCTGTGGATGTTAAATAGCATAGATACTCGACTAAGTAAAAACATCTTCATGGAGACAAGAAATGTTACACAGTGTACATTTGTTAGATTTTAGTCAAAATTTTTATCATGAAAATTACTCTTTATTTTCTCTTTATTTATTTTTTTAAAGCCAATTGTGGTGATCTTTTTTTATGTCTAGTAAAGCCACCATTTGAGACTCTTCAACGCCCCAGCCAGACTAACTCAGAGGAGCATGGTCCTCTCAAACCCAAGGAGCTCTCTTCAAATGCCAAGGACAAAGGGGCAAAGAAACCAGGCTCTGGAGAAGAAGCGGACAATGAAATTATTTTGATCTAACTGACAGACTTTCACTGTTGGGCCTCAGATGTTCTTCCAGCAGACAAACAATTGTCTTTTCACCTTTACCCGGGGTTACACGGTACAAGCATAAAGTCATGTTCGGGGGAGGATCACCTTTGATATTAACCAACCATTGCCTAGTGAACCAAACTGCATAAACTGCCATCAGAGCTTCCTTGAATTTACTGTGTAAAAATATCATGCCTCAAATACTATGTCAGAAATTCATTTAAGTAAAAATTCAGCTTCATACACAGTTTTGAGAGCAGATGATGAATCAAAAGGCATTACACATTAATGATTTTCAGTGCAGATCTTACACCACATTGTTGTACTAATCTTAATCTAAATGCCTTTCTGCTGTGTTCTAGTAGCTTGCTCCCAGGGACCAACCACATCACTGTCACAGTACTGTATTTCCATATACTAATGCACTAGACCCCTGTAACAGTTGTCTCTGTTTCTAATACTTTGTCACATTAATTTATTGTGTACAGATATTTCTTTATTATGTTTTTTCAGTTTTTTGGTTTATCATTATAATTGTCTGTTCTTTGGGTTATTCAATACCCTACCAATATGCAATTTATATTTGTTACAGAAGAACACAGGCTTTGCTGAGCCTTTCAGCCCACTTTCCACAAAGTGTAGTAAGTCATTATTTAGTTGACTTTCTTTTGTAGCTAAATATCTGGAGCTGGATGGGCCTAATGACGTGTCTGCTTTATGAGCACTACAATGTACAAACTTAAGCAATATCAAATCATGTAAGGCGTAGCACTGTTACTAATATTATCACTGTGGAGATCTGATTTAACAGTGTCATTTTGTCACTGTGTCATAAACGTTAACATGCTCTTAAAGATTGGAACAGGAAATTACCATTCTGGTGTTTCTGTGTAAGCTAGTCCAGTAAATGCAGAAGCAGACTCATTGTTAAAATGTTTGTTTGTTGTTTGTTTAAAAGCAGGACACTGAGGGAATTCCAGCCTAAAACCACACTCCACTTTTCCTCCTCAATACTTCAGGGATGTCTTTTGAATACAGAATCAAACTTTTCTCTATGGTCTATTTTCATGAGCTAAAAATCAACAAAGATGTCACTAACTTTTCTCTGGTGATACCCTACACGCTGCTGCGGTCTGCTCCCAGTATTGTATAGCAAATTGGATAAACCTTGCAGCTTTTACACTTCTTCAGGAGCAAAGGTCTGACTGTTGCACCTTCAGCTATGCTATGTTCTGAATGTTTTTCTATGACATCATAAAATTTAGTGTTTAGGTTGCGAACAGTACTGTGCCGTTAATCTATCAACAATTGTTCTGTAATGGCAATGATAATATATTTGCACCAAATGTTTGGGATAATTTGAAATATCACACTTATTTGCTCCTCTTCTTCTCCAGAGGAGCAGGTTATGTTTCTGTCTGAATGATCATGTTTAACTTCAGAAAGAGCACCTTTTTTCCTGTTGGTCAGTGTTTGGAGTGGAGCTGAGGAAAAGCTCCGTAGCATTGCATCCTCTTGTGTGTGACTGCATGACTGTCTTTGTATATATGTGCTTCATCTGTTGGTTTGTATATGGGGTGTCTGCCATGTGGACATCCCAGGTGCCTACCCCAGTGTAAGTGCTAATTGTCTCATTGGTATTAAGTACCAAAATTTATGGATTTGTAATATAATTTAGAATTCAAAAAGGAGACCGTCGGTCCATGGTTGTTTTCTCCTTATTGTGTACATTGTGTTTATAAATTCTGAAATTAATTAACTGTATGTTTTGTTGGTGAATTCAATGATTAATGTATTGTTGCTTTTGTTAAGTAAATAATGCTAATGTCTTTGTTTTTCCTTGAGTGGAAAAAATGTGTTGCTCATGATGAGTCTCAATGAGTTTTATTTTGTCTTAGACTAATGTTCCACTAAGTCACTCTGCTGTTCACATCTTTTGTGCAAATCTTATTAATTATTATTAAATTACTTTTACAAGCTTTAAACTGTGTATTGGTCTTCAAATGTCATAAATGACATGTTGTAACCACTAGAGGGCATATTTTCTGATCTGTGTGACAGCCTGGTTTTGTCCCGGGGGCGGGGTTTATACAGTGAGAATAAATGTGCGCCTCAGACACTGTCAGTTTGTCAAATTCTCTGCAGTTGTTCATGTTTCAGACTTGATTCTCCAAACAGACAAGCACAATGGACTCTGGCTTTGATAACCTGGATGCTGCTGGTTTTCTGGAAATCTGGCAACACTTTGATGCTGATGGTGAGGACATTTCCCATATTCCTCTTTAAAAAAATAAATAAATAATTAAACATTTTATGTTTGATTTTGATTTTGTTTGCCATTCACATGTTTGTTTGTTTTTAATATATCAGATAATGGCTACATTGAGGGCAAAGAGCTTGATGACTTTTTCCGTCACATGATGAAAAGACTGGGTCCACAGGTAAGTTGATTTAAAATTCACATTTTCCAAGGTTAACTTCTTAAAAATATCTTTCTTCATTAATTTATTATTCTGGTTGTGTTGTTTGGACTGACAAACTTTAAGGATGGGTCTTGCTTTTATGCACCCTCCATGTGTCTCTCCTGTTGGGTGGAGACCAGGATGATGTTATCTGTCTAATTGAGGAGGTTGAAGCCTGTCTGTAAACAGGGAGGCAAAAGCTGTTAATCTGGTTACATATTGACCAAACATGTGATAAACGTCTGTAGATGTGTCTGCTAATGGTAAGGATGAATCGTGTGTTTGAACACTTTGTGGGCAACTACACCTGGAGCAGTACTATTAAATTTTCCCTGCCCCCTGATTTACTAATGGGGCTTTTAGCAAACACAGTGGGCTATAGGTCCCCTGATAAATGCATCAACAGATTTCTAACCCACTTGTTTTGTAAATACATTTGTTGTTGTTTGTTGTGATTGAATCTTCTTTCAAAACACTTTTTTTCTTGGATAGATTTTTAATAATCCCTTACCAATGATTAAATGATATGTCTATGCAAAATTGTAAAACTCATTCACCATAAGTATTATTATTGACTGTATGGTTATCGCTTATTATTGCTAATTTTTATGTTTAAAACATTGTGTGTCTAAGATGAGGTCTAAATGCCTCGAATCTATTTCTGATCTGCACAGAAAACACAGTTGTCTTTGGATAATGAGCTATGCCATGGGACCTGACAGTCTGCAGCCAAAGCACCACATGTTAAGTTATAATAATTAACTTTGATCGATCAGTTTCTATAGTTACAGTACATGGAGATGGTGTAAAGTGATTTAGCTCCGTTAAGCATATGCATACTTTTATTACAAAGTACAAATTGCAGATTTTGTGTGCTTTATTCATCAAAAACATCAACAAGAAAAGTATTTTATTCCCAACCAAGGTAAGGTTTCAGTCACTGCCTCCTCTTAGACTTTGATCTAGTCTTCGATTTGTAATTTGTATTCAAAATCAGAAATGAGTAAGTCCATGTAGCTATAATGTATTATAAGACAAAGCTCTGCCCACTTAAGGTAAGCTCCTCTAAAGTTAGCTTCTGATAAAAACTGAAGACCTTGACAAATCATCTAGAGTATCCATGGAGACCAATTTTACAATTACGCACTGACTGTTGTTGAAGTAATGACTCTATTTTAAGACTTTTACACATTAAAGGGCTTGGCCCCACTTTTCTTTTCAAATGTTGCGTTTGTAAGGGTCACACAATGGCAGAAAATCAATATTGTTTTTTCTGTGTGCAGGAGAAAGTGACCGAGGAGCGAGTGCAGAGCCTGAAGCAGCGGTTCATGTCCGCCTATGATGTCACCGCTGACGGCAAGCTGCAGATCCAGGAGGTACGGCCTATAATATCATTTTGTCTCCAGCACTGTAGACTCTATGATACACATGGGAAATTAGTTTGTCACACTGGCAATTTGACAATAAAACTCAAATGAAAACACTGGTAAAATGCAAAATATATGTACATGCAATTAATTATATAAAAAAAAAGAAGGAGTAAAACAGGCTTTAGCTGTGTTTCATGCAACACTACAACCTTCTGTCTATAGATTTCAGTTACATGTCTTTTTCCTGCCAAGACTTTTACGATTCAAAGGGTAAAATATGTCATTTTGAATCATGGCATCAATCCAACTGCAAATAAGTTGAAACCTATAAATAGTCCGATAATGTTTAATTAAGATGTGGGGCAAATAAAAGAAGTACGATTTATGTACAGACTTCAGGCATTTAGATTATGTATTGTGATATCGTGAACCTAATGACTAACAAATTTGCTACATTTGCAAAATACATGCAATTTTTTTTAACACTTAACATGAACTGAAAGCAGAACACATTTCACACATTTCATGCACTGTGTTTCAGGTTTTTGTATTCATATTTTATTCATTGATGGCCATAAGAAATTATTTTGAAAAAGCATTTTTATTGCTACATATTATCAATGTAAAATAATCAATGTAAAGTATAAATCTTGTTCTTTTAGTTGCTGTGATCACACCTTTTAAATAGAATTACATCTGGTGTTTCAATATTCAAACAAAATTTTGATGAGAATGAAGGAAATGACTTGACACACCACACTCATGTGCTCTCAGACTCACTGATAAACAGTAGATGTAAACTATTCTGAAATTTGTAATGACAGGTCAAATTTTAATCTTTTTTTTTTTTTCTTCTGCATTGTCATGTCAATATTAGTTTATTTCCATCTACAACTATTAAAGAAGCTGTAAGTAAGATGGATTATTTAATTTATAATTTGATGTTTTGGGTCTCAAGATGATCAAAGAGCAGAATGACAGCCTCACATGAGTTTCTCCTTTGGGTTACCAGTTTCAATGCTGAAATTCAGATTTAAACCTAAAAGGACTCTCTGAAGCAGTCATGAATCAATGCTAGTGCAGCCTCTGCAGCTCAGTGAGGGAATTCTAGAGGCTCTTTCATGCATGGCCTGTCTATATACTAAGAATGACAAACACTTGTATGTGTCCTCTAGCCGCAGCTGTAGGTTAAGACACTGGCAACTCAGCTTCAGCTGAGCACAGGCTACATACAGTTCCTTTAAGCTTTTACATTTTGCTTGAGATTTCTAAACCAGAGACACAAATCAGATGGGTAGACCAGTGCAAATTCACTTTATGACAACCAAAGCTACCCAGATGTTTTGCTAATGCATCTTTACTGCAAATAGATTATATTAGACCAGAAGCAAATGCCACATATTATTTAACACGAAGACAGGAAGTCTACGGTTTGACAAACCACAAGATCCTGCCATGTGATGCTTGTTGCAGCATTTTATCTTTAGTTAGCTGATATGAGACCACTTTTAGACTAATCATATTGGCTACATGCATTTAGCATTATGAGTACAAGAAAGTACTATGTTGTGTTCTTGTCTTGCTCTTCTCTACTTCAGTGTCTCTCCCTGCTGTCATAAAGTTGGCATCACTGTTGGTGCATTGCGCTTGCTGTAACTCATGTCTGTACTGTGTGACCTATAATAAATGGCTGGAGTACCATCTTGTGTTTAAATGAGATAGTGGATGGGGCCAGTTTAATTTACTAATGGAGCCCTATTGTTTAACACACAAATGGGTTTGTCCAGGAAGAGCAATCCTCAAGTGTAAAATGCACAAGAAAAATTTAGAAGGAATGATATTTGGATACTTTAAATAAATATAACTATTCTGTAATTCTCCATATTGTTGTGTTTCTGTTGTGCTTTGTAGCTGGCCCACATGATTCTGCCAGAGGATGAGAACTTCCTGTTAATTTTCCGCAGAGAGGCGACTCTGGACAACAGTGTGGACTTCATGAAGGTTAAACAAATGTTAACATTCAATAAATAAATAATGCTCATAGGGATTTGGATTGAACGTTAAGAACAAAATCCGCCATATTGCTGCAAAACATCCATAGAGATACATTAGTTAAGACAATATATATAAGTAAAACATAGAGCAGTGCAATCTGACAAGCTCTTGCTTATCTCCATGGAAATGTTTTTGCTTTCTCTGAAATGTTCCACAGTATGGCGTGAAAACATATTTATCATCACTGAGAATATTAGGTGAAATCCCCAGTCCAGTTTTAAATTATATATATATATATATATATATATATATATATATATATATATATATATATATATATATATATATATAATTTATTTTTTTTGACGACACAATCCTGTCAATCTATATATTGTAAAATAATGGCAAAATTTCCCGATTTAAAAAAAACAAACATGTTTCCCTTTGAAATAAGACTTTTGTGACTTTTTTGCACCTGATAAATATGAGGTTGTCTTGTTTACCTGAATGTTCTGCTTTATTTGCATTATTTGCTTTTTCCCATTAATAAATGTAAAATACACATTAATGGCAAAAGTAATTAAAATGGAATTATTAATAATTGAATTAAAACAAAATGTATATCTTATACTTAAAGTATCTTATCTATACTAGATTTGGAGGAAGTATGATATTGACTGCAGTGGGTACATCTCTGCTCAGGAGCTCAAAGTAAGAGTTTTTAACATGAACAATCTTAGCTCATTTATGCAAAAATGAATATTTACTTCTGTAATATGCATATTTAATATCTCTTAGGCATTCTTGAAAGACCTGTTCCAGCAGCACCACAAGGAAGTGCCATCTGACAAAATGGATGAATACACAGACACTATGGTGTGGATCATGCCATTACAGAAAACTTATGTGGTCACATTAAAAACTGCATAAAACTTCCATAAAATGAAGTGTACTCTAAACCGTCTAAATCGTAGATTTCCACTGATATATTGTTTCTGTTTCAGATGAAGATCTTTGACAAGAATAAGGATGGACGTTTAGATTTAAATGATTTGGCAAGGTATCTATGGCTTGGTGATGACCTGCACGTCCATTTATATCTGCCTGTATATTTTAAGCTTAGTTTAAGTAACACGTTTTTCTTTAGGATCCTGGCTTTAGAAGAAAATTTCCTGCTGCAATTTAAAATTGATGTAAGTTGTAGTTTGTCATATAATGGAAAGAACAAAAATATTTATTCACTGTACATGAATATCCCTTTTGTTTGCAGGCCAGCAGTAAAGAGGAGAGGAAGAGAGACTTTGAAAAGATATTTGCACATTATGATGTAGTAAGTGTTAAGACGCAGACATTTATCTATAGTTTGGTGTCTTCATTACAGGCGGCACTGTGGGGCTCTGGACATAAACTCACTCAGTACATTACATACAGTTAGTCCTATTAGCTGTGTTACTTCCCCTATTAAACCAAATTACATTAACAGCCCATAATCTTGTCAGCTCACTCCCAAACCAGGATGTTAACTCTGTCACAGGCATTCACCACACGCCCATTCAATCATCCCAGTCCTAACACTTCCCTTTACTATGGATAAAACATGTTTTCTCTTGTAACACATGCATAATGTCAATTATTATAATGTGTTATTATTTATTTATTTACACAGAGTAAAACAGGAGCTCTGGAGGGTCCAGAGGTGGACGGCTTTGTCAAAGACATGATGGAACTGGTCAGGGTAAGAATCACATAAATGTAATCTGAGGTAGTGAGCTGAGCTTGTATGGAGGATAGTGAGGGTTGCGATATATGCATATGTGCTCCTGGCTGTGTACTCTATTTATTACTGTGCTGTAATGCCAAATTTCTCTGGAATATGTAAAAAATAAAATGTCCCAAATTAATGAATTTGACATGAGTGAATCTCATGTCAAATTCAGTATGCTTACTGTATTCCCCTAAGCACATCATATGACTAAATACCATATATATTTCTTAATAATTACGTCAATGAATCTTTCTCTTCCAGCCCAATTTGACGGGTTCTGACCTAGACAAGCTGCGAACTCTAATGCTGCATCACTGTGATGTCAACAAAGATGGGAAGATACAGAAGAATGAGCTGGCCTTGTGTTTGGGAGTGAAGCTAAAGCTGTAGTGCTTTAGTGAACAGTCTTAACAGGCTTATCAGTATTTATAAAGAAAATCATTATTAATTATTGTCCTGTTACATGATAAATTACTTTGTGCATGTTGTGAAAATATTTGATTTGTACACTATTTTAAATGTAGCAACAGTAGCTTACTAAGTTACTAAGTTTAGCCACACACATCTTTGTTCTTATTTTATTCAAATGTGAAAAAATAAAATGTTTTAAATATGTTTACTGTGTGCAATATTAATGTGTTTGAACTGACCTCAGATATTCTGAACACAAACCAAACAAGGGCTATAATGTTATTAATTACGCCAAAAATGGAAATATGTGAATTAATATAATGAGTATGAATATTTGTTTTCCTAAATTATTAATATATATTATAAGGCTGATTTTAATGTTTTCAATTGTAACTTAAATAGTTAAAGGAAAAAGCAAATGTGCTAGACATGAAAGTGTGAATTTTAACTGCAGTGGTGTGATGAAAATAGTGTTGGGATGTAACACATACAGTTACTTTATCATTTGGTGGTATTCAGAATACAGTTACTTTTCTAAAATCAAAGGAACACATTATCATGGTATTTGATCGTGTAATTTAGGCTTCAAACTGCACATAATCAGCGAGAAAAATAGAACTGCTCTTGTGGTGAAGCATGTGTGAGTTTTTCTATCTCCAGTTAGTGACATAAAGCTGTTTTTAATGCAATGTTGCATTTTTACATTATAATTTAAATGCAACTTGATGTAAAAGTATTCTAAATGCAGTACTCTGATTGGACCATGTATCATAATGTGTTACAAAACATTTTACTTGCTGGTACTACTACTCAGTATTCTGTAACTAAACAAACAAAATATTCTTCCCATCACTGGATGTGAATATGCAGTACAGACAACATCCTGTAGACAGTTTGTGGTGCCATAATGAAGCTGAAATCCCATTTAAGTGGCTGGACCCTATGGCCACTAAAAGGCAGCTAATGGTGTGGACGTAAAAAGCTCTGAGCCACCTCAACCACATGTGCACTCTGAGCTCTGCACCATTTGACCTGTAACTGTGACACTGTCGCAGACACACCACGAGTCATCCATATGATCATGCACAATAAAAGAGGTTTGGCAGTGTTTATCATAGTGTCTTGTGTACTCAGACAGAGACATACAGTGGAGCTCAGGGCCTTATTGACTGTGAGTGAGTGGATGTGACCACACCAGCTGCTGCAAAACAAACAAGATATCCTCCTCCCATTAAAGATGAGAGCTCTGTGCCTCTTGTACACTGTACTGTTATTGTCTCCTTCTGTGTATTAAAAGTAAACATTTGCCATTTGACTTTCAATAGTCAATATTGTTAAACATTATTTCGGTAATATTTAACTATATTTTACAATTCCAATAAAAGCATGTATTTTTAGTGCAGTATTGCAGGCTTTGAGGTTTTGGAGTTTTGGAACAGAGAAAATGACACTTCCTAATGTCGCTGTTTACTAAAAAGAAAAACAAATAACTCCGTATGTATGATCTAAAATTCACTATTTAAAGTGCATGATCTAAAGTTCACAAAAATTATGACGTCCAAGAGTCACTAGAGGAAATTTACACAATAATGCCCTCTAGTGTTCAAGTAGTGTTCTGATGATGGAATCTTGGTCTGAATCACAATGCAGTGTGATGTTATTCATGTTATGGTGGTAGAATCACTTAAATTTGTAGAAAAGGCCAGGACAGTTTATTCAAAAAAAAGGGGGTTGAGGGGCACATCTACACACCACTGATTTATAAAAATCCTCTTTCTGTTAATCTGTCAATTATTGTTACTTGGGCTTTGAAAATCCATGTATATCAAATTCTTTTTGTGTTTTTTCACTTGATGAGCACCAAAAAAGAAAAAAAGGAAAGCTAAATCCTTTTTTTCATTTTTGGTTTCAAATTGAAAATCAATTGAATGAATCATGCACGGATTTTTCATTTCAAAAAAGCAAAAGTTTGGAAATATTACTGGAAACCATAAACTAGGCATGCCCACACAAATCACAATTAATCAAGATTAATACGTATAGGATAAGTTTTTAAAAGAATATATTCAAAAAAATGTAAGAATAAAAATGAAAAGCCTTAAAAAAAACTGTAAATCTAGTTTCCAAAAGCTAACCTATCCAATCAAATGCCAGACCATCCCAAATGCAGCAGCCACATTCAGGGTCAAGCCTTCAGACCTACTGACCCTCCATGGTCCTCTCTCTCTTTCTTGCTTTATGGTGGTGCCCTTCGTTTGCTGACAGAGTAAACAACAAATAATAAGGTGTTGTAAATTGTAACCCTTAAAGTGCCCTGTGTGCCCTTTTAAAAGCTACATGTCTTTCTTTTCTCCTAGGTGAAGTGGAGTATCGGCCTGCTCAAGTGTCAATGCTAAATGTTGCTGTTGTAAATATAATGTGCAGATTATTGATGGGTAGGGCCACTCGTTTCCGTGGTTTCATCTGAACACCTCAATGCCCTTTACATTCAAAGGTCAGGTGAGTGAATATATAGCAGGTATTAAAGCATATGTGTGGGTTAACGTTGGTGTCATCCAAATATAAACTTGCTATTATTAGTATGCCGTTAAACTATCTATGTTGCATTAATTACATTACCAGTGCTACCTTGTAAAACACTTATTTGTACTATGAGCAGATCTGTCCGTTAATTTGGCTTGGTGGCATCATCTGTTGTTTGCATGGAGATTGAAAAGTTAAGATCAATACTGTATGTGGAATATTCAAAGCAAAGCAATAACATCCCCATGGAAACAAGCAGGTCTGAATTGCAGGTTATTTTTAACTCAGACATATCTTTTAAAAGTGCTGACACTATTTTAGAGTAAGAATCATTAAATGTGAAGTGCGTCACACCATCTTTTTAAGGTCAATTTATGAACAAGGTATAAAAGGGCATGTGTTTAAACTGCGCTGCTATGTAAATAACGTTAGGAGTGTAGTCATGGTGTTTTCTTATAGGTGTACTCTTACTTGCGTCAAAACTTTGAGGTGCTACTGTGAATCTCCATTTCAGATTTCACAGACCAAATGCTTAGACGACCAAAACAAACAGACAGGTGGAGGAAGCACTCACAATCTTTACTTCATTGCTTATAGTTAAAAAACAGTATCGTACAATAGTCAAGCACAAGTAGGTTTCTCGGGGGTTGACTAACCGGTGAACTACAGTATAATGAGCTCTAGTTATTTATGTTTTCTGTTGCCATTTTGAGGACTTTTGGCCATTAAAAAGATAAAATTGCCAGCTACTGATTGTGCTAGCTTCTATAGGGATGTTATGCAAGCTGCCTATACAACATTTCATCTTGAACTGCAAATTCAAATCAAAAAAAATTCCTGTTATTGTATTTGTATGTGTTAAAGTTCACATTTAAAAGCAAATTTTTGTAAGATTGCAATACATGCGGTCTTGTGATATATAAAAAGTTACTATATGTGTATTCATCATAATGTTTGTCCGCATTTTCAAGTACTCCAAAACTCTAAAGGCTAAAAATAATGTTATAAATCAACATTTTGTTTATTTTTCTATAGGTTCTTCGTTCAAGTGGCTGCCATATGTCCACACAGAGAAGTTCAAACAAACCCGCTGATGGACCATATACATGCTGTCTGCTGCTGCTCTGTGCCTGGGCCCCCTGCTCCAGACATGTGGAGCGCCTGATGACCCTGTCCTGTTAGAGTACATGGACCGTTACTTCACTTTTGCCAACTTTTTTAAGAGTCCCAAAATGAATTGTGCTGCCATATTGTTCCAGTGCCACCCAAGGATCTGGTGTTGCAGCTCATGTACGATGGCATACGGCAAATAAACCAGCACTGAGAGATTTGTGGTGACCGCACAAGACGTTCAAGCAGATGACCGACCGCTGCTCAGTGTGGAAATTAAAATAAAAGTACCAAGAGGAAGTGTACATATTGAGCTTGGTCAAAAGGAAGCAGTAAGGTCACTTTAGTGTAAGTGTAAAGCAGGATACGGTGGGTATTTTTAAATGGTACAGAAATCTTATAATAATGATAATGATAATAATGTATTTGATTTATACTGAGCTTTTTGGATGCTCAAAGATATTTCAATATTAATCCACTCTACCACTGGTGATGGTAAGATACTATGGCTGCCACAGCTGCCCTGGGGTAGACTGACGGACATGATGCTGCCAGTCTGACCCATGAACCTCTCCGACCACCTATCATTCATGCACAAACTAAAAAAGATTTCAGAGGTAGTCATCTGGACACTGTTTAAGACGTTTCAGCTCCCATCCAGAAGCCATTTTGAATTCACGCTCAATGCACATTCCTACCATGACAGTGTCCTGCCTATAGGACACAAAGATGTTGCTAAATACTGAACAAACACCACCAGTTTTCCATTTCTCTGAATGTAAAGTATGAGCAGATGTGTAAGAAGAAAATACAAACCTCTTTACTTTTTACCATGTAGATGAAAATATAGTGTATTTGTATTTTTGTTTGTTGCACTACTTGTGAATGTAGTAAATGAAATGTGAATATTCTAACTTTTGTCATAAGCTCACAATAAAATCTATCAATCAAGTTTTTATCCCAAAGGAAATCAATCATCAGAGTGATCTTACAGAAATGTAACTACAGAATAGTAAAGTTGTAGACCTGAATAAAAATAAATATGGTCTACATACTGATTTTGTGAACAAATATAAACTGTTAATGAAACCATAATTTCATTAACATTTTGGGCACACATTTTTTTTTAAGTGTTGTTTTTAGATCATTAGAGTTGACCAGTTCACTTCCTGCCCCCCACACTGTTAACCTCAGTGTGCAGGCCTGTTTTTATGAATGTGATTTCATTTTGCTGTGTGGCCTGACCGCTCCAGTACCAACACCAGCGGGTTTCTGGGCAACAATCCCGCTGTTGACTCACTGTTTGTACCAGGACACCTTTTCTTTGTTTAGAAATGACTGTGTGAAACCACAGTTTAAAGTGCCATTGAGAGTCTCCCAGGACGAGCACAGTATGAAGTTAAACAAGGCTTTCAATAATAACATGCAGAGTTTACCTTTTCTAAATGTTCTGATTGTAAGCAGTACAGGTGAGTAAGTTTGATTTTAAAAAGTATACAATCTTTGTATCCCTAGAGGTAACACTAAAATGTGGACAAACACTTTTTATGTTTGCATTTCCCTTCTTGGGTGGTCATCATCCCTCGCCAATGTTTTACATATGTTGGATATTTTTGTTTAGCATAAGTGTACTGTGACTAGATTTATCAAGATTCATCACCTGCTTGTGTCCCTCGAGATGTTACTGCTTTGCAAAATATTCCAGAATTTGTCTGTGTAATTACTTAGTAATCCAGGTACAGTAGGCATGTTCCACAGCTTGGCACTAAAATGTATTTTGCATTTATTTCTTGCTCAAAAATACACACACAGCAGGGTTGCCTCTCCACAGAGTTGACATGTAACCTGGCCAGGTGGTGTCAGCTGTTTAATGCCATACTGTGGAACATTACAGGCAAAGCAATAGCACTTTCATGGAGACTATAGGAGGTGGGTGACCCTTCTCCAGAACAATTTCTAAAGCTGTAAGATCCACATTAAATATTTAATCAAGCAAACGCCATTTGGCCTGTGACCGGACCAGTTTTCTGCATTATAAAAACTGCAAAACTGTATACATTCTGCTTTAAATAGAGCTTAAATAATAGCGTACATTTTATAAGGTAACTTTGGATTTCCTTTTGCCTTTTCCTTTTGCACCTGCAAATAGCACACTTGAATCAGACCACCTAAAAATAAGCCAAAGCTCTAAACACAGTGAACGGTTGATAAAGTTTCAACATGTGGTAACCACCTTCAGGTGCGTGAGAGCTTCCTTTTGTGTCGACTCAGGCACGGTGAGACAACTTCCCATGGCGCACTGCCCCATCTGCCCAGCTTTAGAACCATATTTTTTTCAATTAAATTTACTTAATGTTATTTGATGTATACATTACAAGACAATATCTATGTATTATATGCTTACTCTGATTGATTGCTTATAATAAACATTCATGCTGCACTGTTGTGTTGTGTGAATGTAGACTTGACTCTGTGTTGGCCTCAGCTTCACAAGGTTCCCAACTCCTGAATGCTGAATGTCACTCCCTCTTTACCCCCATTTCACACTAGTCTTCTGTCCTGTCAATCAAAACCCATACAGATGAAAAATGGAACAAAAACTGCATGTGAATATGCTCGCAAGAAACACATTTGATTCATATACTACAGATAACATCCCCACCCTTTAAGGTATGATCAAAATCTGGTCCAACCTGATTTCTGGCCTGGAGATAAAGCTTCTTTCTCTGCACATACTAGTATTGTGAGTGGTGCCAGTTTCCCGTGGAGTCTCTGCTTCTGATCAACCACATTTTCCACTTTGCTTCTATTTTTGGAAGTGCTGACTTCACTCAAGGGAATAAAATGCTTTTACTTTCTGACCTTCAATGTAGGTGATCGAGGAGCAGGGTCATAGGTCAGCAACCAGTCACTCGGGGGCTATATGAACTGCTGTCATGTGGGACAGAAATAACTCCTGAGCGCATGGTTTGCTAAATACAATGAATCTGTTAGTACTGTGTTAAAAATATTTTTTTTTACTGGTACACGGTGATAAATTTACAACTGTGGAAATTTACTACTGTTGTTTTTTGACCAAAAGCCTAATTATGGACAAAAAAAATACAATACTTACTAAGTTAATTGCTTTATTAAAAGAGTATTTCAAAACATGAATGAATTCAAAACACTAAATGGATTTGGCATGCTCAGAATAGAATTGTAGAGCTACAACGCCATAAACCAGTTGTATCATAAATGCTAATCTTGTATGCATTTAAAAAGAGTCAAAAGGAAAAGTGTGTTTTTGTATGTAAAACCATCCTTAATCAACACTCAGTTCTGATTGATAAATTTTCTCATGACAGCCCTGCAGAAAAAACATACTGACACAAGGTAAAATAAAACTCTTCTTTTCATTTGTTACTTCCATCTACATCCATCTATGTCACTTCCATCAGGATCCACAATGAAAACCTCATCCGTCATCCTCTTCCACATGCCTTCCCACATTCCTTCCTGTTTGTCGTCATAGTGCCCATAGACCACTCCTCTATAAAAGACCGTCTGCTCCTGAGCTTCAGCCACATTGACAAGGAGATCCCAACCCGCTGCTTTTACACACACAAGACGAAGAGGGCTAACTCTGAACTATCGGAATTACACAAACTGAACTCTTTTCCTTTTGAAGATAATTTTTTATTTTGATCAAGATGTCGATTCACACAGTTTTCCTTACTTTATTTTGGGCACAGGTACAGTATGAACTTACATTGCTTTTATTTCATTTCAATCTAGGCATTTCAAATCGATAAAACATAGGACTGTTGCCATATAATACAGACAAAATATTACATCTTACATACAAAGCAATGTAAGATACAGTTACTATTCATTTATATCTATGGATTTCAGCTTCCTGTTATATGTGACATCTTTTCAAACAAATAATATTTATTTTTTAAATTGTTAATTTCTGTCTTTGTTTTTCATGATTCTGAAACACATGGACAAAAACATCTAATTATGTTAACATACTGGAGTTGAAAGACAAGCTAAGAGAAACTATAGAGACCTTATCCACATGCACAACAATGGAGGTCTGTCATAGTTATTATTAATTTCTATACTAATATTGCATTCAATTTTCCTTTTAGATGTGCACAATGGCATGGTCCCAAATGTGCCCACGTACATGCCAGTGCCCCAAAGAGCCTCCCATGTGTGCCCCCGGGGTGCAGCTGATTTTGGACGACTGTGCATGTTGCCTCGTGTGTGCACGGCAAGACGGACAGCCCTGCTCCGACCTCTACCCCTGCGATACCCACAGAGGGCTGCACTGTGACTACACCGCCGACAAAAGGACTGGCATATGCACCTGTGAGGCTCTGAACATTTGAAGCATGTGAATTTCTTATCAGGGTTTGATGTCTAATTGACCTTTTCTGGGTTTTCTGCAGCTCACGGTGGACAGGTGTGCGTTCTGGATGGAGTGGTGTATCAGAATGGTCAGATCTTCTTCCCCACTTGTAAATACCAGTGCATTTGTCGAGATGGTCAGATTGGCTGTGTGCCTCAGTGTAATGTGGATGTGATGCTGCCTGGACCAGACTGCCCCATGCCCAGACGAGTGCATGTCCCAGGAGAGTGCTGTGAGAAGTGGGTGTGTGAGCCCCCCTCAGAGGCCAGTGCTCTGGGAGGCTTTGCCATGGCCGGTGAGAGAAAAAATCCTCTTTGACAAATATATCACGAATGTGTGGGACAAAAAGCGTAAAGGTTAGGTACACTCCTCTGACCCCTTTAGTGAAAGAGGACAAACAAAGTAAAGAAAAACAGTGAAATATTCAAACAAAAAAATCTTTTAGAGCACTTTTCACCTTTATTACTAAAACATCTAAAGGAATAAAATGTTATCCACCGCTCTGAAATTGTGTTCTTTAAATTGTGTAAATTTTGTGTAAGTTCCCTTATTGTTTTCACAGCATATCGTCAGGAGGAGACAGTAAGATTTGACGGTTGGGACCCAAGCCTGAACTGCATAGAGCAGACCACAGAGTGGGGGGCCTGCTCTCGGACCTGTGGGATGGGACTGTCCACCAGAGTGACCAACAAGAACAGTCGGTGTGAGATGGTGAGGCAGAGCCGCTTGTGCATGGTTAGGCCATGTGAGGACCAGCAGACTCAGACTGCACTGGCACCGCTCATGCCAAAGGTACATCTTTGTCGGATTTTTCTTTGAATGTGAATGTAATCCAAATATATTGTTCAATAATCCCATATAATCTCATCCTTTCAGAGAGGCAGTAAATGCCAGAGGATGACACGTAGTGAGACTTCCATCCACCTCTCCTATAAAAACTGCACCAGTGTCCAGTCTTACAAACCTCGTTACTGTGGCACCTGCACTGATGGGCGCTGTTGCACCCCTCACCGAACCAAGACGGCCCTCCTGGACTTTCAGTGTGCCAGTGGTAAAACCAGCAGGAGGCCAGTCATGCTCATCCTAACCTGTGTGTGCCACAACCACTGCCCCAGAGACAATACAGAGTGGAACACACTGGTCTTATAGTGTGGACCATATATGACATGTATGTTGGCAATGTGCTTGTTTTACACACTTGTAGAGACTCATTCACAAAAGGGTGATTTTCAAAATCACCAGAGAATCTGTTAAATTTGACAGCACTTAAATAATGAACAGATGTTTTTTTTTTTTTTTCAATGACATAGAATCTTGTGGTCATTGCTGATTGATCAGTGGTTAATCATTCTGGCTTTGAAATAATTACTCCGAAAGACTAATGGAAGAGGACTGTAGATGCTCTGAGCTAAAGAATCCTGTTGGAAAATTTCCAACTATGAGAGACATTTTTGACATAACTGAACTGTGTTCTCTGACCTGGTCTGAAGCAAGGCTTGAATCATGAACGTGATCTTTGTTGTACTGTGGACGTGGTGTAATTTCTAACATGTGTATGTAACTGTATTTTCAGTGTTAAACAGTGTGTTAATTACATGCTTGAGAATGCAAAATACTTTAGACACGCTTTTAACTAATGCTGGAGAAGTGAGCTAACAATGACAAAGGTTTTGTAAATACTTGCTGTATAGTTTAAGTGTGCATGAAAATGCAGAATTTATTATTGAAATGTAAGAGCAGTGATGTAAATATTTTAAAACATGCACAATCTTTGTGTAATTGTAATAAATATTATGAAACAAATGTTTATATGAGGGTGTCATGATTTTGAATTTGATATAGCTTTTCAAATCTCTGTCAGTCTGATAGAGGCAAAAACGCCCCTTCATAAATGTACTATGGTGTTAATGAATGTCTGACTAAATCTAATAAAGCTATCTAAATCGATTAATAAATCTAAATAGGTATTTATTATTTAAGTTTAAGATGCAGTATAACCTTATTCAGAG
Source organism: Boleophthalmus pectinirostris (assembly GCF_026225935.1). NCBI lineage: Eukaryota > Metazoa > Chordata > Actinopteri > Gobiiformes > Gobiidae > Boleophthalmus > Boleophthalmus pectinirostris. The sequence goes on from NW_026571447.1 coordinate 23,804,472, forward strand.
ACTTCTAAATTAATTTACTGTATTCACTCAACCTCTGCCCTGGACTATTTCTCCTTATCCGACTTCCCTGACAGCACTGCAGCAGGTTCACATCATCACAAGGTTTTCCATTGAGTTGTCAGATGGACATGAGCGACCTCTGACCCCTGTCTGAAGAGCTCTACCTGGGAGGTCACTTCATAAACCATATTATTCCCAGTGGAAAAGTTACTGCTTCTAAAATAAGCTTTAGTGGAAAGATGAGCTCATCTGCAGCAGTGTGGTCCTCTCATCTGGAGACAGCCTCCCCAGACAATATGTGGAATATAAAAAAGATGTTTGTTTTATATGTATCACACAGATTTTTATTTTTATTTTTTACTAACAAATAAAATATTAATAAAAATAATAATAATAATAATAAAAATCACACTTAACAAAAAATGTATTAATTCTGAAATATTGCATAAAATAAAATGATCATAAAGACAATGGCAAAGAAGACATCTGATCTATTTTTACATGGTGTCCAGTTTTTTACATGTGGTACATATTTATTTCTATATATAAACAAGAAGAGTTCTCCTTTGAAGTTACAGTTAGTCATACACAACAAAACAATCCCATCCAGTGGATGGACGATGAACATGAGCCCCTGCTCATAGTCCACACACACCAAAACTCTGTCAGGAAAATTATTTTTTTCTATGGGACACCCTGCTGGACATTCACAAAAATTATTGTAACGTACAACCCATTTCTGATGTGTTTTTGTACTGAAAACCATATTACCACGCATTTTTGCATTAACTACTCCTATTGTGCAGCTACTGTTACCAACATTGGGAACATCATAATAGACTCTTCCGGTGGAGAAGCCAAAGTGTGAGGGGAGAGGCAAAAAGGTGTACAGGACATTATTATGCCAAATCTTCACATTTTCTAAGCTCTCTGTCTCATTGGTGTGCTCCATCTTTTCCACCCTTGGTGCTGCATGCTTGTTTTTGTTTCTCTTTGTTTTCCTTGAATTTTTCATCTTTATATAATATACATGTTTTTCTGACTTCATGTTTGACTGGCCCTTTTTCTCATTATTGGCACACAACACACACACTTTTGTCTGGTCACAGCTGGTCTCTTCTAAAATCCTGTTGTGTTTTGGACACATCTTTTGCTGCAGGTTTGGCACAGGATCAGTGAGTGTGTGTGTCTTTAAAGAGGACACTCTGAGGTGAGGCTCCAGGTGACTCTTACAGAAGGATGTCAGACACACCAGGCATGTCTGAGCTGCTCTGCGTCGGGACTCAAGGCAGCAGTCACACAGTACGTCCTCTGGACCGCTGGGCTTTTCACTGTCACTTACAACATAATCCTCTTTATAATTGTCCACAATGTCTCTGAACAAAGTGTTTATATTGAGTTTCAGGGATTTGTTGAACTCCCGTTTGCAGAGTGGGCATTTGCACACTTCTTTGCCTTCCCAGTGCCGCCCGATACAGCCATCACAGAAGTTATGTCCACACGGAAGAGACACTGGGTTACTGAAGATATCCGTACAAATGGAGCACTCAAACTGCTCTTCTTTTAAGAAACTGCTGGCTCTGGCCATAACTATAAAACAAAAATATAGCAATAATTATGACAACAAGAATTTAAAAAACAGTTTGCACTGCAGACCTAAGTCAGAAGCTTACCTTTGCTGCCTTGTTCTGCACAAAACTCAACAGTGCTTCGTTGAGATAGCTTTAGTTTCATTTCAGTGTAAATGATTATGTGATGCTCCTCCTCTATTGACACTTCCTAAATTTTAGTTTCAGGACTATTGCCCTCTATAGGATTCAACAAAGAAATACAACTCTTGTAGAAGGCAGGTATATGAGCGCTTCACTGGGTCTGCAAAACGTCATGTGCTCTTCAAGGACGTGCACATTTACTAAGAGAGAGCCAAAACTTGTATAGTTGTAATCACAAAACTCTGAAAAAGTTGCCTGGAAATCCAGAAGGATATTTTTCTGCATTTGCTGGTACAGCGATGAGTCTGGATTCTTCCAGGCAACTGAAAAAAATCTAGTTGGTCTAAATACGTAGGTGCATGTCCTATGTAATAAAGGACATGCACCTGGTCAGTGTGCCTAGGATCCTTCTGCCTATCAATACAACTTCTTCAAGACAAGTTTTGACTCTTTCTAAAGAAATACAACTAACCTAGAAATCTAAGATGAACTTTTCCAGGGTTTCCAGGCTAAATGAATGTGGCGTGTTTGTAGTCTGCCTCCTGTTTTCAACTTTGTGGCTTTTTATCTAAATGATCTAAAACTTAATGCTTCTATTTACTTTTTACTCTATACATTCGACTGTCAAAATATATTATTTAATCGAGTTCTTGATGTGTAGCCTGTAACCTTATGCATTACATAAAATGATACTAGTATAAATACTCTTACTTAAGTTGCCTAGTTGTTTCTAAAAAATACTTTCACGACTTTGTACTTCTACTTCGGTGATATTATATTGAAGCAACGGTGCAACTTTTGTTTATCCCCAGCACATTTAAATATAATGCAAGCAAGATGAACAATTTCTTAGTTTGTTCTTGCATTAAAGCTATCATACGTTTATTTGACATTTTCTGGTCTTTTTCTGTCAGGCCAAAGCTGGAACACTTGTCAGACAGAAGTCACATCGTCTGGGGGTCTTATCTTATGTTTATGTGTTATGCTCTACTTGACCATTTAACTAATGCAACTGCCTCTAGTTATTGATGCTACATTTTAATATGCCTATACACTTTAATGACACTATTAACCTTTGTGTTTGTTTGGAGCAGATAAAATTAAATGTTTGCAGTTTATAAAAATGTCATTAATTAAAATCCCTAGATTCTATCACCTTCCAATATGCATTTCCCTTTATATTTGTTTATTTGTTATCAAGGTCATTAGCACAACAAAGAATATAGGTAACACTGATTTCTCATTTACATATAAAAGTGAAAAATCAATTGCATCTCCTGCACCCAATTAAAACTAAAAATATTTCTACCTTTGCTTGTTTGAACAAGAAATAAGATAATGTCGTTATGTACTTTAATGATTCATCGTAGCTCATGGGCAAAAGGGTAAGATTGCACACAAGTTGAACTCAATATAATAACAATGAAAATCCAGAGCCTATTTATTCAAAGGCATGATGCCGAGGCTCATTCTGTATAATATATTATTTTACTTTAGGGGGACATAAACTTATATTTAAAAAAAAAAGAAAGAAAGAAAGAAACATGGCAATCATGTCAACAGAAGTCTAACTGACCTTTGTTTTACCATAGTTCATAGGCTCATTGTTCAATTTCATAATCTACCACTAGATGTCACTAGTATGTTGAGTATGGCGCAGAGGGGCACGATGATTTAAAAATTTAGTAAAGGACCATATACAATTGTTAGCGTCTGAGAAAGCGGGCTTGGTCTTTTTTTCTGTCTGTGAAAATGTCATACAGGGACATGTAGGCGGTGAGTTTGACCCGGTGTCAGCTGGTTGTGACTGACAGCGTGTGGAGCTGTCAGTGGGACTCACCTGGACACTACACACACTCCTCAGACTTTGCCTTGTAGCCTGGAGTTCATACTGGCTATTGAACTCGGAGTGCGCAGAATCATCGCGGCGTGGAGGTGTTCTTTGGAATAGTAATGACAGTGATGGAGTGAAGAAAAAGGCCTCAGAGGGGGGTCTTTCCGTGTCAGGGATCTGTAACAAAACGCCTGCTCGCTCTCTCATTTTCTTTGAAGAGTCAAACCGGCACAAGCGCATTCCTGTGTGCGCGCAACCGAGCCAGGACTGCTACGGCGAGAGCGCGGTGCAATGCCTTCCACGGACACCGGGAGCAGAGGAAACTTGTACTCATTATTTGTGGCTTGGACTTGCCTTGAATGGAAATGTAAGAAGACGAAAGGACGCTGCTGTAGGCTATTTAGATTTGCAATGATGATTTCAATTGTGTAGATATTTTGGTTGGAGCATTTTTGCATGTTATTTTGTGTTTTTCCCAGTTAGTTAGGCTATAGAAGCCATGTTTTGTTTGGATAGAGGAATTGATTTTACGCAGGTTCAAGAGATGGGATGAACTGACCTCAGGGCGCTAACTCCACCCATCGGATAGTATCTTTAGCGGGCGGAGCGGAGGGCTTGTTTAGTTACGGGATATCTGACAACTCCAGCAGAAAACTTCACAAGGGCAAAGTCCGTTCAGCGTGAGTACGTGAGGAAGAAACGCTGGGAACTAATTCACGTGTGGGATTTAAAAGCAAGAAACGATGCAAAGATGGCGCTTATAATGGGGGCTGGAACTTGTATGGTGCCAAAAAGTGGTTTTATAGAAGTTTTAGTGCGCGAACAGTGGCATAGAGTTTTTGTGAACCTGAATGAGGAAACTCTCATTTTGAGTTGCGAGGATAGTGACAACTTGAACTCTAACGGTGTCAGTCATGGGTCATACCTGGACAACAACAATGCCAACTCCAACAATGCGCCCCAAAGCGTGCGCTCTGCTTTCACGGACCTTCCAGAAAGAGTGCCCGAGGCCATCGCCAACAGGAAACGTAGTGTTAAGGTGACCAAGCAAGAGGTTGGGGGGCTGGGGATCAGCATCAAGGGCGGCAAGGAGAACAAGATGCCTATACTTATTAGTAAGATATTCAAAGGTCTCGCTGCGGACCAGACCCAGGCGCTGTACGTGGGAGATGCAATCCTGTCCGTAAATGGTGTGAACCTGAGGGAAGCTACGCACGACGAGGCTGTACAGACGCTCAAACGCGCCGGGAAAGAAGTTACATTAGAAGGTATGTAGCCTATGTTTTGTCAGTCATAACAGACAGAGTGTTTGTCACACCCCTTCTTAGAATTCTACACTTGTATTTGGCACATTCTTCTACCCAACAATAATTACACAGCCCATGTTTTGATCAAGACATAAATCATTACCTCTGTCCCACAAATTGTAAATACCACTATTGGGCAACACATAACAACAAGTAGTAATATCTAGTTAATGATAGAAGTTTGATCATTCCTTTCTGTCATTAAAGGTCATGTGATATGCAAATGAATGACTAGAAGAATATCTGTACAGCATTCATTATGTAACGTTGTCTTTATCTTTGTTCATGAGAAGTGGTGACTTGATGTTCTTGCAAAAGTAAATGTTTGCAAAAACATATCAAACTGGTGGTGCCAGTGCATTGATAAAATCATACTATGTTTCCTTTTTCATTCAAGCAAGGCTACTAAGATACTTCTTACATCTAATATAAACTATGCAGGAAGTAAGTGATAAGATTTTTTTGTTATCCAGGTCAGTGTGTACCAATATCATGATTCACAATAATAACAAGGCCCCATGCTACCTTGAAGAATTCTGATTATATATTATCTATTTGGGTTTGCAGATATATGCTACATTGCTTTATTTCTAGCTTTAGTGATGATAATTAATACTAAGACTTGTAGTTCTATGACATTGGACCAGAGGGTTGCTGTTTCATATCTCATTCAACGCACCTTTGCACCATGATACATGCTCAGACAGGAATGACATGTCATTTTAACATACTTGGAAATTTGTCAGATTATGCAGGGAAAATGGAGTCTAAATAGGTAACCGCTCTTCTGAATCATCCTGATTCAAGAGATGAGTTACCCAAACTGCTGAATAATTTTATATCCAGATTCCGTCTTATGTAAACCAGGGGCTCTCAGTAATGATCATAATCTTTTGCATGAACACAAACTCACAGCATCAAACATGTACTTGAGTCTCTATATTTCTTGTTTCAGTAGAGTTTGAAAACATTATATAGAAACCACTTAAAAAACAAAGCGTCATTTCCCCTTTTAACCACATAACGATGTTTCTCACAATTGGCCTCTTCTAAGTTGACTCCAGCTCTTGTGAGGTCTCTCACTCACTCACTCTCTCTCTCTCTGTCTCCCACTCTGCCCCTATATCTTTTTCCCTATCTATCTCTTTTACTCTCTCAACCCCTCTCTACATCTCTTTTTCTTTAACCCCCCACCCTCTCTCTCTCTCCCTAGTTCCCGCTCTCTCTGTCTATTTCTCTCTCCCTCTCTTCTCCACTCTCTTCTTTCTCTGTCTCTCTCTCTCACTGTCTTATACTCACACTTATTCACATGCAAACATAGTATGATGATTCCTCCCAGGGGACACCAAGGCTGCACTCTGAGGGAGAGGCTGTAGTCCCAAGCTGAAAATTTGCACAGATAAGGGCTTAACAGTGGTAAATTCAGATGACTACAGGATTTAATGTATAATGTAGTTAATATAGAACTGCTAAGAGGGAGAGAGATACAGGCAGAAACAAGGGGAAAGATAGTTTAAAGTTAATTGTGGGGGTTAACTTGAGGGTAATCAGAAGCAGAAGTAGTTCATCTGCATATCAGGAAACAGACATGACATGGTTTTGATTGATTGCTGTTCTTGAGGGCACATGGCCAAGTAGTTGTATTATGTAACACTGGGGCTGTAGCTCTGTCGGTAGCACAGAGCTGACCCACAGGTTGGCAATTCAATCCCACAGGTGGGTAAGACACTTAACCGACCTGACCACCAGTGTCTGCGTACACTTGTGTATGTGTCTGCGTACACTTGTGGGGTGTGTGGTTCCACGATGAAAAGTACTTTGAGGCGGAAAAGTGCTATATGATTAAATTTGATCATTTATCATAACCACAAGAGTTCAATTTCCTTTTAACAACTATGTGCCCTCATACATTACTGCCTTGCTTCAGTTTTCATAATATATGGGTTTGTGATGAGTTATTATACTGTATTTTTCTATCCTTATGTATATTTATTTAACCAGTTTAGGCCCACTGAGATTTGGAATCTCTTTTTTTAGGCCCCTGCCCATACTTGACTTGTTTTGGAACATGTTAGGAAAAAGTAAAGTAGGGCTGAGAGATACGACAAAAAATAAATAATAAAAAATCTCACATTGATGGTGTGATTAAAAACAAATAAGACAATAAGAAATGAATTGCCTAAACACAAACCATCCAAAATCATTGTAATTTTACACAAAAATAGTCAAAATTCTTCCTCTAAAGTCAGAATTCTGCCTCAGCCATATGCTTTTACTGACAGAGGATTAGCCAGAGACTTTAATTAAAAACAGCAAAGCATATCATTACATTAGAGATGATTAAAATTTGTTTAATTGCACAGCCCTATGGAATACCCAGAGAAAATTTCCAGGCACAGGCAGAACATGCAAACTCTGCAAAGACATGCCCTCACTCCATCTGGGAATCAAACCCAGAACTTTCTAACTGAGGCTGAAGCACTAGCTGTTCCACCATACCAGGCAACTTTAATTATCACAAATAAAACAAATCACTTACTGTCCTCATGTAAAAGAGGAAGGTCTTGATGATTATTTCACTGAAGTAGGTCAGTTCCATTAACATAGAGTTCACTATCTTGTCATTACTTTGAGTTCATATGTTCAAGTGGGAGTTATTATTGTATTGTGAAGTCAAACAAGTCAAGAGTGAATTTCCTCATGAGGCTCAGTGCGTCAAATATCTCATAGCAACCAGCTTAATGCTATTGGGGCCTGATTATTATACCAACAATGACTTGATTAAAATAAGTGTATTTCTATTTTTATGTGGAGTGTGCCGCGTAGGGCCACTTCACGATACAGTGTCCAGTAGACAAATAAAACACGCTAATATGGTGCACTTGTAGTACTTCTAATCAGTGCCTAATTCAAGACCTATACTAAAGCAGCATGGTGGAAAATGCAGTGATTAAGTTAAAGGCTAAAGGAGAGTGGAAAAATATCTATTTGTCACTTTATCTATTATTTTACGCTGTGGTGATGTCTTTTGATTTATATTTTTGTCTTTTATCATAGATGTTGATGCCTGAAGCAGAATAGTAGTCATTTTCCTATCACTGGTCCATGTTATTGGCTGGTGCTCTTTCATTTCTCAAATTGTGTCAAGATTGGCAATACAAAAAACATCAGAAAAAACACGCTTTACTGAATAATCAGAAACTCAGTAGGAACTCAGTTGTGCTTAAGAAAACATTTGGTGAAATTATACAACCAGTGGATGCCGGGAAGATTCCTGGTATCATAAAAGTGCATATTATACCTTTAGTGCACTTATGCTTTATACCCAAATTTCCTTTCTCCTTTGGCTCACTGCAGCATCTTTGTGGTTTGCATACTGATTCAGTCTATAGTAGTTATTATTTTGGTTGGTATTTGTGGTGTTTCTGTGTACATAAAGTGCACAATAACTTCTCAATTATAACAAGAATAATTACAACAAAATTACAAAAAAGTTGTAATTTTTTTTCTCTAATCCATCAACCAAGCATAATTGTCAGTGATAAGCATGGGGATTTGAAGGTCTGCAGCCAAGGACTAAATGAGACTGGACTCATTTTTTAGTTAAATGGCATGGATTATTGTGCTATTTTTTAATATAAAATCAAATTAAAATATAATGATCGTGTGAAAAATTTGATTAATTTTTTGCCGTATCTCCCAATCCTAACTACATCATGTTGTAAAGCTGAAACAGTAGTTCAATCTGCCAAAAGAAAAACAATGAAATAGGACCATCTGCCTTAGCCCAGACAGGAAGTGAGTCAGTGACCGATGTAATGTATTCCCCAGTGTGGCCCTTTAACAAGCCTTACCTGTCACTATTTGACATACATGGGCCCCATTCTGCTGTTAGACCCACTACATCCTGTGTCATCTGTCGTAATGTCTAGACTCCACACTCAGTCTGTGAGAGATACAGAGATTGCAGCTGACTGATTTCGTCATTAGAAAGCCTAACATTCCAGTGGTTGTTTGTAGAATGATTCAGATGATGAGGTTGTAAACAGATACCTTTGTTGTGGTGAATATAAAATACATCAACGGTGTTCCTCTCAATCTTTTGGTGAATGTTTGTCTGTCAAAACAACAGCAGAAACACAGATCTGCTTTTCCTGCTTTCCGATTTATCTAAAGGCACAAAATAATGCTGCCGGTCCAGGTGTGATCATTGTGCTGGTATCCTGTTTTGTGTGTGTGTGTGTTAACGTAGGAGATCCTGCACATTGTTTGAGCAGCAGATAAACTTGTGATTGTGCTTCAGACCATGTTGCTTCAATGACTTATGGGCGTGCTTCACAAGTGTACCACAATTTATGTAGCTCAGCATGCAAGAGAATTTATTTTTATTGACTGATAGTTTAGTCATCAACATCTGAATGTGAAAAATTTACTTGAGGTTAGGGATGGATGAGATCTCATGCCACAAGATCCTGTGAGATAGGGCACATATGAGTTTTTTTCCCCTCATGTTTAGATTGGACAAAAAAGGGTACACTTTGCTAAAGTACACCTGTTAAGAAGCTCTAGTTCCAAAAGGCATAGCTACAAGGTGTGTAACAATAATCAAAATATTGTGATATCGTATCGTCAAAGGTCTTACAACAATATCGTGGACCACAATATATCGAATTACAAGCCTCTTCACTTAAATGAATAGTTATGGTGCTACAGTAGCTAAAAAACAGAGGGAACTACATAGACCATGATTCTTTGCTCTGTTTCAGTGCAGACTAAGTGTTGTCCAGGCATTCTCAGAGGAAAAAGTAGTGTATTCACAGTTTTGTTAGCCTCCACAAAAGACCACAATATATGTATTGTACTGTGAGATGTATATTGTGAAAATATCATATCGACAGATTTGGAAATTGTTACATCCCGAATAGCTACTGTAATAGCAAAATTAAATTGTTGAGTCAAAATTGTGAACTGAATCAATTCATTTATTATAAATCATGTCAAAATCTCATCTTGTTTCATGGACCCAATCAGTTGTCTCGTCTGTTGTGAAAATTGGGTCTCGTTCCACTTCTGCTTGAGGTGTAACTGAGTGTAACAGAGAAGGCCAATGGTGCACTTAGAAGGGCTGGAGTGGGCAGAAGAACTTAGTCCACTAAAGACATACCCAGTACATCGATTAATCAATGGAAAAACTATGTATAGGGAAGAGAAGTACAAGTAAACAGCATATTCGTAAGTGAAAAAGTAGTCGTTTGTCCAGTGTCTCCCAAAACATCAGCTAACTCACTGCATGTCAACTCAATGCATTTATGATGTTGCACATATACATTATTACCCCCAAAAAATGAATTACTCAATTAAAATAAAATTTGGTTGACTAAGCGACACCATGAACTGATGAATCAATTAAACAACTAAAGGTCTACAGCCCAAGAAGTCAGACTTGAGGCTGGAATAGTCCTGATTTAGGTCTGTTTGGTCCTGTTCTAGTTCTGATTAAGTCCTTAACAAGTCCATATTTAGTTTCAGGATTAGTTACTGTTTAGTCACAGTTTTGATGTGTTTTTTATGCCATTGTACCAAGTGTCATTGCACCCTGAGTTTCAGTCTCTACAATCAGTAACACGGTATGTATTTTCACTTCCCCTTATCCAGACATTCAACTGATGTTTTCATTTTCAACTCAAACGTTCAAGTTGAGTCACTTTTACTTTTACTATTATAACAATTAGTGCAGTCTAAGCCCAGTCACTAGCAGTAAAGCCGAAGTCTAGTCCTGAGCCTCACAAGCCCCATCATCTACTTGTTGAAGCATGAGTCCAGGCATAATGCTGTAACCTATAGTTAAATATAACAATACTACAAGGCAAGCTTATTTAGCCAACAACATTAACAGTCTGGTTTGTGTTCACATTTCATCTCACACTTACGTACACTCTAGTTAAACATCTCATTTTCTCCTCCTTTTTCCCATTCCCAGTTCTCATTTCGATCTTGTTACGCACTACCCTGATTGGTTAAATGAGTATAATTTTTGCTTTTCTCCCAGCACATTTCTCACTGGAGCTGCTGAAGTAACACACTTATTTGGTCATCACTCTGTGTCATTTGAACCCCTGTGATCCTGGTCCAGCCCGTACAATAAGATACCTTGAGGCCTGTGGTTCATGGGTCTTTGTGCTTTGGTATCTGGCCATGGTACCTGCTTTGTGCCCTCTATAGAAAAAACTCCTCTCTCAAAGCTCTGGAGGCTTTCTTTTTTCTTTGCCTTGGCCTCGCTCTGTTCTGCTTCCAATTGCTTAAGCCTTCTTTCCCCTTCACGGACATACAAGTTTTATTCCACTGGTAATTTTGCTATAATTATTCCAATAGCATATAATATAAAGTACATGATTTCAGAACTTATAAAACTTTAACATGTTAGCATAAAATGGAAAGTTCAAAAAGGAAAATTTGGTTTCAAAGCAGCCATGTACATGAATATATATTGAAATCTTTATTATTACAGTGAATGCTTTATTACTGGGAGGCCTATTGAACGTGTTGTTCAATGAGGTAGAAATCCACTGCTGCTGCAATATTATATTACCACTGTTACTTCTACTAATACAATGACTTGTCCACAATTCAGGTGTTAAACTGGGCTTGAGTGAAGCCTTTTGTTTTCAACATTTGCTCATAGGATATAAACCTTTTTAAAAATCTACTGAGAAAGTAAGAATTGTTCCCAAATGTCTTTCAAAAATTGAAGCACTAGCAAAATTAAAATGTGCTTTCCACTATTGTTCAAGAAGGCATTAACAGAACTGCACTGTTGTTTCCATGTCCTAAGACAAAAATCAGCAAAAAATATCCCTCAGTTTTTATGAAAAGGACTTCTGAGACTTATGTCCTGAATCAGAGGAGGGTTTGAAGTGGGTAAAAGAACAGCTGGTCTTTGGTGGTAGCACAAAGACATGCATAACATTGCATCAACTCAGTAAAGGAGAAATCTTTCTCTTGATAATGTGCATATCTTAACATATTTTTGTGATGCCATCATTGGGAGAAATAACATCTACATTTTATTTAACAGTGGAATCCTTCATTTTCTTTCATCCGCTTTATCTAGATCACCGTGTTCTTACAATATTGTCACTTCAAAAATCAATATTACTGGTATATTATTGGTTAACCACATAATCATGACATCCCTGACATCCCTGTTCAACCAGTGTACACATACCTACAGGCTGTGTATTGCCACTGTGCTCAAATATTTCTGAGATAATACAGCTTTGATTGATTGATTGATTTAAAAAGAAAATGAAAAAAAAAATTTGTGTAAAGGTGCATTCTTGGTTACAGAGATATCAATTTAGTTCTGTTTTTCTTCATAATCCAACCAGTATAAAACAAAGTAAAACTAGGGTGTATCATATGGAAAAGCCAGGCACTGTGCTCGGATCTGTTTCTGTGTAAAAAAAAAAGCTTGCATAGCCCCCTTTCAAATCAAAGCCCCAGTGAATAGCCTTGATTCGCTTTGAGCCCTTATCATACAGTTGGGGTTATTGGAGTGAGTTCGTTGGAGTTGGCTGGTGCTGTAATGGAATAGAAACATGACCCAGGGGAGCGCACACATTTACGCACTTCCACTGTAATAATGACTGGGGCTCCACCCGTTTATTTTCCCCTCCGCTGGAAACACTCACAGCACTATTTCTGGGCAACCGCATATACCCCTACACGTTAACTGGAAAAACATACCCATGCGTGGCTCTCTGACAGCTGCCTTTGTCTTGTTCAGAGCCTAACAACTTAAACCTGCGGTGAAGTGATAATAAACTGATGGCAAACATGATAACTGACAATGTCCTTATCTTAATGCATCATGATTGTACAAGTTAAGAGGTTGTTAAACTATAAACAAGGGGCAAAGGAAGTATGCAATCACAAATGATTCACAAGGTTGATAAATAATATAAGACAACGATCCCAGATGTATGTATTTACTCACTTTGGTACAACTATTAAATTGACTTACGAAACATTTTATATGTATACATATCATCTGCCGCTACTCTTTAGGACTTGGTTTTATACATACAATAATTAATCACAATTATTGATCATTGTTTTTTTTTTGTTGTTTTTTTTATTTAACATACACATCTCATTAAAACAAATAAAATAGCTTTCTCCTAATTTTTTAAATCAGTGGTGACTAAATGCACAAAAACAAGACAAATTTATTCCTCCAGAGGCTGAAGTCTGCTCCAAATTACATGCTTTTGCTTCAGAAAATTGACCATATAACTCTTGATTAAAAAGACCCAAGCTTATCACTGATGATTTGAAAATATTTGATTAAAATGGATTAGCCTTATTACTACTACATTAATTATAAGCACAACTACTGGTATCACTATTAGCACTATTACTGCTACTACTACTACTACTATTACTACTACTACTACTACTACTACTACCACCGCTGCCACTACTACTATTGTTACTACTACTACTACCGCTACCACTACTACTACTATTATTACTACTACTATACTGAAGCGAGGAGTCACTGTTGTTCATGTTGCTTTGCCTTCAAGATTGAAAACATTTCTTATAGAATTTCTAAATTCCAGCAATTTAAAGTAAAATGGATTTTTGTGTGGATTTGTCGCTTTTGCCCTGAGACAGCACAGTCTGTTTTTATTTATTTTTATTCTGTTTTCTTCGAAGGAAATGTACTTTTTATTATAAGCATCTAGTTGCTCTACTTAAGACAAAGTGGCAAAGCAAAGGTAACTTTGAACCGCCCTAGTTTTAACACAACCCAATAATGAAATATTGACCCAGATGACTAATACAAATAAGAGCTGTGTGGGTTTGTTATAATGATGATATTGAAAATTGAAGCCTCTCCACGTGTGCTTGTTTCGTCCATCCTGTCCTCACTGCGAGATCCTTGTTTCTCCAATTTGGACAAAAAGCTCTCAATAAAAGCATTACACATCATTGACAGTGCGACAAAAACTAACCCAGAATATCTCCCCTCGGAGGATTTCTCATCTTTACACAAACACACATTACCAATTCACAATATTCTTTTGTTTGTCCACATCTCTACTGCAGCATGTGGGCATTTGCGTCCTCATACATTTCATAACCATCTAAATAAATCACATATATTCCTCTGCATGCTTTTGGCCAATTCACCAATGCCAAAAATTCTCCTTACTAGATTTTCATTTCAATGGGCACATATTGTTCTCACTTTTAACAAATCTATCAGACATTTTTTTGGCCTCTAATCTGATGATCTGGTTCAGGGGATACGCTGCTACTGTGAAAGTACATTGTACCTTTGCAGTTTTGGGTGTATTAAGGACATTTCGTCTCTGGTGAGATGAGGCTGCACGGTCAGACTGGTGGTGAAGCTTGTTATGCTGTCTGTTGGGGTCCATAGTATCTCCTCTTCCCTAAGAACTAGAGACAAAATGTCACCATCTATATGTCAATTATAGCTAGCTCATACAGTGGGGTATGCCAATTTAACAGCCAGGGCAAGGCACTCATTCTAAAATACATAACCTGCCTGTTTCTCACCGCAGCCTTTCTCTAGACTTGTACAAAAAGTTGGGATTCAGTTTTTTAGCTCCTACTGGTTTAGGATTCTCTCACTTGCTACCTTCTGAAGTGTTATTTGGTGCCTTGGCCAGGATCTCATTGTGGTGTGCAGGGGTGTGAAGATTTGATGAAATTGCTCCAAAAATTTCACAAGATTGACAGGGAACATTTCGATATTTCTCAAATTACCAGCACGGAGCCAAGTAACGGAATTCTTTTCCGTTTAGAGTGTCCTCATGGCAGTTTGATACATGCACATGTGAAGTGTTATGCTAAAGAATAAATTACAATATGATTTATTTTATGTTTAGATTATAGACCGAATCATAGTTATAAAGATGATTGTATATGGTAATCTATTTTATAATGACTCTGCAAATCCCAGTAGTTCCTCTTCTAACTGCAGTGACATTTAAATACTGTAACACCTTGACTAGTGTTTTTTTTTGCTTGTGTGTTTGTTCAGTAAAGTACATGCGTGAGGCCACTCCGTACGTGAAGAAGGGCTCTCCAGTGTCAGAGATCGGTTGGGAGACCCCCCCTCCAGAGTCGCCTCGCCTAAGTCCCAGCAGCCCCTCGTCGTCCGTCTCAGAGCCCCCCAGCCCCCCTCTGCTGTCCCCCCATGGAGACCGCAGGTGCATTCCATTAAAGATGTGCTATGTCACCAGAGCCATGACAACACCAGACCCAGACAACAGGTAAGAAATAGTCCATGCACAAAAAAGATACTGCAAAAGGTTGTACAGATAGGCAGTACTCAAATGCGAGTGAAGTAAGATCATTAGGCCATGGCACTCTAATGTACTCTGCATGTGATCCATCCTTCAACTCAACCTGAGAAGCAGTGAGCTACTTCTTCTCCAGATCTTGATCCATATGATGAATGGTCTGGAGGTTTTATGAGGAGGATTTTCTATTATGCATGTTTTAGATTCATTGATTTCAGCACTAACCCACCCGGCAATAGGAGAAGAGAAAGGTCAAGGAACAGCCGCATATTCAAGAAAATCATTTACTGGGGTAAAAGTAAAAAGGTAGTAGATACATTTTTAATACTGCTTCCGGATCCCCCAATACACATGCCTGCTTCTTATTTTTGGTAGTAGATAAAGTTTAGTTGGTTTAAAACTTTAACAAATGCTTGAAAAATAGGTTACATTACATACATAAATTCCTACAGTATGTCCTCCAGTCAACACCAGTACTGCACTTGGACATGGGCAAGTTTGACAATGACAGAAACAGGAAGTATCTTCAGGGTCCACAGCTGTCTTGTGTTCCTCGGAGGGGATTATATCTCTGTGTGTCTCCGTTCACACCAAGTTCATTCTGAATTTTGCTTAAAGACAGACTTTTGAAGTAGACCATTTCCACTCAGCAGGGGTGCACTGTTATGAGGTGTCCTCCAGTTAATTGGTTTGTAATGTGAAAATGCCCCTAACCTAAAATCGCAGATGTAGAGTGCAGTGTAGAGCCTAGACTGCCACACAACACCACACTGAAGTGACCCATTTTTCGATTTAACAATTTCAGATTTTGTTTTTTGCCAGCCTTGTTTTGTGGGCACTTCACTGTGTAATTTTGACTCAGTCATCATGATTGGACCATTTGTATGTTTTTCAGAAGAAAAGTGGCAGATTGTAATGTTTTTAATTTGAGTTCTGTCCTTTGTAATTTGCTTGGGTTGTGGTTGGGTTGGTAGGTCTATTAAAGAAATAGTTGTTTTGAAAAATATTACGCTCCCACTCATAATTAACTTTTTTTGGAAAATCTTGTGTTGCTATGAGTTTTTTATCTTCCAGTAGTTGTAAATGATTATTTGATTTAATTAAAAATGGCACGTACACACCTCACCATTACTTGTTTTTCTGCAGTATCTGTGGCCTGCATCCAATTGTCCTCCCTTTGCATTAATGTGATACAGAGCCAGATACTGTAATGCCCAAATTCACTTCAAAGCATCAAAGTCAATCTGTAACAGGGAACAAACATGTCTGTGGAGACTTTGTGAAACTGCCCACAATCTGTCCTCTAAACAATGTTGAATACCGTTTAAGTATTAACCATTCGAGTTGGAAACTTACCACATGTAACTCACTTTGAGCTAATAATAGGAAAATCATATAAATTCAAACTGCTGAAAATTACAATAATACTGATTTGACAAGCAACCACACTGTGTAGCTTTTACAAGAAATGTACTATGTAACTCTGGTGGAGGGTTCGTAATTTGCTTGTCTCCAAGGAAATGTTAGTGCATTAAACTTATCTATCTCCATGGAGTTGAGCAGGTGACGTTACCAGGCCAAGTGACAGGTCAGATCGGTGGAGAACCACAGTTACAGTACATGTTTTCTGAAGTCATTTTAAGCATTATGTAATTGAAAAAATGTAAGATAAATAAGTTTAATGCAGTACTACGTCGCATTCCAGGTAAAGGAATAAGTAAGATATCCATGGAGACAAATAGCTGGTATATCCCGTGCACCTTTAAAATATATTAAATCCACTGAGTAAAAGTTTCAACAAAATGAAATATTGCCACAAAATGTTATATTATTTTAATGTTAAAATCACCTTTAGTAGCAGTGTCAATAGAATAGCTCTCGAGTTGCGTAGACAGGGTTGTCTAAGGATTTTGAGTTGTTCTTTCACCTCTGATGAAACTTCCTGACCTGTTGTAGACTCTGCTGTAAAGCGTTTGATAAATATTTACATGGAAGAACACTGGCTGAAAAGAAAAAGTGTGTTTTATTTGGTTTCCTTATCTTTTTTCCTCACCTAACAGCAGCTCTCACGAGTATTTCTCCTTGTTTTTCAGTAGATGTGGTTTAAACCGGGTTTAGAGCTGCATCAGACAGGAAAGACAGATAGGGGAAAGTGTGGCTACAGTGGTGAGAACAGATAAGTGATTAGATAAGAGAGGCTGTTTTTACTTTAGATGAAAAATAGGCTGAGTTTTCGCGCAATTATACTAAAAATAGAGATGTTCATGTGCAACAAAACCACTGATGTGTTATAGGTGTAAACAGTTGGTCAATAACAGAACTCTTTTTTTTACTAATGATAAAATGGTATTGCTTTACATTTTTATTGTGCTTTATAAGTTTGACAGGCCACTTAATTTTCTACACTAGTATACTCATTGATTGGTTAATTTGTTCACTCAGTACAGTTGATGGTGGTAAGCTCCTTTTGTAGCCACAGCTGCCCTGGGGTAGACTGACAGAAGCAACACTGGCCCTTTTGTCAACAACCAATATTGTTTTGGAGATTACAAAAAAAAACAAAAAACAATTCTATCAGTTTGAGTTCTTGTTTTTATTGTAAGAATGGTATTGATAAATTGGCCATTTGAGTTCTATTCCTGGTATTAAGATGGCTAGAAATCTTAGTTGTTTGATGTATCAGAAGAACCAATAACAGTGGCCATTACACAACTGACTCCTCTTCTGGTGAGTTACTATAGACAGTCATATCTTACATTGTTAGCCGAGTCTAGAGTCATGGTGGGAGCAGAGGGAGCAGGTGACTGTGGCAGTAACAGCAGGGTTCTTCACAGTATGACGTCTTCTGCCTCTTCTCTTTAACCTTGACGAGTCTATTAAAGGTTAAAATTGCCCTGGCCATATCTGTTTGAAGTGACAGTACCTCTGTGGTGCAGCGGAAAGAAACGCCATGGGCCAAGAACAATTCAGTCTCGAAGTACCGTTAACATTTGAAATTCAATTATGAACACTGCTAGACTATGCAGAGGGTAATGGTCACAACGGTAAAGACTTTCCTCACTTACTTTATGCATTCTGAGTCTCCTAATGATTCACGATGATGAATTTATGAGCACATTTCACAACTTTCAGGCACTGGTGTGAAGTTTACTGTGATAAAGCTAACAATAACTAACATACTAATAGTGCACTTCCTGCTTATAGGGCAATTAAATGCTTTATAATTAGATGCAGACAGCAGTCTTATTTGTACTGGGGCAAGAGGTTTTGTTGTTTTTATATACATATATATGTGTGTGTGTGTGTGTATATATATATATATATATATATATATATATATATATATATATATACATGAATACAATATGTGAAAACAATCGGGTACAGACTTTTTAAACTGTGTGTACTATTTCCATTGAGCCAGAAAGTAATCAGCCAATATCACTTAACATTATAGATCTACAGCAGAAATCAATACCTTTGTTGCTGGACCATTACTCTTTATTTGAAAGTGAAATTGATCTAGTATAAAAAACAAATAAATGTTAAAGTTTGTATTTTTCTGAAACACATTTTTATACATGAATAAAATGAATGCACGGTAGACTGCTGTTGGTTTTGTATGAAAGGTTAATGGAAATCAAGCCAAATGTCAAGCCAAAGTCAGATAGTGTAGATAGCATAACTGCACAACTCAGTGACACTGAGTTTAAATTTGTATCATTTTTACACATTTTATCACTAACAATTATTATCATGTGAAAACTGCAATAGTTTTTTTTTTCTATTCCTTTGAATTTTGGATGCATTAAAGCACAGAAATCTCACTGTATAAAGCCTTTGGTATTCGCCTGTAAAGTTAAAGAAATGTATAAAGGCTGTGGATGATTCTCTTCAAGGCCCTCAGACAGTTAGAATCCTTCATCATTATCATCTGTATTCTGTGACAGCTCCCACATCTATACACCCACAAAGTACAAGTCCAGCGGGAACAGCCCCCTTCATCAATCAGGCACTTTAATGTGGAAGAGGGGACACACTTGTATAATAATGCATTGTGCTATGTAGCTCGTTCTCGGATTCACCGCAGAGTTTGACATCAGCGATAGCTATAACCAAATGCCAGTCGATTTCTGTTTTGAAGACTCTGATTCATACTTGTGTTTTAGTTGAGGTGCTTCTGATGCCATATTGGTGCAGTTTGTATATTAAGTCATACTCAGGGAGCTTGAGTAAAGACACTGAAGCATGTTTTAAGACATTTAACAATTTAAAAAGTTCACTATGTCACTTTTCTGATAGAGGGCCTGATTATTTCCATGGACATGTTATTGCATTTCCTAGAATGCACCACAGTACAGCATTAGACTTATCTATATACATAGAAACAAGCAGGTGATGCCATCAGGCAAGTTACAGAGGTGAGCTTGCTCATGGTAAGAATGCTTGTGTTTCAAGGCAATTTTAGCACCCATAGAACTGAACAAATGCTAAATAGATAACCTAAATGCCATAGTGTAGAAGATTCCAGATAAATAACATTACCATGGAGATAAGTAAGTGGGGGACCCCTCACCAGAAAATGGACAATTGTGAATCTTTTTTAATATTGGCAGTCATTAAAATACCGGTCATTAAACAATAAAAAAACAACTGTATTGACAATATGTAATAGGTTCATGAATAGTATAGGACTAATAAAAGTATAGATGCATTGATTTATGATATGTAATTCACAATTAATGTGATGCTTTGTTGTAGAACAAGACATTTCCTAATCCCAATCAAACAGCCCATTAAACCTCCTTTCCTCCTCTTGTCTCTGTGCATAATTAGCATACGCTTTACATTTTACAGACTATTTTTAAAGTCGTGTTTTAGTGAGCACCTGCAGACGATGTGAGTGCTCTTCCACCAGGGTTTCCCCTTCCCCAAGAGAGAGGGAGAGGAATCTGCAAAACAAGCATGTCCAGATTACTTGAATTTATAGTTTCTTTGTTAAACAGAAAGTGGTGGTCAAGATTGTTTAATGATAAATTGTTTCCCACATGACGTAAACACTTAATTATATTGTGCATTTACTTGTATTTACTTATATCTACTTTGAGATTGTACCAAGGTCTGCCGTTTTGCTTATTTTTTCATTTTACCTTTGTCTATAGCAAGAATTTTTCAAATAAGTGGAACGCCTTGACATACTAATGTACATCACCAATAGTAGTCATAGATTTGAATAAATAATGTATGTCTGTATTTAAAAGTTCCCTGCTGAATCTGTGACTTTCATGCATAATGAGTACATCTAGTGCTTATACAACCAGCTACTACTATCAGCAGTGGGGTTACTTTCACTGTAGTCTATTATTTGAAGTGTTTTGTTTAATTTATATTCTTGAAATCAGCATTATCTTCTGACTCAGCTTCTGCCATTGAACATCTTAACAGGAGTCCCCTTGTACACCAAATACTTTCTACTTGACACTTCTCTTATGCAGATGTGTCAACTACAGTGGTGAGTCTGGGCAACACTTGATTATGCACTGTGAAAAGTTGCATTAAGTATCTTTTTAAAATTCATATACAGGGCACACAATCCAAAAGTCATCCAGCTGAGGCATTCTTGTGTGGGCCACAAGATTAGTTATGGAAATGTGGTGCAGACTGCATTGTGTCATCTGGTCCACAGGGACTGTTTTGTGCCTGTTGAGTTTTGAATTGACTTGAATAAAGTTTTAAAAAAATTTAATACAACTCATTTGATTGTTTTGACTGAGTGCCCATTTCCAAGTTGATGGTATAAACAAGCATCTGTTGAAAACATTTGGGACCTAACATGTTGACAGTCAAATTGAACTTGTATGAGAACAGCGGCATAACAATTTAAAATTCATAAAGTTATTTGCCAAAGGTTGTATAGTGTAAAGGTTAGGGGACAGTGTGTGAAATGGGAGGTTAATGCAGGTTAAACCTTTCTTATCTGTTTCTGCAGACAGCTGGAGCTGCACTCCCCTGACACCAGACACACCGTGGTTCTGCGCTGCCCAGACCAGCCATCTGCCCTGTCCTGGTTTGCCGCCATGCACTCTGTCACCACGGCGCTGGCCCAGGTGCTCCTATGCGTTCACTTACCTCACTTTTTATTGGTGCTGCATGTGGCAAAACTTTATTTCCTAGTGATACTGACTGGCCATTCCTGTACATAACCAGCCAGTCACCAGGTACATTTTGCCTTGAACGTTCCACAGCAATGCATTAAACTTATCTAACATACTTTTATTCAATTACAGATGTTTTATTGCCTTGAAAAAAACTCTGACATGTAATGTGGTGAGTGCCACCTGCTTTTTCCATGGAGATAGATACGTTTAATGTCACCCTGTGGAACATTCCTGGGAACGCAATTACTATGGAGACAAGAAGGTGGTGTAAATGGCAATGTTAAATTAAAAGCATTTTAGCTTTGTTTAAAAATACTTGTTTAAACAGCAATAAAACTAATTTAAATGGAGTTGGACAGAGATTATACAACAGGTAACAGGTAACTTTTGCAAGTTTTTTTTTTTTTTTTTACAGATAAAGTGTAATGTGACCACTTGATTTTGTACTAGCGCTGTACTGTAGTGTAACTTCTTTATTGCACCCTTTATTTAGGACATGTAATTTGTTTAAAAAGTGATTTTGCACATGCACAAATACAATTACTACTTTAGTGATGAATAGTTTGGATGTCTGTAACCCAGGAAAATGAGTTTGTCCTTCTGTGCATGTAGTGACTCCACTCTCTATCCTCTCTGTGTGCACTGAGCATGATCCAATCTCCCACTGTCTCACCACAGCGCGCACTGGCAGAGGTCATACAGAACCACGGCAGGACTGGCATCGCTGGCAGCAAGGAGATCAGACACCTGGGCTGGCTGGCGGGGAAGGTAGGAGATTTGCGTTAGCGCATGGAAGCGGGTGTGAAATGCATGCATTATGGAAGTATACAATGAGTTGTTTCGAAGAGTGACGGGCGCCCACGTTGCATTTGTCACATTTTATTAGTCTGTCTTGCACTGCCAGATTTTGATAGCTGCACCTGTTAGTTTTTGTCATTCATTTGCCGCCATTAAAAGTGCCCATTTAATCGCTCCCATTCCTACAATTATAAAATGGAAATGATTGGTATGCCTCAGTACAGCTTGTGTAGTCTGTTTGTATGCATAATTTCATTTATTATATCTTCAAAAAGAATTCATAGGTAAGTGTTTGCACAGCCACATACGCACACCTGCATCAAGCAGACATACAGTTGTTATAATTGAATCTGACAATAATTGATCCTTCCCACACACTGTACATCACTGTTACTTAGCAACATATTGTTATTATGTTAAAAAGCTGACCTATGACCTGTTAAGTCCTTCAGTGTGATTGGCTGAGGCAGAACTTCAAAGACGAGCTTAGGATTCCATAGCTATGCTGCAGATAAGCTCTATAATGAGAGTAGTTAAAGAGCATTGTAAAATAAAACTCGCGGCTGTGTGCAGGAGGTCTAAAGATTAACAGTGAGTTTTAAATAGAGTCAAGGGGGTCTGACAGAGGGGGGGTCTGCTTGTTAGAGGCACCAGTGGGCAATAACTGATCACAGGAAAAAGTTAACTGCAGGTTTGTGTTTTGTGTTATTTAACTTTTGCAGTGCCCTGAATTTTTAATTTGGAGGAGTGCAGGTTTTGTGTAAAAAATATTTCATTGTTACTAGACTTCCCCAGTGAGGCAACATTTATTTGTTCTAAAGAGAAAATCTGCTCCTGTTTCCCTGCTGAGTAGAAACAAAAGAACTTTTAACAAGAATGTCTTCTCTATTAAATAACATTTATCAACTACATCTCTATTTTGTCACACTAAAAGCACTAATTAATACTTTAGTGAAGGACAGACGTCTGTTGATTTAATTATTTCAAACAAAAGATCTGAGTATGCTTTGATTTCTTAAGTATATTAAGTTATGAATTGGTACTTGCAGAAACTTGAAAAGCTTAGACCTTAGGGGAACTGCTTTCTAAATTGTTATAAGATGTACTTGTATGCTGGTGTGCTCCTTCAAAAGATAAGAGTCTCAAGTGGCCACAGTTTTAAATAAAATTGTAGAGGTAATAATATCAAAAAGATATTAAAAATAAATAACTCAACGGTTGCAATTTAGACATATCTCTTTTTTTTTCAAACCTAAAATGAAGGTGAACTATGTAATTTTTTCTGGTGGAGGATCCGTCTGATTAAATCTACCTCCATCAAGACAAGCAGGTGATGCCACAGGGTCAAATTACACCAGAAAAGTTACATAGAGCATCTTTAATTCATGAGTAAATCCAGGTTTGCTTAGATCCTGTGTTCTGTCTCATTATTTGTGGTTGTGTTGCAGACAGAGAGCGAGAAGCAGAGCTGGAAGCCGGTGCTGGTGGTCCTCACTGAAAAAGACCTGCTGTTATTTGACAGTCTCCCACGAGGCCGAGACGCTTGGCAGAACCCCACACACACATACCCTCTGTTGGCCACGCGGTACGTCTCACACACACATGCACTCACACACACACAGAATAATACATCCACTACTGCTCTGTATTCAGTCAATTGTTTCATCCTCCCATAGCGGTGTGGTTTAGATTTTCAACATCTCTGTATTGGAAATATGGTGAGATAGAACAGGGGTGGTCAAACTTTATTTGTTGAGGGCCACATTATGAATCATACAAAGCGCAGGTTTTCAAAGCAGTAAATCATTCAAATGGTTCAATTTAGATTTTTAATTGGGCCACCACATTCTTACTTGGGCTTAAAATCTTAATATCCAGTCTGTCTTAGATTGAGAATGTTTGCTATTGAGATTTAGAGGCTGAAGAGATTCCAAACAGATAGACAGACAGTGAGTTAATTATTGCGTATGCCTTTGTGTTAGCACTGCAACTTACTCGTTCTTACTCAAGTTTACCCCACCGTATTCTCAAAGTTTTTTTAGTCAGAAGGATAAACTTTCAGTGAATCAAACTACAAAAGACAGTCTGTTTTGTCTTTTGGTGAGTAACAGAACTGAATGTGATTTGACACAGTCTGGTGCAGTCTGGCCCTGACCTGGGCTCCCCTCACTCGGGCACAGAGCTGTACTTTGCCACTCGGACTGGCACACGGTTGGGCATCGAGACGCACCTGTTCAGAGCTGAGACCACCAAAGACCTGTCTCTGTGGACCAGGCACATCGTCACCGGCTGCCACACCTCTGCTGAGATGATCAAAGAAGTTTCCACCAGTGAGTACAGCACATATAACCCATGCTCAATCAATAATTTAATCAATAATAATAACGCCTTACATCAGTGTTGACAAAGCCTCTCACATACACTTCAGTTAATATAAATGAACTGAATATGGATAAGAAGCTAATGCCATATTTAACTCATGTATGTATGTATATAAAATTAAGTAACATAATATCGCTGTTATATGTAAATTTGTATCTCTTACGTGGTGAATTGCACTTCTGGTTAGAAGCTAAACTCCATTTTGTTGCACTGTAGTTGTACAAGTGTAATGACAATGAAGTCGAATCTAATCTAATCTGATCTAATCTAATCAAAAAGTTACAATGTAGTCATTATCCAGTCATTCCCTAGTCTGTGGTAATAAGGTTTTCTGTAGAAGTACACTCACAGAAGGCAGGGTGGATGAAGTGTCTTGCCCATGGGCACAACAGCATTATTATCCTGTGTGTGTGCTCACTGGGCCAGATCTGAGCCTGCAGAGGGAGTGGAGTGGATGCAATCAGTTAGAATTTGTTAACCCAAAAAAGCCAAGTAAAAAAGAAAGTAATAAAAACTGAGAAACCATAATAAACCGTACAATTTATTTATAGAAGACGTGCTTTTGTCTGCTATATAATAATCTGTCTATGGCACACATGGATCATTTGTTTAAAGAATACTGAAACATGCATGAATCACTCTAAATATAACTTCAAGTAGGCAAATAAGAAGAGAAAACAATTACATATGGCAACATAAGAATGTTGTAATATGGGTGTGTACTGTAGCTTGGCTGGTCACTCCTATGAGATGCTTTCCTCATACGCGCTCAGGCCTGTCCTTGCAAAACATATGCTGCAAGATTTAGTGGGCTGCTGCAGTAAGTCTTGCCTCAGGTCATGTAAGCCTGAAATAAAACCTAAATGCAGTGGATAAAAGCAAAGATACACATGCTCTGCACTGGAATAACACATGTGATATAATGTGACAGCCATATAGAAGCATGGACAAAGCACTTCCTATTTTTGGAAAGGAATGCCATGCTTTATCTTGTTTCAGTCTGCTATTTGGCACTGGGCATTGGTTGTCCTGGGAATTACATACACAAGTACTATCCCTCTTTGCTCCGTCCCTCCCATGGCCCAAAGCATCCTGGGAACACGCAGGTCCCCTGGGGCATGCATAGTGCCCATGGAACACCTCACCAAATTAGGTTTTGCCTTTTTAAATCAGAATATGTGAAGAGCTGGTCGTGTGTAGGCAGAAAAATCCCCTTTAAATCATAGATGTGTGGACTTAGGTGAGAATGTTATACTTTAATGAGAACAGCAGGGCCCCAGTCTGTGCTGGAGAGTTCAATTATAATGGAACACTAAGGTGGGACATAAAATAGGATTGTACATGTCATGGTACTCGGCTGGAAAATGACTATGACTGACGTGAGATAGGGTTATGACCAAAAGCAGAGCTCAAAACAAGAGTCAGTTACCAAGCAATACTGCTGTTTTAGTATTTGCACAGTAAAAAGTAAGAATTTGGTTTCGGAATTGTCTGAATATTATACAAATATTTCAGTACAAGGCTAAACTTCAAAAGAATTTCAATAATATTTAGTTGGCATTGCAGAAAATTAAGCATTTTTTGAATGGGATATCATAAACCATGTGTGAAGTGAACATTTTATTCTCGAGGTTTGTTTGATATTGTTGTAGTATGCTGTTTTTTAAATATGTGTTAAAAGAAAGTAGTCAAAAGTAAATAAGCAGTTGAGAATCAAACTGAACAAAATCAGAAATGAAATACTACTGGATCTTTCCTGAACAGTTTTAGAATGACCTTTTTATATTTTATAACTGGCATAAAACTGTATAATAATAAAGAAATTATTATAATTTATAGAAATTTACTGTTGTTTTGTGTTATCATCATGTATCAAATCAGGAGTATTTTACACAGTACATATGTGAGGTTTTGTTACGAGCTGCATAAGTTAAAGAACACCACACCGCATTATGACTAATAATAGGCAATTAGTGCTCAGTCCTTCACTCATAAAGTTAACAAACTATTCAAAGTCATTACAATCATTATTGGATTTATCAACTTTTCAGTTTCAAATGTTTGAAAAGTCCACTCCAGTGTAATTATGCAGTGAAAGAGTGGAAGAGGATTGACTCTCTTTGCTGTCATGCCGTTGACCTTGTCTGTGTTTGATCTGAGTATCTCTCTGATAAATGTCTGGGATGGTTTCACTGCTCATGATGAAGATGTGCGGCTGCTCACATAGATCAACTCTCAATCACATTCTGGGCACAGGGCCATTCTCACACAACTTTTTAAGAGATCTGCTATTCATTCTGGTCTGCAATCACATTTTAACAGCACTTGGCTTTGCTATCACTTTATATGGCACTGATCATTCTTTCACTTGTCCAGACCACATCTGCTACACGTAAATTTTTGCCTAAGTTGTCATAATTAAACTAGTTAAATTAGAGGATAAATATACTTAAAATTATGCCTTAATAACATCATCTCCAAATAGCATCTGTTCTGCTGAAAAATGTTTCTTCAATGAAAGACATAATTAAATGAAAGACTTAAATGACTAAAATTTCAGTCATTACAGTGACCGCCTACGCCCCCATTTCTAGAACTGCATATTGAAAGTTTGCAAACTTGCTCAGGGCTAATCAGCTATGTGTTAACTAATGACAACAAGACCTATAATTTTATTTCAAATCTGCTTCTGAAACATTATAAATCGCAAAAATTCTTGGGCTTAAAACAACCGCGTTGTAGATATTAGTTAGTACGTAGCTGGTTAGCCTCTGCAAGTGCCCTTGAACTTGAAAAAAAAAAAGTGTATGGAAAAAATGAATGGAAAATTTACTTCCAGAAGCAGACCAGGCGCTCACTTTGAACTCCATTAATTCTAAAGAAAAGGCACAAAATATTATTACTCTATTACATCTGCAATAGAACCAAACAGTTCCAAAACTATTCAGGAAAGGCCCAATCCTGTTTCATTACTGACTTGTTCCAATCAGTATGTTGTTTTAATACTAATTAGTAGTGATTAGTATCTGGGTATTGATAGTTCACAGCTTTATTACTGATGCATTTCATATCCTCTTGTTTGTGCGACTATAGACATCCCATTAGTCTGGCAGAAAGAGTCAGATCGATCTCGAGGTCAAATGCACTAAAGAAACAGGTAAACAGCTTAATGACAGTGTGTGTGAGAAGCACTTAACCGCGGCAGCTGTGCAGAACTGAACCTGTTGACCTACTGCGACTCCCCAAGTCTCACACAGCACGGTGCAACCTTTAAAGAGCAGCTAATGTCATTTAGAAGTTGTAAATAACTGAAGGAATTGGGTTTTTGTCCCATGGTGACCCTAAAGCATTTCATCTGGAGCTATGTCAAAATTCTGTCTTCTCTAATTAACATCAGTCATCTCTAAGTCCTATCTAATTTCTTTTACTGTTAAGTCTACTCCACTCTCCATCATCGAGCTAAAAGAGGCTTTTGTGGCTGCCCTGGAAAGCCCCTGTGTATTCTCTCTGTGTGTGTGTGAGGGGATAGTATGAAACCTGCAGGGTCCACGGCTCTCAGGTGGACCAGGGCAGACCAGGGTAGGATTTCACTGCAGCACAAAACACTTTCTATTGCTCTTTTATGTAGCTGCTCTGTTCTGTAACAGTTCTTAGTACGAGACTCAGTTCTGCATTCTGGGTAAGGATCAACAGAACATTAAAGCTGCTGTTTTAAATGCAAAAGGCATACTCGCTACACAACATAGCAAAAAGAAACAAGATAACTAATGGTAAATGCTTTTATGCAAAATATTTAGTTTTGCTTGTATGAGGAGGAAAATACTTGTGCTCTGTCTTCAAAATGTTCAGCAGCAATTGTCACATTTTTATATATTTTCACCTTTAAGACCCATAAAGAGCTCTATAGGGATTCTGTTTTCAATATAGGGATTTGTCTAACTGTTTTGGTCAGTAACCGATACTTGTCGATATTGAGATTAAGATGGCAAGGCTCACAAGATTAACTTTTCACTTTTGTAAACAATAATTACAAAATCTTAAGACTAGTCTGTTTAAAAAGATCGATTCAGTACTAACTAAAAATGATACATGAACATACAGAGACTGGAGTATCTTAGAAACAAATTGTGGTGGGATATTTTTCAATCTCAGACCAATATACATTATACTGATATCTGCTTTGAAAATGATTGATATAGATATTCACAATAATATACATCCATTGGAAACTATTTGTCACTGAGGTAAAAAACTGAAAAAGTGTTTTTGAATAAGAGCAATGAGTTTTATTTCTGCCTTAAAAATGTAAAACATACAAACTGCCTGCTTTGCCAGAGCATTTTATCATCTCTATCATTTACAATTAACTTCGTGCTTGAAAGCTATTACACTGTCATTTTCAAAAACGACAGACAAACATAAAAGAGGTTTGAATATAACATCGCTGGACATAATGTGCAGATTGACGCAGAAATAATTGCTATTCTAGCTTTAAAAAAGTATATATTTGTAGCATGCACACATCACCTCAAGCCTTTGGCAAACAATGTGGAGATAACAGCTTACTTTCACACTGGCGCAGCACGGGAGATCAGATCAGACAAGTTGAATGTGTAAATGTTTTAAACTTTAGGTCTTTAAGTTTGCAAAAGGAGACACGAGAGGGGTATCTCTGCTGTCAAGACTCTGAAAATCCCACTCTGTCACACTGTGGAGATTAGACAGGTTTGTCATAAAAAGTGCAGGAGATAACGAAAGAGAAATGCTATAGAGACAGTGTTTTCAGCATGTGACAGCCCCGCTTAAAAGACAAGTCTATTTATGTTGAGGTAAACTGTAATATATGTAGACAGGAGGTGTAGATCGAAACACAGGGCTGATGAATACATTTACCTTTAGAACAACCACACGGTAAACCAAGGACAAAGCTAACAGATGGTACGGTTTCATTTTAATTATTGAAAATGAAACAAGTTTTATTAATGTCTGTCTAAATATGAGTACCTGTAAGTGTCATTTCCTTAATAGAGTTCAAAGCAGATTTTAAAAAATGTCTCATGTATTTGTCTGATGAATGAATAATAGGGATGTAACAATAACCGAAATATCGTGATATTGTATGGTCAAAGTTCTCACAATAATGTCATTGACCATCACAATATATTGAATTACAAGTCTTTTTGCTTAAATTAAGAGTTATGGGGCAGCAATAGCTAAAAAAAGACAGAGGGAACTACATAGACCATGATCCTTTGCTCCATTTCAGTGCAGACTACATGAAGAAATAGCATTTCTATGCACTTTTAAGTCTTAGTTCTTTGGATTAAGTCTTGTCAAGGCATTTTAAGAGGAAAAAGTAACACATTAACAGTTTTGTTAGCCTCCACAAAATATCGCAATAAATATCGTACCGTGAGATTGGATATTGTTATATCCCTAATCGTGAGCCTCCCCACCATATCATGATAACAACTTTCACACGATAACGCAATAGATATCGTACCGTGAGGGTCATACCGTGACGATATGGTATTGTGAGACTTGGATATCATTGCACCCTTCATGAATACCTGTATGACTACTGCCCTGTCAAATTGCTAATAAGAAACACAGCTACCATACACACCTACTGTTACTTCCACCAAAATCATTTGATTTTGAACAGGACCACCAATAATATAGCCCTGAAATCTGCCCTTGAAAAAGTGGCACAAAACCTAATATTTATTCAATATTACTGCTTCACCTTGGGACAAAATCTTTCCTAACTCACCTTCAAACAGGGGCCAATGCCACAGCAATGAGATCAGCTGAGTTATGTAAAAGATTAATTTTCAGAGGTGGGTAGCCAAAAATCACGCAAAAGTACCATTACTTCAAAATAACATTACCCAAATAGTAGTGCAAATGGTGGTTGTAAATCGAGTCATACTACTCACTACTTCCACTACTGAAGTGGAATAATTATAAGAATAACTGTCTGGGCGTACCATCTAATTTCTCATTTGAAGTTAATGTCATTAGAAGGACAAGTCATTACACAATGCACAAAAGAGATTCAAAAGGATATACCAAATACATTCAAAAATCTAAATCATATATTAAAAGGTGGACTATCTAACTTTTCAATTAGGAGCCCATCACTGTCTTGTTTCTACAGATATGTAATTGCTCTGCTTCAAATGTTCCACAGTATGACATTAAACAGATCTACCTTGTATGCATTCAATTACAGGTGGTTTTACTGCTCAAAAATATTAGAAACAGGAATTCTGAGAGTGAGCGGGGTTCCTTCTCTACAAATCTGGTTTGGTCTCCATGATGATAGAAAAGTTTAATGTCATACTGTGAAATATTCCAGAGCAAAGCAATAACATCTCCATGGAGAAAACCATTTGACGGGCCCTCCACCAGAAAAGTTACACAATGCACCTTTAAGGAGCAGTGCAAGAAACAACTGAATATGGCACATAATGTTTTTTGTGAAAAGAGTAACCAAAACTTTTACTCAAATACAAATTCTACTATACTGTAAATATATATCTCAAATAGGAGCCTGAAACGACTCTAACAAGAGTAAATAAATAACTCATGTACACTGAGTACTACTACCCACTTCTGCTTTTGCCTGATTAGCGAATGAACAATGACCAATCCTGCATATATTATTATCAGTGTGTGTTGGCATCTGTGATTTTCCAACACACGATCAACAAAAAGGCACTTCCTATTCACTATTATTAAAAAAAGCAACATGCAATTTTCCTGCATATATAGGATGTGTTGTTGATTACTAATTACAATGTACTGACATTCAAATTGCCATGTTGTGTGGCAGGTTGTCTCTTCCAGGGGCAGGAGTGCAGACTGGTCATCCATTATGAAAAGGGCTTCTCTGTGGTGACAGATCCAAAGCGTCTAGACCATGACAATGATGAGATCCAAGTGGCCCAAACTCCAGTCAAACCTCGTGTGCTACTGTCGCACCCATTTGAGAGGCTCAAGATGTCCTCAGATGATGGAATACGTATGCTTTTCCTTGACTTCGGCAGCAAAGAAGGGGAGATTGTAAGTCATCGATATGAGAAAGTATTGTATAACTCACATTGTTCAGTCTGTGGATAAGAAAGGAGTCTACACTACACTTTTTACTCATAGTAAAAAAAAAAAAAAAAAGATCTTACTGGTGATGTGACAGTGACACAATATTCTTTCAGCTATAGATTACAAAGAGAATGATTAGTGTTAAAACTCATTTATAATTGTGCCGCATGGAAATCTGGCTCCAGCGATAGAGGGGTATGTCAAACCCATGTACTGATACTGCAAAATAATGACTCCATAGAAGTTTAAAAAAACAAAAACAAAAAAACAATTTAGTAAAATGAGTAAATGTCTGAAATACTTTTACAAGTTCTAGCCAATGTAAGTAATAATACTACTACTAGTAAAAGATCACACCACGTGACTGAAGCAAATATTAATACTATGACTTTCCCTGCTATAAATACTCCTAGAGGCTACCTGTACAACCCCAATAAGTCGAGTACTAATAGACTAATAAATATACTACTTTAATACCACAATGTTGAGACAATACTTCTGCTACTACTATTAATTGCAACGCTGCAATTTTGAAGCCAGTATTTTAAAATACCTCAATGTGCTCTTTATACACATATTAGTTAGTTACCCTATATCTTAGTGTCTTAGTTACTTTCCAAATGTTTCCTTAGGCCACTGTTTACAAAATCATATTCTAGCACAGAGTAATTAAATTATAATAAGTACAAAGACATCATTTTTAAATTTGTATTTCATGTGATACACTGAAAGAAAAACATCAAGTAATAGTACGCTTTGGTGTGGTCTTGCATGACTCTCAGTAAATAGAACAAGTTCATAGCTTCTCAGGAGGTTTAGAGGGGCCATTGGGGAAATGAAGCAAAAATATCAACTAAAAGAGCCGGGCAGAGAGTGGAGGAAAGAAAAGTAAATTACAGCACTACATCAGAAAATAACCCTTAAATAAACGCATTTCACTGCAGCTTGTTGAAGCTGCTGAGAGCTGTTGGTGTGGAAAGAGCTTTCTACAGAAGCAAAAACTGGCCTGTCACAACATAGTTGGAGAACTTAATCTGTGAAGACTTGGGCCTTGTGGTTTGCCATGAGATTGCTTATTTTCTTATCAAATTTTAGTAGTAGTAATTTGTAATTATGTTAATGCAGCAATTGAGGAATCATTTTAGAGCATTTTATTATCTTTCCTTGTATGCTGTGGTTTCATTATATTTAGTTTTTCACTTTTTTTGCTGTGACCTATTCAGTAATGGACGGTACCTTTTTGTCCTCATATTTTGTACATTTTGTTGAAAACATTGTTTTGTCTTTGCATGAGCAATTTTGAGACAAAATCGCCCTTTGTCTGAATGACTGAATGGTGCAGTTTGACAGTGTAGGCTGTAGAAGTTGTAGCAGCAACTGAATCAGTGATAGTATTTGTGGCAAAATTAGCTTTGCATTAAATTCTTTCTGAAATGAGAATGAAGTTTACCTATACTTTATTAGATTTTGTTACATTTTTGTTGTATACTTCAATAACACTTTATTAGTTCAAATGAAGCATGAACACAAACTTAATTCATATTAAACAAATAGTTAAAATTATGCACGATTTAGGCTTAGTAACTACTTAATACTATAACATCAATCCCTTAATATAGTATTTACTAAACCTGAATCATTCTTAAGAAACTATTTTTTTCATTATGAATTAAGTCTTTGTTTATGCTTCATTAAGGCATTTTTTAAATGAAATGTTACTAAAGTATACAACAAAAATGAATGGTTTATTAAGGCTATTTAATATGTCATCATTATAAAGTGTTACCTATATTTCAAATGAAATATTAATGTTATGTAACAGCAACTTTAACAGTTAATCTTGCTTGCTACATCCATCGGCTGGTGGCAAGTTGGGCTAATTTTATCAGTGTCTTGGTACATGGTAGTTAATTAAACAAGACTTCCTCTTAGAGCGCTGTGGTTGTGGATGGCAGAAGAAGTTGGCCACCTCAGCAGAACAGATTCTGGTGCACTTTTCACCGCTCCCATTCCCATCTTGGCTGTAAACAGTTTTATAAAGTCCCAGAGTATTTAAGGAAGCGGCTGATGGCTCATTAACTCTGTGTCTGAAATGTAATCAGCTGGGTATTTTTCTCCACACTTTCGCCACTGACGTTATTTGGCAGGAAGTGTATTTGCCTAATTTTGTGAGAGGCAGTCATTGACAGCTTATCATCCCACACAGAATGAAATTATTAAAATACAAATGGATTCATCCAAACCACATATCAAGCATTTGGTGCTGAACTAATATAGAGACACAACTGCAATATGTATGGTATAAGCATATGGTATTTAGTCCAGTTAAAACACTGTCCACTCCAAACGCCTAGCTTTGCCTATAACTCATTTGAACACAACAGTTGTTTGACATAAAATGGATAGTTTATGACATTATTCTTATGGGATGGGTAAAAGTTTTTGACTGTGTTTTCTCATTACTCAAAGAATAATGACTATAAAAAGTATGTTTAGTAAGGAGAAATTCATTTCTGTCAGGTGGACAAAGGTTTTTAATCAAAGACATTTATGACATTTATGCTATGGATCCTACCTGGACGACTGTGGTTTTACACAATTATCTTTAGTAATATTAATAAATAGAAATAAAATACTTTGATCAGTGGCACTCAAGCTTTTTATATCCAAGAAAATCATTCCTAAGTACATCTAGATCTAAACCAGGCCTCACACAGGACTATTGCAGGTCTAAACCAGTGTTTCCCAAAGACTAGGTAAATTTTTCTGGGGTCGTCTTGTCACAATCTGCATGTAGATCTGTGATATACAGTTTTGACACATGAGACATAATTATTTTACTGACTATTTTGTTCCAACATTGCTGATTCAATTATGGATACCTTTTATTGCTGGTTCAATTACTGTTTTACATTGTTTAAAACTTGAGTAATACTAATCACGATCACTCAATCAACAATAAAATATCCTCTTTAATGTTCAATAATGGTCAAATCCACCTTTATTTTGTGATTTACAAATAATGTTTATTAACTTGGGTCACGAAGGTTTATGACTTAAAATATAGGTCCCCAGAAAAAAAGTTTGGGAAACACTGATCTAAACTAAACAGGGACTGACCAAAAGCAGAAAAAAATGTGAATTAAACTCACTAAACAAATGTTTGAACTCCATAGGAATTCTCTTACCACCTGAATACTTAATAATAACTTTATGCAAACATTGGAATCAAAAACCATTATCTTCAATTACCATTAAAGTCAACTGTAGTAACACTATATAGATGAGTTGCCTTTCCTCCCCCGAGGCTGCTCTGTTTGAATGTCACTATAATCTCCAGCCTGTTCTCTTCCTCATGGGAAACTCTCACTGAAACTTGGCTTCCAGTATATATTTTAAGATTTCATGGACTTTACAGATCCTCTTTCTTCTCCTTGTCATCCATCTTGTTTGAATGTGTTCTCTGATCTTTTAATCATATCAGCTCTGTCTCATTTGATGCATTTTTCTGTCTTATCCAGTTTTTAAAACTTTCTTTTTGTGTTTTGCAGCAGTTGGACCTTCACTCCTGCCCAAAGCCCATCGTCTTCATTCTCCACTCCTTTCTATCGGCCAAAATCTCCCGGCTGGGTTTAGTGGCCTGACCCCTGGACAGTGCAGCTCAACAACTCAGATAATTTCAGTCTGGAGGATCAGTGAATGTACCCCCATCACTGGATCATATTTGGGGCTCAAGGAGTGCTGCAGAAAGCTTTCCAGGCGGCTAGATATTATGACTAAGTGTACTCTTGAAGGGCTGTGAAAGACTGTGGCTGAAGAATCACATGAGAATATACAGAAGGGTGCTATGGAAGCAGAGGAGACTAAAACTAAAGACGGGCATTACTGTTGGCAATGTGTAGCACTGAGATCATATAACTTTTAAATTAATTGTATGCATATAATTTATTTAGTACACTGCAAAAATTAAATCTAACCTTACCTAAAATGACTTGAATTTAGAATATTAATCTAGAATTGGTATAATATTTATTTGCTTATGTGTTAGAGGTTACATTTATTTTTGCCAGTGGAGTAAGTACTTTTTTCTTACCTCAATGGCAAATAAATTATACATAAATAAATAAACATTTTGAAGCAAGTCCAATAATCTATGTCCACGATCCATCAAGTAAACGGGACTTAACTAGTCAAAACTACACACATTAAAATAAATATTATAGATTCGACTCGTTTCAGCTGGTCTAGATATTCATTTTTTCAGTGTACATCACTTCTAGCATTATCACACTACATACTAATTTGTGGATATCTAAACAACTTTTAATTAATCAACTTTGAAAATAAATGGGAAATGCATAAAATTTGACTATTGATAGATTGATTGATAGGTTACGACATAATTCACAGATCACAAAATTACATTTGGCAATTTCACATGTGTTAATTTTAAATAGTGGTACTGATTTAGCATAACATTTA
Organism: Boleophthalmus pectinirostris; assembly: GCF_026225935.1. Lineage (NCBI taxonomy): Eukaryota > Metazoa > Chordata > Actinopteri > Gobiiformes > Gobiidae > Boleophthalmus > Boleophthalmus pectinirostris. The sequence goes on from NW_026571447.1 coordinate 23,840,586, forward strand.
TGTTTATTTTGAAATTTAATTACTTAATTAACTGAAATTGAAATTACGGACTATGCATGTATTTTAAATTTCACCTCAATGAATTATGTCAAATGAATAGACTGATTTTAGCTTGTTTTAGTTTTTTATTTATTAATTGATTTGTTCATTTACAGCCTCATCACTGTGATTCACATGTTTTATTTTATTTTTTCATTTAAGTAGATACTAAGACAAGAATACAGACTGAAAACCTCAAGTGAAGAAAAGTGTTGGAGTAATGTTTGATTGTGTATGATGCCTTTGGCAGCTACTGTACTGTCACTAAGAGATGTAAAGCTTATTTTTTAACTAAATCTCTTCACATAAATCATGTAATTAAAAAGTGTCAAGTGTGTTTCATGTTTCATATTTCAGTCAATTTCAAAGTGACCGCTGGAATAACAAGATTAGTGTGTTTTACAGAGGTTTTAAGGTATAATCAACATTCAAGAGGGTCATAGTATTAGAGTAACATCTCACCTCTGTGTGAAAAGCTGAGGCCTTTTTAGTGAATAAATGTGAGGGAATGTTTTGTTGACTGTGTTGTCTGCCCTGCAAATAACTGCACCTTATCTTTATTAATATAAGACGCATGTATAGGAGTAGCTTAAATTGCCTGAGGTTAGTATATGTGAGAGTGAATGATTTGTTGAATTATTCAAGCAGAATAATCAGAATAATGAGATCTGTTTATTGCTTTGTGCTTATACATGCACAAGAGAAATCTGATCAAAAACACATGTGACATGTCACTTAATTAGTGGATTTTAGAGTAACGGTTGTAAACAAACCACAATTAATTTTTGTCTTTTCCACATTCAGTTGCCCTTTATCTTTACCTTACAGCTGAACATCTAGGTGTGAACAATCAGAAAGCAAGGATTACTCACATCAGATGTAACTGTTCACATGACAGTTCAGTAATCCTCCAGAATCCAGATAATAGTCAGATTTTTGATGTGCATGTATAGCCAGTGTTATATCTGGGCTACAATTAACTGGACCCTGCCAATAGGGCCTATAGTCCTGGATTGTCTCAAACCACCCAGTGTCTCCCTCTATTCTCAGCTGAATAGGAAGAAGACAACAAACACAAAGATAGTCTGAATACACAACACTGTGAATCTTATCTGAAAGGATTTGTGCCTCTTACAGCCAAATACCGGAGGAATCATTGTTTGTGAGGAGTGCTAAATCCAGCGGGGAGTCTCTTGACGTTGTTTACTCCCCTTGTTAGCACCAGAGTAATGAGCTGGCACACAAGTTTGAGTTAAGCCTTCTAGACCCACCACAACACTCTTATAACTCTTGTCTTTGTAATTGTATAACAGCATGCGTTAAATCTCTGCACTGTACAAATAGGCGAACGTGGTTGGAAATGAATGGAGAATTTTATCCAGGTCAGACTCCCCACTGGCATGGACATGGAGACGTTTTGGCAGCAGAGGGTTGCTAGTGTGCCAGCCTGTAGTCCACGGCGCACATACACATAAATGAACTATTGTTTTCTTCTGTAACAACTTGCCCTCTCACCAGTGGTCTTGTTTTTGCCGTCTGGGAAACATGAGGCACCAAATTTCTGAACAAAAGCCAAATCGATCAGCAAATCAGCCATAAAACATGATTGTAATAGTTGTCTCTATGTGGAATGCAAATTGTTTTTTTAGTTGTTTACTTGGACTGGTCAGGGGCTATGTCTGTGTCTGGTGTGTTGCATTCCTCAGTTTGAGTTGACAAGTCCTTACAAGCACAGTACTGGCTACTAGCACTGCCTCTCTTTGTGCAATCCTCCATGTTAAGTGTCACGACTGCGGCTGGCTTGAATCAGACAGTTGTCCTCATTATAAGCTGAGGTTATGTCATATGTGTTGGCTGGACACACTGGTATGGTTTGCACTGTGTAAGTTATAAAGGGCAGTTAATTAGTGTAAAGAAGAACATAGGCAGACAGCTCCAGTGATGACAAAGACCACAGACTTGCCCAGACGAAAACAATAGGTAAGACAAAGGAGTAAATCAGGAGTTTTTAATCAGGGCTCAAGACAAGACTACACCCAGACGGAATTAGAGGGATAAACTAAACCTAAACCAAGAATAAACCAAAGTCTAAAAGAGATCACATCAAAACTTCATGTGTTAAAGGCCGCACTGAACCAAGACTAACCAAGGACTTAACCAGAGTGAGGCTGGCATAACAGACCAAAATTTGATTTATGCAGGTGTAATGATAGACTGAACCGGGTTTAGACCAAGATTAGAAAAGAGTGTTGATATGTGGATATGAATCAAGGCAAAACCCAATGTTTAGAAACTTCTCAAAAGGTCTGGAGCAGGGCCAAAGCCGGGCTAAACCAGCTCTTGCTCTAAAACCAAATCTTGCAGTGTAAGACCTTAGTTAAAGGTGCACTATGTAACTTTTCTGGAGGGGGTACACCATCTGCCTGTCTCCATGAAAATGTTATTGCTTTGACTATAATGTTTCACAGAAAGACATTAAACTTTATTCAAGCATGTATTCAATTACATGTGTTTTTATTGCTATAATTATCTTGAAAGACATGCATTTCTATAGTGTCTCCACAAATTTGACCTGTACCATAGTCTGATGTTACCTGCTTGTCTCCATAGAGAGAATTTGGACTGATGAGTAACATTGTTGTCTTAAATGAAAAGATGGTGTTTGTCTTTATGAAAGTAATACTCTTGACAAAAATAAACTCTTTTAATATGTCATTAATTTCTTCATTGCTCAAATTAAAATTGCAACCCTCTTTTCTCTTGTTCTTAACAAATTTCAAGATAATGAACTTTTTGCTGCTCATCAAAAACAGAAAAAGCACACACTTCCTAGGCTTGCTGTTACCTTACATACCCTCAAGGTATTGTTTATTGATTTGACCTAAGCTCTCTTTTCGCTGTTTCAGATTAGATGAATGAATGTTGGTTGATTATTTTACTTTAAAGTCAAAGCAGAGACATGTAGGACAGTTACATAATTTAGCCTTTAGCTAAGAACTTGAACTGCACCTGAATACTGCAAAAGCTCCTATATTTGTAAATTTATGACCACAACTGCACATCCAGCTCGCTCTTCCATGTACCAACACATCCTAACTTGAAAGGAGTGACTATCATTTCAAATCATTTCTACTCTGGTGCTCGCAGACATGAAGAATCGATGCCAGGATGTTCTGAGGCAGGCCTGGCACACACCTATTAGCTCACTGGGTGCAGCAGACCTAGTTATTAATTAATCCTCTCTCTTCTAGCCCAAATCCGCTTATTTCATGAAGTCATTGATTCGGCTCTGCTACTATCCACAGAACAAATCCTGCTTGAATCAATAGAGTAGTTTGTAATAGAAATGTCCTTATCACATTTTATTTCCACACAAAGTGCACATTATAATAGGAGTCTACTATTGTTGTGGGTCTATAAAAAGCAGCACAAAGCTTTATTGCTAGTTTTACGGTTGACAAAACTCAGGCAATTAAAGCCATTATCAACAGATGGCTTTACTGAGTGGCGATGATCCAAGAATCACCATATTGTGAAAATTGGCTCCCCAACAGAAAGCCCAGAACTGAGACAGAAATTAACTTTTTACACCTGTTCCTAGGGAGATAAACTACGTTCTTATAAATTGAAATTTCTGCCCAACCAGATGAGGCTGTTACAGTTTCACCAGCAAGCATCGTCCTTGGTGAGAGACTTTTTTTTGGTCAAAAATTGTATTTCAGTTTTAGTATTTTAAAAGGTAATTTTAATAGTGTACTTTGATGAGGAGAAATTTCCCTGCTAAAAGATTCAATGCAAATATAAAAGGCCCTGCTGTGATAATGGTGTCATATTAATGTGAGAAAAGTGGTAAAATAATATGTCTGCAGCTTAGGGATCTACTAACGCACAAGGACGCATTTTATCAATGTGTTTGGTGGCCTTGAACAGCAAGTACTAAAATGCAGCAAATTGTTAAAAAAGAAATGATGATATTGCTTACCAGTAACAAAACACTACAAATAAACCAAACCTATAATCTGAGATGGTAAATGGAATATACGCAAAAAGAAAAGTGGCTCATAATTAAGGATATTGTTAAGTAAAATATGGAAAAGAGTCAGTTATTTCAGCAGTACTCAACCTTGTATGTGGCTTTCTTTGATGTGGGAAATAACAAGTACCAGAGCAGTCTGCCCACATGTTATGATATATATTGTTTTAGGACAAGACCTGTTCCGGCTTAACCCACTCACACTATTCGCAGGTATACTACCCACAAGGTAAGTTCACGACCCCTTTATTCTGTAACTGCCATATATAGATCAAAGACATTATTAAGATATTTACATATTGGCATATTACATAAACACAGCTCAAAATTATGTGTATGTCTTCTATATAAAAATTGTATATGACCACAAAGTAGATCCAAGTATAAATTACATTACAAATTAAACTTAAATTGTAAAACCAACTTAAATAGACACTTTAAAATTATGTAAAATATGTATAAAATACACAAACACAATTAATAAAATAATCTTAAAAATTTTCCACTTTAAAGTTATCTTCACTTCTTAGAGTATTTCTCCAGCACCCAATCAATGACCTAAAATCAAAGAAACTGTGTTAACAAGTAACCAGAGAGAACTAAGTGACGCACACACTGTGATGAGTGCTTTTACTTGTTTGACGTTGCTGCTGGCGGCCTTTTTCATCTCCTCATGCAGACCCCGAGATGTTTTGAGATCCTGAAATCAAACATCAAAAATGGGGCATGTGAAGTGAGAGATAGACAAATTAACAAGCTTAAATTTGTATAGTATAGTTCAGAGAATTAAGTCCAAATATCACACAACATTAGTAACACTTTCAAATATGTCCATATTTGAAAAGATTCACTGTTCTAATTATGCATTTATGCTAAACAGAACAACTCATTAATATAGATATTTTGATACACAATGGCACTTGAACGAATATTTTGATGTAGCTTTACTGATTGCTTCTACTACCCACATCACCCCCACAATGTGGCCAGACAGGAAGTGCAAAAACACACACCCAAAAACACAAAAGATTAAGAGAACGTTACAGATATATGTTTGTAAAGCTACAGTTGGATAAATTACACTTTCCCAAAGAGCAAGAACACCAGGGGTTACACATGTGCACATATTAAACTGATCTCAACAGATCTTTTTCTTTGCAGATTTGTTAGAATTGTGTTGTGTGTTCATGTCACAGTTTTGTACATTTTTTTATGAAAGAAACTTTGGTGTGAGTTGCTTTCAACTAAACAGAATATATATATAGTTTTATATAAGAAACAATGCCTGTAAAAAGGCATCACTGGGGCTGTGTGGGCAGTGCCAAACTAACCTTGAGATAGAATTTGGAGATATCAAACAGTCTTTTGCTGCAGGCCTCAAAGCACTTATGTTCAGAGCTGATCCCGTGGTGTCTGAGTGTTTTAGCCACCACTTCCTGCAGCATCTGAGAACACACAAAACACACACACATACATGTGTCAAAGAACAATCGCAAAAATCAAACATCGGCCTCAGTTTATTCCCTATCCCCCCAGTGCTATCCTGGTTCTGAGAAACTAATTTTAGATAGTCGCAAAATGTCTTGACTTCTGGGAATGTCCTTGCACTGTACTGCTCATGCCTGGAGCGGACTTCAAACATGTACTATTTTACTGGAGGTGTCGACAGGAAAACACATTCCTAAATAAATACATGCTTTTAATCTTGTTCTACTATTCAGTAGGGTAGCTATAAATTATTGTAACAGCAGGTTCGGACTCATGAGGAGTGGAGCGGTAACTTTTAATCTGTGCTCTGAAAAAGCTGCAATCATTATTTGTGAATAAGGTCAACTGTTCTTTCTTTTGCCGTTTGAATGATAAGCATGTTTGTAAGAAAATCACAAATCAGACTAAGTCAAGGACAAAATGCAGATTGGGAGGAAGAAATCATTGGCTGGTGTTTCATGTATGTGTGTTTCTATGTGTAAAAAAAATGAGGTAAACTGTTTGTGCTACGACAGCCAAGTGGCAGAAGGTATGATGAATTATAGCTCACAAAGTGCTTTTACTTTACCATTATATTTCATTTTAAGTGTTCAAAGTGATAACATGCAAAACATACTGTAAGGTATTAATCTTGAATGTATTAGCATCACAGTCATGGTGGTGAATAATAGTGAACATGAATGGTTATTTGTCATGGTGCATGTCTGCTCATTGGCATTGGCTCTATTTCATAAAAAGGTGCTCAAGTAATGTGTCTATGCAAAAACATGTATACATGAACATTATCTTATTTAAGTTATGGGCCAAATGTGGATGTTACACTCACTCTGTTGTGTTTCTGGGAACGGGATTCTTTTGATGCTTTGTCCTCTGTCTGTGTTTGAGGCTTCTGCTGTGGAGCTTTGGGATTGACGGTTGGAGCTACGTTCACTTTATCTGGAAAATATTTGTCACAGAATTAACCATAGGCCACCAATGAAAACACCCTGCAACTTAATTTTATTTATTTATTTGTGTGCTTATTTGTTTTATTTATGTATTTATTTACTTTTTTTTGTACCTGAGGATGAGCCTCTCTTATTGGAGGAAGTCAGGGCTGAAGTGGTAGACTGAGATCTTCCTGTCTGTCTTCTGAGCGATCGAATTGTGGGGTGTGTACCACTGCTGCCACTGCTCTGGGAACAGAGGGAATCACTGCTCTCGGATTTAGCCAGCCTTTGGAAACCAGACAAAAATAACAAACATTAATTGTTAAACAAAACTCTGGATGTGTGGTAAACTTGGGCACAACTGTTTATTTTGCTTGCCATCTGTGGGATCATACCTCTTGCGTGGATACCCTGCAACAATCTCTGTATCCCATGACCTGCGCTTCAGTCGGGCCACATCTGCATTTTGCAGCATCTCCCCGTCATGTACACTTCCTGGTTCAGACATAACTGAGGGTGAAGGGGCGGGGCTTAGAGCAAAGGGGAGGGCACCTGGTTCTTTGGTGCAGGTGGTTTGGGTCTCAAAGCGTATCAGGCGTGACTGCAGACGCACAAATGACTGGTCTCTGTCCAAGGAGCGCAGGTTGTCCAAACAGAACCTAAAGATTAACAATGTAAAAATTAAGCCTGTAGACACATATCTAAAATCGCCTTTACTCAGATTCATAGTAGCACTTACTCTATGCCATGGTAATGAGTGGCGGAGGCTTTGCTGAAGGGCATGTGTCTGACTTTGCCAGGAGACACGTCTGGTGAGAGCTGGAATACATTATTTCTGAACACAGAGAAATGAGGGCATAGAAAGTGAGACAAAAGCAACAGGAAAGGTGTAGGTCAAGGACAAAGTGTTATTTTCCTATAAATCACACAACAAACAACAACTCAGCATAATGGATGAAAAATGTGCAAACGCTAAATGTGCTAGGCTTGTTTTAACAAAACACTTTATTTTGTCTCAGCTAAGAAGACAAATGATCATAATCAAATACTCATTACAGACTCATTATCATCTTAGAGGCAAGTGAGAAAACTAATAAATACAGATGTTTCTTATGCAGACAGGATGGGGCCATTTTTTTTCATGTCAGACTAAAGCTTTGGCTTACTGCCTCAGTGTTCCAGTCCCCTCCCTAACATGGCTTATCTCACTCACTAAACCTTCTGTGGCAATGTTGACAAGGAATATTAATTTTGTTCAAGATTCAGTCCTGGTCTGATTTGGGGCTCTGGGACTGAGAAGTGGAATTTGGATCTAGTCTCCAGTCGTTTCTGTCATTCATTTATGTTTAGTTGTTATTATTCAATAAAACTATCAGCACTTTTAATTGACAAAAACATCAACTTTTAGCCATAGGTGTTGAAAATATATGTGATTTTAGTTGTTAGATTACTGTAGTTTTCATTTAAATTGAATTTAGTTTTAGTCACCAAAAATAAAACTATCTTTTAGATCTTTAAAATCTTTCAGTCTACGAAGTTAACACTACTCTGTGATACCACACTGTGCCTACCCTCTGTTCAGAGCCAGTGGCTGGAGCTCCCCTGTGGGCGTGCCATCAGCCGTGAAGTGTCGCAGCAGCTCTTTGGCGTCCAACAAAGCCATAGAGCTCTTCTGACCATCTTTAGGACCCAGCAGGCTGTCAGAGGACCCAGGACCTAACAAACCAAACCTGACACAAAAATGCAACTCAAGATTACCTGCAGACTATCGTGATTGTCTGTGCACCAATATAAAGGAACTGGTAGAATAAACAACTTACCTCTTTTTCTGCCGTCTCCTCTGCATACTCTCAATGTTGTGAAGGACACTTCTTTCAGGCCATTCAGTCTGCTGCTGAGAGCTTCTTTGAAAATCTGGAAATCACCAATTGTCACTATAAACGTCTTTGAAATCATAAAATGTTTATAATATATAATTAATAAAACAACAAGCAGGTGCTTTGTAAATGTACTGAAACAGTGCCCAGTACCTACATAAAAAATATAAGCATTTTATGGTTTATGGCTTATATTACAACATTTTTTTCATGCAATTTGGTAAGTAAAATTAACTCTAAACTAAGTTTCAGGCTTTCATAGTAAGTCTTGGTATACACAACCCCCTTTTGTGGATGTATTTCTTGTTACTTGTCTAACGTGATGGACTGTAAGGATTATACAAACTATCAGTTATAGCAGGTCACCATGTTGAGCTCTTGGCAGACAGGACCTTGAGAAGATGACATCTCAAGCCAAAAATCAGCAACTTTGCATTTTTCTTTCTTTTTGGCAGGAAGATTATATTCTATCGCACTAAAGACACAATATACGATAAATCTGGACGCAAACGCCTTGTTGATGACATAAGAGCTTTTAGTATAGAGAAATGGCCAAAGGAGTTGAACATTATACAGTATGAAGAGGTTTGACAGCCCACTATACTGTCATTCACAGCTCTAGGAGAGGGAGGTAGACATTCTTGATGGATTACTAAAGCTGTTTACTGCACAAGAGACATTCCCATTATCAGAGAAGAGGGTGGGAAATAACAGGAGCAAGAAAATACCTGGTTTACAGAATACACTTTATGCCCATGCTATACAGTAGGTATGCTGTACTTGAAGGGCTACGCGATTAACACAATTCAATTACAAATATGATAGCTACCCTAATAAATCACAAAAATATGGATAATAACATTATCTCTTTAGTGTGTTCAATGGACAATGTGTTTCTTTGAGTATAAAAGTTGCTCACACATTATACTATATACTGTATTGGATAGAGCGGTACATTTATTATTATCGATTTGTGAGATACGTCACCTACTTTAGGCATGCTGATGCCCTAACTTCTCTCTAAGCAGATAACTTACTGTGCACCATGTTTTACTGTGTGAGATTTAGCACTGCCTTCCGGTCCTGTTTCTTTTATGAGACAGTATTTATGGCATTACATTACAGTTTGTTTTTAAAATGTGATGCTTAATAAATTAGTGTGAAAAGTAAATAGTCCATTAAATACTTCTATATTGAATGATTTCTAGATACTTACTATAACTGGCTGCTGATGGGAAGTTTGTGAAATACTGGTAGACATTACTTTTCTGTCAAGTTGAAAGTAGTTTGTGATTTGACCCAATATGACCCTATACCTGAGCTCCGAACAGCAGCAGCAGCAGTTCTGGCCTGGTCGTCTGTGGGAGTGGAGGAGGGCAGAGAGGAGTCCATCACCTTCAGACACTGCTCCCTGGCCACATTCAGAAGAGCCTTCAACTCGCACATTGGCACTGTGGCTGTGTCCTGTCTCTTTTCTAGACAAAAGTAAAGAATAACCAACAGTGCAGGAGGGGATAAAACAAAATGTACCCATATTAAGAGCTTTTTATGTCTCTGTACAAGCTCTTAATACGTGTTTATTGTAGTTTTAGTGTTTCAATAAAAATATATCAGCACTACCCTATAAACTACATTTAGTTTATTCATGTCAAAACAATTGATACCCAGAGATGACTTGATACTAGATACACTGTTCACAGTATTGTTGTACACAATAGTGAATATATTGAAATTCCAAAGCTCAATGTTTTGATATCAAGTATCAAGATTTTTCCTTGGTGCTGAAATAGTTTAGTATCATGACACCAATTCCAACAAACAATGCAGAATCAAGTAAGTAGATTTTACTTACAGCACTTTTCACAGATTAAAAAAAGAAAGAAAGAAAGAAACAAAAAAAACCACATTATATTGGAATAATTAACATTTCCCAAAAAATAAAAGTCTGATTTATTAAGAGCAAAAACACATACTGTGATCTGCTGATTTATATACAGTTATATTAAAATGAAAAACCTCCTCAAGGCTAATGCTAATAAGCATAATAAGTTATAGCACAGGGAATAATGAAAGAAAAAGCAACTCTTCTCAAACTACTGTAAATCAGGAGCAGTCAAATTTCTATTAAAAATGTGAAATGAGGTCCAGAATCAATTATCTCAACTATGAAGGCAAGTTTAATAGTCACTCTCAGCATTCTAGATAGTTTTTTACTCACAAGGTTAAAATAATTACTTACTCAGATATTCCTTAAGAACAAGAGTTTGAACTTGAGCCACCTTCCTCTCTCTCCTGAGCATGTAGTCTCCTTGGAGACAGGGCAGGAGGCGAAACATTTTGCCAGCTTCTCCTGGTGATGGAGATGCAAAAAATGAAGAAAAAAAACGTTAGTCAAATTAATATTAAAATCTTGGGAAAACTTAACAGAAGCTACAAAAACAAACTAATTTACTTAAGGTTTGGTGCTGCACTAGCTGAAAAAAACAAAACAAAAACATGACTAGATGCAAAACTATGTTGCATGTTAAGGTGCAATTGGTTTCCATTTGTCCATAAACAGCTTTACACTTTGATAACACTGAGCATAGACAAGAAATAGATGCAATCAATGTAAAGAATTTAGGTAATCAAAGTTTTAGACTATTTAAATACTTGAAATAGTTCCCAGGTGACTTCTTGCTAAAGATAATGCCAAAATTTAAGGAGCCTTTATTTAAATTCATAAATGCACACCATGCCCCCACTTGTCTGTCCTCCTACAGACTCTGTCAGACTCTGTGAAATAGCTGAAGTTTAATACCTGTCGCAGGTAAAGAAGGCTCCCGCAGCAGCTCCATCACCGTCGCCATGGCAGCAGATCCATTGAGCTGGTTGTCAGAGTTCAACATTCGGACTTTACAGGAACCGCTGAGGTCGTCCGAGCCTTGGACCAACAGGAAGTAGTGTGAGCTCTCACCTTTAACATCGGTCTCAGGAACTGTGCAGAGAGAATCAAGGCAGCAATTTAATTTACATTACACATGAAACATTAAGCCTCCCTCATAAAACATAAATACAGGATACTTTCAATGCAACAATGATGATAAAAACACTCTTCATACAGTAGAGAGTGTGAGCGTAATTTTAAAGACAGATGTCATCATGTGGCCTCACACTAGTTTTAAGATTACAGTATTCCAAAACTGTTCAAGAAAGGTCCTCATTATGCAATGTTTTCAGTATCAGTACTTAGTAGGGATGTAACGATATCAAAGTCTCACAATACGATATTGTCACGGTATGAACCGCACGGGACGATATTTATTGCAATAGTGTGGGAAAGCTCACAATATGGTGGGGAGGAACAATATCCAATCATACAATAATAACAATAATAATAGCCTTGACAAGACATAATCCAAAGAACTAAGACTTAAAAGTGCTTAGAACTGTTATTTCTTCATGTAGTCTAGACTGAAACGGAGTAAAGGATCACGGTCTATGTAGTTCCCTTTATCTTTTTTGCTGCACCATAACTCATAATTTAAGCAAAGAGACTTGTAATTCAATATATTGTGATGGTCCACGATATTATTATGAGAAATTAGACAATAGGATATCACGATTTTTCAGTTTTTGTTACATCCTTAGTACTTAAATGTTTGTTAATGCCACAACATCACAATAAGTAATATAAGACCCTGTATGTATGTAACAAGGTGTAATAATAACCCAATACCCAACTCTAAGTACAATGTAATTACTTACAGATTGTCAAACAGTAGGTAACATAGTGTTTCATGAGATATGTACAGTATCAAATGTAAAAAAAAAAATAAAATAAAAATAAATTAGTCCAGTTACATTTCAAACAACTTTCAACTATTATTTCTACTAGGCCTCTCTCTGTTGTACCTGACTTACCTTACTATTACCTAATGAAGCATCACTTACAAAAATAACAGACCGATAGTATGCAGCATCACCAGTCACACAACACTGGAGTAGAATTCAATCGTGCATTTTGTTATATTTCCTCTGGTGTTTAAAAATTGATTAGTCCCACTTCCGAGTTTGTTTCCCTAGAAAAAGGTTTTATTATCTGCAGTATATTGATGATGCCCTAGTTAGCTATTTATTTCCCAGGGGAAAATGGTATGGGCTCACTCTCTTGTTTCCAAATGGTCAATTATTTTAATCGGTTAATGAATAAGAGAAAACCATGTCATACCAGATAATGACTTTGGTCCTGTAGCTAGGAACTCTCTCCAGCGCTGAGAAGAGAGCGAGTTCGCAGGTGGCTGGATGATTGGAGTGACTATACAAGAGAGGATGAACAGTGCTCCAACCTGGACATATACAACAAAAGTTAAAGGCAAAATATAACACATTTATTTAATTTTGATAATGAGGCAACTTTAAAAGGGCCTGTACCTGATTTTAGACTTAGACTTAGACAAACTTTATTGATCCACAAGGGAAATTACTTGGATACAGCAGCTCACAGATCACAATATAACAACACAGTGCAAAAAATGTATAAATGGCAATAATAAATTCTATATAAGTAGCAAAAAGATAGCAAGGGACAGGTGTCAAATAAAGCATAATTATATAAATATACATATACAAGTAAAAAAGAAAAAAGAAAAATAAGTATTAAAAAAAAAATGTGTGAAACATAAATCAAGAACATGTTTTAGTTTGAACTTTTTCTTCACTGTTTATAATGCACCATGAAAGGGAATCAGCTGTCTGGGAAAGTGCAGCTGTTATCCCATGATTCTTAGCAAACAATGTGCCTGATTAACCGTATCCTTGCAAGTTGTTCCATTTGTTTAGTTACTACCAAACTGCTTTGCAAAACGCACAAGTTGTACATTTCTGTCTCAGTGATTTAAAACTACATAATACAAAGGGCATTTATTTTTTACAGAAGAAATTAAAATCAAGTACAGGCCCTTCTGTCTATTTAACACAAATAAATACCTTTCCACGAAGCGATCTTAATTGTTCTAAAAACAATTTTGCTTTTGTCGACTTTCCAGACAAGCCTCTGTATGATATAAGTAAAGGAACAAGAAGGAAGAGGTAATATGGTCTTAGTTTTAAGTTTGTTGTAATTTTTTTTTAAGTTTAAATATAATGACGCAGATACAGGAAGAGATGTTATTACAGAATGCATTTAAAGCACACAAAAAGGATACAGTTCAAAAGTGGTTGAGGACGTTAAAAAGTTGGGCAGATCAGAAACAGACACCAACTGCACAAGCTCTAAAACTGAAGCGTAGTAATGGAAAACCTGTGAACAGAGACAGAGAGCATTGGTAAATTGAAAAAAGACATTACACTGTGTCCTTCAGTTGAATTTTCTGGCAAAAGTTATAAAACAATAAGATTTTATTCAATTTTGCTGTTCATGCATTCAGTTTACATTCATACAAGGACTGACCTATATACTCTCAGCCTTTGTCCTATATTTTCTTGTTTAAGGGTTCGGAGAAGAAAATATTTAAGTGCATGGTGAGTCATCTTATCCAGCAAAGACAATTTAAGGTCTACCATGCCAGTTATGGAAAGTAACAAAAACGAGCTGTTGACAATAATTTAAAATATTGCATTATTTACATATTATTTTGTTAATGCTACATCACTTACAAACCCAGAACTTATTGCCCTACATATGTAATAATTTATGATGATAACATAAGCCTATAACTTGCATAATTATTTGCATACAATTTGACCTTATGATTTATTGATTTGAACTGAAACAAGAACAAAACACAAAAAATATAACGCAGCTTATAAAATGGGACCTTATGGAAATTTTAATGATCTGCAGTGCCTCAATTAAAGCAGCAGAAAAGTTTGGCAACAAGCTAAAGAAGCTCTCAATATTTGCCATTTTAGTGTGTAGCACTAATGTGTGGTGCACTAATGAGAGGAAACCAAGTTAGCAGCATTTTTAAGGCTCACTTTTGATAGAGTGGGGGCGAACAAAGCTGTGTAACCAAAAGTTGTACCCTAACAGCAGGACACGAAGCATCTGCATTGTGTGGGCCTAATATTCATTGCCTACTGTGTGCAAATGGCTTTAGGAGGGATAAGGCATGTTATCCCAGCAGAGTGGTGATATAAAACTTATGCTATAATCTCTGTTGTTTATTTTTGTTTATGATCATGATCGTGATCATAGGCTAGGACTGCAAAATTATAGGTGAAAATAATAATCTCAATTATTTGAATCATAATTACATTCTGACAAAATTAACACTAAATCACTAAGCCTTATTATCATTTTAGTGTTTCAAGAGCTGAGATCCATGTCATTAAAAGAGAATTCAAAGATGCACTATGTAACTTTTCTTGAAGAGTGTCCGCCGCCTGCTTGTTTCCATGGAGATATAATTGCTTAGCTTGAAATGTTCCACAGTACGGCATTAAACTCTGTGAAGAGGTTTGAATACACAATGTTTGGAGGAATAATTGTGATCAAAATTAATTTTTTATTACCAGCACAGTCCTAAATTATGCTAAGACCACAACTTTACTGTATTGCTTAGATATAAATGTAAGTGGTTGATGCCAGTTACCTGCAATATCATCTTAAGGGCAATGTCCACACACACATTTGCACACACATTTCACACTAACATTACACCAAGTGTGTGTTGTGCAGATCTCCTGTGGTGCCCGAGGAGTAATGATTATCTGACTGTGAAGAAAATTGAAAATGATCTGTTCTGCTATGTCCTGATGCCATTAGTCTCTATAACTGCAGTGTGTATGTGTGCATGTATGTACAGTATATGAATTATAAACACCATATGAATAAGAGTAGCTCCTATGAGTTTATTGTATTTGCAATTAATCTAAATCGGAAAACTCATTACAGAACAAAATTGACTACAAATGCTGTAAGACCTTTGCTCATACAATTTGGTATAGTGTGCAATCTGCTCAACACAGGCACAATGTTTGCTACTTTAAGATAAAAGCATCGTACATAAAATAAAGTATCAATAAATGCCTGAAGTGGAAGAATTCTTTAGACTATAGATTTTTCCTTTTAATCTTGTATCTGAGACTGGGAGCATATAGGCACAAGAGGTCATTTTAATGTTTGATTTTTTTCCCCCAGTATTTTGCCAACTTATTTGAACTGGATCCAAATGTATAAGCAATCAGTGAGGAAGTAAAAAATTGTGCCAGAAATAAAAATCTTTAGCAAAGTCAGAGTTGTACGCACTCACCTCTGGGAGTAGTTTGTGCTCTGTGGGGGTGAGGAGTATAGAAATGGGATGAGATGGGCAGCGCAATGAAAATCCATCAAAACGTAGCTCTGAAACATACTGATATAGAGAGGTTGATATCAGATGAAATAATTAGAACATTACCACTACATTGTGACTGTTTCAAAAAGCACTTTAGTTTAAATTAAAAACTGTCTTAAAAAGTACACTTCATGATGCAGGGTGGTGTAATGCTGTGAACTGCTCTAACATAAAGTGATAATGGTTGTTCTTTAGTTTAGTGGTCCTCAGAGTATCTCTTTTGTTCTATGCTGTCCAACTGTGAAGCTTTTACTGACTGGCTGAGCCCACTCATTTCTGAAGACAGCAACTTGGAAAAGGTCACTTGAGTGAAGAAGAAGTTCTCGCTTGCCTCAACAGCCTCCAAGCACAACAGAAAGAGCAGAGATAAGTGGAAATGTCTGCTAGTAATGTGTAACCGGCCACCTGCAAAATTAATTTGGGAATTCAAATTAGTGACTGAAATACTGTGTTTTTAGAAGATTCTGTGTCTATAGTTAGTGATAGATACATTTGTATAACATAATACTCCATATCTACCGTACTTCTGTAACCACAGCTGCCCTGGAGCTGACTGATGGCCAATGTTTTTTTTGTTTGTTTACAATTTGTGACTATATACTGCATGTTTAGAACTTCTTAAAATGTAATGTATGCTTATAATAAATAAGTAATTATAAATGATGTAAAAATCAGGCGTAATCAGCCATATTCAAACACACATTTTTGCCAAGCTACCTCGACAGCACTGGGGATGAATTAGAGCCAAGCTTTGCAGTGGAGGCTGATGACAACGAGTCGGGACAGTTCCCATGACCCCTGAGTGACCTCCAGTGAATTCACCATTGCTATTCAGCAGCAGGATAACTCCCAATACCCCGCTGAGGTAAAAAATTACTCCATTTAAAAGGAACATGCTCGAAAACATACCCTTTGACTTTGTGTGCACTGAATAGTTACTGTTTAATATAAACTGTAAATGGTACAAATGCTAAAACATAAGACCTTCAGAAAACAGACTGTTCTTTTTGCTTCTGAGCCTAAGGAAAACCATCTTCATAATAAAAACTGGTAATATGAAAAGGACAGAATGTTTTATCTGTGACCGTAAAAAAATAACTGTCTCCTGCATACAGAATTCAAGCTAAACCTCAACACATTCTTGAATAATCCTAAATGCAATTAAAATCTACATTTTGAGCTATCACAAACCATGTTAATTTTCAAATGTCTTCACCTTTTCATAATTGGCAAATAGCTTTACCAAAAAAAAGGTGCAGATTGAAAGCTGCAAAAGCACAAACACACTTAACTCGAAATTTGACCTTTCTTCTCATTTTTAGGTGACCTTTTTCTATCCAAAGCCCACTGTTACAAAACAGGTTATGCTGTTTGTAACAATTGCCTTTTCAAATATCCACTCATGTTGTAATAACCTTCTGAGTGAGTTATACAAAAACAACATTGAGAAGGCTCACAATATGGCTCTGATTTTGTTGACTACCTTTTTCTCTCTAATAAGCAGTCCCCCTCTCCACACTTCTTTGTGGTCAATACAGCTGTCCAATGCAGAGGGCTCCACCAGACCAGCACTCAGATATGACGCCACTCTCTTCCACCTGTACCAAGCAAACCATCAAAAGGTTTCATTATGTCTTGAATTTTAAATTCAGTGTGAATTTAAAATGAATATTCTTCAGTTAGGGCACACAAAGATGTAAACTATAGTTGAAAGTTATTACAAATGTTTAGTTTTTTGTATTACCAGTACAGAGTTTCCCTTAGACTACAGGTTGCCTACGGTGGCACAAAAAAAGTAATAAAATAATTTAATGTCATATCATGCGGAGCATAAATGCTGCTTAAGCGGCCCTTTTTTTCTGTGTATTGTTGCCTGTAAATGTTTATGATAATAGAATGGGCAACATAGTGCAATTTTGTAATGAAAATGTATAGTTCAGGTGATTTGTAAGACTACGGGAGAGAATTTAAGACTATGGGGGGTCACCATAATGGGAAACACTGCAGCAGCACATCCAACTTAATTCTAACAACTCCCCCTAGTGGTGTAAAAGGGACATGCTGTATTATGTATGCGAATGTACTCTGAACATTTACAGTCAGTACCATAATCTCAGGAGGATTATGTTTAAAAGAGGGATGATACTCACACACTGAAGTGTTGTGTCGCCACGGTGATTTGAGCGTTGTGCCAGCAGCTCATGTGTTTGAGAGCTCCCAGCAGAGGCAGCAGCTCTTTGGGAGCAGGAGGCTGAGCACAAGAGCCCAGCATCAACACGTCCACAAGGGCTTTACCTTTAATAGGGAAAAGGTTTTCAATTATTCATTTTTATGCAAAATATTAGTTGGAATCTTGAAAGGCCCAAAAGGAGTGACACTCTACCTGGAGGTGGGAGCTTGTCTGATAATGAATGTAATCCTTCAGCAGCTTCATCTAAAAGCCTGTTTAAAGAGAAGAGGAGCTCAAAAAGAACGTCTAGTGCCAAGTTCATTATTCATGTATTACTTTTGTTAAGTTGTTGTTCAAAATTACTAAACCTTTTTTAATTGAGGGGTTAAAAAAAGTTTTAGTAGGGGTGAGTCAAATTTACAAAAATATTTAGTAATTAATTAATTTATGTTTAATATCCTAATAACAATGTTCATATATATTATGTCAATCCAACAGAAATCTGCATGTCTTTAAATGTATTAGCTGAGGATTAAGTATCAGTCAAAATGTGAAATGACAAATTATAATTCAATGGTATATTCTTATAAAAAAAAAAAAAACATCATTACAAAAAAAACCATCAAAAATCAACATTCATTTCTAATTCTAAACAATATACTTGATATTCAAATTTAGAACCTCATCAAAACATTCACATTTTTCACCTCCATTTCTGAAACTCACTCTGTCAGTGCTGAATCATCAACCTTCTGATCCAGCGCCTCCTTATCGTTCAAACAGCCGATACACAGGTCCATGGTGGTGGGCATCTCCTCTTCACTGTCTGTCTTCTGGTGACATGGGCCAAGCTCTTCCCATTCAGAGCTGCAGAACTACACAAACATCATTTCATAACAAAATTAAAATTACAAAGTGTGTTAAACATGTATATGCATTGTTTATTAACACATTATGCTTTCATTTAATTTATTATTATAATTAATTATGTTTCTGTTTCAAACCATATCACTGAACAGCAATTATCGACTTCTTTATTCAACTACTAACCTGTGTAATTCCTTGACATGCTTGCACGGCAAAGAACCATTTTGGAGTTGAGGGATTTCCACTGAGGGAACAAGCTAAACAAAAAAGATAATAACACACATGAATACTGTTTTGGTAGAGTTAAAAAAGATGATTCTACTTTATTACCAACCTGGAAATGAGGGACTCTGACTGAGAGATCCGAGAGTTGAAAGATTCACAAAATTGTCATAAATTTGTTGTAGTGCAGCTAGACCTGTCATTAAAAATTACAGCGTCAACTACTGAAAACAACCCTTTGTACTAGCAACTTGGTTAAATATTATAAAAGATGTTTAGAAATAATAAATGTAGTTATACCAATGTTATTCTTGAGGCTAAAAGTTAGCCTGAGTTAGCTTGGAGTTAACGTTACAATTCGCACAGAAACTTACTGTCCTGCAGTTTGTCGTCGCACGGGCAGAAAGATACGACCAAAACGTAGCGGTCCATCTCGTGTTTTCATGAGTTAAAGCAATAACTTTGCACTGGTCTTTAGTTATGTATTCAGAAGTTTAAAGCACCAGAGTTTTCGCGCACTGTCAAATTTCCCACCAAATCTTCTTCCTCTCTCAGCTCAAGACGACACCGCCCATCACCGCCCCCTGCTGATCAAAGCTTGTACTGGCGCACAGTGGAAAATGCCTAAATGTAATTACAACTTTTATACATTTTAAAGTCTATAGGAGTAGTAGAGTAGAAGAGTATCATTGTGATGAGCTATAAAAGTATAGAGGATATTTTCCATTTCACTTCACACTACAACAAAAACAGAATAAACACACTGATTATCTGCATTTTTATTACAAAGTTTCATAATTTTGTAATAGGCTACACACACACCTACCCTGTGTCAAAATTAAATTATTTGTGATAATCTAAAAAATAATATTTAATTTGATATTTTTTCAAACTTTTCACAGTGATGAAAATTTAGCACCATTGCCATAGCAATTAACAATTCAACTAAACATTATACCTTTTAAATGGGAAAAAGATAACTCATAAAGAAATAGCGTGATTAGATATGCTAGTTATTGTCTATCTCCACAGTCTGTTCCTGCACATAGACGATGTAGTGGTGTGTGTTGTCTCCCTGAGTGAGGACAGTCAGTGCTTCCAGACCCTCGGCCTCCTCCACCACCATCACCTGGTCTGCTCCCAGGTCCTCCTCAGCGTCTACGACCATCAACTGATCAGGGCTGATTTCCTGTTCATCTGCTATCTGCAAGTTCACACAATATAATGTTAATAATATGACAAACTTACTAATAACATGTACACAGTAGCTAAAAAGTACAGTGCATGTAATACACAATCTACACAATAAATGAGTGCAAATAAAAGAGAAAAAAAGAATAGGAAGAAAATCTGTTGCATAAGAAAGGTACATATAAAACTATAATGCTAAATAATAATATCTTCTCTTTAAAACCTCATCAATACAACATTGTAACTGCAGTTAAATAACTATAAGAACAGTAATGGATTACATAATGTAGTGTTAACTTTTGAATAGATTGATCTGCTGATTTATTGATATTTTGTCAATTTCCAATAAATCTTTTTGTGTGTTTTGTAATTCTGAGACATGAGAGGTTCCTAGTAATACTATTAAACTACAATGTTACATGATTTCATTTATCGGTTTTCTGTTGCTGTTTACCTGCTCCATTACAGTGACGGTGCCTGGAGCCATCGCCACCATTGGAGTAACAACATTGTGAATGTCTGGGTTCAGATCAGTGATCTGCTGCAGAATGTTTACAGCTTCTACAAACATAACAGCAAAAATCAATACTTAATATTATAGAATATTATTTTATGATGTAGTGCTGGCTTTATTACCATTGTCTTGCAAAGTTTCTACCGGCACTTCTGTCAGCTGCATCTCATCCTCTACTGGCACAAACTGTGTCTCAACAGCTTCAGTTTCCTAGATATGTCCATTACAATAAGAACATTTAAACTAATATTGTTTGTTAAAAATGAAATTTTAAGTACATGATAATTACCTCAAAAGAAATCTGCAGTACATTCAACCGGTGTTTGTTCTTCAAGTGCCGGTTTAACTCTTTCTTGCTTCCATGAACAGAATCACAGACCGGGCATTTGAAAACTAAACACAACAAAAATACATTTCCTTATTCAACATTTGGTAAAATAGCAGCATAATTCCTATAAATACACATATTGCAATTATACTATAAGTTTTACATAAATCTAAAGATGATACCAGTCTTTTCCTGTGCCTCTGAGTCTTCTGTCTCCTCTAATTCTGTGCCTGGATACTTCTCATCCGGATGTTTTGTCTTGTAGTGACGTTTAAGAGGACCGACTTTATTGCAAGAGTAGAAGCAATGGGCACACTGAAAAGCCTATTGATATAAAAAATAAGTGCACATTAATATTTCCCAGTATAGAAATATGAAACATCTAAATGAAGGGGGTCTGACCTGCCTTCCACGTGCATGTTGCTCCATGTGTCTTGCAAGAGATGGTTTTAAAGCAGTGGCAAAGTCACACTCTGAACACTTAAATTTCCGTCCTGTTCAGAAATGTTTTTAAATAAAACATTTTAGTGAACACACTAGACAAATATTTAAAAAAGAATTATGTATTTACCTTCAGTGGTATGACTTCGAGAGTGGATTTTAAGTGAGATTTCAGATTTAAACTTTTTACCGCACAAGTCACACAAGTGAATTTTCTCAGTTTTATGTCTGTTCATATGAAGCCTCAGGTTACTTTTTCTGCATCCAGCATAGTCACACATGTTACAAGTGTATGGCTTTATACCTAAAATGATAGAACATGTACATTAAACACATTTACTCAACAGGAAATATCACTAGAATCTACTATTGATGATTCAGTGTTGTTCATTAAAGAAGATCTGAAAAATTACTTTTATGAACTTTTAATCACATTATAGTTCCTTTATTGTTAACTTATTTGAAGTTGTAATTTAGTGAATTATGCTTGCTTGAGAAATCCTGCAATGTTGTTTTTGTATTAAATTGGGATTCTTCAAAAACAAATTACTCTTAAACACTGTGAATTAAATGCAAATGTCATATTAAGTAGAACAGCATAGCCCTGGTTATGTCATCAAGTAATTGAAGATAGAGTTAGTGGTTTAAAATTAACAACTTTAAATAAAAATATTAATTTACTATGTCAAAATTCATCCCTAAATACCAGAATAAGCATCATTTGTCTTCTTTAATTAAATCTTTCAGAACAAAACGTGAAGCAGAAAAAAGGACAGAATTAAACACCAACAGCAGATGGTAAAAATGTACGTGGGTTGGCCATTGAAGCCTCGGTAAGGGTGCCACTTCAAGGTAAAGTGATCATTAAATTTGGGCAAGTGCTAATCTAATACTGAGTGCAGCGAAACAACAGATGTCCTCAAGGCCAGTACTTCTGACGATTATGTTTTTAGGCAGATTTATTGCCCATGAAGAAATATTGCCAGTGTTTGTAAACATATTGCTAAAAAGACAGGAATACAGTACCTTCATGAGCCCAGATGTGCTGCTGAAAGTCATTGCTGTTTTTCAGGAAGTAGGAGTCACAGTAAGGGCACTTGTCGGCCTGTTTCTCCATCCGCCCTTTACCCTCGACTGAGACAGTATCTGTACATTAGAGATGTAGAAATACAGATATGAAACTGTCAAACAGAAGTATATGGACTTTTAGCATTAAAATGTACATCCAAATAAATTTACCAGGGTGCATTTTTCTCATGTGCTGCTTAAGGCGGTGCTCAGGATAATTGTTGTTACAAACAGGACAGGGCACAGTTTTTATCTATTAAAAAAAAAAAAAATGAAAACACTACAGTCATTTAGCTGAATTTAGCTGATAGGGAGTAATTTTTCCAACGTGACGTTTGAAATTACAGTTAACATACTGTTCCATATTAGGTATTCAGGTATTTTGTCTAATAGGTTTTGAGTAATATGCAAGTGTAGGAAGAGTGGAATATGGAGTAAAAAGAGTGAAATATGGAAGATAAAATTGCTTACCTCCTCATGAAATCTTTTTACGTGAGCTTGTAGTTTATATTTATCAGGTGTGGCAAATTTACAATCCATATTGGGACAAGACAACATCAAGTCACTATGTTTGTGAAGCATGTGTCGATTCAAAGAGTTTTTGGTGACTGCTGAATAGTTACACTGTGAACAGTACTGTAGGTGCTCCTTGGTATGTGTGCGCACATGGTTGTTATAGTGGACTTTGTAAGCAAAAAGTTTCCCTGCAGAACACATACACTGAGTAATAAAATCAACTTGAATGATGAATGCATGAAAGATAATCATTTACCCTAAATAAAATAATGCAACTCACCACAGTATTCACATTCTAGTTCCCCATAAACCTTTCTTAGTTGTTGCAAAGTTTCAATACATAGTTGAGTTTTCTGAATTGATGAGACCACTTGAAGAAAGGCATTTTCAACAGTGGGCTCAGATTCCTATAAGACAAACAAAATTCTTCTATGAATTTGAGGCTTTGACCTGAAATATTTTGCAGCCATGTCCACTGCAGGTGTCAATGTTTAAGTACCTTTTCAGACAGCAAAGTTTTGTCCTTGTCCAGTGAAAAGACAGACTGTGAATTTGGGATCACATTTAATTTTTGTATCATCAAACCAGAACATATGGCTTCAGGTATGCCTTTTTTGGCGACTAGACTTTGTTTCTGGTTACTGACTAAACACTCCTCCTGCTCTTTTGTATTTTCAGAATCCTCAGACAGGTTTGCAGATGAAGGCGGTTTGTTTTGGTCTTCAGAGAGGGCAGATTTTATCAAAGTTTGACAGAGCTCAATTTGGTTGCTTTGTGATAAAACTTTTGAGTCTGAATTTAATCCTGTGTTATGCTCCAGTAGTCCCATTCCCAGATCTTGAGGGGGATTTTGGTCTACCTCCAGTTGACTAATGGGAACTTGCAGTTCTTCTGGGATGTTTTCTATTACCTCTTCCCTCACACTCTCTTCTTGGCTTGTCTGCTCAATTAGTTTCTCAGAATCTTGGCCCCATATTCCTCCACCAGCCTGTATGAGCTGGTAGCTGCTACTGATACAATCAATGAAGGTTTGATCTTGGTTTAATTCTGGATGAGATTCTGTTAGGTGAGTCTTGAGTCTGTGACAGCTCACAAACACACCTTTGCACACACTACACACATAGAGGAAGAAGTGCTTCCTAACATGAGCAGTGAGCCCACTTAGTTTGGTTGCAGCATATTCACAGAGCATGCAGCCAAACGGAGGCTGAGGTTCATGAACCAGAAGGTGGCGGTCTCGCTCCTGGCTGCTTTTGAAACATCTCTTACATGTAGGACAGTGAAACAGAAGCTGCCGGAATCCCTGACGAGTCTTTAACCTAAAGGAAAATATAAATTTCTCATGTAGATAACAAGTAAAGGTATGCATTAAAACAATATTGTTATTCCAACCTTAGTTGTTGGTAGATTTTATTAACAGCTGAATCTTTTAAGTTGTGGTGTCTCTCCATGTGTTTCAGTAAGTTCTTCACATCGGAGTACTTACACTTGCAGAAACTGCAATGTTGCTTCACTTTTAAATGAACTCGTTCAATATGAACCTTTGTAATACCAAATACAAAAGCCCATGAGAAATGCCTCAGATAAACTCAAATAGCAACTCAAATTATAGCAAAGAAAAGGACAATCTAAAATAAAAGACATCTAAAGTACCTTTAGATGTCCAGAGCTGATGCAAGTAAAAGAACAGTGGTTGCAATGAAACTTGTCTCCAGTATGTTTCCTCAAATGAACATTGAGGTTTGCTACAATGAAAACACCAAATAATACAGACATACGATATTTTAGAACAATAAATGTAATAATAACTGGGAGTTATTCTTACCTTTAATAGCTGAGGCATAATCACAGTGGGGACATTTAAATGGTTTCTCTTGAGTGTGTGTTCTTAAGTGAGCAATCAGTGAATGTCTGAATTTAAAAATCTTATTGCAGAACTCGCAGGTAAAGATTTTTATTTGAGGAGAACTAAAAAAGAAAACACACCCCATAATTCTTAGACTTGGACCTATATATAAAACACCAGATTTTCAGATTAATTTACAGTATTCACAATACCTGGCACTGCCTTGTGTAATAGAATATTCCAGAAAGCCTTTGCTGACCTCTGCTGTTGGCTTTAAACTGTTGTTCATAACACATAAGAAAAATCAGGACAGAATGCCAATAATTTTATGCTGATATTATGTAATATTACCTTGGCCCTCTAGCTGTTTTAGGATCAACAGAGGATGCTATAAATTTGCTTGTGGTTTTCTCTTGTGGTTCACTCTAAACAGACATAAGAGAAAACATGTCATTAAAATTTTAAAGGTAGATCTTCATTGTTGGCGCTTTCATTTACATAGAAGGTGCTTTACCTGTGGTGGATCCTGTGCTGCTATCGACTCCTCTTCTGTAAGACTGTCCTCTTCTACAGGGACCATTTTACTCACATCTTTTGGGCATAATCAATACAAATTTACAAACAGATTGACAAAGCAAAGAAAGAATATTAATAAAATAAATCTCTAAAAAGGTCAGTATACAAACCTGGAAGTATCTCATCTTCAGTCAAAAAAACCTTTATCACTGACTTTTTACTGGCTGTTGAAGGTGCTTTTTCTTTTGATATAGGAATTTGGTCTCCATTCTGCTGGCGACCTCTTTTAGCAGTTTTGGGGAGTTGGAAGTTGCCTTGAAAAAAATATATTTAAACCCTTTAATCTTGAAAGACTAAATCAAAGCAGCACTTTAAAACATAGTAATTTCCATTTGTTTCTTACTACTGTCATTTTCTTCCACCTCCTCCTCTTCCTCAACCTTCAGGCAAATGTGTTTGAGGATTTGTCGCCTGTTTCTGAAAGTGCGGTTACACTGTTTGCATTCCAAACCTAATGCCTCCTCCTCCTTTTCATCTACAATGCAAAGGGTATAATAAATACATTGCAAATGGCCTATTAGGATAAAATTCAGAGAGTCCCTAGATGTGGGGTACCTTGTTCTTTCCTCTCTCCTTCTGTTTCAACATTATCTTCTATGTAATCTGCAGAATCATCTTTGTTTCTCTTATTTGTTGAACCTTTTGGCCTTCCACGCTTTCTTTTAGATAGGGTTTCTGGAAGATAAATTATCCTTTGTGAGTTAGTTTTGCAAGGTGTATACCATTTATTAAGAGAGATGTAGCCTACACTAACCTGTTGGTTTTTCTGCAGGTTGTGGATCAAGTGGCCTTAGTGTAATAATTAAGTCATGTGAGAGCCCCTGCTGTTGATGCACCTGAGAGCAGTGAACCAGCAGCTGAGAGTGACTGGGGGAGAAGAGGTTGCAAAGTCGACACATGAACACAGCAGTCCCTGAAGAGGATTAAAAAGAGGTAAAGTTTTGATTCAGTGTTAGATTGGTAAACAATTATTCATTTAATTCGTCATTTTTGTTGAGTATTACATTGACTCTTGTTTTCAGCTGAATCCATCACTCATGTGAGATGTTTCTAATTATCTTAAGAAATGTTGCTTAAACTCATTAACAAATCAAAAGTGGCAGTGTTTATTTTGGTTTAGATCCATGGGTTTAGTCCATGAGGCCACGATAAACATATTCGACCTTAGCTAGCTTCAGCGCTTACCTTTCGCTTGCCCATCCATAGTTTTCAGCAATAAATCTACCTATAACACACATTGTATTTGAACTATCGCATAGCTATTGTTAAATATTTATGTTCAATTTCGCTTTATGGACCAAAATTTCTGTCGAATCTGCGGCAGTGTCATAAACACAAGTAATCAGCGGATGTGCCACAATGCTAAAGTATTTTGTATGAGCGCCTCTAGTGGTTGGCTGACTTTACTGCATACGTAATCAAATTCTAAAAATGTCAACATGGATGTATTCTTATTTATTCTTGTCTTCTTTTAATACATCATACTTTAATTTATGCATGCCTTTTCATTTTAATTCTCATTTGACTATTGTTAAGTATTGTTTCATGTTGCACCACAATGTTGAAACCCATTTCTAGTTTGTGAATTTTATTTACTGACAAAGGGAGGCATAAAAGCTTTTTTTTCTGAGTCCGAGGTAACGATAGATAGAAAGAGTATATTATTGATTAATTATTTTAATAGACCTACACAATATCATATTTTGATGTGATAGGTTATATGGAGGGCCCATATTATCATTTTTCTTTTGAAAAAAAATTTAAAAATTGCCTCCAATACGGAAAATAAACTACCAGGTTATAGGCCTTTACAAAACTACTCAGTCTGTTGCATGTATTTATTGCAAAAGTAGCAAGTGCATTTCAGTCATTAAGTGAATCTAAATCTATAAAACACACACAGTCAAACAACATATTCACACTCAAAATATGTAAAATTGACTGGAAATAGTCAGACCATTTGCCTTCTTATAACAGTGTGTTTTTATTTCAATTACTGCTATAAACAAATTTACAAATTGCTCTTCAGGAATGAGTCAAAGTTGAGTTTTCTGAATAAAGATTTATCTACTGATAGTTTAAGGTCATTGAAGGTTGTGTGAGGACATTACAAAAGCAAAGTACATGCATTTTTATCTGTGATCGTATTTAAATAAACCATTGTGAACAGATGCTTTCATATTCATGCATGTTTAAAAAAAAAAAAAAAAAAAGTACAAACAACAAATCAAAGTTTATAAGATGCAGAGCAAAGCATAAAGTGTACATTCCAATAGGCCATCATTTCAAAAAATGTTAACTGTGACAATAAATGCTATATGTCTCTTCTGAGACCTTTAATTTACAAATAACTATATAATTTACACATGTATTGTTAAAACATCTCATACTCTCTAATTATTTACACCAAATGTACATACAGTATGTAATGTATTGGTGTTATGTTTCCCTTAAAACAGTTGAGTGACAGTAAACGGTCCATTTGTTAATGCACACGCTGATATGTAAACATGACCACAGTGAAATCAACAGCAAGCTCTTATAATTCACATTGATACAAGCTGCAGCTGCTTTTCACACACTGTTATATACATATAACGATGCCAGAATTTCCAAACACCTTGTGGACAAGTGGAGCATAGTAAAGGAAACATTTGTGTTCATAATTCAGTGTATTTTGTTTTTTTACTCCTTATTCTGAAAATTACAGGTTTATCTTAGGTCACAGTGTTACAAAATATAATTTATATATAATAATATAAATGATCACTTTTTATGCTTGAAGGCTCTTCTTTTTGTCCACTGAACCATATATTTCACAGTGATTTAATTACATTGTAATGTGCACAAACCAAAGGAATCATATCATCCATGGCTTTAATGTGAATGCAGGGCCCAGGGCTGCTTAAATGTCTGTGAAGAGATTTTACATGATGCTACATTTGTTCTTGTGTGAATGAGAGTCTTTGAATCGGAGTCTCTGCTTCGATCTGTACTTTTCTAGATAAGTCAGCTGTTTGCTGTTGATGGCTCCTCTGCGCTTTCTGAAAAACATGCAATCAGCGTTACACAGTACAAAATAAAGCAATTAAAATCCCTTATATAGTATGTTGTCTGTTTTGCAATGATAGTAAGCAAATTTATAAATAAATAATAATAATAATAAATAAAACAGAAAAACGTTGCCTCACTCTTTCCACTAGAGGGCGTGTGATGTATGTTTTTATGGTGCTTACTGTCTAATAAGTTGGATGGCATCTTCATATTTCATTCCACTTTCAATCAAAGCCAAAGCAACCAGGACAGGAGCTCTGAGCAAGCAGAAAAATACACTTTCTTTAATACATTATAATTTGGCAACATTGGTTTTAAACTACTACAAACTAGTGAAAGTAGCATACCGTCCAAGACCGGCCACACAGTGGACTGCCACACAGGATCCAGGGTCCTCCTGAAACTTCTTTTTTAAAAGGCTTAACCAGTCATCAACCAATTTACTGGGGGGTGGTGCTCCATCATCAAATGGCCAATCCTAAAAATGTACACAAAGAAACCTCTATTAATCTCTTAATCTTATTCAAGAGATCCTGGTTGACAGATTGCACCTCCTTACCACCACAGTGATGCCATCATTTTCAAGGGGTGTTTTATCGTATGTGCTGTCACAAACTCGAACTACTGTGGTGGCACCATAACGCTTCAGGTCCTAAGGAAGAGCCCGCCAATAAATTAAGGATAATACTTGTTACTATCCATTACTGTGGTAGCACCATAACACTTCAGGTCCTAAGGAAGAGCCCGCCAATAAATTAAGCATAATATTTGTTACTATCCATGGACTTCAGCTGCTGCCCACAGTGTGATGGGAGTGTGACGGGCCAAAATATTGGATAGGTCACATACAGAAATACACAATTGCTCATTCATAAAGAGGCACGTGTACACAGTGTTTTCTAACACAGTTGTTTCTGTATGGACCTTGTATGGAGCTGTATTTCTAGATATCATAACAATAAATAATTCATAACATCACTGAATTGCCCTTTTTAAATGGCGATTAGGCTACAATTAACAACAATGTAAAAGATAACATAATCAAGCATGAATATGAATTGGACTTTCTTACCTCTACAAAGGAGCTGAGTGTGCTGTCAGTGGGGTTGTGTGTGATTAGGAACCTCATGTGTTTGTGACACAGTTCAACAGGAGCTGGACGGTTCATGGTGGCAGGTTGACCTTTGACATCCAGAACATATTTTTACTTATGTTTACATAATTTAAATATTTTTGCCTTGAATGAAATCAATAACAATGTCTGTGAAAAGGCAAGTAAAACTGATCACAGAAACCTTACCTTTAACTCTGCTCTCTTTTTCAATGAACTTGCGATATTGTGATTAAATAATTCCCGCACTAAAATGTTTTTAGTTTCTTCTTGCTCTGTTGTCCAGGTAAATGTTTACCCCATCAGATGCTTGTATCCTGATGTCCAGTTTTTACTTTTTTGTTTTGACAGTTCTCTCCACTCTTCCTTCAGTTGAGTCCTGTGCGCGGTTCTCCACTTGTTACCCCATCGGCTGGCTCGCCTTGCTGTCTACGGGATGGCCGTTCAGCGCTCAGAGTCCCAAGATGACATTGTACAGCTTCACCCAGTCTAAATGTGTTGAGCGTGGCAGTAGTCTCCACTCCGCCGCACAAACTCCATCAACCAGAGATTCTGTCAACAAACACAAAAGTAACGTCATGATGGTTATAGATTGGTATACTATGCAGAGTGGAAAGTTGTGAAATCCTTTATTGTGAAATACAGAGAAACCCAGTATTAATGTGTATGAAATATTAATTATCTCTGGCTTTCATGACATGATCTAATAGGCATATTCTAGGAAATAATTTCTTAATGGCCATTTTAGAATTATTAACAAATGTATATTTAGTCTAATGTCAGATGCTGGTGAAATTATTTCTTCATTTTTTGGCATTTTTCACATTCACAAGGCCTTATAGCTTGTGTTTATCCTTTAAAAAAATAACCAAACTTTTAAATGTTGTTTTACTTGGAAAAACATGACAGACGACCAGCAATGTTTCTGCTCACATGTGTAAACTCAGAGACAAACAGTCAGGGAAAGGCCCAGAGTAATCTCTCTAATCTGTGGTCACCTGTAATAGTACTACAGACACTCACAGTCTTCATGGTCACATGCCAGCTCAGTCACTCCTCCCCAGGAAGGTGGAGACTATTCTAGGTTGTTGACTGTGTGTGAAGCAGTATTTATCTCGTATTGCCAATAGATTATTATTATGGGGATGACAATAGATACTGTAAGTGGAACTGTTTAAAATAAGTGTTTAGATGAATGGTTCATTTAGGTTGAGGCTAAACCAAATTAAGTGTAAAAAGTTGAAATTCAAAAAAGAAAAACAAGAGAGCAGCCTTTTGCTTTCTTATCAAGTGTGTAAAAAGCCACTCATGGTGAATCACTTTATCACTAACAAACAGTTTGGAGAACTGTGAAAATATCTAGACACTAGCAATAATTCCTATTAAAACTGCAAAGCCGGTCTTCCTTATTACCTTAGAGTAGTTTACAAAGTATAAATAGTTGCCTCCACAGTTGGTAAACTGACTGCCTGAATCCTTTCCTGCAAGGCTGGGTCAGGACTGAAACAGGTTAAAAATGGATACCAATATTATTTTAATACTGTGTTAAGTTGCCAAATATTTTTACACAAGCCAGAATACATGTGAACTCAGTTTAGAGGTTATCAAGTTGGTCCTAACATACCGCAGTACAAGGGGACTTGTGTATCTCTAAAGTACACATCTGTATTAAATTATAATAATGTAAATATATGTATTAAGTCCTAATTGTGTCATTTATTTCAGCGGACAGCTTGGCCCTTGAACTGGGAAATGCATAAATCAGTGTCTGACAGTCACAGCAAAGCAGCAGCCTCCACAACAGTATGAGTGCTGACATGCAAGCAGCTGATGGCCTGTTATAGTAAACCTTTAGACATGAATATCTGTGGCTTATTTATAGCGATCGATACCAACAAGTAAATCTATTTTTTTGTATATAAAAACCTGACATATTTACTGAGCCTAGACAATGAAACTGTTCTAATTACAGTGTAACAGACCAAGTGGGCAAACCAAAAGTAGCACAATTTTTCATAAATTTTCTTGATGTCAATAGTTATTGTGGAGCTGATTGAAGCTCTATGGTAATGTGCTGCCATAATCTATACTGTGAGACAAACCTTTCATGAATATGAAACCTTACAACACCTAAAATGTGTCTAAACAATTCTATATATCTCTTGTTGTCCTTACCGCTTAACTCTCCAATGCCAGTATAAACAGCAGTTCTTCTGTGTCTTTGCCAAGTGAAGTCCAGCTGCTCCCAGTTTCTGCCTGAAGCTAAAATATCTAGTCAAAAATGGAGCCAATATAAGTAGCACAAAGTAAAGCCTGTGTGTAACAACCTGTTGCTGTGCCCCGCTCAGAGCCTGAAATAGAGTCTCTCCTGCCTCTCTTGCCTGTCCCGCTGAGCGGCTGTGAGCAGCAGTGCTGTGGCTGTGGCCCCTGCAGCAGAGCAGAGCTGAGGATCTGTGTGAGCTGGTCTAATCAGGCTGAGCAGCCATCTGACCCTGACAGCCCTGTCACCAGCAGAACACTCTACAGTTAATGCTCTTACAGAGAAGAGCCTCTCTCCCCCTCCTCTCCATTCACTCCATCCACAGCCACTCACTGAGTAAGGCCCACACCTACAGGACGCCCTGCTGATTAAGGTTTACACAGAGTCAGCAGTAGTGGCACCAGCACCACCCAGAGTGTGACATTGCAGAAACATTTCAGGTAATTCATACATGAATCCATTTCACACAAAAGAAATCATAAAGACATTTTGGCAAACATTTTTCCATATCCACTTGGACTTTCTCTTGTTTTGCTCCTCTCCTCGCTTCACAGTCCCTCCCTGAGCCATCTAAAAATAGACCCCTTTGAGTTGAGCTAAACAGACCTGTGACAACAGAGTCCTACTTAATAGAATAAAGTTTATCCTTAAGTGACATTAAGCACTGTTTTCTTGACTCCCTGTTTATGTGAGAGATTAAAAAGGAAAAAGATACAATTAGAAATACATGTTAATAATAATATTGTTATAAATAAAGACAAAGTATTATTTATTATTATGGCGATTTTGATCTTGGTCATTTATGTAATATGTTTACACCTTTTTGTCCTTGAGTATCAATCCTAAAAGTTATCCTAGACTTTAAAAATGCAGACATCCTCATTCATCACAAGAATGTGTTCACCCAATAAATCAGGTTTTCAAGAAGGTGGTAAACACGGTGGTAAACAAGCTCATACTTATTATAACTAATAATACTTATTCCAATATAATTACAACTCCTATTTACAACGAAAGAGTAGTAATTTCTTCTCTAAAGAAATTTGTTTTGATAGACCAAACTGGTACAGACTGGCCTAAACATGGTTACAGCAATGGTTTTAGGAAATCTGAGCTGCTCCTCTGTAGGTCAAAACTCAGCTGACACTTTCATGCTTTTCAAGGCTCCTAAAGGACACTGACAAGCCAGTGACCTCATTCCCTTAATCATAAAAAGCACCAAACCGGCATACACCTAATTGTTTATTTACCCTGTACATTAAATACACACACTGGCTATTCTTGACACCAGCAGGGATTGTTGCTAATTAAATCCTTGTTTCTTTATCTGCCTAAAAAGCAGTTTTAACTTTTACTGAAGCCTTACATTCATCAGGCAGAGAAACACAGACACACATATTAGAATTAAACAGTTTGATGGGTAGGCCATGTAAATATGTAGACTTTTATACTCAGGTCAGTTCTGTCAAGAAGGCACAGCATTCAGCCAATGGTGTGAAATAGCTGGTAATTCCCAGGGCAAAGAATGAGTAACTGGATCTGAAAAGGAAGCTCAGTATTTCCTCTGATTGAGTGTCTCCCACACATAATTTCTGGCACATCAAGGATTGACTCTATAGAATAATAATTATTAAAGTCTTTTTAGATTTTAAATTATAAAAATAAGTTAATAAGAGATTAGAAGATCTTTGCGGCTTCCTGTGTTGAGCCATGTTAATATTTTGAAATCCCTCTAGACTTCGAGAGGATCAGAAGGTAGATTTATCTTTGGCTCCAAACTTCAAAGAAATAACTTTGTGGTTTGACATTGTGAGACCTAGAAGGTAGCCTACAATAGGGTGCTCTCTGGGGCGGGGACACATA
The DNA here is from genome assembly GCF_026225935.1 of Boleophthalmus pectinirostris. Taxonomy (NCBI): domain Eukaryota; kingdom Metazoa; phylum Chordata; class Actinopteri; order Gobiiformes; family Gobiidae; genus Boleophthalmus; species Boleophthalmus pectinirostris. The sequence continues at coordinate 23,874,295 of NW_026571447.1, forward strand.
TATGAGATTCTAGATCTCATATGAACTTTTCATTTAATCTAAATTAAATAAATAAATGAATACACTTTTCTTTTTTAATAAAGCATTACTAACTCCTACATGATACTGACACTCCAAATCAATAATGTGTAACTATGAATTTATTATAATCAATATAAGTATTTTAATTTTAAACCTCTGGAATTTATTATCCTTATGAATAATTTATCAAATTTTAATTTTCACATGCATGAACAGCAAAGTTATTGCTACATGTACTTTGAGTCATTGACCCACAAAATGAAAAACATGGTTGTTACACAAGTGCCTGTCCATGCATTTCCACCACACAGGGCTGAGAATGGGCGTAAATGCGCGCGCGCTCACACACACACCCACACCCACACACACCCACATACACACACACACACACACACACACACACACACACACACACACACACACACACACACACACACACACACACACACACACACACACACACACACACACACACACACACACACACACGCGGCTCAAAGTGAAGCATGTAGCGGGCGGCAGCAGCTGCAGTGTGTATAATTAGACTGTTTTGAAAGCGGAGAGTGGAGCAGCACTCACCTGCAGAATGAGCCGTAACTATGACAACGGGACAGCAAGACAATGCCGCTTCAGATGAGGTACTTCTTAAGTCAGACTGGTGCCTTTAGTCAAGAACACACTGACAGAAACAAAAGGAAAACACTGGAGTAAGTGCACTACCTGTCCTGGAAAAGTCCTGGGAACATGGCAGTGAAGCTGTCATAGCTGCTCCATATCTGTAACATGTACTGCAGTATGCAGTTAGAGCCTAGCCCATCACGTAGGCCCGCAGTCTGTATGTCAGTTAAGTAACAGTTCAAGAAAGATATCTCTCACGATATCTCTCAAAGATACCTCTCAAAGATATCTTATGTCTTCTTTCTGCAAAGCTTCTAGTTTTTATTTCAATTATGCTACCAAAAAATTTATCTTAATCAAAGTTAGTCCAACTTTTCGCCTCATGTTGTTCTGTAAAGTATAGGCCTGTTTCCAACGGTATCGTAATTAACATGACAAAGAAAGAAGAATGAAAGAAGAAGAAGAAGAAAACATACACAAAACTACAAACAAACAAACAAAAAACTTAATGTGCAAAAAGGTGCACTACAAGAAGCTTGCCATAACAACAGATGCAAAATAGGTTAGTGTCAGGCTTGTTTTTTGCAGTATAGTGAACTAAACTAACTAAACTTCGAGGCTAAATTAGCTCTTTTTTAAACCAAAGGATTGTACAGGTGTTACCATGGAAGTATAGATCCATGTGCGTTACTGAGCGCACAAAGTGAGGTAGGCATGTCTACTACTGTATGTCTATAGCGCCCTCTAGCGAAGAAAAGCGAGAAGACAACAATAAAAATACAGCTGCACGTGTAAACCTCACATTGTTTAAAAGTGAATGAATTTTCAGAATGTTGGTGTATTGTCTTTGAAAGGTAGGTGTCGTGATAACTGAAGATGCGAGTCGTTATTTTGATAAGTGCTAATCGCCTACGTAAAATATGAATAATGTAGGTCTATTCTTTGCTTAATAAAGTGTTCAAGTTTAGAGCCTAAATGTCGACAGTCACTAATCACTGTCACTAACAAATCCATGTATTTTTTAGGTTGGTAAATATGACTGCATTAAATCTAATCAGTTAAATTTGCAGATAAATTATTTTCATCAAAACAACATAGCCTATATGGGGCAGTCGGCAGTGAAGTAGGCTATCAGGCCAGAGCTTATAAGTCGGGGTTAGTTTTCTGTTTAAAAGGTGTCCGATTGACGTGTGGCTTAGACCCATCTGCTGCCCTGTGCGTTTGAGCCACCTCTAAACGGATTACACTGTTTCTCACAACGCACTCCATAGCTGCACAGGTAAACTCAGTGGTAGCATTATATTAAAGACATTATGCCCTGTCTGTTTTGGTTCCGCTCTGTCACCTGTCAGTGTCTGGGGCATATGTGCATGCTCCACATCTAGATTATAGGCTATAGACTTTGTTAAAAAGAATAACTATCATGCTTTAGCAGACTGACAATGGGTAAAAACATGTGTTTTGAACTAAATTGGTCTTGGTATCTTTTTATGTACTCTGCTCAAATACAAAGCCACATGAATTTTACCTTTGTTTGTTAGTGACTATGGGCTGGAAGCTGGATTCATGCTGGATATTTGCTTTGCAGCAATTGTAAAGATAATGTAAAATATGCATGCTGTTATTAAATAAAGTGAAAATAAATGATGTAAAGTAAATTTTATTGCTTTAAGCTTATTAATTCTTATAGTAAGTGTTCATTGTAAAGATTCTAACATAAAATCATTCACCCTTGTCCTAAGTGTCAAGATCAGATGCCATTTGATAAATGTGATGTTTAACAGATGACCCACTAAATTCTTATTACAGTTCAATAGCTGTCAAGCATAAATAAAAGAAAAGATAAAGAAGAAGAGAAGATAAAGAAGAGAAGTTCAATAGCTGTCAAGCATAAATAAAAGAAAAGATAAAAAAAAGTAGAGAAGCGAACATAAAAAAAAATTGCTTAAATGTGTTTCTACATCCAGCGGTAATGTGTATATGCCACTCTCAATGCTTTATATAAACTAGTTTAGAATTCTAACTAACTATAACATAATTTCTATATATGTGAAGACAGCAGAGGTCAACAGAGAGGTCAGATTAAGGGAGGAGCAGTCAGTTGGCCACATGTGAACCAGGTTAGGCTTAAGGAGAGATCAGCACTCAGTATATAAACCAGCTCAAACATATGTCTGGAGCACTTAGCACTCTACACGCACTTGCTCTTTACTTTGTTGTTTTCTGGCAGTGTTTAAGGTTGATTAGTTGTACACATTTATTATTATATATTGCTTTTTTTTTAAGCTACAGCCATGGTTCTCGAGGACAGCGAGTGTGACTCTGTTTTTGAGCCTCTAATCACTGTAAGTATCCAATTTGGGTTTAATGCAGTGGAAAATGTAACTAATAAATAATTTATGTTGCTGACAGTTTTACCAATTGTATGTATATTTTAGGACGATTATGTGGAAACTCAGTATGGAAAAATCCACTGTGTCTTTGCTGGGACGCCAAGGACAAACCGTCCCATCATCTTGACCTACCATGATGTTGGACTCAACCGTATGTTGCCTTTATTTATGCAAATAATTTTTATTAATATATTTTTATGTTTAATTCATTAATTTTTAAAAATTGTTTAATCCTAGACAAGTCCTGTTTTGATTCCCTCTTTAATCATGAGGATATGAGAGAGATCCTCAGACACTTTCCTGTTTGTCATGTTGAAGCACCAGGACAACACGAGGAGGCCAAAACTCTTCCTGCCTCGTAAGTAAAAGTCATCTTTATATAGTTAGATTGTCAATATTTTATATTTAAGCGTCTACAATTTTATATTTAAATTTCTATAATATGTTCTGTCATTCTTATAGATACGTCTACCCAACAATGGATCAGTTGTCTGAAACCCTGCCCACTGTCCTCAAACACTTTGGGTAAGAACCTTATTTAACTGGTGCACTGTCGTCACAAACTCTATCCTCTTCTTTTGGAAGTGACTTATAATGATTTACTCTGCAGATTACGCAGTGTCATTGGACTTGGAGTGGGAGCAGGAGCCTATATCTTGGCTAAATTTGCTGTGAGTTAAGATGGATTTTTTTATATATTCTGTATGCATTATTATATATAGATATACAGTACAGGTATTATATTTGTATCTGATCATAAAGATTTTATGTTTGTTTGTAGCTGAACCACCCCGATTTGGTTGATGGACTTGTCCTGATCAACATTAACCCACATGCAGAAGGTTTAATGGACACCATGGCGACCAAGGTGGGCACAATACAGTCTCATACAAAATGTATAAATTATACTGTATTTTATACTGTATTTTTCTTGTGGTAATTATACTTTGTGTGTTTTCAACAGCTCACTGAATGGACCCAAACCCTCCCTGACACAATCATTGCACACATATTTGGAAAAGTAAATACCACAAATGCATTTCACTTCACAAATGTATTTTACTTTATCAGTAGAAATTATTTTATTTTTGTCTATTTTAGGAGGAGATTCAGACAAACCTAGACCTCATAGCTACCTATCGTCACCACATCACAACAAATATGAACCAGTCCAACATCAGTCAGTTCCTACGTTCCTATAACAACAGACCGGCTCTGGAGGTGGAGAGGCCTGTGCCTGGAGGAAACGTAACTGTTCGCACACTGAAGTGAGTTTAAGTGTTAATGAATATGAGGACTAGTTTTTAATTAGACTTGAATTAATTTGTATTCATGCTGCAGGTGCTCCACTCTACTGGTTGTAGGAGATTATTCCCCTGCAGTGGACCCTGTGGTCGACTGCAACTCAAAACTGAATCCCACAAAGACCACACTACTCAAGGTGATTAAATATGGTCTATTAATTTATTATGAGGATAAATTAGAAGAAAAACCTGACCAGATGTGTTTTCTTACTATCTTTTAGATGGCAGACTGTGGAGGACTTCCCCAAGTAGATCAGGTAAATTAAATTTTGTCTCGCCAAGAGCAGTATAATGTAAAAAAAGGTCCTGAATAATTCAATAATATCTATTTCTTACATTTGTTAAAACAGCCAGCAAAAGTCATTGAAGCCTTCAAGTATTTTATCCAGGGCCTGGGATATTGTAAGTTACCAACTAACAGTAACCATAGACCGTTGCTTAGCATTCAATGCTCAAAACATTTGTGTCTGTTCTCCAGTGTCCAGTGCCAGCATGACCAGACTTCGGTCCAGGACAAACTCCAGCACCTCTTCTTATGATGGCTCCCGGAGTCGTTCACACACCAACGATTCTCTGCGTGGCAGACTGCCCTCTACTGGCACAGACAAGAACAAAAAACATCAGAATGATATTGCTATGGAGAGTATTAATGGAAATATGGATCATCGAATCACAAAATCCACACAAGTGGCATGCTGAGGTCAAATATAGTAATTTAGCTATATTAAACATACCATGTCTATCTATTATTGTATCTATATCTACATCATTGTTAAAATTTACCATATTTACCAAACCCTTTAATGTTGATTGAGACATTTTAAGAGAAAGTTGACTGAAGCTCAATGCACTATGCTCTTTTAACAATTTTTATGTATTCAAATTGCTGCATATAGATCTTCTGTCTGAATCCTGCCCTGAACTGCTGCTATTATGCCCCTGCTTCTTCCTTTTCCCTAATTCTACCTCCCACTAAAGTATTAGTAATTAGTGAAAAAGTTCAATTGTATTTAAATTATGTATTAATTATTTAGTTAATTATTATTCATATATTTCAATGCATAATGGCATTGAAAGATATTCTAGTTTAGTTTAGGCCCAATTTATCACATTTAGATGTTTATTGTTTATTGTTTATTTATAGTCATGTCTAGTCTTCAGTCTCTTTGTAAAAGCAAATTGAATAGCCTATGTGTAATTGTGTATGACATTTCTAATAAAAAAATAGATTTATCAACATCTGTACTCATTCATTATGTGTAGCATAACTAGTTTGTTTAGTAAGTTTGTCACTTCATAAAACAAAATTTCCCTCTTTTCTGAACCGTCATAGAGGTCCACTAGGTGGTGCACTTTGATTAAGCATGTTACATCCAGGATGCTGTAATGTGGTAGTAATACTATACCTTTAAATGGGCTTTGTGGCATTGTTTTTTAATAACTTTAATACTCACAACTGTAACTAGGAGGGATTTAACTATATTTAAATTTCATAGAACTGTTGCAAGGTAGCAATTTGGAAGATATCTGCAATGCAGTTTCCTGTGGAACTGCATGGCTCTGCCCAATTACCCAAATACAGGGGATGAGTATATGAAAAATAATTTGGTTACCCTATAATGAATGTATAAATACAGACAAATATTTAAATACAAGAAAAGTCTATGTGATAAAGCTATAGAAAGGACCCAGTCCAGTGATGGTGATATTTTATTGCATCAGTCATCAGCTTTTACAGGTGAGACAGGTGTAGCACTTGTTAGAGGCTGGTACACCTCTGGCCATCCTGTGCCTGTCAGTCTGTCCCCCTGTGTCCTCTTGTGTCCACTGCTGCAGCCATGTTGGAAAAGGAGCAACAGTGCTAGCAGCTAGCAGTGGACACCTACAGCCTGGAACGGCGCTGTTGTGGACAAAAACACTGGGAGTGGGATTGGAGGCACACAGATCTTCGGGACACGGAGCCGGTTCTCTTAACCGCGGGTTTATGTGTGATTTTTAACATATTGTCTGTGGATTAAGTGCCTGGATCAGGAGACTAGGTGCGGCCGGACCACAGCTCTGGAGAAAGTGAGTATTGATCCTTCTTGGGGGCGGATTGAGTGGGAATAGCCCACCGTTAGCACAGTTAGCTTAGCATTAAATGGGGTACCAGACAGACAATGAGTTAAGCACATACTAAGAGCTGGTTACTGCATTTTTAGGAGATCAGATCGAGCATTTTATGGCAAATTGAAAGCTTGATAGAGGCGTGTGATAGATGATTTTTGCACAGTGAAGTCATTTGTATTCCTCACAGACAGTGGTGCAGTGGCCGAATCCTCCCCTCTGTGTGTCTCTGCGAGGTGCAAAGGTCCAAGAAGGATTTCAGTAAGGCTGAACTAAACATCTGTCTGGTGTTGATTAACGAGCTCGTAACCGTGGTAAATTGTAAAGAAACAAAACATATCATAATAAAAAAAGCTGCGATTTTTAAGACAAAGGGAGGCAGCTCGTCACCCTGAGCATCTCAAGTGTTTTGGTTGTTTGTCAGCCATAATAATGTGCTCCATCTCTTGTATTAACATTTTAGTGCATTTGTACGTGAAAATGTAGAGTAGACCTTGGTGTATTAAAACAAACCGTAGCATTACATCAGATATATAAATCAGTGTGTTGTGTCATGCGCTGCTGCTGTTACCAGTGATTTGTCAGCATGTCCCCTGGGTCTGTGGAGCCAGAGCTTGTCATGTCACGGTTGTTTTATTATTTTCTTGTTCAAAGTCTAGTTTATTTCTGTGTTATGATTGTTGTGTCTACATTGAAGTATTATATAATAAAGGAAGAAGATATTGATTGACGCACATTTTAGATTTAATATTGTATTACATATTGTGAAGACTTGTGGAAAAAGATATGTTAAACAGTGACTGGTCAGTCATTGGTTTATAATAAAAACAATATGGCTGTAGTCAAACAGATTTATGAATTACTATAGTGGTAGAAGAGAAAAAACACACTAGTGTCTGAGAACCCACAGAACTCAAGCCAAACTCATGAAGTCAAATAAGCATAAAATTAAGCTATGTACTGTTTCCTTAAATTATATTTTTGTCCTTAAATAATTATAAGTTGTCACATTTGTATTTGATTAGATGAAGCCTGTGGTTAATAGTTAATCACATGATAAATTAACCAATTAATTAATCATAGAAATTAACAGGATTTGAATCTCTAACATAGTAGATTGTTTAGTGCTTAGTTTTTGTCTAGTTTGCTATTTCTGAGTAATTTCACATGCTGCGTGGGTGTTTTTAATTTCTAGGTATCTTTGTGTGTCTGTACTCTATTGGTTTCACTAATTTGTTCTGACAGGGATGGAGTGAGCCTCATTGAGTGTGTTACAATGATCTTTACACCTGTCTGTTTAAGGTGAAGAGGAAAATTACTGACAAAAATATATTGACAGGGAGGAACAGATAAGAGAGGGGAACACATGCCGGGGAGAAGCGTATTCATGTTTTTAAATGAAACTCGGCCCCCAGGTGTGTCAGTCCAAAACAATCGGTGGGCGGGTGTTTTCCCTCCCTATAAGTGACAGCATACAGTCCAACAAGGAAGTGGTGAGACCGAATAGGAACATACAAGCTTGTGTGATTAAGCGGAGGTGTAGGGCTCTGTGTCCTGATAGCAAAAATGCAGTTCTGGGATTTCCTAGGCTGCACTAATGGAGGTATGTACATGGAGAGGCATACTAACAAATAGCTGGCTGTTTTAAAGTTGAATTGGACTGACTGTTTTGGATCTTGGTGCCGTATAGGCAGGTATTGAGGGTCTTGTAGGTTGAGAGCTTGAAAGGAATTTGTGCTACTCACCGCTGTGCAAGCAGTTGCATGTGGAAACCTCACAGACAGGTAGAGTGTGGCGCATAAACGAAAAAGCTCAGATATGGTATAACTTATGTTTTCTTGATAATTTGTGTCCAGAAAAAAGCTGAGAAAATTAAAAAAATAAATGTCCATGTGACAGCACAGCATTCTAGCAACCATGTACTTTACATCTGAGTTAGAATCCAGGTCAGAACTGGTGGTTTAAATGTCAGATTGCAGAATTGTTGATTAGACTTATGGTTATTATCTCTGTAATTATTGAGCCTCTTCATGTGAAACGGAAATTGGCACAAAATATAATGTCTTCTCTGTCCCTAATAAATAACAGTGAGGTGCAAAATTTGCAAATTTCTTCTCTCTCCATACCATCAGTTATATAGGTCTCTGCACTAGATTGGATTCACAATCTATTGGAAGAAATCAAAAGTTGACCCTGTATAGCATTTAAATGCTGTATTAGTCTCCACCAATACAAAGCACAGGAGCATGTTTATTGCCATATCTTAGAAATTGTTCCCCTGTGGTTCAGTTGTTTTCACATTTCTCTGCAGTTCTTTTCCATAAAAACTAAAGGTAGTGTCGCATAAAAAGTGCTTGCAGTTATGTAATTGCTTGTAGTTGAGGCATCTCGTAAAGAGGGCTGTCACACTTCAAAACACTAATGACTGTGAACAGACAAGCTCAGTTTCGTCTCACTTTTCACTTTACATTTTTATATTTTTAGCATTATAATTTATAACTTTTACTTTGATTGTAGAGATGGTAGTATGGCAGAAGAGCATATTGTAATTCTTGTCTTGTTTTAGGCATTTATGTATAAAGTTATAACTCCCAATTTCCCATAAAATTTGGTAAAACAAGTCAAAATTTAGTCTTATAAACATAAAAGTAACTGCTATGAATCTGTAATCTGTAATTATTTTTCAGCAGAGGCAATAAGTGACATTTGTTCTACATAAATTGTATTAAATAAAATGATTCAAATATGGACTGAAAGAACACTGGACTAAAAAGCATGGTATATTGTACACAACAACAGAGTCTAATTTAAATATGTGTTGTCTCGTGCATTTACCTTCAGTTGTGGTTACATTTTATTGAGCTGGATAGGATTACAGGATTGTCTATTCTGACACCCATCCTGCGCCCAGGGCCATCTTTTCTGTTTTTCCACTAATACGTATATTTAAGATACCTGATGTGTTGTGTCACTATTCTGCAGCTGTCCGGTTAACATAGATTGGATGAGTAGTAGCTGTGTCTAAATAGTTGAGGATATTACTTATACTTTACATAAATGCCGCGCTCAAGCTTCAATCCCTGGCACAATTTTCCTCTATTTGCATAAATGTCTGGCTTGATGCTTTGCTTAAAAATGTGCCCTGGAAACATTTTAGGTTGACAAAAGTTTCATTACCTCTTGTTTCAGTGTCTTTGCCTTTCACATATATTACTGAAATGAAAAACCCTGGTGCAAAAGTATATTACAGATGACTAATACCATTTCTTACAGTCATCAGTTAGTGACTAGAATACATTTTACCTTTTGTGTGGGTGTATACATTAAAAAAGGGAACCTTTATTTCTCTGGAATAAAACTAAGATACAAAATGGGGTAAAAATACAAATAATAAATACGATACAATAAAAAGGCCTGTCCCAATAACAAATTAAGAAGCGCAATATAGGGAATTTTCCAGCTTGGGGACCTTCCAGCCAGCTGAAGGTCCCCAATATATTGCCACAGAGGAATATCATGATAAATGATAATACTGAAACGACACCACTGACACAATAGAAAATAAAACAAGATAGTCAAGGGTAAACAATACAAAAAATACAGTATCATTAAAAAGCTTGAGCTATAAAAACTAAATAACAGAATATAAGCAAAATAACCAATAATTCATTTAGTTACTTTTTCATCCATCTACAGTTCAAAACTTATGGTATTAATTAAAAAAATAGAAACATCCTCACTACTGCAAGAAAAATATACATATTATAATGCAAAATATATTGTTCCAGCTTCATTTATTTAATGATAAATGATTGTAGTAACTATCATGACAGGTCATGATACAATACAACACAACAGAACTAGAGTGAAACTGTGCAACAAAAACATTTAAATATAATAAGTGGATATGCCATGTACAATAGAGCATATGGACAAAGTGTGGGCAACAGGGACAAGTAATAAACACAAAAGCCAGTTAGGGGGGCTACAGTCGGGGATCACGGGGGCAATGTAGTGCATGGTAAATGACGGATGACAAAGTATGATGTCAGATTACCTTCTTGGTACAGCCAGTCATGTGACATCCCATGGTAGATTCAAGTCCATGACATTCTGAAGGAAAGGTGAAGAGCTCTCACATTTTTGTAATTTAGCTGTGTAATTTATGTAAAGAAAACATTTGTCTTCTTATGATTCCTCTTTTCAAGTTAGAAAAATTTCCATAGCTTCGAAGCGAGCCTGAAGGTATATAAATGTCTATTCTTTTAAATGCTGTGGTGTCCTAAGGCTATATTATGCCAACAGCCTAATCAGTGCTATTTCAACTGTTCTATCCCAGTCCAGCCTCTGTATTGAGACAGTGATCAGAGTATGATGCAGAGGAAGTCTTTGTTGTCTTGATGTTTAGCTGGGAGTTGTGCAATGCTGTTAGCGTGGTGTCAGCTCTTGCGTAGCCTCATCGGTCCACTGCCAGAGGCTATGGATTTCTACACTGAGTGGGAGAAGAGGGAAACGAGATGAGAGCAGGAGAAAGTCTGAAAATATTGTTCTGTTCCAACTGACTGACTTTCATTGCTCATTTTATTACTATATATTGTAATTTTTGCTAAATTTACATGAATGGGGTTATATGAGGACATGGTGGGCATATTTTTGCATTAGTCATTTATTTCTTCCTTCATAAACATGCAACCAGAATACATTTCTACACTGGATTGTAGTCATTCTTTTATTGAGGCTTTGCGAATGGCATATGACAAATGAGTTGTCTGCAGCAACCTCATATTGGTGGATCATGAATCCATTAATCCACTGATTGACATTGCTTTCTTTAGTTGCACAGTAAATCCAGTTGTGTTTCTACACTGCCTGGCCTTAAAAAGTCACCACCTTGATTTAACTAAGCAAACAGATGTGCCCAAAGACATGGATCAGCTGACTACCTGGGTGCTTAATGAGCAGGTTTTTCCAGCAGTAGATTTTCCCAGCATCAATACAAGATCTTACCACTAAAGTAATGCAATACTCACTACGGAAATACATATTGTGACACTGCAAGTTTATAGAAATGAAGCCACAGTGAATTTGTGCAATAATCAAAGCTAAACATACTCCAACAAAAAATATGCATTTGTTTTGATTGGGCAGTGAGTGTAAAAAACAGTATAATAACATAAATATTTCCCTTTTTTCAGATATTTCCAGGATATCATCATACTACACTGGTAAGTGAACAACATAGCACCTGCTTACACGTTTCAGCACAGTACAGTAATATGGTGTGATAAATATGTACGTCCATTTACTCTATTAACTCAACTCTGCTTTTTGATATTACTTATTATTTATGTTTGAGTATTATACCCTGCTTGTGCAGTTATTTTTTATATGTGAAAAACTTGCATTATTTATGAAGGGTATTCTCAAGAAGGCACAGTGGTACTGAAGGTTAATTGGATGGCCCTGTGACCAGTGTTGACAGATTCTACCCAGTCAATTATAGTCTCTGGTTGTGTCCTTGGGCAAGACATTTTAACCATGAGACAAATGTTCTAATGATCTTTTTATGTCAAAAAACAATGCAATGACATGCATGATCATGTATAAAAAATTGGAGGGTGTTTCGGCATCTTTTAGTTGTATCTTTGAGGTCGGAGATATAATCCTAATAATTATTATAAATGTTGTTTTTTGATAAGGTTTGGTTAATCTCAAACTTTAACTCTGAACCCTACTGGCAGAAGCCACATGCAGGCACCATAGTCCTCTCATTCTTCTGAGTGAGTTCACAAGTTCAATTTTAAGTGGAAACCTAAAGAACAATACATTTTCTTGTGTAACAATGTTAAGAAAAAATTTCAAGCTTTCAAAATGATCATTTAATTTAAAACACAAGCTTGACTTGAGGCTACAATAGGTCCAGTAAGATTTAAATCAAATCCATAGTAGTAAGGGTTAAACGGTAGTAATGGTTATGGTAGTTCTGTTGCTTAGTTCCTTTCCTGATATTTACATGTGATATGTTGAGCTTGTATGCTACTTTATGTGATCAATAGCTTCCTTACTAAACTGATCAGGATTTCCAGTGGGTCTTAAAAAGTCTTATAATCAAATTTAAGTCCTTAAGGAGGTTCAACTTTCAGCCCTGCTGAAACCCTGATTTATGCATACCAATCAGTAGCCATGTTTTTCACTGCAGCAGCAACAACAACAACAACAACTCAATCACAACATTTCTCTGTACATATTTTCTTCCTACTCTCTTCCTCCTCCCTCTCTTCCTCGCTCCCCAGTTGTGAGTAAAGCTGCTTTTTGCCCCCGTGGTTGTAGCAGCATTCACTAAACAGCCCTGGACAAACACGCTACAAACACGCGCTGACTTTCACTGAATGTGCTCTCCTATTTGACTTCCTGCTTACCGGCACACACACTCCCTCTCTTGTATCCATCCCCTCTCTCCTTCTCCGTACACTCTCACTTCTGCAAGAGGAGGAGGAGGAGGATTTCGCTGGATGCACTGTTTGGTCTGCGGCAAGATGGGGCTTTTTTTACACCTCCAAATGAGTTTTTCTAGAATATGGAAGAAATGGCATCTGTGATGGAAAGCTTTTAATGTGCATTTTGGAGTTGAGAATCCTACTTTAATATTTGTTGTTGGGTTTTGCTCCTAATTTTTCTGTGCGGTCTGTGTCACTCAGCCAATCTCCCTCTGACATCAGATACCTGTTTTGACCTGGTTCAGTGCAGGCTTGGAGCGCACTGGGAAAGCTGTGGAGGGATCAGGGATTTGTCTGTTTTTTTGTTTATTTGTCCTCACAGTCTGGAGCCAGTTCTTCTTCTGGTCCATCCCTTCTTTCTGCTGTTTCATGGGTTTGTCTTTTGTGTTTCATTGCACTCCTCTTTCCCCTGCTGCACCAGTGACTCTCACCATCTTCGCCCTCAAATGCTCTATTTCTCTGTGCCCTACATTCACTTGCTTCATTGATGCCCTGTGCCTGCGTTTTATGTTTAACATGGAGCTAAATGCTAAAATGTCTTACAATTTTGCTAAAAAGACTATTTTTAACTCTGGTTTGTCACTCTTATTTGGATTATTGACGCACAGTGTCCAACCCTGTGCCTGGAGATTTGTGACTGCAGAGTGCTTTCCTTGAATTCCACTTCAAGCATTGATTTATTGAGTCACCAGCTCCACACTGGAGACCAGCGCGTGATGTTAAGAGGGTTTGATGGACAACTGGATAGACTTGCTACTAGTGAGGAAATCATTCAGACATTACACAGACTTCAGTTAAAAGCTGTATTGTGAAAAGACTTGTGACTGCTATTTGGCGGCCTTTATTTGTTTATAAGAGATGAAAACATTTGGAGCCGGATCCTGATAATGGATGGGGAGATTGAGCTGTCTGAGGAGACATAGTCAGAGCAAGTTCTTTCTACTCCTTCTGTTGGGAATATGCTTCACCACCTCCAATGAGTGTACTGTACAAAGGAGATTCAATCTCTTCCTACTTCAGTCACTGACTGTCTTTGAGAACCTTCAGCTCTCTGTGAAAGTTGGCATGGATTGAAACGACTGTCAAATGGAAAACTCACTTAAACAGTAGTTTAATACTCCACTACACTGAATTTAAATCTGCCAGCTGTGGGGGTCTATGCTGACTGACAGTCTGCACACTTGTGTCTGGGACCTTTGGTCAGCTGCAGAGAAGATGGAGAGTAGCGGCTGCATCCCGCTTTGTTGGACCAAGGGGGCCTGTATTTATGCACAACATCCCCTGCCAAGTATGTGACAAGTCAATTAAAGCATTAAGTAAAACATGTACTTATGGTAACTACCATATCAAAAGGGCTCCTGCTGCTGCTCATTGAGTCATAATGAATTTATAATGACACATTTCAGTTGTGCTTATTTTAACCAGGGGTGTTCATGATCAGCCAATTAATTAAAAATACTGACAATGAATCAGATACTGTGCCATCTGAGTTATGGGCAAAACAGCATAAGACATTTTATCTTAAATGTACAAGTCTATAATTTGCATTTAGTTAATTAGCCACTTACAATCAAGAACCACCATGGTTCTTTATGATTATTACTCACACACACACAGCTTGTTATTATAAATTGTGACAAAATGATGAGGCTTAACACTTTTTGATAAGCAACCAATTAATCAGTTTAAAGAAACATGCCCCCCATGCTGTGCTATGTTTTTCATAAATCTGCTTTGTTGCTGTTCCATGTCCTGTTCACTAAAGTCCATCTGATATTTGAATGACATTATCTGCAGACAGACAGGGATATGGGAAGGATGTGGAAACCGAGGATGAGAGGAAAATGAGAAGGGGAGAGGAAGTTGGGCGATTCAATATGACAGGATCCACTGGAGACGTGAGGGCCAACTCTCTAAAAGGTTTTGTAATGAGTGGAACAAACAATGGCTGCAGTGGACTGACTATTTAGAAAGGATATAGATGATTTGATATTTAAAAATGCAGACTTTGCAGACATGTTACAAGATGTTATGCGCTGAAGAAAGAGAATGGTACCCCTAGTAACCCAGATACAAACTGAAGGAGGCAGATGAATGGCCCATATGCTGCAGAGATGAGATGGTGCTACACTCTTCTCTGGTAGAGGGGCAGAGGGGTGCATGTCAGATATTGGATCCCCACTGTGAGGGGGATTCATTGGGCTCTGCTACTGTCAGAGAGTGGCCTACTTCAGTGGTTCTCAAATCGTCTGCAGGCTTTTCTGGTGGTGCTCAGGGAAGAGTCTTTTGCAATTAATACTTGTCTAATTCCAGCCTTAGTTTGCCCGACATCTTTAGTTCAGGTCTATTTGGTGTCAATGATTTTCCATTAAATGTTAGCCCCATAAACCCATATTAGCTTTTTTTTTTTATATCATTGTTATTATTAAGGACTGTATACTTATTACACTGATGTAATAGGTGACAGTTCTTCTTCAAAAAATAAAAAAATGTGAAATTTCACAATAACCTGTACCACCATAGTCAGCAAAAAAGAGTTTGAAACACTGAGATGTAATTGTGTTTTTCTTTATTTAATTGGCTATTTGCTTTATATTTTTTGTTAGCACTGATTAAACTGTGGAGAGCCATACTAAACCGTTTGTGTATTTGACAAAGTCTTCATTCATCCATAGGAAATGCTTTGTTTAGATTGTACTTAGATGGTACTTGGGAATCCAAATATTTTATTTCATTGATGATCCTTGATTAAATACATGCTTTGCTCATTTTTAACACAGCAACAGTCAGATGACAAAAGTTAGAATGGTATAATACCAGTGAATTTAAAACACACTCCCCCCACCTAGACCATAGGTATGTCTTTTACTCTAATGCGATTTTCTAAAGCTGTGCAAAGTATTTAGGCTATGGTTACTTACATGAGTGTGATTTTGTTGCTGAGGTATGACTTGGTGCATTACAACATTTCAGTGCTTTGACATAATCTTATTACTAAAGTGAATGAGCTGACAGTGGTGGCTGGTAACTCTTCTGGAGCAACAAAGTCTATTTAAAAACTCAAGTCATAATGCTGCCCCCAATACATGTTTAATGTGCTCTGTTTTAATGAATAGGTCTTGATGTGTTGTCCTCATTCAGATCTAAATTATGCAAATGTGAAGTGGCACTCTTGTCATTTTTACAGCACTTTTGCACTTTTCTTCCTTGTTAGCATAAGGTTGTTAACTATAAGAGCTGCTGGTAATTGCCTTCACATTTGTTTTCTTCTATCAAAAATTAACAGTTGGCAGCATTAGATGTGGGCACTAAATTGGTTTATGAATGAATGCTGTTTTGTAGATGCAACATTTGAATATCGAGTATACGGTCTATTAAAAAAAAAAAAAAAAACAGCTCAAAATGTGGTAAAAAGCTGTTTCATACAGCTGTTTTGAGGGTTCTTTTACAGCTCTTACATATTTCACTTCACCTCAACTAATACATTTTAGAACATATTTCAGTACAGATATGTTGGAATATCAAATATCATACTAAAAATATTCAGAGATTCATTTTTGTCATTATTGCCATCGTCAAGGCTACATCATTTTTGTAAATAGACTTAAGAGTCTTTTTGTGCTTATGCCACACACAGAGTAGTGTTTTTCCTGTCATTGAAGACTAGGGGTAGGTCATATTTCAAAAGTGCTGAACGAAAAGCTATTTTGGTTTCTTCTTGACATAATATGATCTGACGGTAACTTGAACATAACCCACAAAAATTCACTGATGCCATGCATAAACAATATAGCAAATACATTCAAATACATTTAAATGTTGATACTGTAAATTGTCCAAATTTTGGTGTATACATTTAGTTTTTTTATTTTGAGCCCATCAGCTGAAAACAGTGCAAGTGGTTTGACTTCCTAGGTTCATTAAAATATAAAATTTTAAATCTCCATTTCAACATTACAAATGTACATTCATTATTTAAATGTCGCTTGCTTGTTTTATTTAATCTTTAAGCACTCTTTTTTCAGTAAGTATAGCTGTATTTGTTGTAAAATAGCGAACGATTTCTTGGATCAATATACCTATTAGGAGCAAAGATGTTTTATTATTTAGCAATTTTCAGTATATAAAGTATAAATAAATGCAGCACATTTAAATTACAGTGTGTTGAGGTGATCTGTGCTATAATAACTAATCTCTGTTCTGTCTGTTCTTCCTCCTCCAGAATATGATGGCCAGTTAGCCCCCGCAGGACCACCTGAGTTTGGCATGGCGTCGTCTTCCTACTTGGAGCCCAACCTCAACCACTCAACAGCGGGCGGCTGCGGGGTGAAGTCTCGCTCGGGGATGCCAGGAGGGACTGGGGTGGGGACCAGCTCCTCTGCTGGGGGTCTGGAAAGGCCCACAGGATCCATGGATCGTGTTCTCAAGATCTTCCATTATTTTGAGACAAACAGTGAACCTTGTACCTGGGCTAGTAATATCAGACATGGTGACGCTACAGATGTCAGGGTAAGAAAACACACAAACTGTATTAATGTGGCAATACTTCAGAGTTAGGATTCACTGTCTGATAAGAATTCAGTTAGTTTATTTTTTTGTAAAATTAAATAATTTTTCTATTGTAAGAAAACTGGAAATAGAAGGCGCAAAAAAGAGCTGATTAACATTATAACATTGTTGTAATGTAATATTTTTGCACCTAATGATACATTTTACAGTTCATTCACATGTGCAATACATGAACCTCAGCTGAGGCAAATCAAAGCAATTTGACACATTTTTAGTGGTTTGCAAAAAAATCCTCTGATCATTGTATAAAAATCTAGCCTACAATATTTCCCACTGCTGCTGTTTGCTCAGCTGCTTACTATTATGTCTTTGAACAGGGAGTTATCCAGAAAATAGCAGAGATCCATAAACTGCGCTGTGTGTCGTCCCTGGGTCTGCGCCTCACCCATCTCCACTCAGACGCTCTTCACTGGTTACACCCAGACTTAGGCGTCTCCCATGTCCGAGAGAAATATGAGAAGCAGCACCCACAAGAGGAGTGGAGGTAAAAGCTTCACATTCAAAATCTGTCTTTTCCCTGTCATTGTTATTATGAGTCAAGCACAGTATAAATCAAATCTTAAATTAAATGGTAAATGAAATGTCCAATGGCCCAAATTAAAACAATATGTAGAGGTAAATACTAGTATGCCATACACACCTCACCAACAATCATCATCTTAAAATTATCAATTGTTTGATTGTCAATCAAACATTGAAGGTGTGGAACTTCTCTGCTCAATGTTTCCCTCCACATTATGGGGTTAAACATATTTACTTAGCAATTATTTAATTGTGGGTGTTAGTAATAGTCAAAATACCTTAAAAAGCATACATCTATGCAGCAGCGTCACCTTTGTAGATTTAAATCTAGTAGCCCACTCTAGTAGTAGTTGAGAGAAGAGGCACAGTTTTGCAGTTCTAATGCAGGAGAAGTTTATTCACCATCAGTACAGGACCCACCACCATGAACCCTCAAGACACTGTGAGGGTTCATGGTGCTGGGTCATGGAGTATTCTCCGCTCTAGTCTAGTACAGTCCGGTCCGGCTATGCTTCCATTGTAGGGACTATTATATCTCTGACGACATAGGCTAAGATAACAAGAACCTGGCAATAAGAGCCCATAGTACACCACAGAAACTGAATTTCTCTAACAGCCTCTCCATGGATTTCTAAGATATTTACGTGAAATGCCATGTAATTTAACATTCCAGAGTTCTAAACAATAGCATCGCCATCTACACAAGCAAGTGTGACCCTAAAAGGTTCCATACTGTAGTGCACCATTAAATTGCAAAAGACTTACTTCTCCAAGACTTATTTTATTAGTATCAGTGAAGGCAATTTAAGACTACAAGTCATTGTGTTATTAAGAAATATGATACCACGACATAAGTATTTCTTATCACATTTCTTCTGGCTATATGCAGTGCCATTTCCTCTCTTCAGTGATTATTGTCAATGATTTAGTCCACTGTTGGGTTGGTCGGCAGTTTGCATCACACCCAGACTGATTAAATTTGAAGGAAACCGATAATGACTGACTTCTTCACACCGTTGACACGCTTCACTACTTGTTAGATGTATCCGCCTCGCAGGGTGGCAGCACTGCAAACCCACAGGAGCCTCTGCTGCTGCCAAGCTATTGTTAGCATAGCCCAGGGGATGAACTGACTCTATCACACTCTGGAGCGGGCCTTTTTCTTATTCAAACTCACGCACTGCATTTGCTCTTTTTTCTTTGATCTCTCTATCCACCCTTTTCTTCTCATCTTTTACAGTGTTTCCCACTATTTTTTCTTTTCTATCAACGGTGTCTCATTTATTATAGATTGAGGATGTTTTATTCATTTTGTTTTCAACCTTGATTTCCTTTGTTATGTGACTACATGCTGAAACATCATAGGTCCGTTAAGCTGACCACTGTTCGTTGACCCATTCACTCTTGGCCACTAGGGTGCGGCAGTCTTATATAATGTATCAAAGATAGTCATGTGGACACTCTAGGGATGCTTCTAACTGGCATCTTTATCAACAAGAATCTGCCCACAGTGTGACCCTCTCTGCCAGTGTCTCACCTTGGTATAATGACACTCAAAAGTGAAGTCAGCGCTATGAAAAATGCTGTTTCATTACTAACATTCTGCAGAGCGTACTTAAACGAATGGCATGGGAAGCAATAAAATCTAATCTATCTATACAGCCTAACCGCGCACAATATAGGCTTTCAGACTTAGACAAACTTTATTGATCCACAAGGGAAATTACTTGGGCACAGTAGCTCACACATTACAATATAATATAAAAAATTTAAAAGTAGTAATAACATTTTTAGTAATTGAAGTAGCAAAAATAGCCAAAGACATGTTTAATATTGAAGTAAATGAAATATATACAAAAATATCAAGTCCTTACACAAGGGGCATTTTCATATTCAGCTTGCTGCTTGATGTGAACTTTGCTTGAACACTGATGTCATCCATTCATTAACAATTCAGATTTACCAACCACATACTGAGCAGAAATGTATCATGTGCTTGCATCAGCTCTGAGATGAGCCATATGAGTAGGCACTTCTTGTTTCCTGACAGTCCATCAGATGTGTTTATATTTCTTTATTTTTTTAGAATTAGCCACAGTGCCTTCTTGTGTTAGTTACATTATCTGTCATATTTAGGTATGAGCTACGGATGCGATATTTTCCAAAAGGTTACCTCAGTCACTTCTCTGAAGACAAACCCTCCCTCAACTACCTCTATCACCAGGTATGCAACCAAAATGGCTTAAAGGTAGAGTTGGCAATTTATTTAGAAAAAGGAGCACTATTTAATTTTGAACGACCCCTACCGCATGATCATTTACTGATTTAACTGTTTCCTTCTTTAGGTAAAAAGCGACTACATGCTTCATATAGCAGACCAGGTGGATCAAGATGTTGCTTTGAAATTAGGTTGTTTAGAAATTAGGTATGAAAATCTGTTTGTTGCAAAGATTGTATACAAGGCATATTAAAATGAGTAACAAAAGTATTCTGTGGTTCTAATTACAATATATATTTGTTTATGGTTTTTTAGGAGGTTTTTTAGAGAAATGCCCGGAAACGCTCTGGACAAAAAATCTAACTATGAACTACTAGAGTAAGATGCAGTATTATGGCCCTTTTTAAAATTTTGTTTATTTGTATGTATTTAAACAATCCCTTTATTTTCAGGAAAGATGTTGGTCTTAGAAGGTTTTTTCCTAAAAGCCTGCTGGACTCTTTGAAGGTATGACTTATATTGATGACTGTAATGCTTTGGAAATTGGCCGCAGCCCCATCAGGCTACAAAGAGCTGACAAATGTAGATTTATCAGACCGACAAGGAAGCAGCTGATTACTGTCTGGCTTAATGTTGGATTGTACTGTATCTGATTTGTGGAGTTGTATTTAAACCACTTATCAGTTGTCATTTAAAAATTGTAAGTGTTGTTTTATTCCCAGAAAGGTAATGCTTGAATGTTATTGTTAATATATTGTTGTTAATTCTTTATTTTTCTTATTTGTAGGCTAAAACTCTTCGTAAGCAGATCCAACAGACATTTAAGCAGTTTGCAAATTTCAATGATGAGCAAAGCATCCATAAGTTTTTTGAGATTCTTACTCCTATTTATCGATTTGACAAAGAGTGCTTCAAGTGCGCTTTGGGGGTAGGACCACACACATCTCTATAGTTCTATTAAATACAAGTTCTGTTCTGGAGCAGTTAGTGTTTATCTTATCTTTTTGTGTTTTTCATTATAGTCCAGTTGGGTAATATCAGTAGAGTTGGCCATTGGACCCGAAGAAGGAATTAGCTACCTCACAGACAAGGGCTCAACGGTAAGGTTCTGTTTGAAAACAGTCTCTCTTCTCCCTGCTCCAAAACACATGCATGCTCGGTGAGATCAATGCTCTATAGACACAGTGGTAATTAGCTCTGCCGCCCTCTACTGGCATGTTTTTTTTGACATTGCTAAAACTGAATTTGTCACACATACAAATAAGTATTCATACAATCTTGATTAATTAAAAATCTTTGTTTTTCTTAATATTAACTTGATGCTTTGTTCCTACAGCCGACGCATTTAGCCAACTTTAACCAGGTCCAGTCCATCCAGTATTCCCCTTTAGAAGAGAAGGACAGAAAAGGCATGTTGCAGCTGAATGTAGCTGGGGCACCAGAGGTAAACATACTACTGCATCTTCTAACAATATAATATAAAATTGTAATTTGCCAATGTAATAATTCAAATATACAGTTGGTGGCTAAAGAAAATCACTGTAAAAGTTGCTTCCCTCTTTATTGAAGTGAGGAGCTCTTTCTTGAATGTCTGTATTGGGATGTTTGCAGTATATTGACAGAGGAAGTTATTGGCCTAAATAATGCTCTTATTGTGCCCAGTTGCACAGTGAAGCTACTCTCTGCCTGTCTGTCACTCCTCTCTCTTCTACAGCCCCTCACGGTCACCACCGCATCGCTGACCACAGCTGAAAACATGGCCGATCTGATTGATGGTTACTGTCGACTCGTCTCCTCAGTCTCTCATTCCTTCATCATCAGAGTCCATAAAGGTAAGCCTCCATTATTTTTTTATGCAGTGGCTTCTCTTTTTTTTCGGGTGGATACAGTGACAAGCCCAACAACATTTTCCTACCCTACAAACAATAGCCTTTAAACAAATGTTGTGCATATCTATCCACATATCCATCGTCTTTCTGTTGTTTAAATGAACTACTTTGTGAAAGCAGCTACTGTTGTGAATTTGGGATCTACAATAATACATTCAATTTAACTGGAATATAAAAAAATATCCATGGTTACTAAATCTATAATGGAACTCACTTTTCCCTTCATCACAGTTCTAGCAATTTTTTGACATATTTTTAAGAAACTCTGGGGACCCATTCAAAAGCTTTGGAGACCCTGATACCAAGGTTTAAAGTAACTGTTATATAGAATTATGGTGTGTAGAAATATACATGAAGAATCAGTATGTACATAAAATTATAACTTATCAAGTTTGTCTAATTTGGGAATGTTTTCTTTATTTTGCTTATTATAATTTTGTCTTGCAGAGGGAGACAGGGCTCTTCCATCAATTCCAAAGTAAGTGGCCTCCATTTTTATATATTGACTGATAGAGGTTTTCTGAAGGTATTCTAGAAGTGGGATATTTGCGTTCTCAGTAACCCACCCACCAACTGTGCTGTCAGTTGTTGTCAAACAAGTGTTCTTGACACACTTTGCATGCAACTGCTCATAAATATGTTAATTAATTCAAGCACAAGACATGAACTCTCTCTTCTCCTCAGGGTTTCAAATCATGAGAGGCGGATGGAAAAAAGGATGGACGGTGTACGAACCAGAGCTGTTTGTGTCTCAGGTACAAAGTCTCATTTAGCTCTATCAAGTTCACTCAAAATCATCAATAACACTTGGACTGGTGGAGGAAGGACATTACAGACTTCCTGCACACATGCACCACAGCTAAGCCACACTTCTCTCTATAATGCCTCATCTGTGTGTGCAGTGAAGAGTCCTTGTGCGTCCAGATGTCCACATGGAGAGCTTTAGTCACTCTATTTTGACCAAAACACTGGCCTCTCATTCACTGCGAGTAGGGGAGGGTGATATAGAAAAAATGTATAGTAAGATTTTGTGAGTATGGGTTATCATAGATTTTAGTGTTATTATTACTGTGAGAAGAAGCATCTTAATATTAGGATATTCTCTCTCGTTTGGTCAATACTCATGAATTAATAATCATCATTAAATTTTATTTGCTTTGTCTATATCACAATTGCTCTAGTTTGTGACCAGATTTAAGAAATGAAACTCTGTTGATTATAAATTAAAGCTAATGTGTAAATTGATTATGCTTGATTATGCTTTTAAAATTATGTATTTGTTCTTAAAATTATATTAAAAGTTGAGGCCATTTGTGTGAATTTGAGCTCAGAACTGCAAGAGAAAAATAAATGGATGACAACTGGCAGACTGTCACATGATTTGATTTTAAAATGTCACACTGACCCTATCCACACTACCACTGGGAGAAGACCCATGACTAAACCATGTCTGAATACTCATTACTTGTTTGTGTATCAAACTTTAACTAATTCTGTCCTTTTTTTTCCTCTGTGTGTCATGTGCATGCTGCTTCGGCAGGTCATACTAGTGGAGATGGTAAAGAGCATTCTTTACATTAAATGCCTTGTCTTTCAGTCTTTCTGAATTATTTTACTTGTATTTTTCCCTTTGTCTGTTGTTTTTGTTGCCCACCTCAGTGTACTTCACCTTTCTGCTTAACAGGGGAACTGTACAGTTCAAAACACTTTAACTGTTTCAGTACCACTTCTTTTCATTTGTTGTTATAGATAAGGGCTGCAAATTATAAAAACTGTGACAATTATTCCAATTAATTGCTGCAGTCCTATTGTGGCTAGCCTGCAGATGCTTTTTTTGTCCTGATAATTGATGTTGTGTT
This sequence comes from Boleophthalmus pectinirostris, assembly GCF_026225935.1. Lineage (NCBI taxonomy): Eukaryota > Metazoa > Chordata > Actinopteri > Gobiiformes > Gobiidae > Boleophthalmus > Boleophthalmus pectinirostris. The sequence continues at coordinate 23,898,291 of NW_026571447.1, forward strand.
GATGCATATTCATATTTTGCTGAAGACACTATATACTGTCTCATGTATGTATATATATATGTATATATATATATATATTATATTTTATATTTATATTTTATATTATTTTTTTATTTTTATCTTAATTTTAACATCACATTTGTCCTGTTCCAGAAACGGATGACTATGCTGAAATCATAGATGAAGAGGACACGTATACAATGCCTTCAAGTGAGTAGATACATTTCCAGCATAGACATGAGATAAAGCTTTTGGTAAGGAAACCATAGTTTGTCTTATGTTGAACTGGTGAATGTATAGTTATAATTTGAACTGTAAATTATTATATATAACGTAGCATTGTGCCTTAAGCAAGAAGCCTTTATTTTGTCTTGCAAATAAAGTCCCTTAGACTTATAGAAATTTACAAATTAAGCGTGCTCTGCTATGCTCTTATGACGTAGTCTGCAATGTGTTTGAGAAGCATCATTGCGATCACACTATGAAATAATGCTCTCGCAATGATATCCCAGATAAGTAATGTCAATGAATACATCAGGTGCTTTTAAATGTGTCCTCTTTGTTGCTAGATGTACACATTGTTACACTATTCATAATCTAAATCTTGAAACAGAACACAAATGTAAACCTTTACATTTAGAAAGTGGAAGGAACGTTTTATTTTAAACATTCAGCCAAACTTTGTGCATCTCTGTACTTACAGTTAGTTATGTCTGTCTCCTATCACTAACCCCTTTTCCAGAATACTATGGACTAGATCAAGGTAATGTCTGGAACAGCCTACTGTATTGTGATGCTCCCCCATTGGTGGTTGTGACCCTTATTTTACTTTTGCTTGCAACTTTTTAACTAAAAAAAGATGTGTTTGTATATTTGTACTTTTTGAGACCTCTCTCACTGTTGATGTTTGATGAAAAAGCTAGGCTAGTGGACTTGTCTTTATAGTATCTAAGACAATCAGTTTAAAACTGTTCTGCTGAAATAAAAACATTAAATAGAAACATTAATTTCAATATTGAAGATTGTCAATAATAATAGATAGGGCAGCACATGATTAAAGTTGCACTGTTCTATCAAATGATTTCTTCATCTTGATGTTTTTGTTTTGTTTTGTTTTGTTTTAAACTAAACACAAAACTCTTAGTAGTACATGAGAATAACAAAGTCCATTTATAATAACAGCCTTTTCATAGACCATCAACTTGGACAAAGTCGGGTCTCTCAAAGCAACAGCTTTTTAGCAACCGTAAGAGGAAATAACTTTTAAAATAAACATATACTAAAATAAACATATTTGATCATCCATTTGACCAGCCTGACTTTATCCACGTTTCATTGTGTTGAGTTCATGTCTTCTTAATTATCGATGTCAGTGTTAACACCACATGCTCTGGCTGTGGTTGGCTGATGCTTTATTGCATGATACTGACATTTAGTTGTTTTTATTTTCTTATGAAAAAATCGGATAAATCAGCTCGTCAGTGAACTGTGGTGGATTAAAGAGGATTTTATGTTGATAAACATCTAATCCACTGAAAAAGTTTCGGTATTGAAGCCATCCAACCCATAACTTAATTTAAAGTGAAAGTTCTCTGACAAGTTTGGTTTCACATAGAGCCTGAATATAAACTTAACATGAATCCTGCGCATCTTGTGTTTCATAATTATGCGCCTGTTGTTTTGTGAACCTAGCTCGGGACTATGAGATTCAGCGGGACCGTATTGAGTTAGGGCGCTGCATAGGTGAAGGTCAGTTTGGAGATGTACACCAAGGCATTTACATCAGTCCAGTAAGTAGGATGTTTTTTAACGTTTTAATATTTGACATACAACACTAAATCTTTAACATTTATTTTACTTGTAGGAAAACCCAGCATTATCTGTGGCAGTAAAAACATGTAAAAACTCAACTTCGGACAGTGTTAGAGAAAAATTTCTTCAAGAAGCCTGTAAGTAACCCATCAAAACTATTCTGTATGTTCAAATAGCACATCATTTTCTGTGGTATGTCATTTAGAATTGATTGAAAAACATGTATTTATTTAATCTTTATTTTATTTTACAGTTTGTTATTCTATTTGGATACAATTTCATATCAAATACCAAATAAAATATACTAAAACCAATTATACCAATTTTTTTTTTTTTCTTGTTTTCCAGTGACAATGCGACAGTTCGATCACCCTCATATAGTGAAGCTCATGGGTGTCATTACAGAAAACCCAGTCTGGATCATCATGGAGCTGTGCACTCTCGGGGAGGTAAGACTCAGTCCGACGTGAACTTTAGATGGATGCTTCCATTTCTCTGAAAGCTCAGGATTAAGCCAGATTTATGGTGCATTTAAACTGACCACAAGGACAGAGTGACATTTCCACCCACGTCACCTCTTTGATGTAAATCATGTTTTCCTCTCTCTGTAGCTGCGGTCGTTCCTCCAGGTGAGAAAGTACAGTCTGGACTTGGCTTCTCTCATCCTGTACTCCTACCAGCTTAGCACCGCTCTGGCCTATTTGGAGAGCAAACGCTTTGTCCACAGGTACACCCAGGACATTATAAACCATTTCATTATAGATTTGCTATTGGAATATAGGCAGACCATTTGACATGACTGTTTAATCAAATATTCCACATGTTTAATGATATTTATATTTGAGTTTAAGTAAGTTTTATTTTGGTTATTTTTCTCCTTTCAGGGATATAGCGGCCCGTAATGTGTTGGTGTCTACAGTTGACTGTGTAAAGCTTGGGGACTTTGGTCTGTCTCGATACATGGAGGATAGCTCTTATTACAAAGGTATCTATAACACAATAAATATGCTATGGATTACATGATATGAAATACCATTTGAAGTCGGTTCTTTGTTGGTCACAATACAAGCAGAATTCTGCATTAGTATTCATGGGACTCTTAGAATCAAACGGAGCAGTGAAGTGTAACTCATTTTTCCTTATCGTTTCCTCACAGCCTCCAAAGGCAAACTACCTATTAAATGGATGGCACCAGAATCTATCAACTTCAGACGATTTACTACAGCAAGTGATGTGTGGATGTTTGGTAATTTCTTTCTTGACTTACATTTCTTAACTTTATACTTTGCAAAATGATAACCTATTAAATCATGTCTTCTCTCAGGTGTCTGTATGTGGGAAATCTTGATGTATGGTATAAAGCCATTTCAAGGTGTGAAGAACAACGACGTCATTGGAAGGATTGAGAACGGCGAGCGGCTGGCAATGCCCCCTCAGTGCCCACCCACTCTGTACAGTTTGATGACAAAGTGTTGGTCATATGATCCAAGCAAAAGGCCGCGATTCAACGAGCTCAAAACGCAACTCAGGTAACCACTAACAATCTGTTAAAGTACCAACTTCTAACAGCAGAGGTCACTAATTGATTATTTAAGTGAGGTATGTTGAAGCCTTTCACTTTCTTTTTTATTAGAGCAAGGCGATGTAAATATAGACTAAGAGCTGAATAAGCTAATAAGAACAAGAAGGGATTTCATATTTTTGTAATTGCTCATGGTTTAAATCATGTACTTTTAATCTTCATACTGTTGTTACAAAAATGTCAAATTCTATTTTGATACTAATAAATAGACTCAATACACAATACAAATTTCAATACCATGATGGTAATAAAATAAAAATGCAATATTCAGACAATGGAATGTCATTTTCAACATTAAGTCATAGTACTTTTATATTACCCTTACTCTTATATCTGTGAAATCCCTCAGTTGTTTAGGCATGTTGTATGGTGATCCATGGGCTTATGCCAGTCTAATACTAGTTCTGATACAGCTCAAGATCATTCTAAAGCTGTTCATGAAAGGTTACTTTCATGAAGTATCTGCTTACTAGTTTTAACATCGATTTCTATCTGATTTTAGATACTTTGGCCAACCCTGCTAAAAACTAAAGTTAATTTGTAATATAAATCTGCATTTTGAGTGTGTATATTATGTGCTATTGTCAAAGTTACAGATTTCTTATAATGTCTTGACTTATGTCTGTACTATTGCCAAAATGAACAGTATATCTTTAATACAATAAGTATGTTGCAGCCAAACATTAGGTACCATTGGTATAGCAATTATGCAGTCCAGATTACTTACAAAGCAATTGGTGTTAGAAAAATCAATGCAATTTTCTTTTATTTCCGACTCCTTATTTTGGAAATTACAGTCATGAAGATAAACTGGGATTTTGGCTTTTCCCAGCCACAATGACTCGACAATTAAAAGCAACATGAACAGACCTGTAGCCTAGGTAACAAAAGCAAAGAGTATTTGACATTCAGAGCAAGTTTTAGATTTTGTTGTCAGCATCTACCATATTATCATAACAGCAAAAAATTGTATGCCATCATTGTTGCAATTTAAAAGTACCATGAGACATGCTTGATTTCCTTGAACATGCACATTCCCCTCTTAGACACGGTAACAGGAAAATCAGCATATTCAACCCCCTGGAGTTTATGAGCCCACTAAAAATCAGCATGACTCACATCTTAAATTCCTCTGTTTCTCCAAAGTGTCCATTGTTCACTGTGCTGTTACTTTTCCCTCTTATTTATGCTATAATGTCATATACGCAAATATGCTTTATTAATTCCGAGTATACTTTTCATATATATAGTCTTACTAGCCTTAGTCTAGAAAAGGGCATTTGCTCTGGATCTCGGTGCTAACTAAGTAAATGTAATGGCATTTATTTAATTGCCAAAGACATTACCATGGTGTTAAAAGGTGGAACTTTTAATTATGGCTTGTTCAGTGTCATAGAAACCAAGTCAATACTGTCTATGTTTATTTTACTCACTCGCTATTAATAGTAAAACTCACTCCATATAAGGAATTGTGAATTAGTTTACTTTTGGTCAGGGCTACATTTATATCATGATATCAATTATAGGGTTCTCTTGCCAAATATGCAGCTTTCACTGAATACTTAAGTTTTGCTAGACGGACCAACGTGAGAGCTTTGCGTGTTTACACAGTGGGCAGCTGCCAGGAGCTACAGTCTCTGAAACACGCAAAAAGAGAGAGAGAAGTAGAATCAGAATAAAAGAAAGGAGTCAAAGCAGGGCTGCAGTGGTGGTCATAGTTTACTTTTAAAATTAAGCTACAACTTTATTACAACTGTTGTCATTGTTCAGGATTCAAGAATACATCTAAGCTACTTGCTAGTCTCATCTGGTAGTGGATAGATATTTTTGAAGGGTTTTTTTCCATCAACACATCGACTGGCCTTGCGCTAAAGGTAAGACTTTACAAAGCTACATTATGTTAGACTGCATAATTGGTTAAATGTAATGGCCAAGAGATTAGGGTTTTTATAAGTTGTCTTTTTTTTTTTTGTAAGAAAGACATTCATGGGGGAAGTGGACCTTTTACTTTCTATATTTGTTTGTTAACTTCTCTTAAAAGTGAACTTGTAGTCTATACAGTAATGGTCTTATACAGTATTGGAAAACGAGGCCATGGATATTGTGATGGAAAAATGGACCAGACAAAAGAATGACTTGGACAGGTGCAAGCTCACACTCACATAGATGCAGCGCAAACAGCAGGAAACTGGGCATGGCTAATGTTTCTGAAATAGCATTTAGTTTTGTTCAGGATACATGAAGAGACTGACAATATAACACAGTGGATGTTGCGTTGAAGTATCCGCTTTTTGTTCATTTTAATTGGGTGAACCTTCATTTGGTGAACTAGCAGGTCAGTCCGGTTGATGTGGAAAATCTGTTAAATTCGTCTTTAAAAATGCTGGTGATGTACCTTGTAGTCTAGAATCAATGACTAACAATAGCTGACAGTGTGTTTAGACTTGGCTCTTTTTGTTATTTATTGTACATTTCTTGGATTTTTTTTTTTTTTACAGAGGTGCTGTAAAGATGTTGATAATGATCGTAATTAAACTAATTTAAACTAATGGTACAATGACAACATACTGGGAATATTCTCTTTTGCTGCAAGAGATGGAAAACTAATATAGCTGGTATTTGGTGGAGAGTTTTAGTAGCAGCTGTTCTGTTGAGTGCTGAGTTGGGCCATGTGTTTGTGTGTGTAACCGCATATGAAGTGGTTATTTTGTCGCACCCACTCAAGAGCCTTAATAAGATTAACGGCAATCATAAGCTATCATTTACTCATTGTAGATAATTGGACTAAAACATTTCCTAACAGTTTATGTTTGTTGTCTTGTGTATCTTGTTGCAGCACTATTTTGGAAGAGGAGAAAGTCCAGCAGAAGGAGAGGAATCGGATGGAAATGAGGCGGCAAGTCACAGTGTCCTGGGACTCTGGAGGGTCTGACGAAGCACCACCAAAAGTAAGTCCATAACACAAAGTGAATATGTTGCTGTGAAGTTGTGTGTTTGCAGTTAAAGCTCAAATGCAGCATTGTCATTCATGCAACTGTGACTAGCAATGGGAGAGTTTGGTTTCCTATTATATTCATTAAAATTGTATTATGTATTATGATCTGTGTTTACAAACACTGATGCAGTTTTGACAGTAAAGGTGATACAATAGCAACATCATTGTGTCATCATGAGATTGATAGTGTTGTGCTTTGCTTTTTATCCTCTGTCCATTTTCTAACTTTACCCTCCTCACAGCGTTTGTCCATTGTTTCTTTTGTGTTGCATACAAAATAACCCAATTTTAAAAGTAACCATGTAACCATCATCTTGTGCACATTTTTGCTTTATTAGTTGCTTTATTCTCCTAATTAAAGGAACTGCATGTAAGATTTAGATTTCCATAAAAAAGACTTAACCGTGTCCTCAGACATGTTCAAATCAAATGTAGTTGATAATAATGATGCTCATTTATTATTATTCACAAAAACATTAGACATTTTGTCTTATGTTATAATTGGTTGTTTTGAAATCAAAATGAGCCCACATGAGCCTCTCATTTGGGTTGCCAGTTTCAATGCTGAGTTAAATCCCCTAGGACTCTTATCCGAATCTTCTCTGTCTAAACCACAGCATCTGCATCCAATCATTACTCAGCGTCTTTGCTGCTGCAGTATATGCTGTCCATTTACTGAGAATAAGAAAAATTTGTATGTATTCTCCATATGCAGGTTAAGGCACTGGGAACCCAAATTCACTTGTGATCGCAGTACTTTTTTTCTTAAACTATAGAAGCCCACGCTACATACAGTTCCCTTCCTGTCTCTACTTTAGTTAAGTTTACCTTCATCTCTCCTCCATCCTTATACTTTTCTTCCTCCTGTGCCTGTTGTTCTTTTCTGTCTGTTTGCAGCCCAGTCGCCGCCCCTCCCTGCAGCCACCCTTTAACCTGGACTGCCTGTCTGCTCCTTCACCCTACCACCATTACCATCCAAACCAGAGCTTTGCCTCTCAGCTCTGCCTCGGAAACCCTCCTCCCTCATTCTCCTGCGCCGACTCTCTCCCATTCACCCCCCACTCCTCCACTCTACCTTTACCTCACCCTCGAACGTCATACAACTGTGTACCCCATCCTCCTTTATCCCAAGTTAACTCTGTGGATGAAGATGTCAGATTTTGTTCTTCTCAGCACTCACAAACTCTGCCTAATGGTTATTTCAACAGGACAAATCCTAGTACAAATGGCTACCTCCTCTCTGACTCTTACTCCTACCCCAGGCGCTTTGCCTCAGCTCTTTCTCTTTCCAGTCCTAACCTCTGTACTCTGCCCTATAGCATGTCAATCATTTGCCCTCACACCATTCAAAATATCCAGCTGTGTTCTAATTCCAGTCTTAAAACCATGCAAAGCTTTCCTCCCAGCTGCCAGTCTAAGCCACCGGTCCATCCTGATTTTGAACAGCACACTGTGAGACAAAGTGGCCGACCCCCTCAAGCCTCCTCTGCCCCCCTCTCATCCCCAAAAAGAGAGACTTCCCTCCCCATAAACTCTGTCCAAACACTGCCTTTGGCACATCCTCCTTCATATCAGAAACCTCCTAGCCTCTCAATAACCAACCATTCAGCGTGTTCTGAAAGATCTGTGTGCTACCCACCCAAGGCAGGTGTCGTTCACTTATCAAAAATGTACTCACAATGGCGTGCATGCGTCCTAACACAAACATGGGTTACAAAATACTTCTTGCAGTTATAATCAGAACTGTCACTATTGCATCACAGTTGACTTGGAGATATCTCAAAGACTGAATTTATTGTTTTCAATTCATAAAAAGACAATTTTCACAAGAAATATCCAATAGAATAAGCCAATGTTCAGTCATATATATTAGTAATAAAAGGGTATTTCCATTTGTCTATCTACACTCAAACATTCAGGATATTAATATGTAAAATTTTCCTACGCCTCAGCTTTCATATACAGTATATGTATGCCTAGAGTTTGTGATTTCATCTAAAACCCACCATTGTTGTTGATTGCATTAGATGAAATTGTTGGGTGACGCTAAAAAAACTACACTATAATTAGCCTTAATAACACATGAACAAAAACTACTTAATACACTATGCCTAATTCTAAACCCCAATCCCTATTTGATCATTATGAATTAAGACTTTGTTCATACTTTATTGAAGTTAATTAACCATAGTTATTACAAAGATTCACCAGGTCATGTAGTTCATACTCTTGCATTGTTCTTTGCCATGCCTGTGACAGACAGACAAATGTTTGCGTCTGTTTGTGTCCAACATAGTTTAATGTGTCCTTGGATTACTGTCCCCTATTTCTACTCAGTTCAGGATGCCTGCGATTAATCCTGAGTCCACTGGGCTTATAGGCTCCAGTGACCTTACTCAACTGTTCTCTTAGCTGTGGAGCTAAAGCTAACTTCATGTGTGCTACGTAATAAATCTAGTAGTCAGATCATAAATACCACCAGCCTTTTAACTAAAGTTTATAAATTACACTGGGAACATTTTGACATTTGGTGGACCTGCACCTCAATGACTTTCTGCCACTGAGGTCATCGTTTTAGTAGTTGAAGCACCGAAACTATAAAACATGTAATTTAATGCTATTTAATGTGTGCATATTACACAAATGTTCACTTTGTTTAATAGTACATTTACATTATTGCTTAAGGTTGTAATCTTAAATTATTTGGGGCATTTCATGATATGCACGTGTTGTGCTTTTCCTTCATACAAAGCGCAATATCCATTGTTTTGTGCCGTATATTCATTCATTTTAAAAAACTAATTCATTCAATAATTTTAAAATCTAGTGGATCAGTTTTTGTCTAACTTCATCCTCCCGTCCCTTGTGTCTTCTTTCCTAACGTCTAGATCTGATGTTAACTCTTGATATTCCCAGGAAACATCCCTTTTTCCTTTCTATTCAAAACATGTTTAACCTCAAGATGTCACCATGTTCTGTGAGATCATTGTTTTCAACCCATCATCATCATTGTCCTGTTGGCTTCCTTTTCCCTGGCCATGCGTTTCTACTGTCTGTTACCCTCTTGTTTCCTTGTCTGTCTTTGTGTCTGTCTCGCTGTCGGAGGTGTGGTCCAGAGCAAGCTACTATGAGAGACTGTGGAAGGTAGTGGTTTCAAACAGTGCTGAATATGTCAGGAGCTTCTAATATGTCCAGTACAAGGAAATATGGCTGCTTGATAATGGAAAAAACTCATAATCATGATTATTTGTCTCATAATTGAAATCATGATAACTTTAATATTATTTATGTACTGTCAAAAGTCATCTGTAGAGGTAAAATTTATGTATTGTAATTCATAAGTTTGTGATTTATAGTTTAAAAGCTACTGAAGATAAGTGGATTTTCTCCAGGTTTTTTGGGTTAGATTTTTATTTTTTTATTTTTTACTTTTTAAAATTATTTTTTACTACATATTTTTGTATATGATTGAAGTAAAAAATAAATATAATTCAATTTTCTTAAGGCTTTGTTGAACATGCATCACGTCTAACCACAAATTATCATATTGACTTTATAACATTTTGTCCTCACGTTTCAGACAGAGCTAGTCAATGCCAGTTCCACTAACTGCTTGCTGGACTTGCCGCCCAGTGGGTGTTCCCTGTAATGATTGACAGCTAACTCAGCCACACAAACTCTTCCTCTGGGTTTGTGTGATGTTTATTGTTCAATGTCCCTCTGTGTGTTTTATCCTAATAATGTTCTTAGAGTTTGGCATCAGTTATGTCTTTACTGATGTTTTCTTTGTAAATTTGTAGCCAAGTCGACCCGGATATCCCAGTCCACGCTCAAGTGAAGGATTCTACCCCAGTCCCCAACACCCAGGACACTACCAGGTATCAAGTCTTGTTTTTCTATTAGCCACATAATAGTAGTTTTCCTATTTTTAAATTAAGAGTGCATGGATGAATGTCCTTCAAAACAGAAATTAGTGTAGTGTGGAATTAAATATTACTTTTCTGTCTCATCAGATGGCTGGGTACCCAGGACCCCATACACTCCCCTCTGTCCCCAGTGCCCTGTACCCCCCTCAAGCCGCGATGGTGGACACACATCACGCCCACACCCACCCGCGCCACCATGTCCACGGGCACTCGCACGCCCAGCTCCACCCTCTGCCTCACGGACAGGACATGGCTGTGTGGGCCTCTGCCATTGAGGTAAGAAACAAGCCTGGCCAGTGGTGTTAGTGTTCACACTTGGGCATTATTCAAAAAAAAAAATTTAAAAATTAGGACCAAACTCAGAACTAAACCAGGACCAAATAATTGTGAAAGCCTGCTTAGTTATGCTTTTTAATTTAATTTCCACCGTTTGAGTTTTCATCAGTCTGGTGTCTGTGTCTGTCATGTGTTGCTGTTGTTTGCATGATGTCTGCTGCGTCCTGTGTTGCATGCACATTGTGTTTGTATTTTGTTTTGTTTGTTTGTGCGTAGGACAGGGCAGTAGACATGCAGCCGTGTGTAGGTCCTCAGTGTCTTTTAATGGAGGAACAGCTGATGATGCAGCAGCAGCAGATGGAGGAGGATCAGAGGTGGCTCGAGCAGGAGGAGAGGCTGCTGGTAACACACACAGATCACACAAGCATAGGAAAAGTAACTAATAATAATGAAATAATAATAATAAGGTAATAATTATAATACATAATATATATAAAACATTTAAATAGTTTATATGGATATATACAAAAAATAAAACAAAAGTTACACATTTAACCACAGTTTTATGAATCCCAGAGGAATAGAGATGAAACTGCACCTTATAAGAATAGGGAATAAATATATGCATTTTTTTACATCTTGGTTTATGTAGTAAAAGACTATGCACACAGCCATTTCATACAATTTATACTCTATAAGTGAGAAATGTTTTGTCATGTATGTATAGATTTTATAGTATAAGAAGCAAAAGGAAGTACTTAAGCATCAATACCATTCTGTGCTATATTCAAAGTCATGACGAGTTTTCCATTGTTATAAATGAAAAACATCTGCGTCTTGCCAGGAAGAGATAGTGTTAAGAACACTGAGGAATAAAGTTCAACAGAGGGGGGCTCTTAATATTTAATTTGTTTTGATTGAAGGCCTCTTTGGGAGTGTGTGTGAAACAGCAAGAGTTTGCAGGCAGGTGTGGCCTGCGTGAATTCCAGCCTAATGATAGGCTTGGAGAATCTGACAGACCAATCAAGAGCCTGCTCGACCCACAACCACAAACTGACAGCGCTTACATTACTGAAAAGCACAGCAATGTGTATGGCCTCGCACATGAGCCCTGTGGTTCAGGGGTGGCTGGTTTTTATAAGATTGTCACTTTAGCGTGGGGTGAAAAAGGGAGGAGAAAGGAAGGAGAGTTTGTGAAAAAAATACAGGACGTGTTCATAGACTCCAGTTTTATAGGCAGCCCCATCCCTCCTCCTCCTCTGCTCTTCGTCTCTTTCCATGAGTTAAAGCCACATGCCGCATAAGAGTGCAGAGGGAAGGAGCTAGGGTTCATCTTTTGATGAAACTGTTGCAGATTTGATATAGAGAAGATGACAATAGGAATAAGCAAACAGAGGCCATAGACAAATAACATATTCATTTTGGATTCATTCTGCATCAAGGACTTTTGATGAACATTCTGGATATGCTGGTCTTTAAGTCCTGTCTTGGAAAACTGGTAGGAATCTCTGACTTTGAGTGTAATTTAGATTTATGCAAAGATGCAGCTGTACAGTTTAAAATTGGCTTTTAATGTTTTAATGCTTTACTACACCTAAATGCAAATCTAAGTTGTTTTTGTTCTTTAACATTTTTAAAGGTATCAGTTTAATATGATTATTATAGACATTTGTTGTATGAACACTTATTTGTTTCATTGATTTTTCTTGTTGAGTGAAATTTTTGTGTTTTTAGAAACCAGACACAAGGAGCTCTAGAGGGAGTCTGGATAGAGAAGATGGCGGGTTGCAGCCACCAGTAAGTGTCTGATGTTTGAAGTCATGGATTTTTATGTAAATTGGTAAAGTGAGTTGATTTTACCAAGAAAAGAAATCATTATTTTTGTTGGGCTAATTGAAGCAGCAACAGTGTGACATGTTTGTTTTTATTAGAGCAGAGGCTAATGACCGCGGGACAGGAAGTGACCCATACATGGTGCGGGGTCAGTGGATTCCCACAGCATCATTGGTTGCCTTGGCAAAATTGTAAACTAGCTTTTGTTTATACTTTGTATGCCCAAATTCATAATGTGATATTAGATCTAAAATTAAAAATATCTTTATGCTTTTTTATGGTTTACTTTAAGCTTTAATTCTCTGTAAACTTCTCTGTTTATTCTCTGAATGTGTTTCATTTGGCAAGCACTAAATTACATTGTTGAGCTAAGCTATATGTAACTTTTTGCAAAAGTAGCAATCTAGTGATCCAAACAACAGTGTTGCTGTCTGCCTGATGCCAGCAGAGGCTGTTGCAGAAGTTGCCATAGGGTAGATATTTCTGTCTCTGTAATTCATCTCTGCTTGTCCTCCTCCTTCCAGTGAATGGCTGTGGTTTGTGGTGGGAAAATCTCCCTTGTTTGTGTGTTGAGTGTGTGTGAAAAATGTTGGTATTTTTGGGCATGTGGAACTCGACTGCTCTTTTAACACAAGTGTTAGAGATTCGTGATGTGTATATTTTGTGCCAGAATATAGTTGTAGCTACTGGGCGTAAATGTGTCTTTATTTTATATTCCTTGAAATAGTTTGAAAAGAAAGTGCCAGTGTCACATTGTACTTTTACTCTCTCAAAGCCTTCCAGACCACACACCACTGAAAAGTTAATTTGACTCCTCATCTGCTGACAACTGGAGATGCACTGAGACCCAGTGCCTTGTGACAGGAGAATTAAACTGGATTCTCTACATTTTTCAGAAACAACTTGTGTTTTTTTGCCGTGAACTTTTAATTTCCTGTGAAGTCTGTTGTTGTGTGTGACTTCTAACCCGATGGCTTGTTTGTTTGTTTGTACAGACTGGAAACCAGCACATATACCAGCCTGTGGGCAAAGCAGGTAATACACTAGAACGGCTCTATTATTTTACGGTCTGTCAGATATCAATGCATATTTCAGTACAGCATGATATTAACTTAAATGGAAAATGAAATGGAAAATGGAATCTAATTTTGATAGTTAGTTGGTTTAGTAATAATACCAGCATGGTCATTTTCCCTTTTTTTATTTTCAGAACATCCCGCTCCCCCAAAGAAACCCCCTCGACCTGGAGCCCAAAGTCAAGTGGGTGGTCTGGCCTGTGTGAATACTGGAGACAGTTACAATGATGGAGTGAAGGTGCTTTTGCCAAGAGAAATGCCACCACATACACACATATTCAAAACCTTCATATACATTGCAGTACAATATTGCCTTTTTAATACACCTCAACAACAACTACCACTAATCACATAGCTGTATATACCTATAGGAGTGTATGGTTTAAATATACACAGTGCATGTTTTAATGTTTACTTCTATCTCTTTTATGGATGCACTCTGTCCCTCCTCTCCCCTCCTGCACTTACTGTTGACCCTAGCCCTGGCGGGTAAGCAGCACATCTGTGTGTGTTTACTGTACGTCTTGTCCAGTTACACCTCACACCTTTTCTTCTGTCACTCCTCACATCAAACAAATCACATCTTTATTGTTTTCCATATTGATTATTACATTTTCATCTCTACTTTATCTGATTCAGCATTCACATTGTGTTGATGGTCCTTTGATGATGAAAGTATTATTTAACGTATTTCTGCTGAATAAGTTTGGAAAAAGGTACAAAAATGGAAAATGTCCTTAGTTCATGTTTGGCTGAGTTTAGCTTTATTTATTTTTTTATATTGCTTTAAATGCACAACATAGATACAGATATACCAGTATATATTACAAAATGTATATCTGTGTATGTATATACTGTGTATAAATAAATAAATATAATATATATATATATATATATATATATATATATATATATATATATATATATATATATATATATATTACACAGCAAATAGTTTCTTGCAATACATTAGCGCCATCTAATGGACACAAAATGCATTAATACTAAAATGAAACTAACCTCAGTGCTCACCCATTCATCTATTTATCAGTTCACTCCCTTATCTATTTATTAACCCATTAACTTGTATTTATGTAAAACTTTGTCCTTAAAAATGATTAATTATTTCAACATTTACAGACTATATCAAATACATTGTTTCTTATTGCTACTCCTCTTGCTATATCCTCTTTAGCTGCAGCCTCAGGAGATTAGCCCTCCTCCCACAGCCAACCTGGACCGCTCCAATGACAAAGTCTACGAGAATGTGACAGGACTGGTGAAGGCTGTGATCGAAATGTCCAGCAAAATCCAACCAGCGCCCCCAGAGGAATATGTGCCCATGGTCAAGGTAAGTGTAACACAAGTATTTTTGATTTGGCATAGATGTAGTAATTGGGTGTGCACAGTAACAGAATTGAAGTGCTTGGAGTAATATGCTTAGCTTTCTGTAAAGGATTTCAAGCAGTTAGTTGACCCTGACTTTTCAGAGCCACATCTGTCAGCAGGTTTTAATTAATGCATGTGAGCTATGAATATTAGAAAATCCAGCTTTCATCACATGAATAATTGAAAGTCCTCTAGAGTACTTACTCTCTTTTTAATTTATACTGTCTGCAATGTTTAAACGGGATGTTTTGAGTAATTTGATCTGTGTTTTAGGATGTCGGCCTAGCATTAAGAACATTATTGGCCACAGTCGATGAGACACTTCCTCAACTCCCAGCCAGCACACACAGAGAGGTGCATTTTACATACCAAATAATCTTTTAATCTAGTTTATTTTCATTGGACTAGTAGCTAATTTAATGTTCACATTTTCATTTATAGATTGAGATGGCACAAAAGCTTTTGAACTCTGACTTGGCAGAGCTCATAGGGAAGATGAAGTTAGCCCAGCAATATGTGATGACGAGGTGAGTGCAAATTTTATAAACTGAAGTAAATTTTGTATTAAATTAATAACTTGTTATATCACATTTGGGGACTAAATTATACTCTTGCTTTCAGTCTTCAGCAGGACTACAAAAAACAGATGCTGACAGCAGCCCATGCACTCGCTGTTGATGCCAAGAACCTGCTCGATGTCATTGACCAATCACGGCTCAAGATGATGGCCCAGTCCCGCCCACACTAGCCCTGGCAAAGTGTAATCAGAAGACTTTGTATTCTATTTAAAGGACATCTTGGACAATGGTGGCGCTTAAGACTCCTGGACTCTTGTTGCAAAGAGAGAATGAAGTTGACCGCTCCGCTGTAGGAGACAACTATGGCTCTTATATTTTGATATAGTCTGTGAAGAATCGTTGACAAATCTGTGCATTAACTTTAAGGATACACTTCTCCACTGTGACTTTCTATATCACACTAACAGTCGAAAACCTCCTGAATCAGGGACCTGGCAGCTTGACTCTGGTTGGACTGGAACACAGCAAGAAAGGAGCTAGAGTGAATTTATCTGGTATTTTTATTAACTCTCTGGATATAACCTAAAATGAGCCAAAATCATCGGATCACAGGTGTACACCGAAGAACGTCTATCTACAATGTGAATTTTTCAAAAGCCATGATCATGAACCTAATTTAACCACATTGAATCAGCATGAGATTTCTTCACTGGATTTCTTTTGTTTTCTGCAAACATGCCTCCACTACAGAGTTCACTGACTGGATCAAACCAGTCATATTTCCTGTCTGCCTTGAGCCTGTCATCTCAAACTGCCGCGTGGATGAAATTCAAAACTGTCCTTGCTGTTCCTGTATTCTCTCCATCCATCTTTTGGTTTTTATTTATAGACAGAAATTGCAGAGGACGAGATGGACAGAACAGGAGATGGCAGAGGAAAGCAGGCCAGTCTACTTTTCATACACTACCAGAAAAACACTCTTGGCTTCCTCTCAACCAACTTTATCCTGGTCTCCAGCTGCTCATTGTCTGACAGTCTTCCTAAGTGAGGATATGGTTTATGCACCATCATATACTGTCTCATTGCAACTAGAGCTGTACAATTTAATCGTGATTACAGTTATTGCTTCAATCTTATTTATAATGCAGTGTTTCTCAAACTGTGGTACAACGGTACACAAGCTCCTGCATTTGGTACATGGATTCCTCTGTAGTTCAATTATATTAAGAATTCTGGGCTAGCCCTTGTTTACAACTAGTGTAGCCTATGTGGTGTAGTGTCGTTTAGCCAGAGTTAATACCTAGAATAATCCTGTGTTACATCTGGTGGTACTCTGAAGGCCAAATATTGTTTTAGGTGGTACTGATGTAAAAAGTTTGAGAACCACTGCTATAATGGGTTTCAGAATGTGAACCACACAACAGAAAGTCAGATATTTCCCGTATAAGTTAACATTTGACAATATATAAATGTTAGGGTTTTTTTTATTGAACAGCGCTAATTGCAACTACAGTACACTGAAGTACAGGGCCGATTGTATGGAAAACACTACGTATTACCATGAGCCACTTTATATTTATCTAAGTACACAATTTTATATCATTGTTTGGTGCCACTGACATATACAGGCTCAGTATCTGCTAATGTCTCCCAAAGAAAGCTCCAGGTACCACCGGTCTTACCTTTGTGCTAACTGTCCCCACATCAGGTGAACCCAACTGTCCCTGCCTTGAATCACCAAAACAACAGGGAAACATCACACATCAAATGTGGAGCCACAAAACTGGAACTTGTCTGTGAAACACAAATCACTGAAATGATCGCACAGCACACGGTTCTTTGTGTATTTTGACAGACTGTTTGTGAAATGTACAGGTGGAACATATGTGCCAGTATAGCATGATATACTGGTGTGATGGTGAATAGCATATTTGCACAGCACCAAAATCTGAAAACATTTTTACCCTGTTCTGCCCAGATGTTTCTGCTGCAATCTCAGTGGTCACATATCTGGATATCAATGGGTTAAAATGTGTATAAACTAAACACAATCTATTTTAACTGTTGTGTAAATCTGCTAATGTTGCTATATTGTAAGCTAAACTGGTGTGCGTCACTGGTCAATTGTACAGAACTCGTACTTGTAAACACTGGTTTTTATTTTGTCTTCGGGGCTGGACCAGCCATATTGTCGAATAGGAAAAAAGCAATGAAATAAAATAATACTAAAATATATTACAATAGTCATTTTTGTTTAATTTGGTCTTTGTACTCACACATAAATTATCATAAACCATTTACAAATTATATTTCTTAATTGATTTTTGGGTAATACATTTCAGTTATATAATTTAGAGCTTTCAAACAAAATTAGTCTCTTAACTTAAAAATGAATCATGAAACAACAAATTTATATATATATATATTTTTTTTTTAAACTTATTTAAACAAGTGCATATTATACAGTGTTTACATGTGACATAAGTTTTAGTCATATTTACATTTTGGTGTTAAGTTAATATTATTTACAGTGGTGTCTTTTAGTTTATACAAGCCTCCTCTCTCTATCTGAGTGGTCATTGGAGTAGAAGTAGCAGTAACCCTCCAGTTAGACTTAAAAGTGTAATTTGAACATGTATTGACTCTGCTCCACTGTAGTTGCACAGGTTGTAGGCACTGCAGCAGGTCACTATGTTCCCGTTTCCATTTGAGTCTGTTGAAGCTGAGGATGCTGCTCCATTACATGTGGCTTTACTGGCGCACTGTTTTACAATCGCCTTTGCAGAACCTAGACACACACATACACACTTCTTTAGTACCTTTGACTGCATTTAATTTTCTTATTTATTTGTACATTTATTTATAGTGCTTTTGTTACCAAGGATGTCGACGGTCGTCATGCATGTGTCATGTATGGTCTGGCATTCCTGCGTGTTTTGGTTGCATGCAGAATTTGAGGTTGTGGAACTGCAGACATAGCACTCAAGTGGTAGTGCTAAAGATAAAAGATAAAAAAAAAACATTATGGCTGGTCAAACTGGACAGTGACAATGGATTTGTAGCAGGCAGACATAATACGATTGAATCACTTGTGGCAACTCCCAAAGCTTTAATCAAACTTGTTAAGCTAGTCTCTATACTTAAACTCATCTTACATAATGCAATATTTTAAGTGCTTAATTCTTGTGCGAGTGTTGATATAAGTACAAATATACAAAACGTTTAGACATTTTACATCTTAAAAAAACATGTATAATCAAATATTATCAAAACAAGAAAGGAAAACTTTGTGTTCATTATGTATTCCAGTGTTGGCCTATTTGATTACTTCATTTACATTTATTTTATTCAGTGATGCAATAACTAAACAATTATTAACCTACAGTGTTTCAGAAACATCAACTAATACAAAAAGAACACAGAGGTTATGAATGCCAAATAGGTACTTGCAATGTAGCACAAAACAAAAAATATTTATATACACATTTTGAAACATTTTTTGACAGTAAGAATAAGCTGTTTGAAGGACCACTGGGTGGGCAGGTGATGCAGTGTATACTTCAGATGGAATAGCTGTCCTGACCCCTGCAGTCATCAGTGTTACATACCTGGGTTGAAGAAGAGGCTGAGGACCACGAAGAAGAGCAGCATTTTCCACTGATGTATGGTCCTAGTCCCGGGCCCAGCTGTCACCTATCTGCCCTGCGCTGTCGACGAGAGTGTGCCGTGAGTGCGGTTTGGCGAGTTTGTATTACAGAAGCTCTTTATCCACACGGCAGTCCCACCCTTCTCCTATAGCGCTGGCATCAACCACAAAACATCTCACAAATGTGTCTATGCTCATGTGCTCAGGTGACAGGGCATTCCTAAGGCTTGCTTTGGTTTCACAAATACTTGTTCTCTATTTATCTTCTGTCAATCACAGACACACAGGCTGCTCAGGTGCCAAATGTTATGTCATGTACCTGCTCAGGGATACTTTTGTTCAGATTTATGTTTGTGTTATATTTGTAGTGGTGATTAATTTTTTGTTTTTACTCAAAACAAATAAATGTTGCTTTCAATCATAGTTTGAGAACAAAAGCAAACAACGTTTAACACTGATACTAGTATAATTGATTCCAAAGTCTTAACTCTGCTCCATATTGCAGAGCTGTAGATCTCTCATCTAAAGTCTCAAGCTGATCACTGACTATTTAAAAAAAATTGCACAGTCCTAATGCATATTCCAGTTGCTAATACAAATTACACAATATAGTAACAATATAGTTATTGGAAAATGACAATTTTGCTGTAATTTGGCACAAACATATTTCCTCTTTTGAGTTTGTTATGTACACAAAACAAATAAATTAAAGATAACTAGATAAGTGTCATATAAAACTCACATTATTTTTTATGTAATGTTACTTACATGTTGGCTCTAAAAAGACTGAGACATGTGCCAGGTAATTCCTAGATGACGAAGCTCGATGTAAAACAATGGAATGCAAAGCCACACACCCAGGACACACCCAACTTACAACGCACAATGCACATCGACATGTGTCCTTTAAAATTTATTGATACAAAATACTGTATAAATTTAGATACTGGTTCAACAGAAACTACTACAACTAAAGAACAGAGCCACACCACGCTGTAAGAACCTTTTATTTTTTATTGTTATTATAGATGTAACAAGGCAAAACCATTTTCAAAGAACAAACGCAACTGTTAAAATTATTTACATATTCCAGTTCACAAAGAAAGTTAATGTCTGGGCAGTAACTGCAGACATTTTTACATGCAGGTTTTGTACAAAGCAAACCATGACTCCATGGTCCATGAAATGTAATGATTGGGTGACTACCTGTTCCTCTTTTGGTTGTCCTGCAAAGCTATTTAAGGCCCTCATCCCACTTAATGTTCAAATTTTTCATTAATGCCACTGAATTATAATAAAAAGTGAGATATACATACAAGATAATATATTCGAACTTTTTGGGTATACTGGCTTTCAGGGTTGTAATCTGTTGCCACGTATTACTATTGAAATCTGTCTCATTACAATTGATAAAAACTGAAAGTCATATATTGTTATTGCAGTTAAAGAGCTTAGTCTGGCCCCCCCATGTCCCATGATGTTCAACAACATGCCACTTTCAGGTGATAATGATAGTAGTAATGATAGTAAAGAATATTTAACATATTTTAACCTTAACATTAACCAAGCACAGAGAATTATATAGTGGATTTTTCATAAATAAAGCTGGAAATGTGAAATGCAGTGATGTCAAATGGTTGTTGCTTTTTAAATTACTTTCATTGGATTAATCCCCCGCCTGTTATTTTGTTCTCACTGAGTTTTCAGTTTCTTGCTTTGTGTTCCAGAGTCTCGTCTTCTGGATTTTAAGCCATATTTCCTGATTGGGACCAAACAGATAAAAAAAAATATTAAAATGTTGTTGTGTCTGTGTGAGTTCCACTGTTACATAATACTTTGCATGCTTCTTACCTGCGCTGGTAGAGATAAAGCAGAAGGAAAAGTTCATCTCTAAAGCAGCAGAGTTGGTGAGAGGAAGTGAGGGACAGGGAAGGGTTGAAAAAGGAGGCGGTGTAGCACAGGTCTGATATGAGTGTGTTGACTCCCTGCAGACAGAAAGCAGTTATGCCAATATTTACACCAAGAGAAACAACTGCTCTTCAATTTTGAAGAATTGCAAAAGTTGTAAAGGTTATGTGGGGCAGACTGGTAGGCACACTTCTGTTTATCCAAGGGCAGGTAGCTGTAATGCTGAAACTGTAAACCGTGGGGAAAAAATAAATATGGAGCAGGGTATATAAGATTTCTCTTCCTGTGCCTTTTGTTCATGGTCATGTATGTATAGATTTAAGAAACAGAGAAGGATTATGGCTATAGGGACATGCTGACGCATTTCAACCAGAGAGTGCTCATTCTTCCGTTTTTTTCTACAAGATTCCCACATGTATAGGTTTGTTGGCACTTCTGTGTATGTTTGTTTGTGTTCTGATAATGATAACAAAATTAAATGACATGTACAGTAAATAAAAGTGCTTCAAGGTTCATGCATTATGCTGGACAATGGTCAGGTACATCCTTTTATTAATAAATTCACAAGTTGAATGAGATAAACCTAAAAAAACATACATCAGTATTATAGTGTATAGACAAATTAACTATAAGATTTTTGTAGAAGGAAAAATGTACTCACTCTGTACACCAACACTGCCCCTGCAGGTGGCTCACAGACTTCATCTGACAGGTTAAAAAGAAGAAAATTAAAAATGTAAAACATGTCTTGTGTGTGTTCGTAATTCATAACAAGCTAATTGGTAGAACAGTTGAATTAAAGTACAGCAGACAAATATACCTTTGTGATTGATGAAGAGCTGCGGAGCCATGGACAAGAAGCACAGCGCATACACACCTGAGACAACACAGGTTAAATTCCAGCAAAAAACAAGGCAACTAATATCAATAACATGAATATGATTCTATTAAAGCTACTCACCAGTCACCAGTGTGTTAAGTAACCAGGAAAAGTAACTAAAACCATAAAGACATTAAATATTGAAATCAGACTTAAATTAATGTTGTAAATGTAAATCATTTTAATTTTAGAAATTTGAACAGCTCACCATTTCTGTCGTAAGTAGGCCAGTGAGAAAATAGCTCCACTGATACACAGAGGATAGACCAAGTAGGACAAATATCTGGAAGCCTGTGGAAATAATTATGCTAAAAACATGACTATGAACACAACACAGATATGGGGAAAAATAAAGCAAACCTGTGTATCATACTCCACAGTTTTCTTTTCTTCATCGTCCATTTTGTTTACCTGCTATTTGTCAAAGTTATTATTATTATTATTATATTATTATGATTATTAGAAAGACACAAATGTACCTGAATGTGGCTCTCAGTTTGAATACTTACAGTTAAACCTTTCCACTGCAGTTTGATTTTATAGACTTTGAAGACCTTCCACACCTGACGTGAAACATTACAATTAACAAATGTATTTATCTGTCATTCAAATAAATAAATAAATGTAAGTGATGCAATTTGTACCTCTACAAATGCTCCCAGACCAATGGGGATCAGCACGAGGAGGCTGGTCTCCTCCAGCAGATGCATGAAGATCAGTAACGTACTGAAACTGCGCCACAGAACTAAATACACAATAATATAATGAAGTCAGTAGCACAGCAAATGCAAAATATAATTTAAATTTTCAGCAGATTTCTTACCAGTTTTTCTGGACATTCCTACCATGCTGCTCTTCCCCCTCCATGAGCTTATGTCATTTTTAAGAGCTAAAAATTCACATACAAGCTGGACAAACATAAAAGTCAATGTTTATTTTTGTGTTTATGTATAAAACATTGCACAATGTTTCTTACTTGGAGAGATGTGATGAGTGCAGTCAGCACTAACAGATAGAGGTTTGACCCCACAAGTGTTTCTTTAATTTCATCTACGTTTTCTTCTGTGAAGCCTAAAAAGAAAAAGGGATATCAGAGGTCATTAAGGGGACTATAATAAAACTAATTACAAGTTTTAAATAACTCACCAAATTGTCGGAGGGAATAAACCATGTCTTGTAATTGGACAAAAAACCTAAATCTCCTCAAAGAAATGCCCTCATAGGACACAGTGAGCGGGAGCTGCACTGAGCTGCTGTTGATTTCCTGCAGAGTTACGGGTCAATGTTGTTTTACTGCCATTGAACACAAAAGATAGTGTTGCTCTGATATCCTACCATGAGGTCTCTGACTCTGAAGCTGAGCTCATTCACCATCAGAAGAGGAAGGTAAGTGACTTGTCTTTCATTCTTAGAGCTACAAAAGAAGCATATTTAAAAAGTAATTATATATTTGTACTAAACTGTTTAAATATTACACTTACACTCTCATGAAGCGGCGCACATCACTGGGAACTCCTCCTTTATTGAATGAGAAACTTTCAGACATCATTATAACGGACAGATGAGGTCTCCAGTGTGATACAGGCTTTGGTTTCCGTGAAGTCCTCCTCTGATGGGAAAATAAATTCAATAATATTTCTTCTATCTTCTTTTTACTTAATTACGTCATGACACACAGGTTTAAAAATAAGGTCAAGTATCTTTGATCCATTATACAAGAAGATAATGGTCAAATTGAGAAACATTACAGTGAACTATCATGTTATTACCTCCTCTGATGCTGTGGCAGCAAAGTAGGTGGTGAGCTTGGCTGAGTAGTGGACCTCTCTATTGTCTTCTAGAGGGGAAACTCCAGCTTTGTGCACATAGACCACAGCATACAAGCTACCGTTAGCCCGGGTTTCCTCTGGCACTGACACTGCAACCTGTCTGAAGAGCAAAAAATCTGAAAATGACGAATGCTGATACAAAACTGATTACTAATGAATGTGTTTTTGACTAACCTTTCAAATGAAGATTGTGGATTGAACGGGTCAACTTTAAGAGCAAGGTTAAGATGGCTGTTGTCTGGTACGAGACAAGTAAATACACTCATCTGAAAAAGTTACAGAAAGCAACAATCAAATATAGAGTGACCATAATTTTAAAATAAAAAACTGGGACATCCCCGTTTTTTAGTGGTTGGTAATAATAAAATTGTCAAGCAAGTGCGTAATTAAAGAAAATTGTTATGCAGAGACCATTCACAACTAACATGTAAGGCACGATAGTTACATTTTCCTGGTGTTTTGGTCATTTTTAAGTAGCTTTACTGTATTTTACTGAAACAAATTACAATTTATGCCTCTCTTTACTGTTGGCAGGTATCAAATTGGTCAAAATTAGGGAGACCTGGGACATTTCTTGTGTAAAACTGGGACTAATCAATGGCTTTGGACAAATCCACTGGGACAGAGAACACAGGACTCAAAACTGGGACTGTCCTGGGTAAATAGGGACATCTGGTCACCCTAATCAAATAGCAAATAGCCATGTGACTTCCCCAACAGTAAATTGAACAGACTATTGGTCCATGCACATCAACCATATCACTCACACCCACAGCTGTACCTGTAGTCTGGGTCTTGCAGCCAGGTAGGAGGTGATGCAGAGCTCTCCTCCATCGCAGGGCTTGTTGTTAAGGAAACTATAGAGCAGCCAAGCGGTGTGCAGCATGTACACAACAAACACACCCAGCAAAAGCTTAGCCCACGAGCTCTTCTTCCCCCCATTCCCTGACGGTTTGGAATAACAGGATGGAAACATGGATAAATATGAATATAGATATAGTCTACAACTAAAATGAAGAGTGAATACTGCCTCTAGAGCTGAACACGACTACGCTTCCTCCCTCCTACAGCATCCTTCCGGTTTCTGCATCCCTATGAAGGAAGTGGTGCTGATGCTGATTTTTATTTATTTATTTTTTTAACATTGTTATTTGAATTTCTCGGTTTGTAACATCACGTTGTATTTTTATTTTATTATTTGGGCAAAAATGTATGCTATTTTAGTTTTTTTTTTTTTTTTTTTTTTTAAGATTTTTATCCACGCTTTGCAAACATAGAAAGTTATTGCATCCGTTGCTGTATACATTAATCATTACTGGTGAAAAATAAATGAGCTAATACATCCACATGTACCACTGCAGTTTTACACAACGCAGCCTATATAAATATGTTAAATACAAATGGCCAATTAAAAAACATAGAAGTATAAAATTACGTTCGTGGTCTTAGATATAGAACGGTAAAGCCGCCGCCATCTTGGTACAGGAGTTCAGTGGTCTGAGGTAAAGTTTTTCACAGTATCAGCGAGCGAAGATGCCGGACGAAAGAGCAAGGTATAATATTTCAAAGATAAAACATTTATTTTGTAGGCCTATGATCCTAAATGAATCCAGACTGACTGAACCCAGGACTAAAAAAGGACTGAACTAGAATTGAACTAGGATTGAACCAGAACTATACCAGGGTTGAACCAGTACTGAACCAGGACTAAACCAGGTCTAAATCAGGTCTAAACCAGGACTAAACCAGAGTTGAACCAGAGTTGAACCAAGATTGAACCAGGACTAAACCAGAATTAAACCAGGACTGAACCAGGACCAAACCAGGCCTAAACCAGAGCTGAACCAGTACTGAACCAGGACTAAACCAGAATTAAACCAGCACTGAACCAGGACTAACCCAGGTCTAATCGGGGAAGTGGGAAGCACAGTGCTACTTGGTCTGATATCTCCTTGTCCCCGATTGATGTTCATTCATTGAAAGCAGCGTTACTCCTGTACCAAGATGGCGGCTTTGTTGACGCATTCGTTCTAATAGACAGCGTTAGTCAATGCGAGATCTACTGTTCTATGGTTCTATGGTTCATAGTTACGTTTGTGTAGTGATGCTCTCGCTTTATTTTTACACAGCCGATCTTTGCTCCGCGCGGTGCATCTTGGTCGCACTCATTGCTCTTTCTCCATGCTCCATGCTAGTGTTGACCATGGATCTTGTTCTTCAGGATGTAAACAAGAATCACACGGTTGGATCCTACTTGTTTTAAGGTGTTGCTGAGTTTATTTTTCAGTTTTTCTGTGCAAGGTCCTGTCATCGCAATTAAAGTCGCCCAAAGGGGTTTTAGCTGCACATTTGCAAACATGTTCGGTAACAGCAATGACAGCAGGAAGAAAAGTTAAGAAAGTAGGACAACGTAAGTGCAAAGTATATTTTTTCCTCGGGATTGTGAAGGAACCCAAGACGCTTGGTTAAAATTGGACCGGGACATCTGGAGTTACAGGATCCTGCCACTTCTTTATAATGTTAAACCAAAGAGAAGGGCATTAAATATCACATGAAGCATCATTGTTTGATCTTGATGCCTATAAATACACAGTGAAGAAAGAAGATGCTTTTCTCTGTATGCAGGACGTGTTTACGGACTTATTCACAATTAAGTATAAACCTATATTCACATTATGCTTCTAGACCTCTGACTTTGGGGGGGATAAGAACTTTGGTCATAAAAGGTCGACCATTTGCCCCCTCACAGAAGCTTACCACTTTACATGGAAATAAACAGGGACAGTACAGAACTCACTGTCAGAAAAGGGCTTTTACCACCACCCAGCAATTGGATTCATATTCTAATGTGCAGGTTCAGGGGAGTTTGCTGCAAGTTGGAGCTGCTTGGAAAGGTAATGCACAATCATAACACCCAGAAATGCACTGAATTCAATGCAACTTAATAACTATTAAGACATTTTTCCAATAGTCTGCCCCATTCGCCATGCAGTGTCTGAAGCTTCTCCCTCCAGTGTGGCTCCCACCTTTGTTGTGGTAAGAACAAAATAATAAAAAAAGCAAAAATTAATTTCAACTATATGTGAATATTTGCACAACAGATCCTGTCCTATAATTTTGCCTAGTGATATAAAGCTGACTCCACTAACTGTTTAATTCTACATGTTTTGCTGCCTCTTGTTTGTTTTATTTATTTATTTATTTTTTTTTTTTATTGTATTACAGATGAGATTTGACCAAGAAGGAAATGTCACAACGTTTGGTAAGTCATGCCAGCAATTGCATTTATTATCGAGCAATGTCATTTGTAATAATTTTCTACACTAAACTGTAATTCTTATTTGTTTTAGAAAAGAAGAAGACAGAGCTTTGTCAGGAGTTGAGTCTGCAGGCCCGAGATCTCCGCTTTCAGCACAGCACAAGCCTCACTGCCCGGAACAACTGTATCATCATCAGAATGGAGGTATCATCTATCAGACACAATAAGACCATCTACTAGGAATGGATAATAGGGCTGAAAGAGAGCAGAATTCCATTCATATCACACTTCCAGGTGTATAAACATTTGAGATAAGACATAAATATTAACACTTGTATTAATTATTACAAGAATCACATTCATTTCAAAACATATTAGCAAAAGTCAAAAACACTGGTGTAGCAGAGAGCATTATCTTACTCAAACAGTTAGGATTGTCAAAGGGGTTTTAGCAGTTTTCCTAAATATGTTCCACTGCCTTAAATGAACATAACTATATAATCTATACAGAACTATACTTTTTGTTTTCAATTTAAATGAGTTTTAAATTTCCCAATTTATGTGAACATTGCAGGACATTCTTTAGTCTTTGCCACAGTCAGTTGGCTACTAGATGAGGACCTGGAATAAGAAAAATGGAAAAAACAGCTGTCCTTTTGGCTGATCATTCTACATAGAGGCGTAGGTACATCATCTTTGGTGTCTACTAGTGTCACAGTGTAGTCACTACACTCTGTTGCACATCTAAAAACAATAAGA
This sequence comes from Boleophthalmus pectinirostris, assembly GCF_026225935.1. Lineage (NCBI taxonomy): Eukaryota > Metazoa > Chordata > Actinopteri > Gobiiformes > Gobiidae > Boleophthalmus > Boleophthalmus pectinirostris. The sequence continues at coordinate 23,925,979 of NW_026571447.1, forward strand.
ATTCATATTTTACAATATTTTACATTCAGGTTTACAAAACAAACAAGAATATCCATCATATTCTATACCTTTCTGTTCCAAACACACGACACTCGACACAGCTTGCATACTCTTGGCACCTGTGTTGGCAAGTAGGGCAGGACTCACAGGTCGGCCCAGTGAATGGGGGTATACATACACATGTCCCACATTCACATACACCCCGTGCATTACAAATCAGCTGGTTTTCAGACATGCAAGAAGCTGGGTTCATTTTACAACTGCAGTCTGTATTTCCCCAGTCGTTCTCACAAATGCACTGGTCACACTGACATATCCCCCGTCCGTTACAGACCCTGTTAAATATAAAGCAATTATACGATCAGGCTTTTCACAATAACAAAGTTAGAAGTACGATATATTGCTGAAGAAATTATGAATGATAATATTGAGATCATGCCACAAAACCCTAAAGCAAAATCCCATTAAAAACAAAACAATTTAAAATGTACAATATTGTTAAAAACATGAGCTGAAATAAATAAATATGATAAATATTGAGCCCCTAAAGTTATTGTTCAATATATCATCTTTTGAACAATAAGGCAAAAAAGGGCCTACATCAATGTGAACTTTGTCACTGTTGCTGGGTTTTCAAATGACATGAAACATTCTGTTGCCTCATAATCATAATAATGGATCCACAAATTTATTTAGTTGCATTTTTTGTTGCATTTTGGTGTATCAACATTTTTTGCCTACAATTTCAATTGACACCATCATCAATCATGTCTGTGAATAATACCACTTTTATCTATCCTATTTCAAAATTAATTCAGAAAAAGTAAGACAGTTGCCAAATTAACAATTAAAAATAAAATATAAGATCTTTTGAATGGAAAAGTCCTCAAAATATTGCATATTACAGGAAGCTGAACCCATGAATAGAAAATAATCTCACCATTTGATTAACATATTTGCTAATTACTATTGTTAATATTATTTTAAGGGTTTTGTACCTGCCATTCTTATACGGACAGTTAAAGTTGCTGCATTCACAGAATTGACCAAAGTACATCTCATTTGGGTTGTCGCGTTTATTGCAAATACAGAAGCCTTCGTCACATAAGCCCCTCCCACTACAGACTGGTTCAGCGGGGCCGGAGCGGCACGAGGCATCGCTCTTTGTAGACTCAAGGTCTATCTCACAATGTGACCCACTGTAAGGCGGCTGACATAGACACACACCACACACCAGAGTACCATGGCCATCACATGCAGGGCTGTCGGGTTCCTGATTGTTTTGGCATTCACACTGACCTAGAAAACCATGTAATAAATGAATGAATTTATAGCATCATATTTATTACTATTGACAATACTTACATTCCAAGTCTATTTCCAACTTTGCACTTTGTGAAAACCCACTTGGTTTGATCTCAACAGACCAGGGTCCAGTTTTATTTTGTGGCTGGTTTGAATCTTCATTGTGGGGGCACTTCCCAGCCTTTACCCTCACCTTAATAATAAAATGAAAATGTTAAATCCTACTATTATTATTCTATATATTTTTAAGTAAAAAAAAACATGTCAACACACTGAACTGAAATGTTTTTCCCAACATTACCTTACAGTATACTTACCTGAAAAACCATAGGATTTCCACTTGAAATTTTCTTGAATGTGATATTAACAGCTTCTGGTAATGCAGTGGCTTCCAGCATCAACTCTGGTTGGTGTCTGGGTGTGGTGATTTTTAAAGCGAAGACAAGACTTTCTTCTGGTCTCAGTTTAAGGGACAAGTGCTGAGGCTCCAGGAAGTTAGAGTGGCCATATGCAGTCTTATTCCTACCACAAACGTCAGAAACACAATTTTTAACGCTTCGCCAATGGGTGCAAATATACTTTTTAAACGTACCTTTTAATAAGTATTTCACATTTAGGGTTATACACTTGACTTTTTGCACATCCTGCTCTTTGATGCTCTTTCATTGTATTGCAGCGTGTTTTACACAGAGGGTCCATGCTCCAGCCACATTCTCGGCCTGAATTTATGCACTCAGCACAGGTGGAGGCTGATGTGAGACAGGTTTTGTTTTTAGCCTGACTGATACACAAAAGGCTCCCCAGCAAACATAGCCATAGCAGCCTACCACCCATGCTGCAATAAAATACAAAATAAAATAAAATGTTTAGTTCTTTTCACTGTTCAATTAATACTGTTCCTGACTTACTACTTCACATATTGTAGTGAAAAAAACTATATATTGGCATAACTGATAAGACATGAGCTTCATACATTTTACCACAAGAAGTCTGTCCTATGCAGTTCTAAAAAAGAGAATTGAAATGCAGGTTACCTTGTTTTCTTGTTGTTGCTTCTCCAAAAGTCCAAAAGCAAGACTGATTTTTGGCTGAAGAAACTCTGACCTTTAACACTGTTGTATTGACAGTCTACTCATGCTAATATTGACAGATCAAAGGTAAAAATGGGAAAAGCAGCCAGGAACAGCTCTTAAAAATAAAGATTGATATTGAAGCATGTGCCAGTTTAAACCTTCTTATTTTATTTGTCTGATGATTACTTGTTTAATAATAATTCTAAAAAAAATAAAATAAAAAAAATCACCCTAATTTATTAATGCATAATATTGTAAGGAGTTGTGATTCAAGAATTTGTTTAATATTTCTATAATGGTATTATTGTGATGTTAGAGCATACAGTAGGCTTAAGGAAAATCAATTAAAATTGCAACAAAATATGAATTTCAATGATTTGCTAGTAAAAATGAAGACATAAACACAGGGACAGACCCTGGACTTTCCCCCACAAATTGGCCCACGGTGGAATTTGACTTTTCCAGAACGAAAAGATTGCCAGTCCGCCCCTGCATAAACACTAAACCAAGACCAATACAAAGATTAAACATCTTGTAATCTCTTCAAAAAAAAAAAGGCAAATATCTGCCCAATGGACAACTTAATCGTCTGTATTTTTTATTATATATTTATTATTATTATTTTATTATATATACATTTTTTTTTTGCAATATTGACCTTGCAATATAGATCATTTTTATATTGTGCAGCCCTAGTTTGTATATCCCTAACAAGGTTAAGTCTGCCTCTTTGTTTTTGCAGTCCCTAAAAGCCATTGTGACCCTGGAGAGTCTTCAAGTTTTGGACTTTCGAGGCGTGGGACTGGAGCGGTGGCTGGTGCTGGAGCTCGCCCCACAGCTGGCTACTCAGACGTACTCTCTCCCGTTTGAGTTCAGGGCTCTGGAAGCCATACTGCAGCACCGGGTGAGCATACAGACTGGGTACGTTTACATGCACCAAAAATTGGATAATTGTCAGTATTAAAATGTCATGTAAATGCCAAAATGTCATGTGAAAGTTCTGCATGTGTTGAAATAAAGCAAAAAAAAATTAAGTTATTCTAAAATGTGATGATGTCTTGGAGGGTCCGTTCTCATGAATTATCAGAAAGCTAAATTATCAAATATGGGACCTGATCATTTCTATTCTTAACTAAACCCAAGACTGTTCCTTTTACCTACCCCCATGTGTATTAAATAATGGCCTATAAAATGTTGCGATGCTATCTGAAACCCAGCAATTGACACTTGGATGTTTGAATTATCTAATTTTTGATGTGCGTGTATTCTGATTTTATTATCAAGGTATCCAATTATTGAAGTACTTTTTTCGCCGCGGAAATATATCTATTGTCTATATACAGACTCTGAATGTACATTTTATCACTGTGAATCTGTGTCAATAGGTAAACACTCTCCAGACCCGGTTAAATGAGGTTGAGCCTGTCATATTGGACACACTGGAATCTCTAGTTGACCCAAAAATTCTCTCTGCCGACCGAAGCAAGCTACATGTTTTACTTCAAAACAGCAAGAGGTACTGCACAACTGTTCAGTCATTATTAAGATGCACAATACTATTGAATTTAAATTTTGCCTTTTAGTTTATCAGAGTTGGAAACTGACATAAAGGTTTTCAAAGAGTCTTTGCTGAAGATTTTGGATGAAGATGAGATGATCGAAGAACTTTGTTTAACCAAGTGGACGGACCCAAGAGTTTTGTATGTGTTAAACGTTACTAAAAAGTCAATCTAGACATTTATACTTTACACCCAACAAATTCTTAGAGCTGTCCCTTACATGATTATATATGTGTTTTATGTTGCAGTGAAGAGAGCAGCCTGGGTATTGACCATGCTGAGGAGATGGAACTGTTGTTGGAGAATTATTACATGCAGGTAAACTATTTTTACTATCTTTTTTTCCCTCTTACTGTGGAGAAAATTTACTAATCTCACCCCACAGTACAAATAGTAAGAAGGAATGCAGGCAAAAATTAAGTAAAGATTGAATGAATTGTGTTTTCTGCAGGCAGAAGAGCTGGGGAATAAGGCCAGAGAGTTAAAAGGACTAATAGATGACTCTGAAAGTGTTATTTTTATTAATCTGGACAGGTATCTTGTTACGGTGTTTTGTACTTATATGTAAATACCTGAAACTTCTAAAATAACATAATAATTCAAATTTTTCCCCTATAGTCATCGAAATGTTATGATGCGTCTCAATCTACAGCTAACAATGGGCACATTCTCCCTATCTTTGTTTGGCCTAATCGGAGTGGCGTTTGGTATGAATTTGGAGTCATCATTTGAAGAGGTAATTTTGACATTTTAGTTTTCTTTTTTCAATATGTTCATTCATGTTCATTCTTGCATGATCTGTGTATTCCTACAGGATCCCAGAGTTTTTTGGCTTGTCACAGGTTTTATGTTTTTGGGGAGTGGATTAATTTGGAGGAGACTGCTTTCATTTTTGGGACGGCATCTAGAGCCTTCACTGGTAATGTAATTTATTCATTTTCTGTATACATTCATCTGTAACAGTCACATTATAAAAAATATTACTTTGTCTTGTAGATCCCTCCAGTGTGGAAAAGAAATCTAAAAGGTGGTGGAATAAGATGATCCTTATTTCTGCTTTGTAAAAAGCCATTGAGCTGCTGAGGACCTAACCCTTACCTCACTGCTGGACTCTGAAATCATAATTTAATTTAAAGTTGTTACCAAATCTGTGTCGAACCAACTGTAGACATGATTTGCTGTTTCTGATAAAGTCCAGTAGGGGTCACGATTTTATTGTTGTTACCAAATCTGTGTCAAACCATACAATGGTATGGTAGACATGATTTGCTGTTTGCCCAGTAGAGGTCAGCATCACATTTACCTCCTTCATCCACTGTAATTCAATATGTTTTAATATTTGAAAGTGTACTTGTAACTAAAACTTCAAAGCGAAGTTAAAGTTGTTTTTAGTAACGTGAATTTAAATTAATCATAATAATACTGTCATCAAAGGCTTTCTGTCTGCACATAACTGTAATAAGATTGGAGTTATTTAAAAGAAGGTGCAAATTAACATAATAAAACGGGTAAGTTGACCTTTAAAACCTTAAGTTTAATACCTGAATCAGTTAGATACATGCAAAATCCAGTGGTAATCATTTCCAAGAACCTGTATTATGCTATATAAACAGATTTTGCTATTATTTATATTTATATAGCATCTACATCTAATTTGGTGTTATTTATATTTATATAGCATTTACATCTAAATAAATTGATACATAAATAACAGCTGATTCTCCTTTTTTCCTCTCTTTTGCACTACCCTTCTGGAGTCTATAATAGATCTCTCTCGCACATAGAGTACATTTCTCTCATGATTTCTCTGTAATTTTGGACATGCCTTCATCAGAACACGTAAGAAGACGCCCCTGTTTTCTCAATGAGCGTCGGGTTGACGTCATTACGCAGCCACGCTGTTTGCCAGACTCAGACCAAACAACTTTTCCAGAGCTCCACATCACAACGCGGCCACTTTTCAGCGAGGACACATTTATTTAGACTTATCTGCACGGAAATCGGATTATTCTGCTTGGACCTTTCTTCACTGTGTGTATTTATTAGTTTAGAGGACTTTGTTTCCCCTTTGTTTTAAAACTTTTAGGAAGTTGAAATGAGGAATCTTTGGCTGGTTTTCCTCGTCGGATTGGCGGCTGGTTTCTTCACTGAAAAGGTAAAACACTTGAAATTTTACTTCCATTTAAAATAGTTTTGACATTTTTAATGTTTTTAGACGGGTATTATCCCAACAGTAGTCAGTTAAATCATACACCTCCTTTGCTTTTGTTTTTGTTTGATAAAAGCACATTCTGTCTCTTTTTAAAATCAAATGAAAACACTAAGATATAACGTGAGGCGAAGCTAGCTGTTATTTTAATGTTAACTTAGTATTATCAAAAATGTGTTGTTGTAAATTTAATCAAGTGTTTATTAAAGAAATGCAACTATGTCAAATTATCATCTAAAGTTGATTTGTTTTCCTTAGTGCCATTTAAATGGCAACATATCCGGTTCTTATCTTGGCTCTATGTGAGTGGATGTAACTTGTGATTTTAAGTTAGCCACCTAGTTAAATAAATCAAGACAGAAGAAGGTGAGATATGCCAAAATCACAGATATGTCTTGCTTTAAATTAGTTTTTTAATTACACAAAGCTTTTCCTCGTTTTTGGTCTGTGTGCGCGCCTGGAAATGCTGGAAAACACCTGGAAATGACAAGCTAAAAGGCTCACATGGATCTGCACCTTGTCACTAGTGCAAATATATCCTGCGTGTGTGATTTATAGACTGTGAAAGTCCCCCAAGAAAGCCTCTCAAAAAGCCTCTATGCTTTTGATTTATGGACTGTATGCGGTGGAAAGGAGTGAACTGAAACCTGAGAGTGGCCTTATGGGACATGAAGCACGAACTTACAATTTGACCAGAGTGGCTAAATACCAAAAACAAGAGATTTTTGTCTGTTTCCAAATATATTGCTACCAAAATATACCAAATTCAGATAATTTTTGATTTATGTGGTGGTCTTTTATTGTGGAAGTTTTTAAATGAGTTTTTTTTCCCAGTAACAAGTTTAAGGAAGAGAATCATGTAACTTTGCCCATTCATAAAAGTCACTGCACACTAAGTTACAGATGTTTAGGTTTAAAATTAAAATAATTTCAACTAACTGTTTAAAACACTGGCACATTTTGTATTGATTTCAAAAGTCATCCTGACAACTAATGTTATCCAAGACGTGAGAGGAATGACCAAGACTACAAATTGTCAAACTTATGGTGGGCTTGGTGTACACTTTATAATGTGTAATAAATGTGCGTTCCACAATAAAACATAGACCGGTCAAATAATGTTAGAACACTGAAAGAAGAATATTTGTCTTTTTTTTTTTTTACCACACAAATAATCTGAATTCATTCCCATCACTGTCTACAATACTCTCCTCACTTACAGACTCCAATCCTAAATTGCTGGGTGTGCCAATGCCAAGTTACATGGTATTTTGTACGGTTTCTAAATAACTTAAGAGCTACTGATTAGTCAGTCATTGATGCCGCTTGCGTCCATCAGATGAGTGTTGAAACAGGCTTTCTGTGTGTCACTTTGGGAGCCGGTGGTTGGGTCATTTTCTGGATGGATGAGTCAGGTTGAGTCCCCGTTGGCTAGTCCAGACACGCTTGGAACTGCAGTGGCGCATAGGCAGTTTTCCACTCAACTCTCACTATTGTAAAGACCAGTCACATGTTTTGTATGAGCAAAAAAATCATGCATCATCTCTCCAAGACAGACCATCCTTTTTGTAATTAAATAACGGCTTCAACATTTTCCATTGCTCACTGTACAAAACACGTTCAGGTGACTCAGCTTTAATGCCCTTTACCCCACTTGGTAGTCTTATCTCTTACCAAACACAGGAACATGTGGCAATACAGGTCTGTTCATCCAAATAATATTTATCTTCTTCATATGAGAAGAGTTTTTATAAGTGATCTTGCCATTAACAAAAAAAAAGAAAGGAAAACATACCATTATTCCAGTGTTCTTATATAATTACTTATATAATAATATAATATTTCTTTTTACTTTTTTTTTTACTGTTTGAGTTGTGATGACAGATGTCCAATGTGTACCTAAAGATTACACAATCACATTTCCCCCTGGACAATATTCCCTGTCCTAGAGCTCATACTGCTAATAGAGCATTAGTAGAATAAAGAATATTTTCAAATATTTTTGTGCATTTTATGTGAACACCACAATGAACAAATCCTATATTTTACCTTACCCCACTCTCTCTCTGTAGTGTAATAAGCAGAAGCCTTGTTGTTCCCTCTCTTCTTCTACAGAGGTGTCTGAGCTGCTATGACAAAGCATTCAAACCAGATGTTTACTATTGTTGCATATTTTCCTGAGAAGTGTATTCTTTCCAGATGCATCATGTGCTGGAATGGCTGTAGCAGTAACTGTGAATAGCTGAGAACTGTGAACAAGTCCATGTATAGGATTACACAATCTCAGAAAATGTTCCCTAAATTAAATATTTTAACTGGAAGTTTAAGATACCTGGTGTCTACAGGACAGACTGTTCAAATCCCACCTGCAATTATTCCAAAATTCTCTTCATGAGTTTCAGCTTCTGGTGCACATTTCATAATTCAAATATTGTAATATTTCCTTTTGAACTGTTAATTGCTATAGCAAAGCTAATTTTCTATCAGTCTGACCCCCATGGATAACAATGGTACATGACATTTGTTCATGGTGAGACTCTTAACAAGTTTACCATTTGTCTCAACATTGATCCCAAGTGCACGTTATGATGTGATAAAATGTAAAAATAAATCAGTAGTAACATAAGAGGTCCAATTTACAGTTGTTGTATTTATGTAGAAATCTGAGCGGCGCTCGTGTGTTTGGTTTAGACAAGAAGCGGAGCATCTGCTTTTGTAATCCCCCGTTGAAGACAGCAGGAATGTGAGATCCCCCTCTGCTATTTCAGTCGGCGCTGGCACCGTGAGACCAGTGTCTTTGTGTGAAAAATAAAGTTCAACAATTCGTTTTTTTTGTTTTTTTTTTTGAGGGGGGGGGGGGGGGGGGGTTCACCGCTATGACAACACTCCAGCTGGTTTGTCTTATGTCTCTCTCTTGTTACAGTCGTGGTGGTTCACATAAAAATCAAGACATCTGAGAAGCCACAGTGGAACCAATTAAAAAGGCTTCATGAGATTTTATTTGAGCAATATACATTTAACTCGTAGCATACGTCTTCTGTGTACAAGATAAAATACCAAGACATCTTTTTAAGTTATTTTCACTATAAATAACTTCCATTCTCTTTTTGCCAGACTTGGCACTAAGGGGCTTGTCGGCCATCTTGGTTTGTTGTCAGCACCTGTTTTAGCAGAAGACTGCCTCTCCTTCTGTCCCTTTGCTTTCCCTTATTCTCCTGGTCTTCAGCACCTGTGTTAGTGGAAGCATAGTACACATACCAGACATATTTCAGGCCTCAATAGACCATATTCATCTGCTATGAGTGTCTCGGCTTCTCCCTCTCGCCACTAACATCTGCTGAGTCTTCTTTATTTTGTAATTATAGACTCCAAAAGAGGTTCCTGATGAAAGTTACTTGCTTTGTTTGAACATGCGTTTTTTGGAGGGAAACATCTAGGCCTTTGTTTTATAGTTACACCCATTTGTGTTTGGATTGCTTAGAGTTTTGCCTTGACATATTTTTAATCCTTTTGCTTGTCTGCTCTGTGCATCGATTCCTTTGCATGTCTGTGAAGCAGCACAAATTTCTGCCAAAAGTTTAATAGACAAGAAGCCAGCCCCCACCCAACTAAGTCAAATGGAACAGGCCTGTTACTGTACAATATATAACTGTACTGTAAGTGACTATACAGTGCAGGCTACAATCTGGATGCAATTCATGCTCTGTAGACTTTGACTCACAGCGCATAGGTCATAGAGAGCGATCATCTTTCTGTTGGCTATGGAGGCAGTCACATGTTTCTAGTTTGCTCAAGTGTGAAAGAAGCTGGTCTGTGAGTCTTTGCTTTTTCCCCCTTTTTTAGATTGAAAAATAATCTCTATTGTTTGTATTTCAGATCCTGGTCTCATCCCAGCACCCCTCTGCACTGGACGATCTGTACTTGGAGGGGCGCACGTCAGGTGACCTTCCGATTGATGATGAAGATGGTGAAGACGATGGCTCAGGCTCTGGATCTGGAGACTATGGTAATGCTTTGTAGCCATTAGACTTTTAACATAAACACCAGGGCAGGCTGAGTCATATCGGTCACATGAAGCTGTTTATTGAGACACAGAAGCACAGATGTTTGACCTGCGGAGATGTGGAGTGAACCAGTTGAGATTTTATGAGAAGTCTACAGATGTCAGAAATTCCTATGGCAAATGACTCATGTGTTTTGAATGCTGTTAAAATAGAAAAAAAATAGAAATGATACACTAAGGAAAAATATATTTGAAATCATGTCTTTTGTGTTTTTTTTTTTTTTTTTTTAGATAACATCACAGAAGAGGCCGAACTCCTGAAGTTTCTCAACTTCTCCAAATCCCAATTTGGGAGAGACATTGTTACCGTCGAGCCACTTCAGCCACAGTCAACAGCCGGGTCCCCGTACTTTGGGCCAACCTCTGCAGCGGAGACCCCAGAGCCCTCGACCACCGCGAGGGACTCTGCTCCAACAGCACCGACTGCTAGAGACAACGATGAAGAGGTATGGCTACAGAGCAGGGCTGAATGAATTGTGTTTTAAAATTAGCTTTTCGTCCAAACGGCATATTTAAAATTTATCCTGCAGCATTAATGTTTGAGAATGAATTATGGACTACAAAAATAATACAAGCTTTGTAGAAATCTCTAAGCTACAGGGATAGCAGTTTTTGATTTGGGGTGTATTGTTGTTTGCTGAGGACACAATTTCATGTATTTGTAGCCTTGCCTTGCCTATTCCTATTCCACGTAATACACATTTCCATTAATTTAATAGGAATGCAATTTTAAAGTTTTGTAATTTACATTATGATTTGTATTTTTATTTTTTCAGGTGGTTGATTTTGGACCAACTATGGACAGGACCACACAAGCTACCAGCCCTGTGCCTCCTAGTTACACCACTACCTTTGATAACAGCATTGAAAGTGGCATAGAACAAGAGACAAGAGCTGATGACTTTAACATCCCAGAGAAGGACACCCAAAATGAGATTCTGATCATAGACGGACGAGGAGGCAGGATTTATGAGATGGACTCGCCCAAAGAAGTCACCTCTGAAAACATGTGGGAGCGCACGGATGTTTTGGCAGGTAAGGCACTCAACTGTGTTTATTTTCACAAATGTTTGTCATATTTATTGTAACTAACTGAAATGTTTCTCTGTGCACTGTCCAGCTATCATTGCATGTGGTGTGGTTGGATTCCTCTGTGCTGTCTTCTTGCTCCTCCTCCTCGCCTACCGCATGAAGAAGAAAGATGAAGGTAGCTACGATTTGGGAGAGACCAAACTTACCAACACGGCATATCACAAAGCACCCACCAAAGAGTTCTACGCCTGAACTGATGAATGGGATCAAGTGGAGTTTGTAACAAATCAGGACACTCAGATCTACTAGAACTGGAGATAATTTCTGTTGAAGTCTGAGGATGAAAACTCTACTGTGCGCCTTAACTTTCTTCATCCAGCCCTTCAGTTTGGTCCTCTGATCATTCCAAACTGTTTTTGAAGAGGACAAAAGGGAATAAAATTAGCTTGTTTTCTGCATTCTCTCATGTTCTTCTTTGGAGGGAGTACAATGTTAATACCCCCTTTTTAATGATATAGCACTACTAATGATGACTGCATCAAAAAAATATTTTATGAACCACATGAGTTAGACCCACTTTTGGGAGGCCAAAAATTATTGCTTGATAATCAAATTGATAATTTACCAAATCTTAACTGTGTTAAAACCAGCCATTATGCATTTCGACTGCTGTTAACTCTTACAGTGGCCAGTAGTATTATGAATGAGCTAAAATGATCATTTTTATAATTTATGTCAGATATGTCTTTCGACTTTTACGTTGCCTTGTTTTCTGCTCATTAGGCAGTTGTAGTATTTTCATTATAATGAAAATGTATTTTATTCATATTCATTTGCTGTCAAAAGTGGTGTAAATCCTTTTGCTTTGCAGGTACATGAGTATTTGTCATTTGACAATAGTAGAAATTCCTAAAACATAATATTGCTTCATTGTTATGGGAAATGTTTGAGTAGCTATTAGATTTTAGTTTTTTATGTTGAGAGGTAATTTGTACAAAATATTTTTAGAGAAATTTTAGTAAAAATTTTTGCAGCCTTTGCATAATGTTACTATTATCAGGTTTAACATTCAAGCATAGTGAAATGTGCAGTAAGTTTTTTCTGGGACACGTCTGTAAAGTAATGACTATAATTTAGAAACTGTAGAAGTGAAGTGACCAATGTTACTGAAGCCAAAGAGAACTCCTTTCCTACTGTTACCTCTGTACTGCTGTGTGTGTGTGTGTGTGTGTGCACGCGCAACAGTCACTGTGCCGATAGCTTTAGCTTTGTTACATATCAAGGAGGGTTTTTACCTGGTACGAACATTCCCATCTTAGACATCCATTCCAACAAATGCTTTGTCTGCTATAGTTGTTGTTGACTGCTATTTCTTTTTTCTTTTTGTGTCCACTGCGTTTTATGAGGCATGTCAGCATACAGCTGATGTATGTTTCATTTAGTTTATATTTGGAATGCTGAAGTGAATAGTTATCAATCTTGCAAATCAAGGAAACTACCTACAATCATCAGCTGGAAATAAACAGAAATATCTAATGAAATGACTGTGATTTAGTGATTAGTTTAATGTTTGTGCAACAATCCAAAGTGCCTCAATAACCAGTAGTGCTTTTTCAGTGTTACTGACGAGCTTTTCAAGCTAAATAAGAATGAATGATCGACAGATGTTTCTATGTCATTGGTACAGAGTGATGTATTCAGAGTTAAGGGGTGGAGGAACTCTACAGGACATTCAATACTGTGCATAATCTCTGTAATTGTATACAGTATGTTAATAATGTTATTGTGCCGTAATTTATGTGCTTCACTAATCCAGGTGTTATCTCCTCTGAAATGTACAGTATTTAGAATTTTTGTGCAGTCCAAACTTATTTATATTAAAGTCTTTGACAAGCCCAGGTTCGGTTCATATAGGTTTAATGCCTTCTTATTTGTAGATTGCAGCTTTGATTTCATCTTTTGAATTGACTAAAGCTTTTCAACATGGTAAAACATTGAGACCAATTTTCCCACCATTGGGACAAAGGACCACCAAATCACACTGTGTGACTGAACCAATGTATTTTCATGGGGTTCACTACTGAATAAAAGCTGTATGTTCAAAATAAAGTGTCTGTCAGTTTTGTGTATATATAGGCCTAGACACAAGTGAAACTATTTCAGCTCCAAATCAGAAAAACATTGCACTATTTGGCAAATATTACGCAAGAAATTTATTTCTTAATGAGTTTAATGACACAAGAATCACTCTATGTAATGGCTTTGATATAAGCAAGTGCAGGGAAGTTCCAATCCATTCAGCTAAGGGCTGTGGAAAGAAAAACAAGTAACCACCAGGATGTTAAAGAAGATAACTATGAACAATGGGGTTGTTAACAAAATATGGTCAGGAAAAGATAAAATGAACAAATGACAAAAGTAGGCCTACTTTGAGAAAATATAAAATGAAAGTTATATTACTATTTTAAAAATGTGTAATTTGTATTTTCTTTCTGTTTAGTTTTCGCCTTTCTTTTTCTTTTTTAATTTTGGGGGGGAAAAAACCCCGGAAGTTTCTGCTGTACGTAGGACACATGGCGTCGTGACATCACAAACCCGGAAACCCAGTAGCAAATTGATCCTAATCATGGATATGTTGCCTTTAATGCATTTATCTTACCAGTGTTTATTTGTTTTTTACAACAAGTAATAGTCATGTGAGTGTTAAGAGATTATGAGGGCGTTGCAAACTTTCTTTCTGGCAGACGCGTCGGACCAGTTTAAGACGCTCTCACACCAGGGTGTTAATGCAGGATACTTTCTCTTGTGCCAATGTTTTTCTCATAGACTGTATGTTTTTTGTTCGTTCCTCAATCACCACTAGACGAAACTAGCCACTTGACGGAAGTTTAGACAGGGTAAGTACAGTTTGCATTCAACGATAAAAAGTAATGTTTTGAAAGACCCGTTCATTCTGAGTGATACAACTTATGTTGATTTGTGATTACAGATGACTCGAGATCTCAAAATAAACTTTGTCCTGTCATTTATTACCTTTCTCTACACTTGTTCATATGTGTGCAACTGTCAGTCAGCCACTTTTCAAACAGGAAATTCAACTTTCAAGAAAAACTTTGCATCAAAAGGTAGGATCACACCTCCAATAAAGTCATTGGATTATTGTTAAGCCTGTTTTCCAGATAAATTCGTGTAAATGGGCCCAATGGCTGAGTAAGCAAAACACTAATCCAGAGGCTAGTCTTGTCTTGTTTATAATCTTTTAAATTGCATACTCAATATCAGTTACACACAGAATGACAGAAAAATAAATACAACCTGAAAGTTACACCAAGTTTAAATATTATAAATAATAATAATAAAACTATTAAAACATGTAGCTCTATAGTAAACACTTATTTTTATTTATTTATTTATTTATTTTTTTGCAGCCTTGGACAAAGCAACAGAAGTGGCAGCCTATACGGATATCGCCCAAAAAATAATACATTTGGCTGTGTATGGAGATGCCAGGAATCGCTCCTACAGTCGGCTGGCAAACTTTACTGACACAATTGGGAATCGTGTCAGTGGATCCAAAAATCTGGAGATGGCCATTAACTACATGTATAAAGCCATGACTTTAGATGGTCTGGATGTCCATTTGGGTGAGGACAGAGATCATAGGACAAGGCTTAAATCAGGGCTGGGCAATATGACAAGGACATTAATCAAGATTTGTTTCCTCATATTTCCTCGATTTGTGATTTGATTTTCTTTTTCAGAAAAAAAATTAAAATAATTTTCAGTATGGAGATCAGGAACATAATTAGTTAACACAAAAAAGAGTCAAATTTCCATGTCCCAAGTCTGAACTCTACCCCAAACCCTGCATGCTTTTACAGACATAAGACTGGCTGTAAACCTAAATTAAAATGACCAAACTATATAATTAATGTTTAGACATGATTGAATCTCGTTCTTTATTCAAATCTGATTGATTGTTCAGCCATACTTAAAATATACACATGAGAAATCTGTTAAATTGTATTCTTTTCCAGAGCCAGTCAAAGTCCCTCATTGGGTTAGAGGCAAAGAGAGTGCAGAAATGATCCAGCCCAGATCCAAAAACCTGGCTATACTTGGGCTTGGTAGCAGCATAGGAACACCCCCTGAAGGTGAGGTCTGAACATGCAAAGTAAAACAATATAATAAATATATAGTAAAATAAAATGACATTGTTTATTTTTAATATGCAGGTATCCAAGCAGAAGTGTTAGTAGTTCAGTCTTTTCAAGAACTGCAGAGAAGAGAGAGTGAGGTCCCAGGCAAGATTGTGGTCTTTAACCAGCCGTTTGTTAGTTATGGGACGACCGTGCTTTATCGGGGCTTGGGAGCCTCAGAAGCAGCCAAACTGGGGGCTGTGGCCACTCTTATAAGATCTATCACTCCCTTTTCAATTAACAGGTACATTGAATAGTCAAATGACCGTACCAATTTAATTAATATCTGTAAGTATAAAATATTGGTCTAGATTGTTGACTTTTTTATTTGATAGTTTTGACTGCTTTCAATTAAATTTTTATTATTTGAGGCAAACATCAAACAGTGCAATAAAATATCACGCCATACTAGCAGATGTTAAGTTGGAAATAAGAATAAAAATATTAAAAGCAAGACAAAAAAAAAAAAAAAACAAGTTAAAAAGAATAAACATAAGAGCAAGATGGATGTGTTGTTGCATCCACACCTTAATTTAAAATCTTCTGGTGTGTTTATAGTCCACACACAGGTTGGCAGTACTACCAGGAGGATGTAAAGAAAATCCCGACTGCTTGCATCACCGTAGAGGACGCTGAGCTGATGTGGCGTATGGCAAAGAGAGGTGAAAAAATCATTGTAAAACTCACAATGGGAGCCACCACTCTGCCCGATGCTGACTCCTTCAACACTGTGGCTGAAATCAAAGGCTGGCAGCACCCTGAGCAGGTATCACACACAGTACCTTCATATACAGTCTAGTTGTGTATCTGTTTTATTGTATTGTATTTTTTATTTGTTTTTTTAATATTAATAGCTTTATCACTAAATACCAGAAGAAATACCTGTGAATCAATCTTTCGTGCATCTTTGTAACATTCCTGACATGCTAATACAACAAAGACAGCGACTGTGTTCTGCTGATGTCAGACTTTCCCTCAGCAGTTTTGTCCACCTTTTTCTGTAAGATCTTATCTACTTAGAAAAAAACCTGTAAAAGCCAACTCCACAAATTGTTTTTATTTTAAGATCCAATTATGAGCTAGACACACATTCCTTCATGTATGAGCAAGCATGTGCATATCATAGGTCAAGAAATCAGAAAATATTAATTGAAGTGGCAGGTGCATTGGGGGAAAGAGTATTAAACTGCAGATTGAGTGTGTTACTGGCGCTGGTGTTACACCCCAATGGAAAGGTCAGTCTTGGGTCATTTGACTCAAGCATTAATAGTTAACATAAAGATCTCAATCTTAATAGTCACTAACAACATTAGGACAATTGCTTTGCCTTCTCTGTCCTGACTCAATTTAACCTTTTAGTGTGTATATATCACATTAAATATCACATATCACATGTAAATATCACATAGGTATAAATAAACACATTGACAAACATTTCACTTTGTGTAATCAGCATAAATAAATAAAAAGTAACTACAGTGTGTCAAATAAATTATTAAAGATGAATGTTTTTACTTCTAAAATGTGTTTACACTTATTCAGACAAAGATTCCCTGTACCCCCGTAACCTTAGATGAAGTCACAGTTATGTTTCTGAGCTATTAAAACTGTCTTGAGTTTCTATGAATATGAAATTAAAATGAGACACTAGAAGAGCTGTATTTTTGTGTTTTTAGCTGTTTGTTTGCTTGCAGGTCTTGGTATAGAAAAATGGAAATGAAACACATGGCTGATGTCATCTCTGACTGTGTTATAGTTTGCAGTCACAGCATTTGTAGTTACTGCTCATGTATTAAAATAATATGTACAGTTAGCTTTAGTGAGTCATTTTTCTGGGAAGCATTTAAGAAGAATTTTTTATATATTTCAAATATAATTCAAATACAATGCTTTTATTGTCATTTTACTTAAAAAAAAAACTGTAATATAATATAATATACTACAATATAAATATATAATAATAATAATTATGTCTGAATGAATAGTGCATAGTTACCATGACATCAAAATTTACATCAACGTTATGTCAAATCAAGAGGACTGCAATTTTTCCAACTATAAATTCTCCAAAAGTTGTAATTATCCAAATGTACAAATATGATGAAACATGAGGTACTCACATGTAATCAAAGATAATACAAAAATGTATTGTAAATGGCATATATTGTGACTTTGTAGACAACAGTGCATCAAAGTGTTCTCTGTTTTGACCAGTAAAAGACAGTAATCTATGTCTTTTTCCTTTGTCAGTGTGTAGTGCCAACAGACTAATAGTAGGTTAATGCATTGTTGACACAGGGGTCAATACAAATGAGCCTTGTTCGGGTCACAGTGTACTTTGTAACTTGACTCATCAGGTCAGGAAAGGTCCTCTGTCGGGAATATGCTTCAAATTCCTGGAAGCTGTCTCTGTTCTTTAAATCTCTCAGTAGGTTGAACATGTTGAAAGAATGCACTGTTATAATACAGTCAATGTTTTCATGTTTTAGGTTGTGCTGTTAAGTGGTCACCTGGACAGTTGGGATGTAGGACAGGGTGCAATGGACGATGGGGGCGGAGCAATGATTTCTTGGGAAGCCCTGTCTCTCATCAAAGATTTAGGTATTTTTTACACACTGCATTTGTGGATTTATTTAACATTTCTTTTAATTAGAAATGAGACACAGAAATCTTATGCAATCCCATGGAGCTTAACAGTGACCTTCTGCCCCCTGGTTCTGAATGAATTTCCTATTAATTTATATTAAAATTCTGAAAGCTTGCTCAGGGTTAATCAACTACTAATGACCACAAGTTCTATAATTTTATTTCAAAATTTTATTAACCACTAATTTATTTAAAACTTGAACTTGAGTGCTAAACGTGCTCTTTGAGCTTAAAACAAACGCGTTATGAATATTAGTTACCACTTAGCTGTTTAACTCCTGTTATGCCTTTTAAAATCTTAATATTTAAAAATTTAGAAAAGTCAATGAGAAAAATTCATGAGAAATGTACTCATGGAAACTGAGCGGACTTTGAAGTGGGCAGGACTGTTGAGCTCCATAAACAAAGTTTAGTTGATTATTTACTTCTATTTTTGTGCTTGTGATGGGTAATTTAGATCACCATGAATAAATCAATAGAGAAAAGGAAAACTTCACAGAGAGATAAATGTTTCATATCGGTAGTTTATTCTTGATCTAACTTGGAACGTGGAAAAACAAATTACAAAGCAATTCCCACAGCTGTAAACATGTAATTTCCTCAAACTGTTTGTTAGAGGAAAACATAGGTAATTAAGGCATTTGCTTACACTATCGTCTTGCATAGAAAGGCAGCGACTATAGTTTTGGCAGTACAATATTTATTTAGGGACACAATTTTAATAAAATACTTTTTTATTCTATTTTAGGTTTGCGTCCCAGGAGAACTATGCGTGCTGTGTTGTGGACAGCCGAAGAACAGGGTGGCGTAGGAGCTCAGCAGTATTTTAATATGCACAAGGTAATCATACATGAATAACTATTTAAAAACTAAAAATGAAATTCCTCTCCTCTCTGCTAGGTGAACCTGTCCAATGTTGACTTGGTTATGGAGTCCGATCTTGGCACATTCAAACCAGTGGGTCTTCAGTTTACTGGCAATGATGCAGCACAGAAGGTACACACTGGTCATATATTCAAAAACACATAGATAAACAAACTATCTTTAGCCTTCTGTGTAAAGAAGAGCAGGCAGGTGCGTGTTCTATGGAAGCCAATTTGTCTTGTAAATTCATTCAAATATGATGCAAGCAACACTATCTTTATTTTTTAACAATGTTCACTTTATGTAAAATGACTGTATTTTTCTCAAATGTCTTCTCTGTTTCATTCTATTACTAATAGACCAAATGTTTTACCAGTACAACATGCACACTGAATTGTAAAATCTTATAACATCTTACAGCATATTATAACTGGAAACATAAACAATATTAAAATATGAATGAATGAAATATTAAAACTAATTATAAATAGTAGTTATATATGGTTGTTCATGTCTATATTACCAGTAATATCCACCAAAAAACATAGAATAAATATTTAAAACTCATAGAATGAAGTTTACAAATTGAATTCTTACACAGCATTGAATGAGCTGTGAAAAGTGTGCTGTGTGCATAGACCCAACACCTGTCCTTGTTATAAACAGGTGATGGCGGAAGTGGTCAAACTGTTGGCTCCCATTAATACGACTAAACTGGAGCCTCATGGAGAAGGAACGGACATTAATCCATGGATGCAGGCAGGAATACCAGGTGAATGCTGTGGTATATATTAAAACTGCTTATGCTGGAGTTGTGGGTATGTTGTCTGTTTAAGTTGCGCTGTACACAGTTTCACATCCTCATGGACAGGGCTGAAAATAAGGATCTGAAATTGGTGAATTAACCAACACAACCCAGCATTAATTCAGAGTTACATAATTATTATTCATTCAATAATCATAATATACACATTTTTAATAAAGCAACACAATACAATATAGCATTATAATTGAGACCGTAAAATGCAGGTGTAGACAAATTGTTTTGTCATTAATTTCAAACTTGATTTCGATGCTAAGAAAAAGGATACCAATTTCATTGCTCAACACTAGTCTTATTGACTTACTGATTTATTTCAAGAATGCCATCACAAAATAGTGGTAGTTTCTTGTATATTAACATGTGGCCTTATAATAGTTCTGATATAGATACAGAACACAACTATAAAATTATTTATGAAAGAGCCAATTTTGTCCTAATTATGTGATTTTTCTTTTCTCCTCCAGTATCCATATTACTGAGTAATGAGTTTCATATTTGGGTTATGATTTTCTGACATACCAAGTGGGCTAATAACTAGTCTGTAGTTGCTGATATTCAATGATTGCAATAATCTTTAGGCATATGTATTTAAGCACACACTGTTCTCAACTGACCTTCCTGGTTAAATATTGAGTAAATTAATACAATAAATATTTGCTGTTACTTTTAATAGATGTAGAGATTATCAGTAAGGCAGGTCATTTTCAGTTTTCTGTTCTTCTCTTCATTTGCTGTTTTAATGAATTTATTTTTTTAATCCAGGTGCCAGCCTTCATGTAATGGACAGTCGCTATTTCTGGTTCCACCACAGTGAAGGAGACACCATGACAGTCCAGGACCCTCATGAGATGGACCTATGCTCAGCATTATGGGCCGTAGTGTCTTATGTTGTTGCCGACCTGGAGGAAATGCTGCCCCGATAGTGCTGCAACTAATAGCGCTTTTTATTTTTTAATATAATTTTTATGCATAAGAATGGGTGAAATACTATGAATATATTATGCATTTTATTAATTTCTTATACTTGTATCTGTGAATAATTTTTTTTTTTCATATTTTAAAAATGTTTATTTTAATAGATTTTCAAGAGAACAAAGGTGAATGTCAGCAGTGAAGTCATGTTTCTTCTCGTTTCCTTCTGCAAAAAGAACAACATGACTAAAATTAATTTACCAAAAGAGAAGTGTGATTAAAATGAAGAAGTTTCTGCTGTTAAGAGGACACTGATTAATGCATGTATAACCTTTTCATCTTAGTTCCGTTGTCTACACAGTGATAAGTCAGGCCTTCCTGGGGCTGGTGTCAGGATTAGTCAGTGGGACAATGGGTCATGTCATTGTGTAGGTGGATAAGTGTTGAAACACGGACATCTGTGTTTTTTCTTTTATACATGTCTGACTCTGAATCATTCAAACGCTTGATGACTGTCATGGTCTGACAGTGCTTCTTTCCTAAATGCTCTGCTTATACAGCAGAAAACATTTCAGTGATGATGTTGATCATCTCATCACCCATCTGATGCTGGAAAAACTTCACCAACTTAAAAAAAGAAAAAACTTGCAAAATACTAAAGTAACTGTAAAATGAATAATGACATATTTTTCTGATCAACTTGCCTGTGCCATCCAAACCCTTGGAGAGACTTCCCACCCCGTGGGTTACAATTACAAAGGAACACTCAGTTATATATAATAACTACATTTTAATTTATCAACATTTATTGTATTAAGATCAGGGCTTTATTACTAGTGAACAAAATTGAATGTTAGTGTAAATACCACCACCTTGTGGACAAACTGTAGAAAGGATGATGCCACTTGGTAAATATATGATATTCCTAAACAATTTTATATAAACATTAAACCTTTAATAAAACCAACAGAGAAGATAATAACAGCATTTTTAAACACAATTAAAAATGAAAAAGCACATACATTTATGTAGCTACAGGTCTTCGAGAGTTAAAAACTTTGACTCCATTCTGCATTGAAGATCGAGCATATTTTGTGAGCAGTGCTCCAGTGGACTGTTTTTCTCCACACAAATCCCTTTAAAAGAAAAAAAGAATGTTAAAACTTCAAGATTACATTGAAATGAAACAATTCACTCTATGTATGAAGTTAAACTTACTGTATGTATGGTGTGATGTCATCGTCAGTCCATTTTTCTCGTAGTGTGAACAGGTGGTTAAAGCGCTCTTGTGTGTCCTCAGGAAGATCCTCCACCCGCAGCAGGCAGATGGTCTCTGGGCGAGAGGTGCGGTCCACCAGGGCAACACCCTGCATAGAACCATGTAATATTTAGCATTAAATGTGCTACGTAAGATGTACACAACATTTAGAGGAAAAGAAAGTTTTAATCACCTTGAGCTGATCCAGACTGGTGCTCATGCCATCTGGGACACTCTGCTGCCAGACTTCCTGAAACTCTTTTAAGTTGAATTTCACAGCATTCTGCAGTAACAGCAGAGCCAGGGCTTGACAGATTTTGTCCTCATAAAGTGAATAAAGAATTTGGTCTGTAAAATGATAAAACTGTTCAGTATTGAACAACTGAAATGATCCAAAACTATACATGTAATGTATGCAGTAATGCTGTCCAATTACATACCATTTTCAATATAGCGATGCCCATAACAGTTCAAGCAGTGTTCTATCATTTCCCTGTTAAAGAATAATGTATGCTGTTGTAAATACATTTATGACTTTTTTACTAAAGAACATCTATTGGCAATACAGCACATATATTTATAGCATAATACAGAGCAGTGTCATCTTACTTTGGTTCAAGAGGAGCTAATTCTTCCAAACAGTTTTGAAGGGGGACTTTATTGAAAGACCATGATTCAGAATCCACCAGCTGAGACACATGACCAAGAAGCTTCATTTCATAATCAAAGTCCAACAAACGCCAGCATCCTAAAATAAAACCGCATAAATACATTGGTACTTTATTCTATTACTTTTATAGTTATATTTACCATTTATTTCACAAGCGTGGATAGCCTTCAAATTGTCCTTGATTTCTGCTTCACTGGCTTGTATCCGCTCCAAAAGATCAAACATTGTGTACTGACAAACAAAATTAGATCAGATATTTGTTTTATAGTCATCGCGACCCTGCTGTGTGTGGTACATACTTGGTTTTCTGCGACCTCTTCTTGTCCTCCGATGGCAGGTCCTTCATAAGGATTCTCCATCAAAAGTTTCTTTAGTTTCTTCAGCTTTGGACGCCGTTTACGCAGTTCCCAGTAGCTGTTACAAAACCCCCAGATCTATAACATAATACAAGATTTCACACAGGTCTGTCATGTACATACCCTCCTTAATGTACATCTCATATTGTTTTTGTGATGACAGCCACCTGAGTATGGACCAAGTGAGAGCTGTCCAGGTTGTTTGGGAGCTGGTCTGGGGTTTGACATCCAGGTACAAAAAGCAGAAGGTTTGAAGTGTCAGCAATCTTTAAATCATACGTTTTATCTCCACTGCACAACACTGCACGTTCATCCTTATCCCCACGAATCACTAGACTGGAAAAAGATCCCAGACAGTGTTAATGACTCAAGCATGTTACGATAATTTTGTATAATGTTGTTAATGTACCTCTGACCAGCTTCAATCTGTTTGCACAAGGTGTCATCCAGCTCCATCAGGCAGTAGTCTGCAGACGAAACATTTTCTCCAAAGGACAAACAGTGAATGGTTGTCTGCAAGTCCTCTTCTTTAAGTTTAGCGATTTGCAGCGTGGCCTGAACCTCCTCCAGTGTACGCATTTTAGCAGAAGGTTTTAGAAAATACGTACGGTTCAGTAGATGGCAGTAAAGGTTGAGAAATATCTAAAAATAATGTATAGTTTTAGTGTCCAGGAGTCTCTTTTCTATTGACACCAAATTTCCCCGCGCTGTTTGCCAGAATAGGAAATGACGTATAGTAAGGTCTAACATCAAAACAAGATCGGTTGGATACAAAATTCTTTAAAACATCGTACGGGTTTGTGATTGATATAGGGGCTTCATTTATTTTCATATCAAACTCATAGATCTTTTCATATTGGTCAATGGATTTATTGTTGACTTGGAGAAACAAATGACAAGAAGAATCCATGGATCTTTTAGGAACAATCTTTGTTTTGAGGGGACAGATTTTATGGGACGGACCGTCGCTCACGCTGGGGTCAAATATCTCTCGAGGATGTTGCGCTGCCGATAGATTTTTTGATATGTCAAGTTTTTCACGATCAGCCCAGGTAAATGTAGACAATAACACGACAGATGCCAATGTCAAGTTACGTTATTTCCTATATATTTATAATAACGTTGTTTATTATCTTCGTGGCTATAAAGGCTACGCTAAACTGACCATTATTTATACAGTGTGCATCAAATCCACAGTTCACAGCTTTAACTTTGGGTATATATGTATAAATATACTTTATTCATATTGATATTGGCATCACTGACACTTTCCGCAGAATTAACGTCAAATAGTAGTAACAGAAGTAATCTGTCTGTGTTGTTATTTTTGCGTTTGAAATAATGTTATATTGTAATAATGTTTCTATTACTGTGTTTCTCCTCAGCAATGGGCCACGTTTGCTCGCTCCTGGTTTCTGATTGATGCTAGGATGCAGCCTCCAGGAAAAATAGCAACTATGTCTGCTATTCGACTACAGGGCAAACACAAACCCATCTATCATGCCCTGAGTATGAAACTATTATTATTTTGTGTCTATTAAAGCCCCTTTATTTGCATATTTTAGTCTCTGTATCCTAGTTTATGTTCTTGCTTATGTTGTTCTGTTGTTCATGTCTTTGCAGGTGACTGTGGTGACCATGTAGTAATTATTAATAGCAAAGAAATAGCCTTTTCTGGGAATAAATGGGAACAGAAAGTTTACTCTTCACATACAGGGTAGGTACATGACAGCTTCAAGTGTTCAAGTATGCCTAATATCAGGTACTTCGTAACCCATTATGTCTAACAGTTATCCAGGGGGATTCAAGCAGGTCACAGCTGCTCAACTTCACCAAAAAGATCCTAAAGCTGTAAGTGTAGTTTACATATCGTATATATCAAAATACACACACACACGCCTTGTTGTAAAAATAAAAGTTTGGAGCCCCTGCACAACTTGAGATCAAATCACTAATGACATTTTTTTCAAGCACATATTTGTCTTTTTTTTAACCAGATAGTGAAGTTGGCAGTTTATGGCATGCTGCCTAGGAATCTACATAGACGCACCATGATGCAAAGATTGCACATTTTTGCTGATGATGTAAGTATCAATTAGGTTTGTCTTGGTCCTATCTTATCTTACAGTTTTTACTTTTTAACTTGTAGGTTTTGCCATATGACATAAAGGCCAACCTGACAGAAGAACTTCCTCAGCCCAGAGAAGTCCCACGGAAACTCAGTGAATACTCTCAAGAGGAGATAGAAGCATTCCCACGACTTTGGACGCCGTAAGTAAACACTAATTTCAAGTCCGATCATAATATACTAAGGCCGCCTTGAAAAAAAACAAAACAAATATACATATATACAATACAATATTTTCAAAGCAAAATTGTTATTGCTATGACTAGTTCTCGAGACTATTTTAAAACCAAATTTGTTTATGTTTTTCTTTGTTAATAATTTAAATGATCACATTACACTAACTTTAGTATGAGTTATGATGACTGTAGCTGCGACAGTTTTATTAATCCAGAGGGTGGTGCTGTTGAGCTACAAATCCTATCTCGTTCATTACCATTTTGAGTGGCTCAATTTGAATCATCTGAATAAAATAAGGCGATATATTCCTATTTAATAGCATGAAATTATTGCTGTAAATTAGTAGCCTTTAACTTTGGACATTGTACAAATGTGTGTCATTATTCTGGCAGTGGTCCTCTGCCTGTAGTTTGCTCAAGCGGCATCTGTGTGAATGTGGACACAACCCTTGCCAGCTCAATACCTGAACTGATGAGAGGAAAATAAATTAACATTTTGTCATGATAAATACAGGACATTGTGACACAAAACATAATATTATCATGTGTAACTGAATTATCATTAAAATGCCTTGACTATCAACTATTACAACCTAAGACATGTTCACGTATTTCTATTGTTATAGTATTGAGAAAAGTTGTTGTGAAATGTCACCCCTAAGCCTTTTTCATTATTCCTGAATGGACAGTTGTTCCCTCTCTGTACTGTGAAGGCATCAGTAACACATTGTAATGATATTCATGGTTTTTCTGAGTCTAATATTTTCCTGGTTGAGGGCTACCCTGACACTGTGACCCTTGGTTTTCTTGTCAAGATGAAAAGACACTTCTCTTCATATTGTGGTAAAGCCCTAGAAGCTGAACACAGATTGGAACAGTGCTAGTAACTTTCTGACTCACAATGTCTTAGTTTGATTATTTATATTAGGATGGATTTAAGTATGAACATGTAATTACAGTATTCTTGTTGTTTACACCATATTTCTGTCCCTTGATGTTTACTTTGTACGGCAATGGCTTTTCTTTCATTCACACTGCTTGTTTGCATTATATTCTGTGGCTGTCAGGCTGTGTGCCAGTGATAAATGAGCCACTTTTTATTGTTTACTGGTCCAATCTCCTCAGCCAATCAGTGCATCTTCTCACACCTGTCACTGTGTGGTCGTCAAGGTCGAACTTCTTGTGTTGTCGTTTTTTACATTAGCTGTGGTCTAGTTAATATTCACACACACTTTCGTATTCATTTGATTCATCAGTGCCTGTACATGTGAGTGTGAGAGAGAGAGTGCTTTTTGAGGTTGTGATCGTGTTTTGAGCTGTGCATTTTATTAAATATGTGCTTGGTATTCTCTCAGAAACCTTGGAGTCAAAGCAAAGATCAGAGATTGAAAGACCCATCCTCCTTCCCTGTAGCACAGAGCCAACAATGTAAACATGCTGTTGTTGATAGCAGTGCTATTATACTTGATAATAACATTTTTCTTCTTCATATCAAAACCAATACCCTGATATTATCAGTCGCTTGCTATCTTAGTTTGAAATTAAACAGGAGAAAATATACAAAAGGGTGCTGCATCTAGTCTAATTTTGGAAAAGCAAAGATAAAATCTGCCTGCCTTTTTTATTGTAATTGTCTTTTTAAACTTTTACCTTTTGTTGCTAATGTTTTATGTTGTGTTTTCTTCACAGACCTGAAGATTATAAAATGAAATGAAGTTGGATGCTTCCACATGTAATATCTTTGTTTTTTGGTGTTTCTTTAATATTTATGTCTCAAATAATATTGAATAAATATCCTTGACATGTTAACATCAGCCAGTGTGATGCTTTGTATCCGTTCAACTACGTGCAACAGATTTGGCTGGAGAAATGTGTCATTATTTTGTGCACTTCTGTTTGAGCTGGTTGACAACTTACCACAATTGTCACACTGTAAGATCATAAAATACCAGGGGCAGCTGTTGCTCACCCATATTTTTTTCAGTTGACCTCACTTATCTTGAGCTCTCCAAAACTGACATTTAAACTTAGTCTTTGGTTGGAAATTTTAAACATGTTATGAGGTGGCTCAGCAGTGTTGTGTAAATCAAATCTTTCTGTGTAAACTATAAAACAGACTTGTAAAACATTTAATGAACCTGTTACCGTCTTTTATTCCTCAGTGTTTTTAGTTTGTTTTTTTACAGCTCAAGTTAAAGCAGAAACACATTTTGTATGACATTTTTATTTGTTAAAAAACAACAGAAAAATAAATAAAAAATATTATGGGATCAAATGTGAATGAGACATTTACTATACTGTTAAACAACATTGCAGTGCGGTCCTTTTAGGCTTCACAAAACTGGTGAGCCAACACCACCACAGTGAGCAGGCCTGACTTTTGCATAAAAAGTCTGATTTGTTTTTTAAAATTCAAATACTGCTTTGAAATAATTAACAAAAAATGATACAAAATAAAAAAAATAATGGTTGTTATAAATTATTATACAAAGTACATCTCAAAAAGATACACTATGTGAGTTTTTAGGTGGAGGGTCAGAAACCTGTTTTCTCCATGGAGATGTTGTCTTGTCTGGAATATTCTGTAAAATGGCATCTTTACGGTGACAAGCAGGGTGACTCCACCAAACCAAGATATTTTTTTTGTTTTATATATATATATATATATATATAAATAATTAACTAAATATGTTTAAACCACACTGCAAAACATTCCAGGCAAAGCAATAACATCTCTACAGAAACAAGCAGGTGCCATTTACCCGCCAAAAGAAAAGTCACATGGTACACCTTTAACAATACTGTTCAGTGAAAACAATCCATGATGAAACAATCCAGTTTCTTATAAAAAGTATCCTGTACATTTGTTTATCCAAGCATTTGTAACACTTAAAATCTCTTAGTTACATAAAACCATAACCTGGCAAGTTACACGCTCAATGGTTGGCTTAAGGAACACATGCAACTTTACCAATTATTTCAGAAACCTGCAGAGAGATGGACAAAATGCTTGTACAATATCACTGGATGATGCAGACATTTATCAGGCACTTTATTCCCCCTTCATAAAATGCTCATATTAGAGTCTATTTAAGTCTATTTACACAGTTTGAGCAGGTTCAGTACAAGACGGGGGAGCACTTTGGACAAGACCTTTAGTATTTTCTTTTCTGTGTTGTTATGTGTAGTCCTCATACATTTAAGCAAGTCTATACTTCTCTTTTGAATCCTTTCTCATCACTCTCCTCCATTACCTCCACATTGCTGCTCTCCTGTTTCCTAACGTCCCGCGGAAATCTCTGGACCACCCCAGGCGACCTCAGCTCCACGTCCTCCGAGTGGGTGGGGGGGGAGTGGTATGCTTGAGGAGGGGCTCGATACTGTTGTGGGTAATACTGAGGGGGGTA
Organism: Boleophthalmus pectinirostris; assembly: GCF_026225935.1. NCBI lineage: Eukaryota > Metazoa > Chordata > Actinopteri > Gobiiformes > Gobiidae > Boleophthalmus > Boleophthalmus pectinirostris. The sequence goes on from NW_026571447.1 coordinate 23,954,659, forward strand.
TCCGCGATAATAGGGGTCCTGTTCCTCCTCTTCCTCCTCTTCACCCTGGTCGTTGTTGTAACCCACCGCTGCAGGGTTGTAGGGCTGGTTGTAGGGTTGGTTGTATGGTTGGTAGCCACCGTGAGGCAGCCGTTGGACTGGTTTCATGGGAATATTTGGGTCAGTTGATCGGTATGATGAATAATCAGAAGAGCAGCCAAACAAAATGCAGACTTCAAGTGCATATAACAGGTTAGATTACTAAATTCATTAAATATTACATAATTATTAAAGACTTAATACGATTTTAGCTAGTTCTTCCTAATGTAACCATTTTGGTGCATTTGATCAATGTTCATGTCACATCAGCTGCTCCCTGTAATTTGATTTTTTACACTTGACTGAATATTTACCACAGGTACTATCACACAAAACCATGTTATAATTAGAAAACAAAGTAAACCTGTCATATGCACTTCAGGGTTAAGCTGTAAGGAGTTGTGTTTTAGTTTACAGAATAATCATAGGCAAGACTTAAAAGAAGAATGCACTAGATTTGAATCATTAGCCCTGGTCTTAAACTGTCTCTTATCTTGCCCATTTAACAGTTGAAAAGAGCAGTTTGGGATTGTGCGTAAGCAGATTTGAGCCCCATGATAGCATCCATACGATTATGTTAGTTGAGAAGTAGGTTAATGAAGCTGCATTTTATTACTGCAAGCTCACTACTGGGTCACATAAAGACAGCAACTTCGATTTACAGATAACAAATTAAGCTAATCAACGTCAATATTTAGTCGATTCATTAAGATCTGAATGATGAGATTAACTGCAAATAGCTGTAAGCCTCAAACATGGGAAGGCTCCAGTGAAGCAGTGTGTATTTCTGTATTTGTTGACAGATGGCACTGTGATCAGCCACAATGACTATCACTGAGGCATTGTGGGGAGTGGTTCACACTTGGGGGAAAGTGAGCAAGCTTATCCGTTTTTTTGTCTTGGAGGCTGTCATATGAAGCAAGATCAACAAACCAAAAAAAGGTCTGGATTTCAGTAGAAAAATGGCAGCAAACATGCAAAAGATAGTCAGACGTTGTAGAGCAAAAACTGCAACTTAAAATAAACACATACAAATGTTGTGTCTTAATTTGCTGCATAAAAACCTCTTGTTTTTTATGCAAAGCAAGCTTAAGCAGTGGGAATAATTTGAAGATGTCTCCCGTGAACAGAACTGCTGCAGGGATTAGAGGTTAAGCACCAGGGTCAGGAGTAATTACCCATCCCAAGAAATATGGACCCCTTGAGGGAATGCAAAAGTCTGTCAATTTCCTCAGTTTTCAGTCATATTTACAGAGGGAGGGTGGAGGAGAGGAGCACATGAGGTGAAGAGGGCTACAGTTGTTCTCAGTAATCATTCCCATAGTCCTGTTGACCTGAGTCACACAGAGACGGAGACGGAGCAAAGGAAAGAAGAAGGAAATGTTAATAATCCAATGACAATCCAAACATTACAAATGCACTTTCACATGTTAAACACTGGAAATTAGAATGTATGAAGCAGAGGTGGGCAGTACTCTGTTACTTTGTTACTTGAGAAAACTCTGAAATAACATTGTTCTTACAGTAGTTTTTAGACATCATAATTTTACTTCTATTTTTATAATATATTTTACAGTGTAACAGAAGTATTTTTTGAGTAAAAGTTACTGACAAAAGCATCATGTTGATACTAAATTATTTGAGCATTTGTGTTTCTTGCACTGCTCCTTCAAATATAATTTAGTTTTTTACTCATTTCTGTGGTCTATCCTTTGAAAATTCAAGGTTTTATGCATTACTTTTGTTCCATTTTATTCTAACAATTACAGATATCCAGAGTCAGACAATTACCCCTATTTGATTAAAGTAAAGTAAAGTAAATAATGTACTATATAACTATTCTTACTTGAGTACAGTTTTTGACTTCTCAAACCACCTCAGAGTATAAGTAGTATGTAACAATGCACATTTAATTTGTATTATATTTGTAATATTGATTAGCACAAAAAAAAAGTTTTATATCCAAAAACATAAAATGCACATTGTAGTAAACAAATCAAATCCAAATAAAATTGAATGATGTCCTGTGGGTGCACTGTTACAACCTTAATTGCCATGTTGCTATATTGCTAAAATGTATTGGATTTAAGTTTCTCTTTGCACTGAAGAAAGCAGAAAACTATAAATCCTACAAACAGCCTTCAATGAAAAACGTGCCTCGTGAGCAAAACATGAAAACATATTACCCACAACTGCAGTGGCACTCACATTATAACACTCCCCACACAAGACTGCAGCCACACTGTCCGTCCTCTGCTCTGTTTCCTATTGAATGGTTCCTTTTAAGTGGCCAGAGACGCCATCACAGCCAAGCCAGAAATATGTGTCTTTTTGTCTGTTTATATACGATTGTTTTGCAGCTTTCTATCAGCTTCAATCTGCAACACGTCACAAGATGTTGTGCATTTTAAACTCCTTCAAAACGATCCCCTTGGCTCTGTGACAGTCATGACTTCTTAATATAAACTGAACTAAAATAGGACAAGTTTTCTTTGAGTTCTCCAAGAGCCTTTTGTCAACAGTAATATTATAATACATTTAAGAGTCTGGTAGTTTTTTTTGCACTTGTGTTTACTTACATAACAGCCTGATATGATGACAGGCCATGTTATGAAAGGCCATGTTATTGTACTATAATTTTACACTGGGAAAATATAGACAAAATATTTAGTTTTATTCAGCTTCTGGGAACAAAAATCAGCACTCTTACCAAATTTCCATCAAAAATTTTCATCAAATTTCATCAAAGTCCACACTGGTTCATACATCCTAATCATAGTCTGTATATATAAATGGACACAGCTAACGCACTAGCTGCCATGTTCCAAATAGGAAGTTCACAAGTGGCTCTTCCGGCTCCTTCTGACCATGGATCCCATTGACTTACATTGGAATATTGCCATCCCTCTCTCAGTAACTGCTGCTGTGAGCCTCGTCATATTGGTCTTAAAATGTTTGTTTTAATCCGTTCTTCATGAACCTGGTGGGTTTTTTTTTTTTTGCTTTTTTTTTTTTTTTTGCTATTTTGTCTTCCTATTCATATTATAGAGTCTGGGTCCAAATTTGCTCCTGTAACCGTTATAAAGGAATGAGAACTTCGCACATCAATTACTTGAGATGGGTGCGTTGGAGGAAAGCGAGCAGTCCAAGAACATAGAGAAAAATCCCGCACACCGTCTTGCTTGCAAATTGTGAGATTTATTAGGATAAACCGTCGGGATTTTTCACTATGTTCCTACAACCGTTAAAATAAAAACAATGTCTCTTGTGGATCAATAAAGTTTGTCTAAGTTTAAGTCTAAGTTAAGATTGGGAGCTTCATTTAAGTGGCGCTGAATGCTATGGGTGACGTCACACTCACTTCACGTTTTATATGTTCTATGATCCTAATACTCACCTCCAACATTGTAGCCCATACAGGAGTTTGGATCACAGTATCCCGGGGTTCCGGCCTGTCCCGGACTGCCTGGGTTTCCTGGTCGACCAGGGGTCCCTGGGCTGCCGGGGCGACCTGTGGGACCTTGGCTGCCTGTTCGCCCTTCACCTGGCACACCTGTAAGATCAGTTTAATTATTTAGTCAATACAACAAATTATACAGAGAGAAAACGGAAAGGAATCATATATTTAAAAGTAATGATGGACCATTGCTCTTATCAGCTAAAAAATGTCGAGTTTCCAGTTGTCCTTGAACTTTGCATCGCAACACTGGTATTTCACCATTGTAGGACAAATATCCAATTTCTTATCTTTCTTTTATCTTAAATTCCTTACAACACAGTCCCCAAAAAATGGAGAAAGAGGTAGGTAGGTAGTGGCCTGTGTCATTTTTGGATAAAGGGAAGAATGGTGGCTGAGTTTAAAGTGGTCAGAGAACACCGGTTTTCAGGTCAAATTCGGCCGAAGGGTTTTTCTTTTCTGTGTCCTCAGGAGGAGCGGCCCCTTCAGGACACTCAACACAAATACCAAATCAATATTTCGGAGCTATTTCTGTTGCCAAGCATTATTCCCATTCCTGAAGAAAACCACAGGTAAAGCCAGCGGCACAGACCCTTCCTCAAAAAACATAATCTTTCTCAAATATTGAACACCAGGATTTCTTTTATCTGTTATTTGATCAACAAGAAGTTTCCGAGGAGTGGTGTCAGCTTGTGCGAGTATTGATTACACAACTGTAAACAGAAAAACTCAACACATTTTCATAACACAACCTTCTCTGGACTGCACAGAGGGAAATCAATACCGAGGCTTATATTCATGGTCCAAAAGCTTGACTGGCTTTGCTTTGACAGAATAAAAGCCATGGTGCGTTTCAATTCTGCAGATGAAATCAAATTACTGGTTACATGCGTTTGGTCTTTCTTGTCTGAAAATATGAGGAAAGCTGTTTTTTCAACTCAATAAAAACACTCCAGAATTGTATAAGGCAACAACAGCAACTAAAACTGAATTTGTACACTTTATCTAAATGAAAATAGGGTGTATTTGTTTTGCACATTTTACCTGGGGGTCCCGGTGGTCCACGGGGGCCTTGGTTACCCACACCTGGATTTCCCCGATCTCCTTTCTCTCCAGCTGGACCTGAGCCCATGACACATTAGCACTTTACTATAGACATACCGCACTGTCATCTGTATAGATATCACTAAACATAAGAAAACACAATTAGGACTGATCAAATGTGTAATAAACCAAAGTGTGACTCATGGGGTAATTACGATGACCTCATGGAGTAGTTTATACTTGGTAACCACAAACTAGCATAACTTGGGAATGACGTATTAAAAACTATCCACAGAATCTTTAATAACAGTTTCAATAGTTCAATAAACAAAAAATATCTTTATTTTTACATAATTTTCATATAACATCAGTGAACTAGTCAGTATTCTTGTCAAGAAAGGTTTTATTTCTGAATAGTCTGAATTAATAACACTTCTTGTTAAATAAGCTCCACAGATTCAGCGCAGTGGTTTCATCTCAGCCCATAAAACATGTAATAAATGTGTGTTGGGTTTGTGGTCGAGCAGAAGCAGCAGATTATGAATGTTAGAGAAGAGAATCAAAGGTCTGGACTCTCGCTGGACATTTCTCTGCTTTCCTCTGTGTCTTGTGCAGTTCAATACTTCTGTGTGGGTTGCATGTTTTTGCAATGAGGCCTCGTAAAGCTGCTCTGAAAGCTGAATGACCTCATGGATATTGAGCTTACTGTCTTCTGGCCTGGACCAGACCTCCTGGGAGCTCAAATATAACTGAGTATGTCTATGGGGTCACAGAGCAGGCCAGAGCCAAATAAGCTGCAAACAACAGGGATATCCAGCTGAATAGACATGTGCTGGGCAGAAAAATGTTAAGTTTGAGGTCTTCATAAATTATTCCTCTTTTTGAAAAACAACATGCCATTACAATAACAAATCTGTCAAAGTGTGTTTTATTGCTGTGGTAATATATTAAAATAGCACTGATAATGACTGATAACTACATCACATTTATAGTAATGTATTTAACCAAAGCTGTATCTTAAATAACACATGAGCTGCACTACATATGATGAACAATTAAACATGATGTACAGTTAAAATAGTATATTAGTATCTACTTCAGTCAAATGTTTCCTTGCTGATATGAGGGATTTTGTGAAGACCCTTCCCCATTCAAAAGATATTATATTTTTTTACTTGAATTGGGTTATTGCTATCACAACTGAGGACCGCTGCATGCCAAATCTTTCAAATCCGGAAGGAATACTTATGCCTGAAACCCATGAATACATCACTTCACATGTTGTTGTACAAAAGTTAGGAGTTCCCCACTAGTGCCAAAAAACAATAAAAACTCTGCCAAAAATAAACTTAATCTTTCATATTTTCAACCATTTGTATTGTTCCTACTGTGACAGGCCTCTCTAGACACCAGTGGGTAAAGTGCATTATTTTCAATGCCTCACCTCTCTCTCCTGGTCGCCCGTTCTGTCCACCGGTGCCGGGGAAACCAGGCCTGCCAGGCGGTCCTTGCTCTCCCTGTGGTCCTGGGGGTCCTCTTCTGCCTGGTTCTCCCGGAGGTCCAGGAACTGTCCGTACTGACACCGAGGCCTGGGGGATCTGGTTCAGAATGGTGTTATACCGGGACAGGTGGCCTGTGATGGGACATAGTGCATAATTGAATTAGATTCAAACAATAGGTGGATCAAAGCACATTACTAAACAGAATATGAAGGTCAAATCCTAATCCACTTTATATATAGCACATTTTATAAACAAGCAGTTTCCAAAATGCTGCACAGAGACCAAGAAAATGCTCTTATTAGTCTTAACACAATAAAACCAGTTAACTCACACAATGTCAAAAGTTTAAAACACTCAAAACACACTATGGGGCTAGTCAGACATGGGACGCGGCATTCCAGAGCTTAGGATTGACTAGAGGCCCATGTTTTTGTCTTAGGCACTAGGAGCTGGAGACTTTTGAATAAAACTTACTCTGGATGAGTTGTTCGCACACTTGTCGGGCGATGGCACGGATGGCTGCTTGAGACGGAACATCTCCCTGAAACACACACTCTTAGAAAATTACTCTCTGCAGACTCCCTCCCCATTTAAAACCACAGGAACAAACAACCAGACCAGTGCTGGACAAAATGTTGAATGTGGTCTGAAAATGAACCAAACACCGGTTAAAATCAGGCATGTAACAAGTTAGACTACCCATATCACTAAAATATAATTACATTGAAGTTTATACAAAAAAAGTCTTCCTTGTTTGACAATTTTGGTGAAATTTTGAATTTTACTTGTTGGTTTGAGGCAGCAGATGAAACAGAAATAGAGGTTATTCCATAACTGTTATCTGACAGCCATACTGTAAACAAGGGCCAAAGCTTGGCTTCAAACTTACAAAACAATTAGTTCCCTGTACGTAAATTGTCCCTGGATGAAATTTTATGTATTGATGGCATTCATATAGAGATCTCTTGTTTCAGCTTTGCTTCTTTTATTTTTCATCAAAAGAGTGATAATTATACATGAAAACACCATAGTCAAAGTTAGTTTGAAGATTCATGCATTTATCTTAAATTCACTTTTCTTTTTTTAAATAATAGTGTCAAAATATTGTACAGTGAACCTAAACCATAACCCTAGGACCTGCTAGGGAAAGATGAAGTCTTTGAAATGGTTTGAATGTGCTCTTGAGTGCAATGCAGCTTCTATAAAACAAACTGTAAAGCCTTTTTCACCACAGTAACAATATTTCCAGTGCAAAACAGAACAGTAAAACGTGATTTGTTAAAAACAGGGCTGCAGTGGAATGACTTACTCTTTCTCCCTTATCACCTTTGGTACCAGCAGGACCCTAGGACATAAAGCACAAAGAGAAAAATATTATTCACACGTTTGTGTACATAAAAACAATTCATATCCCCACCCAGTCCATTTATTATACCACTTAGATCTGTACTATACTCTTATAACACAATAGTGGCTGAAAGAATGCATTTAGACAGACAGTATTGCCTTATCTGATTTTACTTTTAGATAATTCAACACCTTTGCCTCACTAATTAAATTTGTATGCCTTGAAAACACAGTGGAGCCTAGCACTCTGACATTGCACAGCAGTAAAGCTCTTAGATGCATATCGACCCATAACACGCTCCAACCTGCCAAGCACATAAACCCAATAAATGCATATCAGAGTTCAACACATGGGGGCAAATAAAAGACAAATATTTCCGCACCACAAATGCAAGCACTGATATGAAAAATATATCGGCCTGACGCACTCATAGCTTTTGAATGAGCTCCTGTTTATCTTGGGTGCACATGTCCTTGACTATTCACTACAAGCCTGTGTGCTCAAGTAGAAGTGTTTGAAGAGGTACACCGGGACTGTTGTGTTTCTTAGTCGACCTTATCATGAATATTGCATGGGAGATGAAATTGTGTCTGTGCCAGTTTTAACTTCTAGGTCTCACCACAGTAAATGTCTTCTGCCTGGGTCTCCTCCGTGTTTCTGTTTTAGTTTCATTAATCTTTCTAGGCGCATAAATGTCTATTTCTTATCAAAATTACATGGGAAAATCATATAAAACTGCAATGAAAGCATATGTGAGGATGGAAGATAACATGAACCATATTTATACAGACAGCTCCAGAGTTGTGTGTGCAGAATAGAGACACTTGCCATCTGAAATTATCCTTAATTAACAATTTAAATAAAATTAAATCACAGGTACAAGTTTTTCAGCTGCGGGTTTGAAGTTATGTTACAGTTAAAGTACTAAAGTGAGAAAAAAAACTTTAGAATTAAGAATTCTTAGGTAGATTTGGACTAGTCTTTTTTTGTTGTGGATTTATAGTTGAGCTCCATTCAAGTCCAGTCAAGCAACCACTATTCTTCCTGGGGGGTCCATTAATGATAAATTAATGCAGCGGCCACGGCACCTGCATGACTCCATGAAGATAGAAAGTTAAACCCAAACTTTGAAACATTCTCCAAGGAGATCAGTTTTGTGTCATTCTGTGTAATGGTCCAGGCAAAGTAATAACATCTCCTAGGAGACAAGCAGGTGCTAGACCCCAAACAAAAAACAAACCATTCATATAAAAATAAAGATTTCATTTATGAACTCAACTCATAAATATGTTTGTTCCATTGATAAGTCTTGTTTCTAGGCTTTCCAAATCAAGATAAATACTGCTTAATTAAATGTTTCACTTTCTAAGATTGACGTGTTTGCAGTGCCGAGAGAAACAGTTGGATGTGTCTCTTGTGAATCATCATTTCAGTAGCCATCACTTCCTGTATTGTTGCATTTTCTGAAACTAAACTGTAACATCTGTGTCTGTCGGAGATTCTCCGATGATTTATAGCTCTCCATCTTTGTGCCAAACTTTGCTGTTGGACGACAAGCGCTGACCCAAGAACAGATTACATGTCCCACAGCCCCTACATCAAAGTGTCATCTGTTGTTCATATATAATCTTTCACAAATTTTCCTTGTAACTTATATATTTATAAATTTGTATTTATAACTCAAAAAAGTCTAAAAGAATGTCACTAATCTAATACCACACATAAGCCCCTATTAAAAATGTGGACAGTAATGGAAAGGAGAATATAGACAATATAAACATAACAAGATAAAATTGTCTGTGGAGCTCAACAGTCCCACCCACTTTGAAGTCCGCTCTGATTTGGAAGCAAAATTTCCATTCATTTTCCCCATAAACTTTTCAAAAAATTTACATACTAAGAGTTCAGACACATTGCAGATGCTAACCAGCAATGTGCAAACTAATATCCATAACGCAGTTGTTTTAAACCCAAGATTCTGAGAAATGTTTTAGTAACTTTGTGGTTTCAGAAACAGATTTTAAATAAAGTTACACGTCTTGGGCTCATTAGTCACCAGGTAGCTGAGTATGCCTGAGTAGGCTTTAAAACTTTTAATATTACTTTTTTTGACATGTCTCTTGTCCATCTCTTGTCATGTCATTGTCCACTTGTAGTTTTTCCTAAACTCGACAACTTACCGGGAGTCCTTGATCTCCAGGTGAACCAGAAGACCCCCCTGGGCCTGGAGCTCCGGGGGCTCCTGGGGGTCCCTAAAGGAGAAACAAAATATCTCCATTCATCAAAGTGTTTAAGTTTAAAATACAGGAAACCACTAAACCTAAAATAACACATGCTCTTACAGACGGTCCAGGAGGTCCTTGTCGCCCCTGTGGTCCAGTATTGCCGGGAAGACCCTAAAAGACAAACAGTAGAAGATAACCATCTTTGGTCTACATTTAACATTATCCTATAGCAAATAAAGTGATCATTACATTAACAGTGTGATAAGATATGCATCTCTCTTTTCATAAAGGTCACACAAAGCATACAGTTAGTACTAATACTTTGTTTTAAAGGCAAGAGAAAACTAAACAATTTACCATATGCCACAGGGTTAATGCATGCTACATCAAATGCAAGCTTACCATTAACTGTATATAATGATAATACATGCAAGTTTTAAGAGCCATATGTAGTTGTTTAATACATATTTAGGAATACAAGCTGTTGAGACACAACTTGGGCATGCATCCAATATTCAACAGTTTACTTACAAAAACAGTGAATGATATTGTAAATTGACAATAAATACATAATTACTAGCTTCTGAATACTACAGAATGGCCTAAAGACCCTGAAACGGATAAACGAGCAGGATTGGTCAGATTAGTACCATAAAAATACTCTCTAGAGATGATTTACTCACTGTGAGAAAGGAATGGCTTTGTCTGTCCAGAGAACAGATATCAGCTGTAACTAAATGATACTCAAAAAGTGACTCCAGCACTTTGAATGAGTAATCAAAGCCCCTTTATGTCTATAATTGCAGTTCAGTTGGCCACATAACACTAAATAATGACCATCAAATTAAAAATGATGGCAGAAAACAGCACTGTTGTGTTGGTGACTTCTAGCCAAATTATTCTCATCACAATTCACCACATCTTCTTTTCACCAGCTCATATTACATGAGCTGAAACCAAAACAGAGAAAGAAAATTGGATGGAATAGATCTCCAGCAATAGGACAAACAAAATAAAGATTTTAACCTTTCCAAAACCAAAGTGAATATTAAAGATGCACTATGGTTTCTCTGGTACATGATCAGTCACCTACTTGATGTTGTTTGTCTTTTATTACAGATGTTTTTATTACTGATCTGATCTGTAACTTAGCCTGATTTCAGATAAATACTGCTAGTTTAATGCCATACTATAGAACATTTTAGACTAATCACATCTCCACTAAGACAAGCAGGTGGCGGACCCTCCACCAGAAAAGTTACATAATGCACCTTTAAATATGATGTGAGAATGTTCAAAAACAAGCAGTTGAGTGTAAGGACACCTGTTCCAGTTGAACTGCAGATGGATTTTTCATCATAAACCAAGGCAGAACTGAACCTACCCGCACATGGCCCAGGCTCTGTCTCCGAGTCTGATTTGGTATTTAGTGCACAGTTGGGCATTATAAAATACAACCAGCTGCTCCACATATCTTCATGAATCGAGTCTAATTGGATGGCGTTTCAAAGTGATAATACGATTGAACATACAGTATACATAGGATGACCCCTTTAAATAATAGAAAACTTGGAAATGTGGACAAGGAAGGACAAATTCACATTCTACAGTTTACATCTCATACAGATCCACCATTCATTCACTTTTATAAACTGTCTATACATTACACTGAGCACCAACAGAAAAAGTGGGGCATTCTCTTAGGTGCAGGAAACCCAAAAGAGGAACAGAAGGTCACACTAAATGTCTAAATGCATTTTGGCTCTCTCCAACACTGTGCGACTGTAACTAATATTATGTTGTTAGTGTCATGTGAATTAGTGGAGATGCACAAAATTTTATCCACTTAATGTTTAGCAGGACAATGTTTCTTCTTCCATTTGTCTTACCCTTGGACCTGGGGGACCGTCTCGTCCAGGTGTTCCAGGACCTCCAGGGACACCCTACAACACACACAAGCAGGGGTAAAACCAGCAACATAGAACTCTGTAGCTGTAAAAGTGTCATTATTAACAGTGTAATTCCAGCTTTCTGCAATGTTTTGGCATCAATGCACGCACAATAAACATAAAATAAGTGCAGTCGAGTGTGACCCCTAATTCTTTTCTTTCACCACTCAAAGGTAAATGCAGTTGAATCCAAAGCAGAGTCATGGTTTAAGTGCTGAGGTAATTTATGGCTACACTTGAAAACTAGTGATTAGCTCATAAAACATGACAGAGAAAGCTGTTAAAGGTTCACAAATTATAAGAGTGGGCTGTAGTAGACGGCTGTATGAATTACAACATGCCGTAATGTGCATCTACATAAGGGTTTGGTGCTCCAGGATCTCCGTAGTAATATCTGGACTGCTTTAGTACCACACAGCCCACACAGATTTCAGTATAGTAAGAGTTATACATATTTGAAGGTAACTGTTTTTGATTACACACACACACATTTATTAAAGGTGTACTACGTAACATTTATGCTAGGGGTTTGCTACCTGTTTTTCTGATGGAGATAGTATAGCTTTGCCAGAGAGGTTCCTCTGTATTGACTTTTATTATGTATTTATTCAATAAAAATTAAGCCTCTGCACATATCTGACCTGTAATGTCTGGTGGTGTTACTTGCTTGTCTCCACTGAGATACATATATTTAATAAAAACATCACAAAAATCTTGCCAAAGCAATAACATCTCCATTGAGATAAGCAAATGGCAGATCTGCTACCAGAAAAGTTACGAAGTGTGCCTTTAATCTTCAAATTAGAAAAAGTTCTATACTAAAAGTCAATGAAGGGGCTTTACAATTAAAAATGTGTTTGTGTTGTCTTTGTGTAACCAAAAAGCTGATATTTTACTTTAGAGTATAAATAATCACACTGAGACAGTGACACAGCCACTGGGATTAAGACAGACATAAAACAAACACTTCAGTATTCATTAGAGCTGTATTCACAACATCACATTTGAACAGAGCCGCTAGAGCCCACATCACCAGGGTCCATTGTATTTACAGCAATGAAGACGAGAAAAGTGAGAGGGAGAGAGGGGGCAGAGCGGCAGGCCGAGCGAGGAGTAATTGATGTTTTAGAGCACTGATATTCTCTGTGGTCTGCCATATATTACAACAGGACCCTGGAAGCTACAATATTCTCCCTTCGAGCCTCCTATTGAAAACACACACAGGCAGCCATTCATATTCCTCTATCTGACCAAACACATTATTACTCAGTAACAGAGCAGCACAGGGCAGCTCTGCCAGCTTTTATTAATAGGGCCATGCAGCACCAAGACCCAGAAAGGACTGCATTGGTGTTGTGGCAGTTTGCTTTGGGCTGGTTCAGTGATGTGACATTTTGTACTTGTGGGAATACAAGTTGCTATTCTCTGAGACAGTTTAAAGATTGTTTGATAATTGAAACCAATTTTAAGAAATGAATAAGATAATCACAAATGGTCTTTTTTGTGACACATTTGAATAGTGTATGGATAGTAAAAAAAAGACAAAAGCAAATCAGATTTTTAAAGATAATCAATTTAATAGTAGATTTATGTGTGGATGGAGGCAGCAGGGGGCTCAGAGCACATTGTTGTTGTGTCACATTATACCCACCTTGCTGAGTATAATGTGGTGTGTATGTGAGTGGTGCTAATCAAAAGGTGCAGATCGGTAGTCTCACTTCTGTCAGTCTGCCTCAGGACAGCTATGGCTACAGTCTTGGCTTACTCCCACAGAGTAAAAAATTAATACAATGAATGCAACTTTTACCATCCTGAAAAGTGCTATACAAGACTAATGCATTATCATAATACTGGATAGTACAAAACTAATCTGCTGGAGCTTTAAATCCTAGTTTGTTGTTTTACTATAAAATGCATTACCTATAGTATCTATCTGCCAAACACAATACACACTGAAAGGACCACTGAGATATACACAAGGCACTTATGAAATCCCATAGTGACTCCTAAAGATTATATCTCCCAGTGTAGAGATTATAAAGGTGGCATTTCAGTTTTCTTGTAGCTCATAAACCTGATAAAAACCCTGGTATTTGCTGGACAGAGCCGCACTATCGCTGCAGCAGACGGAGAGGCAGATACTGCACTGCGATCTGCTGGGACCCACTGTGTATAACGAGCCAAAGGAGCATTTAAAAACATGTCACTTTTGTATTTCAGATTAGATAATTCAATAATATGTGATAAGTTAATTACAAATGTATTAGTTCATAATTTGTTGCAAGTCAATCAGCCAAGACTGCAAAAATATAATTAACTAACTTGATATTGCATTAATTATTCAGTGGAAGCAAAACTCAATGACATATGAAAGACAAACTCGCTCTGGGACACAGTCACATTTACAGATGATGATGACCAGAGCTCCCTGAAGCAAACTATTAAATTAATTCAGCACTACCTCTAATTGGTCCACTGCCCAATAACAGCGGCACAAGTAATGACCGCACACACATTTCAGTGATTGCATTATACCTCTCTGGATGTGTGCTGAAAATAAAACAGGCAATCTGCTCCAACTTCAACTGATGTGTGAACTTCGACTGGGCACTTAAACTTAAAGACACTAAACACTCTCTCACCATTGATCCGGCTGGTCCAACCTCACCGACATCTCCTTTCTGACCAATTGGCCCCTGTAATATAATTTTAAAAACAACAATATATGTCATTTGGATATGCTCAAAATAAAGTTAAGAAATAGAATAACACTTTAAGGGAAATATCATTAATCACTGGTCATATCTTACCGGAGGGCCCTGAATAGTGAGTCCACTGGGTCCTTGCGGGCCAGGGGGTCCGGAGGGTCCTGGAGGTCCACTCTCTCCTACAGGTCCCTGTGGTCCCTGAAAAAGTAAGCAGTTTATAAACAACAGATACATCCAAAATAATTTGCTTTCAAAATTATATGGACCACAAAACATTGTAGACATTCAGTGCTCAACCAGTGGGTTTTTTGGGACAAATGGCACAGGTTATTCTTATTTGAATATCTAACATAGTAAAAACGTTGCCTCTATTTAATTCATGATAAGTCCATATAAGGACAATTTTGTATATAGGGTCCGGTCAAGCGGTAATGGAGGGAAACAGGGGCAGATTTTTTACATTCAAATAGCTCTTATTCAGAAACTAGAGGGAATATTGAAATAAGTAAGGTATTAGAATGTAGGAAAGAGTTAACACTCCAACAGGGTAAAGTTAAAGCTGCGATATTCTTTCAAGTTGTTGACAAAAAATTTAAAAACTCATGTCGGTAATGGAGGGACAGCGATAACTACCGGTTCTCACTTACATATCCTTAACAAACTGGTTTGAATATTTGCTTAATATAATTTTCTACCATATGGTACAAGATTAGGTTGAAAAACCTCTTACTTTTTGAGTAATGAGATTTTTTATTAAGAAAGGTCATGGTAACGGAGGGAAAAGTAACGGAGGGAAAATTGTGCAAGCAAGTAGAAGGTGCATGATTTTGCATAATTTGTCGCTTTTTTCTTCCGAATACTTTAATATTACTTCAAAATGAAAGGAAACTATTTCTATAAAATATGTCAGTCCTTCCAAGCTAATTGTTATCATTTTCAATACTTTTTTTTTTTTTTTTAAATCATGTACCTTCATCAACAATTCAAAGATGGAATAACACAAGATATGATGAAATATATAAATTTATTTACATGATTTGCAGGTCTTTGAAATTTGGGAAATAATTTTTGTTCCATGTTTCATACATGGTCTGTTTAAAACGTATGTAACTTTAGAACCAAAAATGATACAGAAAAAAGGCAAACAGTTTCATAAACTAGGGTACATATGCTATCTGTTGAATACATTTTTATATCAGATGCATTCACTTGAATTTTTGGCCTTGCTGTGTACTTCTGCTTGACTCGGGCCCATATGATAATTCAAGAAGGAATTTAGTATTAATTTATATATTAGTGTCAGTATTGTTATTCCAGTGACCATCTTGTTGACAGGCTAAGGAGGGACTACCATAGCTCTTCTACTGAATAGAGTACTTCTTCTCAGCAGCAGCTCTCCCACACACTGCTGTGACAAACCCAGATTACAATTACCACAACATGTAGTACACTCATAGTCTTTCAACAGCAAACAGCTTTGATAATAGACTCTAAAAACATGTGTCCATCTGTCCATTATTATTACTTCATCTACTGTAAACCTGCTTTGCTCCTGAACTGAGCTTTTGTATATTGTTAGCTCAGCAGCAGTACTTGCCAGAGGAATACTTATTTGACTCAATGTTTATTGCTTTACTGTCTACCCATGCAATTACTGGCTTTGAGGCAAGGATTATCTGTGAAAACAATTGAAACAGCGTGAACAGGACACTATCAAAGCAGGAATAAAAATATACAAAACCTCCCACAAAAATATAGGAGGACAAATCATCCATGATGGCTGGATGAACAAAGGAGTCTTCCCATATGTATTAATGTGCCAGTTCAAATAAGTAATAGCCTCAAATGGATTAGTGAATGTATAAGGCTGAATTGATGCATAAGCTGCTCCCATGTGAGGAGGTAATCCAACTATTCTTTCAGAACTGACTGGGGGGAAGTGCTGAGCTCACACCACTAACATAAAGCAGGATTTCATATATAGACGTGTCACTTACATGTGTGCCAGCAAGACAGAAAATCAAACTCTCTCCACAAAAACAAAACTGTCCTTCCAATATAACACACATGTTCCTTATTTTACACTTGGTACTACATTGTCAAATATTTAAGAAGTAAGCTGTTTTTACTTGTGGTTGGCCAACTATGCATTTTGCACTGAATGCACTGTCATTCCTAGTCAAAAGACATGTGTTAGACATAAACTTCACATTGAGTGGCAGCTTTGCATATTTTCATTTTCTTAAAATTATAATAAATATTTCGGGCAGTTTTGATTACTGTAGAGCATTGTTCGATTAATATGGTGCCCAAATTTTTCATACAACTTGATCACAATCCATATTTAATATTTTATTAAGGACAATCCGTGAAAAAATATTAAATGCATCCTCTCAAGAACCTTTATTATATATACTTTAAGATGTGACTAAAGACATTCTGAAAGTTGCCACCACATTGTGATTGGTTAAATCCACCTGTCACTCAGCGGCAGACCAAGAGGAGGAGTGGGTGAGTATTTGAGCACTAAAACACTGAATCAAGTCAAGTCAAACATATTAACACAGGGATGAGATCACAATTTCATTTTTATTGCCCTGTTCGTGGCTTTCAGTATCTTGTTTACAGGCAACATTTTGAGGACTTTTCATTATAATATTGCTATGACAACAGCCCTGATTTTTTTCATTATTCAGAAACCAAAAGTTTCCTTGTCCAAAAATAATCAACTAACTATAGACTACAGGAGCTTGGATATTGTCCATTTCCTTTGGCTTAGGGCTGCTCTATTGTTGATATGAAAGATGGAGTGGGCTGCAGATGAAACAGCTTGGGGGGAAAACAGATATCTGCTTTGTTGTGACTTATGGACAATAGACGTGCAGAAGAGATACTTTGTAAAATGAGCAGATCAAAACATTTGGAACTTACCGTCACTCCTGGCTCTCCTCTGTCTCCCCTGGCTCCTCTAATGCCAGGACCACCCTGAAAAATCCACCAAAACCCACTAAGTTTACACAAAAAGACATACAATGTCACTCCAGTTACCAGAACTGTTAATAAACAAGAAAAGATGTCAATGAGGGTTTCAAGATATATCGTGTCTAAAATCAGCACATTGCAAGAACTGCAACTGAATGTGCACACAACAAAACATCTAATATATAACTTGCTAACCCTATGGTTTAGACCTCCAATTTTCAAATAGGCATTCAATTCTTATATTATTTTAGTAAATCATATTTCACTTTTCTCTTAAATGTTAATGTCCTTAGACAGAATTTTATTTAATTATACAATCACATCTTCTATTCGTGTGTTTCAGCTTCCTGTAACATACACCATTTTGATGACTTTTGCCAACAGAAAAGATATATATTCACATCATCACTGTGGCATTGGTCCTAGATTCTCATTACCGGTATTCTGAAATCTATGGTTTCTAATTGCAATGGTTGTCAAAACAAAAAAAACTTGCATTAAATTTAGACAAAGCTGTTCAACACCAATGCCAACACTCACCTGCCTAACATTTTGAACTCTACACTGTGAAACTTACAAATGATACAAAATATAGTTTTAAGTAATACCAGCAGAAAACTGACCTCTTGAAGGTTTGAACAAGAAGAAGCCCTACACATCTGTTAAAAATTGGCCCCAGATGTGCTCTTCCTGTGTTTTCATATATCTGAGTCCCTGAACATAACAGTGATCTCTACATTACCATATTCAGCTTCAGGGGACAAGGCTTAAGCTCAAAACATGGGAAAATGTGAGAAGAAACAAATAGGAAGGGATTGTAAAAGAACTAACTTGTCAGACCAGTAAAAATATGTACACGGACATGATCAGATCAGATTTTCCTGCTGATTACATGGTATTTTGTCATGAAATATCTAAAAGGTAAATGTTGAACTTGATAATTGCTATTAATGACTAAACCGAAGAACTCACTGTATTACAAATCTGCATTTTAATAATAATAATTTTACTTGCCCCCATATGTATTAAATGTTATTGGCCTATAGAATGTTGAGCTGTCACATGTAACCTCGCAATACTACCACAATAGACCCGAATGCCTGCCTTTATACATAATTTACATAATGCATTGCAGATACATTATGTGGCCATGCATACAAAACAGTGTGCATGGCTAAATGAATGAACAGTGATTATTGATGGTTTAATTGACTGGTACAAAGGGGCGGTACCTGAGAAGTAATCTGTACTATATAGATATTTCAGTTTAAGAAAAGTCAATAGGGGAGAGAATGTCTTGTTTTCACAGACTGATGCTCTGTACTCAGTGGCAGCAGAGATTGCAATTCAGCAGGATCAGTAATATCATTCAAACAAGTTCAACCACATTAAAATAACATCTAAGAACAACGCAGTGCATTGTAAGCACAAAGCTGCACTTTCAGATCTTTAACAATTAGAACTTCAATGCTTCAGTGACTCTTTGTTTTCATGTCTTCATATATGCGGTAAATGTTTGCATAACTATTTATTTTACAATGTTTTACTGTTACTGAGAAAAGTAATACAATTTCAAAGTGCAGATTAAAAACCAGAACAAAAACTGGGAATAATTTTGTACCAATTATGTGTAAAACTGCAGTATAATTACTTTTCCAACAGCACTTTTGTTGATCCACATCCCTATCTCGCTCTAGACAACAACAATGAGGAGGCGGACAGAGAAAGCCTATAAATGAAGAGGGCAGAGAGAAACCCAAATGGAAAAGTGAGAGATAGTGAGAAACAGAACAGACAAAACTGACACAAGTCTCAGTGGGTAAATGAGCTCATTTAGTTGGTTTCTTCTGTCAGCCTCTATCAGCTTTTACCTGCTGCGTGACGAGAATATGGCAGTGTCTCCTCTGTAGCTGCACTAACGCTGGCTCTGCTATAATGGTGTCAGTGGAGCCCGGACACAGCACTAATGTGCCCTTCAATATGTCTATAACCCATTATGCTTATATCTATGAAGAGTATCATTCATCCAGACAGCTCATTTCCTCAAGATATTGTGGAGATATTTTATTCTACTTTAAATTATAATTTGCCCCGATTGTATATTGTAAGGTAGTACAGTAATATTGTGGTAATAGAAGTGTAATTATGATCATTACAGTGTAATTATGGAAACAGAACACATCACACCATTATGTTCTCTTTCATGGTAATATAATTAATCCTCATAACCCACAGTATGAAGTATGTGGAAATAGACACACCATTTTATTTTTGTTATCCTACTTACCATGCTATTTCTATCAAATTACCATTGTATTATTGTCTATACTATACTACTATAAAGTAAAGTCCGACAACTACATTTTCTAGACTAGAGTAGAACTGCATGAATATCCAATTGCAATGTCTACTTGGGACACCTATAGATTTAATCACAAAATGGCCATAGAGAGGATACTCACAGGTGGTCCAGTGGGCCCTGGGGGTCCTTTACTGTCCTGAGAGCAGGTGCAGGCATGAGGCATTGCGGGGCACTCCTCTTCAACTCTCTAGAAAAATGCACAAGATAAACAAAAATGTGATGCACACATTTAGTCCAACACTTGTATCAGCAAAAGGATCATAATAAAGCAACTTACTCCATAATATTCACAGCTAGTACATTAAAGGTGTAATATGTAACTTTTCTGATGAAGTTAAAAAGTTTTTTTTTTTTATGTCCATGATAAAAGTCTTAAAATGGCAGTTAGTGAATGTAATAATGTCATTGCATAAAAGGGGGAAAGAATTGTTCATACCAAAGCTGGCAGTTCACAGCACTTATCTCTGCTGGCCCAGGACGTGCTGCAGATGATGTCAAACATTTGGAGCTGAAACTGCAAACACACACACAAACCAATTACATTAAAACCACAACTCTGCAACATATCAGAAATGTGTGGCTAAAATTGAACAGAAATGAAATATCAACTGTAGCCTTCAGAGGCTTTGTTTTGCTCCACAGTTGATAAGAAAGAGAGCTGCTTCTTATGAGTTCTAATGAGGGGCTGAAATATTCAGGGAGAAAGGCAGCAGCAGTCGAATGATAGCTAATAAACAGTGTCCTGGAGGCTGCGCTATAATGGGCTCCACACCAGACTTTAAATTAGGTCAATGCCAAACAAGTGCTTCACTGTTACTTTGATACATCTGTTTCTGACCACCATCACAGAGAATGAGTCTAACAACATACTAATATTTTGTCTGCAGCTGCAAGACAGGAATTTTATCAAAATTGCAATTAGTATGGGTGTCATTATCACCCATACCAAATGTAAAGATATGCATTCTTGTATTAGTTTATCAGTTGCTATTTCAGTCTTGAAAAATGTTTAAACTGCAAATTTAACTTAATCCTATACTTCGAAAACATAATTCTGAAATCTAATTGCATTGCTGGATTCATCACAATAAGGTATATTTTAGAAAATTGTTCAGCCCTAAATTTGGTTAATTAAATTTTATTATCAAAATAAAAATTGTACATTCATATTTTGTATAAGAAATGGCTAATAGTGAACCCTCTACATTTGAATATTTGTGTCCAAAAGGACAAAAGCTTCTCCGCCTGAGAGAAGTTTACTCTCGAATTATTGTCCTGATATCACATTGCCCCAGGGAGCTCAGACATTAAAGAGCTGGGTACTCTAAGAAAAACTGGACCTAATTAGACCTAAGAGTCCTGTTGGGATTGGTTTGGGATTTTGACCCAATTAACACAAAATACATTAAAATAAATAGGACAAACAATGTAAAAGCTTTTTTTTTCTTCTTGCAAACCATATTTACTATTTCAAATTACAGTAGCAACACAAAAACATTCAAATTAAGTAAAAAATGCAATGTTTTATGCTGTTAATGCATTTTCATTTCAAACAAATTACAGTTCTTTCAGCATATAAATTTAGAGTAGGACACCTCACCTGCTCCCAGCCCGTGCATGCCAAAATGAGCTGAGAGTGTGACATAATTGGTGGAGCAGAGCTACTAAAGTATCTTAAGCACTTTCCACTTGCAATAAATAAAAAGACCTTCCTCCCAGTGACTCGCTAAATGGTTTGGGGTATTTATAGCCGCTATTTCACATGTAATAATAGTTCACATACACAACCCATGCAGAAAGTGATCATAACAATTGGTTATAATCTGTTAATCTCTACTGTTAATTATCTCCACTGAATGTATTGTTTCACCATGGTTTAAACAGATAGCACCAGCCAATCATATTTATTCTTAAAGGTCCTGTGCCCAATTTTGTACCATGAGCAGTAATGAACACATTTTACTCTAAGCTGTTAGCTACACCCACTCAGTCCATTACAGGTACAGGACCTTTAGCAGAATACAAAAACTACTTATCATAAGTAGTATAAGCAGCAATATATAAAAACACTATCAGAAGAAAAGTAGTAGTAGAATAATAGTACTACTACTAATAATAATAATGCATTAATCTTACATAGTACTTTTCTAGACACTCAAAGTCGCTTTACAATGTGGTGCATTATTCATTCATTCCACACCCGGTGATAGTAAACTACTGTTGTAGCCACATCTGCCCTGAGGCAGACTAACAGAAGCAAGGTTATTAATCTGCGCTATCGGTCCCTCCCACCACCACCAACACTCACATTCACACCACTTTCGTACTAGGTAATGTGGGTGACATATCTTGCCTAAGGACATAAAAACAGCTTTCTGCCACTGGCGCTCACTGTGGCACCTGACTTTCCCAACAATCTCCCATTCAAGTATTAACCAGGCCCAGCCCTGCTGAGCTTGTGAGGTCTGATGAGATCAGACTTTCACGAGGAGATTTAACCATTTAGTTAGTATATAATGAAATGTAGAAGTAGACATTCAAACATCTACATCTTAAATATTATCGCACAAAAACTAAGAAAATACTGGAAAAATGCAACAAAAAGTTCCCCTCTTCTGCACGGAAATGTAAAAACACTAAATATTGTGCCCTCCAAAATATTTTTCAATCCGTCATTTCATTGAATTATAGATCAATACAGCAATTATCATGACAGCCTTATATAATAAAATAGATGCTGACTTGATAATAAAGTTGATACTGACCGGAGCAGAGCTGTCCCGTCTTCCTCGAGATCTGACCAAACGTCCCAGGACCTCAGCTCCATCTGTGGTGATGTTACCCGCTGCATTAACTGGTTTCTCACCAATCAGTGAACAATCAAGGACTACCTTTACAGAGGTCTTGCTCACAGTAACATGGAGCTGTAAGAGAGAACATGAGATGAATCTGATAAAAAATAAAAATATACCTTAAGCTTGACACCCATCAAAATATAAACACATGAAATCATATTCCCAATCATAGTTAAATGTAAAACCCAACAGCATAATTTTAAAAAAGAAAAAAAAATTGTCCAGAAAGCATTCAAAGACATTTATCCTTATCTGACCTATAACTTGGCCTAAAGGTGGGTTCATCGCCTCCTTGACCATAGAGATATTATTGCTTGCTGGTGGCTGATATGAGTATTTTATTTTATTTTTATCACATTACTGGTAGATAGAGACATGCACATTGTGACTGTGTGCTGGGTCCAAAAACAAAAAGTGCAGTTCTTTGAAGCTCCTAAATTTTTTATTTCAATCAAAAATTTGGGAGCTTCAAAGAACTGCAGCATAGTTCTCTTTTTTCTTTCACATTATTTTTATCACAACTCATGAACCCTCAATTTGTTTAATCTTTCTCTTGAGAAAATAATACTGATACCACTGCCCTGCATCATAAAATGCTGGTGACGAGAAAATTGAGCATTCATAACGCTGGGTTTTATTGCCTTGTGTTTTAATATCCAAAATAAGAATAAAGTTGAGCGACAAAGCTAAAATTTTATTGTTCCTCAAGAAAGCACATATAATAACAATGGCACAGTATGCGCTACTACACCTGCACAAATATTAGCTATGAACTTCAGTAAAAAGTCCTTCTATTTTGTACAGAACCCTATGGTAAGTGCTGCACCTGCTCTGTCCCCAGTGCAAAAGCTCCTAGTGCTATAAAAAGACATTCCACCTGCTTCAGAAACATTGATTTGAATTTGTTTTTGTTGTAGCCTCTTTCTAAAAAGGCTGGCATTCAATTTCAAGGACCTGTTAAAAGCATAGAAAATAAAATAAGTATGAAAAAATAAATTTTAAATCTCAAAAAATTTGTACAAACACAACTAAGATCACACATTAAACCACCAAATTTATCCATGTCATGTATTCCTACATAACAGATCATTTCATTTTTCTGTATCCAAATATTTTTCTTATCATCCCTCAGTCATAAAACAAATTACACTTTATGTTCTGGACCAATGACAGTGTTGTAGTATCTTTGTTGTGATGTGTTTGAGGTATATTCTCACAACAGTGGAAAAAACACGACAGTTGTGGCAACAAGTGAGCTATCTGCCTCATGTTATCTGCAAAAGGAAATGTCAAAACAAAGCAAATGACAAAGGCCTATGGAATTATTCATGTTTTTGTGCATTAGAGAATAATCTCAAATGGACATTTTAGACAGCTCTATTCATCACAGACTTTGACATGTCAGATAACAGCTCTCTTGTCTTTGTGTACAAAGCAGGACAGTATAGGGAGGGCAAAGGAGGACACCAGAAACTGTAAAGCAAACATAATATATGAGGAGTTTGATAAATCACCAACTGGGGTGAAGACTACACAAACAAAGCAAAGATTTCATGGCGAATCTGGAAAACTGGCACTCTCTCTGCTCACACTTGGATTGTTATGGCACTTTTTAAACACGCTTTGTGAGGTGATGTGGGTTCAAATACACAAAGCTATCAGCGTTTCTGCCGACTCTGCAGTTTCTGCCTGATGTTAGAATGGAGTGCATTTACATTTGCATTACTGAAAGAATTCATTGCATGTACTGGGTGACTTTGTCTCTCATGCATTGCCATGCTTGGGGCATTTCAGATTTATAGAAATTACTTAATTTAAATTACTTTATTTTAAATAATTGTTCAAAAATTGCAATAAACAGTCCACAGTGCATTCTATAATCCTAGTACAAAGTGAGCCATTTTAACACAATTTAATGTCAGAGTAACAGTATGCCTGGCCAGGACTCACATTAGAAGTTCAACTCCTAGGTGACATGGGGCTACTCTGTCAGAAGTTTGCATGTTTCTCCCCATGTGAGTGTTTCCCCATGAACATAAAACCTGTGAAATAGGTCAAATCCTCCAGCTGAGGTGGTCCTGGCCAAACCTAGCTCAACATCTGGAGAGGGGTCCCAGCTGCAATGCAGCAATGTCTACACTGAAGGATGAGTCAAATGCAGTGACAATAAAGTGTACCTTAAACTAAAAATAACGGACTTGGCAGTATCTATATATATCAAAAATATGTGAAAGATGGTTTAAAACTCATTAGATTCAATTCATTACACATTTGAGTTTCCTCAAAAAGTACAAAAGGAGCCCAAATACTGTCCTAAAAACAATACTGTAGTATATACATTATTACTGTACATATATACATCATCCTGTGTATCTTGCCCAGAAGTGCTCTGTGTACTTTGTTTAAGGGTATCCAATAATTATATCCCTGTTGATGATTCTGTTATGTTTCAAAACAAAGTTCCTTCTCCTCCTCTCCACCTTCACCTGTGGCTGCCGCTTGAATGTGCTTCGCTGAACACTGCATTCGGCTCTCATGAGATGTTTTCATATGGAAATCTTTGCACAACAAATAGAGCCACAAAACACTTTACAGTTGTCATCTCATCTAAATAGAGATGCACACTTCCTGAGGCCGGCCAGCCACGTCTCTCTCAACATTGTTATAAAATGGACAAAACAACAGACAAAAACACTAGAGATGATGGACAGCGCAGAGAAGTTTTATGACATTGAGAAAATTAAATTGCGTTTGGGAAATCATTGCCACATTTGGATTTAAATTGAAAGCAAACAAGCAAGATCTCTTTACACGTCTTAAGCAGATGACAACTTTTTACAGCCAAATAACCTTCTAAGCATAAAATAATAATAAAAAAAAAAAAAAGCTAAGAGGTGCAGATTTTAATAGTTTGTAACCTTCCTCTAAATTCAATAAAACCAACAAACCTTTTGCAGTATTAAAGAAATGTGAAGATAAATATACAGCCAGCATAGTTCGTTCATGAAAGATTGATCAGTGGTAAATTAATAAACTCACCTTATGAAAACTTCCATGAAAGATTCTTTTTATTTCAACTCCCTCAAATGTGACCGTCTGGAAGTCCCCTTTGTAGTCATGGTTGAAGAAAGTCAATGTTTTTCCTGCATCTGGGCACAAAAAAAAAATACAATTATGAGAAGCAAAAAACGTTTGAGCAGAAGTTTGAAAACAGACATAATAGCAACACAATGAAATGTCCATGACTTTTATTGTAATAATAAATAGTAATGCTTTGGACTTAAAAAGCGTCTCTCAAGGCATCCAGAGCACTTTACAATGTATTATTCATTCATTCCTCACTTGGTGGTGGTTAGCTACAATCTTGTCCTGGGGCAGACTGATGGAAGAAAGGTTGCTAATATGTTCAATCAGCCCCTGAGCACCACCAGTCACTCATATACCACTTTCACGCTAGGCAAGGTGGGTGATGTGTCTTGCCTAAGGACACAACAATAGAATCTAACCACTGTGCCAATGTCACCCAAAAATAAAATTTTCTGTCAAACTTGTTATTAATAAAGAGAACTAGAACTACAGCATTGTGTTTTTATTGATAGACAGAATATAACTAAACTCACTGTCAAGAATGACTCCAACCAACGGGTCATTGTTTTTGTTCAGAATTTCCCATAATGCAAATGGCTCATGTGGGGTCTCAGGCAGCAGTCGGAGCATCATAGAAATGGTGTAGTCAGAGGGCAGTCCTTCAGGGTGGAGGTACCTCGTGTACGACAAACAAAAGTGATGAGACATGTAACAAGTCCTTTAGAGATTTTCAAAGTATTTGTGACACATATGGAGCACTAAAATTACAAATGCCTTTCATGGCCCTTTCTTGCTTAACACCTTTGTGCACTTTGGCATCTTCTTTAACTTTTAAGGTGCTTGTCAGAGCCTGAAGAATTACAGTACAAAGCAGTTAAAACTAAAACATCACACAGGTTCAATACTGTTTATTTATGAGATTATTTTTCGTATCAATACCTGCTCCAACGGCAGCTAGTTTCAATACCAATTTTTGTATCAGTTAGTATCTTTTATATTTCTACGTCAGTAACATTTTATTTCTTTTTATTTCCATCTGATAAACGATTCTGAATGTGCCCTACTGTAAGCTAATGTAATTGCAGCTATTTTGTTCATATCAGCTGAAGCATCCAGTGTTACTCACTTGGTTGGTTGGGACACCAGTGCGTCTCTGTGTAAGCGGTAACAAGGAAAGCTGTTGAATGATCCCGGCTCCAAAGAAACACCAGGAATAGTGCTGTACTCTTTCTCCACTAAACTGAACTTCTCCATCATACGGAAACCTCCATAGAAAATGAACAGAATTTCTTTAATAAAAGTGTCTTACGAGAAAAGACAGACATATGAGGCTTTGAACAACCTCTGTAGCTAACTCTTTGTTCTTGGTGCACCTTACCTGCCAACGTGTTACCACTCATCAAAACTGATGGACAGGCTGAAAAGTAGAAGGAAGTTTTTTGTTCATGATGTAAATTACCTTTTAGTACATTCACTCTTCTTTCATATAAGAAGTTTTTTTCTACTTGAAGTCCTTTTATTCCATCTGTCTCTTTGAAAATGTCAGGTTACTTACTGGCAGTAGCAGCTTCACAGACGAATGTTATAAGCTGTTCTTCTATTTTCTTCACAGCGTCCAAATCATCAACAAAGAAGACATGTCTATCACTGGGTTTACTGGCGATATTCACCAATTCGCCGTAGTCAGCATCCGCAAAGCCAATGGCAAAGATAATATATCCTGAAAGTTTTTAAGAAATATTGTGAAAACCAAGCAAAAGAAGAATGTTTTAAGATGAGCTGGTAATAGGACAGGTGGGAGATATATTGTGAAAGTGTATTGTAAAGTGTAAATATTGTAATTGTTGTACTGGAGATGCAAAATTAAAATATCATCTATAAATAAAACTGACCACAAAAAGAGACAGTGTAATCTTTCAAGCAAGGATACAGAGTCATATTTCTGCAGTTTTTTTCAATTTCATGGCCCATTTAAGTTTTGTGGAATATTTGAACCAAGGCATTTATAGGCAGATGTTAGCACATTCTTGGTCCACTGTTATCAAAATAATGAAAAAACTTCAAACTATAATTAAATTAATGATAGATGATCAACATTGTTGTGCTCATATTTATTCATAGCTCTAGTGTGGAACTTTCTCCTTTTTATTAGTTTGCTTACATTTGAGCAGTAGCGGGTCGTATAATTAACATAATGATGCCTTATTTTAGACTAACTTATGTGTTTTCAAATGCTATATTCATTGCATTTCATGTTTATTTGAAGTGTGGTTCAGTCAGAAAGCTTTTACTGGGATTATCCTGCTTTGAACTTATATTGTGTCAGTGGCATAAAGTGGCCTTCATTATTATCTTTTATCATGTTATTTTCTGCAGCAATTTATAGCACTAAAGTGTGTTATAGTGACAGGGCTAGCAGGTAAAACAATACACACATACTGCCTACCCTCCATCTGCATCTCTTTTGACACTTTGTTGACATCATCCTGGGAGCGTCCATCTGTGAGAACCACTAAAACCTTAGGAACGCCCTTTCTGGCCCCAGCCTCTGTGGTAAAGATCGACTCTTTGACATGTTTGATGGCTCGACCTAGAAAAGACAGGTATTTGTACATTGTACTCAGAATATTACCTGTCAGTTGAAAAAGTTTACCAATTACAATGTTTATTTTAATATAAATTCTTGAATTTCTAAATAGTAATAATTTTATCTCCACCTAGTATTTTGAGTAGGCTTTATTTTAGAAAATCTTCAAAACATAAATAATCAGTTGACAATTCATGGGTTGCCAGTGACTTTACCTAAATACTCTAATACTAATACTAATACTCTAATACTAAGCTATATGGACACGGCATGGCTCATTCTTTGTTAACTCTTAACTACTAGAAGCTACACCCTCAATAATGAACCATAAACTGCAAATGCTTGGGTTTTGGTAGTGAGCATTAAGGTCAGGGAGACTCCTTTTAGGTTAAGTTCCAACTGGTTTTAGTCATAGTATCTGGCAACCCAATATAACTGGCACCATCATTCGACAAAACCAATATTGCCTCTCTTTTAACAACGTTACAACCAGACACAAGTCTGATGAAGCTGAGGGCTATAGAGTATCACACAATATTAGTTTCAATATCAAATGCAGTAATCTACAATTCTGCTGCATAGACACACACGTGCGCGCACACACACACACGCAAGCACACGCATGCATATGCACACACACACACACACACACACGCACACACACACACACACACGCACTGTGAGTTTACAATTATTCATGGTTATTGGCAAAAAAGGAAACATTGTTAATGTAAAGGGTATTTATTATTTAGGCTATGTTTTTTCATAATAAAAAATATGGACATAAGTTTAGCCTGACGGGCCTAAAGACAGAGGGTCCAGACTGCAGCACCGCATTTCCCACGCCTATAGTTATAAGAGATACCATACAAAATACCAAAACATAAGTCATTTGAAAACTACTAATAACATATTAATGTAATCTTATTAAATATTAATACATCTATATGCCCATAATTATGACATGGACTTGGTGAACTATAGTCCAGTCAAGGCCCCATTAGCATTTAAATATGTCAGACAATGTGTAATGCGTTTCAATTAGATGTAACCACCGATGCGAGGAAAAGTTCACATGCAAATCTTAAAAAGGAGATAAACGTCATATGGTGTGCAGTTCCACATCTCCTCCTAATGACTTCATCACTCAATAAAACATGTCTAGACAGCAAGAACAGGATTAACATACAAAAGTAAAAGAATACACTTTTGTTGTGTCAAAAATGTGTGGTGTGGTGTCCCAACTTTTCAAAAGGTGTCACCCTGTTCTTCAGGGGTAGTAGGTTTAACATGCAGTTGTAATTATGATCAACGGCGCTATTCTTTTTACACTAATTCACCATAGTTATTATAGTTATATAACTATACAGTATGTTCAGTGCCACATCTACTAAACCTTTTGTACTATATCTATACACAAACCGCAAATGATCCTTTAACATTACGCTATTTCCTTTCCTTTGAAAATTACCCAGGCAATGACTATGATTAAACCACACAAATATCTGTCAGTCTTTCTTTCCATAGGTCACTGTAAAGGTAATGTTGAGCGAGAGATTTTTACTGATGAAGTGTATTCTCCAACAGCTTGTTTCTTGCTTATTGGCTCATTGGCGATGTCCACATGAACACCCAAAGTGTGACCTTTGTCAGATTTCTGGAGTTTTGAAAGATTTTTGAAATGCCATATGGACATTTACATCTGATATGAGTAATCTGATTTCTTTCTGATTGTTCACACCTTGCTGGTTTTGATAGGGAAAACTATACAAAAATATACAAAAAAACAAACAAAAACAAAACAAACAACCTAAAGTAATTTCAAAATCCATCCGAATACAAACATTAACTATGAAAATCTAATGATTGACATACCCAGTGTTTTTGATGATTACATTCTGATCTAATTCTGAATATTGTAGTTATCTGATTTTGCTGGCCATGTAAATGTATCCAGTCTTGTCTTGTACTCTACATATTCTATACTGTCATGTGATGGTGCAGGTCGAGCCAACAGGCAGTCAGGCATGAGGCCGAGATGAGCGAGCGTTGAGTGGGAGGCGCAGAGGAGCAGGAGGGCAATGGGAGGTAGAGCTCTTAATCTGAATATGCACAAATATGACATACAGAAATGTACAGAAAACTACAAAAAGATACAAGCCAAAGAGCTCTAACTAAACTATAACTAATAATGTGTAGAGTCAGCAATCCAGTATCTTAATGCGCTATGAAATTTGGAATTTTATTTTATTTTGTAATGAATGCTCTGCCTGGTGCAATAATTTTTATCAAGCCAGACAAGAAAAGGAAACAAACAAGATGGGGACCCTTAAGTTGCCAATTGTTGCTTATAATTATTATAATTATAATTACAATAATTGTCCAAAATTTATTACATTTGTTTAAAAAAAATGTCAGTTGAATAGATGTTATGAGGTTGAAATTGTACAACAGCAGCCAAGCCCAACACTCACAATACAATAATCCAGTATGCTGCAAAATGGAGAAAGTAAAACAGAAAATCTATTCATCACAAACTTGATCATCCGTATCCACATCGAGCATCAAAGCAAAGCAAAGATTAGCCAAAATATCTCAAGGGTAAAACTCCACAATCCTGGTGTACACACACATACACACACACACTCACAGTGAAGACAACACTAAATCAATCACTCCCTAAGCAGGTCAAAGGCCCTCTAATACCTTAATGAATAAATGCATAATAAAAAGGCAAATCCCGGTATGTCAACATCAGCACCTTGTACCTCCCAAATGCATCAAGAAAAAGTCACAAAATTAATCTATTGAGCCTGCATCATCTTGAGAGAACAGAAGCTAAGAGGAATACACAAATATACAGTAGTAGGTGTTGTAAAACCCCAACTACAAGAGGGAATTTTGCATTTTTTTGTGCAAGTCTCAAGGCCAGATATGTGGAAAGGGCAGTGTCAGGAACATAATATGCAACCCATAACAAGAGCAAATAATGAGATAGTCAAACCCAGATTAGATTAGGTAAATAAAGGTACACTGTCATCTTTATGGTGGAGGGTTCTCTACCAGCTTGTTTACTATGAGATGGGAGTGTTTCATAGTATGACATTTAGCTTATCTATCACCATGGAGAAAGGCAGGTCAAGTTACAGGTCAGATCTGTGGAGAAGCTTACTATTAAGAGTGCATGTTTATCAAGGGGTTTTTGAGCCTTTAAACAGCTGTAATAAAATATATACATGGAGTCAAGCAGGTGATGTACAATCCACAAGTTACGCAGTGTACCTTTTAATGAAATTTGATTTGTTATTACAAGTTTTGTCTCTATACTCTAGTCCTAAATGATGGGCACTGGTTTCAAAACTACAAAATGAAACATTTTTACTCATAAATGTATTAAAGTATGTTCATCCTCTACAGGCCAGCTTGTGACATGATCGTGATTATGAATATGTCTCAAGTTAAAAGAAAGAAGTTGATATTCTAAAACTTTTCTTAAATTATGGTAGCTGGTCTAGACTGTTGAAGCGTAATATTATAAATAAATCAAAAAGTTAAAGAAATATGTAGACCAGTGAAGCGGACAGAGGCTGTTAAAATTGAAATGCTGGTTTGAAGTTATGTGAGAAAATGTGCTCAATGTGTCGACTTGACCTAAAGGGCTTTGGGACCTGCTGGGGGATATCACATAATAGGTAGCCATTTCCAATAAAAAACATAAAAAGGCATTAAAACTGCAGGGTGTCTGTCAGTTTCTGCACAGACAGCGTTGCCAGAGGACAGAGGTGAGTGGAGAGTGACAGCGGCTGTGTTTTAGTGAACAGCTTTGAGGGCTCAGACAGAGAGAGGCCCTGATGGGGTGTGCAGAGCCTGGTTTACCAATGAAAGATGAGAAGTGGGGGGCTATGGCATGGCAAACTGCGTGGTGCCATTTAAGCAGCAAAAGCAGTACAACATTTAAAATATGGTGGGGCAATTAGTAGACTTTTAATCGAGTCTATGATCAAAGGTCTATCTAAAATCTAACCACTGGAAAACTGTAAGCCAATCCTGTCAGTAAAAGTGTGTGGTTTGAAGTAAAGATTTATTGGGCAATGTTTGTGTTGTGCACTGATAAAAAGTCTCTCTTCATAAAATAGAGACTGAAAGCCATTGCTTGTTTTTAATAAGAAAAATATAAATCAATACGAAGGAAAAATCAATAGAGCCTTATTTATGTATGAAACCTGTCCCCCCTGTGGTTTAGATCTAGACAACATGATATGAAATGCATGGGATTGTTTTTCTTCTCTCAGACATTAACATGGTTAAAATGTGCACTGTGAACAGTAAATCAATAAAGAGTCAATCTAACCATGATCAAAATGCTTACCAGAACAATCACAATGCCATATTTTTCAAAATTTGCCCTAAAATGTGGAGTTGTCTTGAAAAACAGACCAGTAAACAATCTATTTTGTGATTTTAGAGAATACTAACAAAAATTGCTACTATAAGAAGGTGATATGGACCCAAACCAAAAATAATACATCAAATTTCTTTCTAATCCAAAAACTCTAACAATCACAAACATTTCAAATCTCATTTAATAAATAGATTAGTTAATAACACATGAAAAGTGGTACAGTTTGATAGATTGATAAATATTTGTTTTTCTCTGGAAGATTAATAACCCGTGTGTGAAACGCATTGTAAGCTGAGAAACTGCCTTTGTCATCTTTGTGCATATACACCCAACTGTCATATTAAATACCAACTGTTTTAATTAAAACAGGGAGTCACACTGGAGATTTAGCGCCAACATTGTGTGTAAAAGCAGAGAGAGAAAAGAGGCGAGGATGAAAGACTGGGAGCCGTGAGACTTCTCAAACAAAGCAAACAGGTGTGATACTGAGGCAAGCAGGAAACTGGTGAATATCAAGGGAACATAAAGGTGACACTGTCTTCAACTAACAATCACCATAATTAAACTATTCAAGAAACTAGGCACCAATTCACTAGAGGTGTTAACTATGTATATATGTCTCTCATATATAATGGCAGTTACAATATAATATCTTATTGCAAGGTCCTATGACTAAATACATTGTTGGTTGAAGCAGCACCTTAAAAAGTGCTGCAAGAGAAAACTACAGAAGACCTTGCAATGTAGAAAGAGTGTAAACAAACACCCCAAAAAAACTCTTTATGAATTGGAACTTGACCGCAATGAAAGAAAATAAGTTATTAATGGACTGTGATTTGAGGCGAATGCAGGTATGTCTTCTTAAATCTCAAATTTACAGATGAGCCTTTTGTATTTAAATAAATCTGGATATTTCTTGACCAATATTGTAAATGTGCTCATCAGAAGGAAAAGAATACAAAATTACCAGAATCTGTGATTTATATTTGGTTACTTGTTTAAGAGACTTTAACTTTTGACTTTAACCAACTTTAAAGTGCAACTATTTTTCCTGACAGTATTGCTAAGGTTTATTATATCACTCAATAATAACTTATTATTAGGCTCTGACCTGTCTTGGTGTTTCCTCCCTTGTATCTAATTTTCTGAATGGCTTCCAGCAGCGCTTCCTTGTTGCTATGGGAACTCAGCTGGAACTCTGTCCGAGCGTCGTCGCTAAACTGAGCAATGGCCACCTGCAGAGACAAACACAGACAGGCATTATGTATTGTTTTTCTAATTGTCTTTAATCTAGGCTGAAGTTCACACTACAGGCTGAACTTGATTAGGCACAAGAGCGAGCTTTGTGGTATGGATATAGCATCGGAAAAGTAAAGAAAAGCATCAGACAAACTACTGTTCGGTATTGTAATGTAATATATTGCCCATAGATACACTATACTACCCTACAAAAGCAAAAGACCTTAACTCACTCAACTGTGAAACAGAGAAAAATGACTTCAAAGTTTCTGTTTTGTCCAGACAAAGTAGGGTAGTTGCTATAATGAAGAAATTTGTATGCGAAAAATCTTGAGCTCAAAATTGACCTTTGACCCTTAATGGCAATTCATGTATTCTGCCTTTGCATCATGAGCCAAAAATAAGAAGTCACGCAAAGGTAAAAGGCAGTAACTGACATGATCATTATTTGCTTGATTTTTTAACACCTCACCAAGTTCGAGTCATCACGGGGTTTGTTTGAAATGATATAAAACACCTTTGGATTTCCTATTTAGTGCTGATCAGGATCATATGGCAACACTTACACAACACAACAGTTTGACAGACAAGTTACTTTGCAGTGTAGTGTGTACAGTATGACTAAATGCACAAAATACTTTAAAGGGATAGTTCGGATTTTTTGACATGAATCTGTATGGCATCCCCGTCATCAGTGTTGTCCACATCGACACATGGCATCCACACCGACTTACCCCCCGAAAGCGTCCGGTGAGCCGAGATACTGGCCAGTTTTGGTGCTGAGGAAAGTAGTTCGGCAAGTTGTGTGGGGACTGTATACTAAAGCGTTTTTCTTCTCAAAGCAATATGTGTTCAAAAGAGTGATACATTTGCATCACAAAACCATCATCCTCTAAAAAGTCAGCCCTCATAATCGCTTGGCGCTATTTTCTCTCCGTACGTACCACTGTGCGCGGCCGCCAGGTGACAGCCGCGCACGGATCCATCTGTTTCTTCAGTTGTTCTGCAGTGTTTACATGCGCAGACCGCCGCCACGCGAGAGAGCTAACGAGAGAGCTAGAGCCATAAGTATAGCTTGTATAAGATACATATGAATATATCTAAAAAATGGTGCGAACTCTTGATTATCCAGGCTGTAACAACAAATCAAAAAATCCGAACTATCCCTTTAACATTAAAGATAATCTGAGTATAACTGAATACAAAGGTATATTTATTTAATGTGTTAAGACTCTGTGCCAAGATTTTAAAATAAAATATATTTATTAACTAAATCACAAACAAAACATACACTGTTACTGCCTTTTGCCTTTACATGACTCCTTATATTTGGCACATGATACAAAGATAGAGTACAGGAACTTTGAGCTCATTATTTTTCACGATATTTATTCACATGATAAAGGAGGTCTCAAAAACTCTCAAAAACACATTAACTCATTTTTGACCAATCATGATGTTACGGCGTACTGCCTTTGTAGGACAGTATAGGTGCAAGGTGCAATTTATAACTTTTTGGGTAGAGAGGTCTCCATTAAGCCAAAAATGTTGATATTGTCTTCTTCTATACTTTAACTTCTTGGGTTCTCTTTAAAGACCATACAGTAAATTGTGTATATCTTGTTGACATGTTTCGGCTGCTAGCTGCAAGCCATCCTCAGAACTGTCACTGGTGTTGGTGGTGACGTGTCGTAAATCAGCTGTTGTTACTTCCTGTAGGCGAGGTCAGCCTAGGACACTCTCCTCCAGAGAACACCGGGCGACTACAGGTGTGGTCAGTCTGAGCGACCTGCCAGGTTAATCAGACTGACCACACCTACAAGAAGTAACAACAGCTGATATACAACAGGTCACCACCAACACCAGTGAAGAGTTCTGAGGATGGCTTGCGACCAGCAGCCGAAACATGCCAACAAGGAAAATACACTTTAATGTATTGTCTTTAAAAAGAACCCAAGAAGTTAGGGAGGTCCCCATGTCTTCCACAGCATGGCATTAAACTAACTTATCTTGCATTTATTTATCCAATAGGCCTAGTGCTTTGATTAAACAATGCCATTTGTAGTATTCAAGACAAAGCAACTGCTGAGCACATGAGTAGTTAGTGCATCTTTAACATATTTCCATCTGTAACCTTCAAACCTTTGCCTTAGGTTTCTGAAATGACCAACAAAAACTGACAGAGAGACAGATTTTGGTTTCTAAAATGTGTGACATTCAATTCAAATCTTCTCTGTCTGCAAAACATCATTTTTTATCTAATTGTGCAGCCTGTGAAATAGAATAATCGTTAACAATAAAAAGCTTTGTATTACATAAATCCCAAAGTCAAATTTTAAACCAGAACTCTTTTGGTTGGGGCGTGTAACTATTATTGCCTGCAGACTGCTAATAGTGCTGTTTTTGGCTCAGGGTTAGCTACTGTTCTTGCCAACTCTCCCTTTATTGTATGGCCAATTCTCTCACATTACACCCCATGTTTTCCTTTGGTTTAGTGCCTATTGCCAGAAAATGGTGGGGTACAGAGAGGGCAGCTAATCATATAACAGAAAAATTACACAAAGTACAGAACAAATGAATCAGCTGAGTTTCACTGTCAAAGTGGGGGGCCGAGGCAGAGAGGAATGAAATTGGTTCATTACAGCTCGGCAATGGCGTGATTAACCAGTTAGACAACAAAGATTCGGGCTCAGCTGCGGCCAATTTTTATTTTTATTATTTTGATTTTTTTTACTTTTGTTGTTGTTTTTAGATTGATTGTGTTCAGCAATAATAAGCAAAAAATACATATTTGTTTATTTTGCAAGGCTAGTAATAAGGCTGAAGGCAATCAACATGCTGTTACCTTTATTGTCAGAGTTGAGAGTTGTGAAAAACACATAAAGTAATTGTGATGAATAATTACAATACTCGGAATGCATAAGGTAAGTGAGAAATAGCAACGGATCACTGCAAACTGTTCTGTTTTTCATTTAATTTTTAAGACAGTAAAAATCAGGTACAGCGCCTTTAATGGAACAGTTTTACATAATTTATACTGTGTAGACCTATTACTTTTAGAGAGACCATTTTATCATCTGTCCATGGATTGCAAATGAAAAAAGGAACATTTACAGAAATTGTATTTAATGAATACACAATGTCCCTGTCAAGTAAACCAATAAATTAAAAAATAAAGCAGATGTGCACTGTCTAGAATCGTCCTAAGTTGTACAATATTGTTATAACATAAATCCAAGCTACGCAGAATAAGTATTAAGTTAGTTTATAAATTACCACAGCAGAAAAAATAGCATTAGAAAGTTGTGGTCCAGTAAAAAAATCATCCTTACAGGTTGTGCAGAAGTGCCAACCAGTGCAGGCCTGATTGTACGCTCAATAAATTAAGTTCTTCCAGAAAGTCTCAAAGGTTTAAAGTTCTTTTCACTTCTGTAAACTTTTTAGATAAAAGTCTTTGGTCCAGCTGATTTCTCCAGAGGCAGACAAACAAAAGTAAAATCCACTCCACAGCATCATTCTGAAAACAAACAATGCCAATGGAGTCAGCCTTCCTGAAACAATTAACGAGACCAACACAAACAATTGAAAGTTCCCTTAAAAAGTGGTGAAACTTATAAAAATTTAATGCTGTGTAGAAGAGATGCATACTTAATGAGGTTCAGTTATAAAATTTGGACTAAAGTCACTGCCTTTGTAGCTTTGTGTCCTTCTCAAGCCCATATAAATGCAATAAAACTATTGGACAATGAACAATAAATTGAAAGAAAATCCAAAAAATGAAATCTGCCCTTGAGACAGTCTGCTACTTACTGGTCTTACTTATGCTCTGAATGAGTGACAGGTGAATTAGCACAGAATCACAGTAAAGTCAGATGCTGAAAATAACTTTAGTTGCCGCCTAAAGACACTGATAATTTCTAAGAATCTTTTTGCTTACCCGTTCCTTTCTTTATGGTCAGTGTTTGACATTAAGGTGGATTTTGCTTGACACATGAACTCTCAGAAGAAGGAAATAAGTGAAAATACTCAAAAGCAATACGTAGGTGTTAGCTACAGCACTGTATGTACAAGAATTGTGATCAAATAGAAATCACAATCTATAGTCTAAACCATTGTTTCCCAAAGACTGGGTCGCAAGAGATTTTTTTAGGGTCGCCTTGTCACGATCTGCATCTAGGTCTGCAGTATACAGTTCTGACACATGTTGAAATGTTAAAGGTTGTATAGAGGATTTTCCAAGGAACGAGAAATCCAGCGACTGTTTGTCCTTTTTCAAATGTTGCGCATGCGTGAAACCACCCCCCCTCCCCTACAGCTCCCTACGTAGAAACGCCTCCTCCCGCCTCCTCTTTACGCCAGAAACAGGTTTGTTTACAGCCGGTGCGCTGCACATGACTTGTAAACAACTAACTACAGTGTTGGTTAGGCAAGTGAGGAGCGGGGGGAGCGGGTGCGCGGACATTTCGTGCGCAGACAAGACGCAAGGAGCAGGGAGAAGAGCGGAGCAGGGAGAGAGGAGAGGAGAGAGGAGCGGTGCGTGGAGATTCCGTGCCCAGAGAAATGAGGAGCAGGGGGAAGAGCGGATCGGGCAGCGGGGACAGGAGCAGGAAAGGGGTGCAGAGAAGGTTGCGCGGAGATTCAGTGCGAATGAACTAGCTACAACACGCAGCAGCAAGCGGACTCTTTCTTTGCACTGAAAATTACGTTTTCAGACATAGGATATCGCTTTCGTGTCCTGAAAAACGTTTGTCTAGCTCTTGGAAATAAAGTACGTTTTCATAATAAGCAGAAGTGACCTGTCCAGGAGTAATTTGGCGACCAATGCGTCAGTCTTTAGACCCTGCGTCTGCTTCAGTTGCGCCATCGCTGGAATGAATCTTCAAGAATCACCTTAGTTTGGCTTCGCTGCTTTTCCCCTTGTCTTCTTCTTTCAGCAATCTCAAAAACGGACTTTCTTTTGCGGCTAACTGCTCCTGGATTCTTGTCTGCCATTGCAACAAACTTTGTGCTAACTGCGAGGAAGATATAGGTCAAAAAAAGCCGCTAAGAACTGTTGCGTTGGTGGAGTAAACAGCGTCTGTGCGGCTTGCGTCTGTGCGGCTTGCGTCTGTGCGGCTTGCGTCTGTGCGGCTTGCGTCTGTGCGGCTTGCGTCTGTGCGGCTTGCGTCTGTGGACTGCGTGACAGGCGTACGTAAACTACGTACCGGCGGCGCGCAGGCAAGTCAGTTACGCTAGAAACGTAGGGAGATTGATTGACAGCCTGTCAGCTAACAGATAACGAGGCAGTGTCGTTATCTATTGACAAATGTTTAGCTGGCCCCACCACGTCCAGAGTTGATGAATTTTTATTCTCTTTTTTTTGGTCATCATAATTACAAGGCTACTGCATCTCTATAATGCTATCATTGACAATTTGAAACAAAAAAAAATCCTCCATACAACCTTTAAGACATGTTCTGTACAATTTCTAATCTTTTTGTAATTATTTTATTGACTGTTTTGTTCCAGTATTGCTGATTCAATTGAATGTTGAAAAGAAAAAGAAATAGGCTACATTTAATGTCCAAATAGGTGACTTATGGATAGCTTTCATTGTTGGTTCACTGACTGTTTTTCATTGTTTAAAACTTGAGTAATACTAATTGTTCAGAGAGACACGATCACTCAGTCAACAATAAAATATCCTCTTTAATGCTGAATAACTGTCAAATCCACCTTTATTTTTAATTTACGAATAATGTCTATTTACTTGGTTTGCAAATGTTTGTGACTTTTAAAATATGGGTCCCCAGACAAAAAGTTTGGGAAACACTGGTCTAAACAACTGCAATATGATTTGTTTTTGCCATACTGACCATCAAGTAATACACATGTCAAATCAATATCTGACTAACTATACAGCTGAAAACACATTACTTTCCTTGGAAACCCTAGAAGAGAAATGCCAAAATGATACTCATGTCCACAAATTGCTAAACAAGCTTACAAAATAACCACAAAAGACAGGTTTTCACCAGCAGCCTATATGAATGTTCAAATAATATCATATTTCTTCAGTTAATGATTTTATGGGTTTAGCTTGGCTGTTGTTGGCAGAAACCCCAGCTTCTGCACTCTCCATAGGCATGCATAATTCACAGGATAATGCCATAATGAAGAGGACAAATCACAAAGAATGAAAAGAAATTTAAACTCTTGAACATATTTTAAATCTTTAGGGTAATTTATAGCATAGTTGAAAAGCCTATATTGTATTTTTCAGAGGATGCAGACATTAAGGCGAGACACAGGAACCACTAGAAGGCCTAAATGTGAATAACAGCACCCAGAAGACAGTCTATGCAACATAATTCAGACCATACCTCATCATTACTGTTTTACTTTTGAGGTGAAGTGTTAGAAGTTGAGGTGGGAGTGCATATTTTAGCTCTGGTAAGTTAAGCCCCGAACTTACTTGGGTGCCATCAGGTCCAATCAGATCAAGCGAACCCATGGTGCTATACAGGAAACGTGTGATCTTCAGGAAATTGTCGTCTCCAATGGACCAGGAACCATCCACCAGGAACGCCAGGTCAGCCTTTGCCTCCTTACACACTGCATACAGATACATACAGGTTAATACAGGCAATAGCTGCAGACGGCAATTTGTACACGTAATGCTAAGTGCTCTACAGAATGAAGGGGACATCAAAATTGAATATTAATTTGAATACAGGCAAAAATAAATACATTAAACACAAGTATTTTAGATTACTACTATTTTCTGATATATGTTATAATGTTGTTTTCTCATCAAAAACATACCTGGAGTTTTATTTAGTTCTTCTCCCAAACAGAAAACACTCAGTTCCACCTCTTGATGTCATGTGGTAATACAAGAAGTGCTCCACTGTCTTTTTAAAGTCAATAGAGTTTCACTACAATCATTTGGATGATTTCAGCCCTGGAATTGCTGTCACTCTTAAACGAAAGGTAAAAGGTAGCTGTTAACTTGAAAACTACCACTGGGTCTGATCAAGTGGTAATGGAGGGAAACAGGGGCAGATTTTTTACATTCAAATAGCTCTTATTCAGAAACTAGAGGGACTATTGAAATAAGTAAAGTATTAGAATGTAGGAAAGAGTTAGCACTCCAACAGGGTAAAGTTAACCCTGCGATATTCTTTCAAGTTGTTGACAAAAAATTTAAAACTCATGTCGGTAACGGAGGGAATGAAATATGCAGCACTTTTTGGGAAATAAATACAAACAGCGATAACTAGCGGTTCTCACTTACATATCCTTAACAAACTGGTTTGAATATTTGCTTAATATAGTTTTCTACCATATGGTACAAGATTAGGTTGAAAAACCTCTTACTTTTTGAGTAATGAAATTTTTTATTAAGAAAGGTCATGGTAACGGAGGGAAAAGTAACGGAGGGAAAATTAGGCAAGCAAGTAGAAGGTGCATGATTTTGCATAATTTGTCAGCTTTTTTCTTCCGAATACTTTAATATTACTTCAAAATGAAAGGAAACTATTTCTATAAAATATGTCAGTCCTTCCAAGCAAATTTTTATCATTTTAAATACATTTTGAAAAAAAAATCATGTACCTTCATCAACAGTTCAAAGATCGAATAACACAAGATATGATGAAATACATCAATTTATTTACATGATTTGCAGGTCTTTGAAATTTGGGAAATAATTTTTGTTCCATGTTGCATACATGGTCTGTTTTAAATGTATGTAACTTTAGAACCAAAAATGATACAGAAAAAAAGGTAAACAGTTTCATAAACTAGGGTACATATGCTATCTTGTTGAATACAGTTTTATATCAGATGCATTAACTTGAATTTTTGGCCTTGCTGTATACTTCTGCTTGACCGGGCCCCACTACATGACATCAGAAGGTGGGATATAGCATTTTGAGCTTTAGAGATGTAGACGGACTAATAATAAAGTATAACTCAAATTTGTGGGAATGAAACAAAACACTTTCATTGTAAAATGATCAAATGAAGACAAATCACAAGACAGAGCATGTTTAATATTAGATTAACCCTCAAATAGAAGTACAATTAGCAGTCTATAATCTCATCTGGACTGTTTTCTTTGGCTTTTATTATTATGATTTCTAAATAAATCCGCAGCTGTACAGTTGTTTAAGGTCAGGTATAACACATTATTTAAGCCCATTGTTTTTCAACTGTAAAACTCTGGAAAATAACATTTAACATCTTCTTTTGGTCTGGCACCTCATTGAAAAGCAGTCTGTTTCCTCTCTCTCCTCTCACCTATTGTCAACAAATGGAATAACACACTTTGTTATGCTGTGATTTGTAGTGTCATATTTTCAGAGGCGGTTTATTGTGCATGTCTTTTTCTCATGCTGGTAGTTTGGTCTTGACTAAAGGTTGCTTGTCATAAAAGAGAGATGCCATGGTTTCAAAAAGGTCAGAGTTAGACGGAAAAGCTCGCAGACAGCCGCACAGGGAGTCATTGGGTCAAGCCTTTACCTGAGCGCTCCAGACAGGAACAAATGAGGACAATGATCCCAATTCGGGGAGCTGCCCAGCCTCTGTTAGGGTTGTAAATCCACCCCAGGCTTGTCAGGTCATTTAAAAGACTCCTCAACTCTGATCTTATTTCATTCAAGGCATTCCAGGCGTATAATAAGATAGGGGAAATAAAGTTAGATGGCGTGAGAAGAGGATGTAGAAGATAAGAGTTAAGCAGATGATTTGCAGTGGGAACCCTTGAAGAGGTGGAATGAGAAACTAAATTAGTATTACATGAGTTAATTTTTGAAAAAAATTCACATATTTAACCATATCGTTTGAAACAAAACTCTAAATTACAGTAAGGACCAAAACATAACTTTTCTAGTTGTGGGTCCAACACCTGCTTGACTCCATAGAGATGTCATTGACTTATTTGGAATGTTCCACAGCATTAAACCTGCATGTCTTGCTTAAAAACACTTTGAAAAATATGCGTTCTTACTTAGAGAGGGCTCACTTCTCCACAGATCTGACCTGTAATTTGACCAAGTGGCGCCACCTAAGTTTCCATGTTTCCATGTTTCCATTACTGTTGATCATTTTAGTGCTATTCTGTTGAACATTCCAGGCAAAGGAGGAATAACATCTCAATGGAAACAAGCAGGCAGTGGACAATTAGTACAAAAGTTAAATAGTGAACAAAATAAATTGTATTTTTATTTGTCTTAGTACAGGTGCTTAAAAATCTATACCTCTTACTCTTTTTTATTTTGTAATGTATTTAAACAGCTGTAGACCAATCAATACACATTTCAGATGCCAAGCCAAAAGTAAAATGTACTTACAATCATTATAATTTAGTCAATATTATTAAAATACGTAGTAGTTTCTCACCTTCTTTGGCAGGTGGGATGGTGGGCGGGGGCTCGGTGACTGGAGGCTCAGTTGGGGCTTGAGTCGGAGCAGGCACTGAACAAAAACAACAGAGTGTCATCAATCACAGAGACAGTTACAAGTGGCATCATCTGGGGTTCATCTGCTGACCACACGGGCCCTGCCCCTGCTGATAAAGTGCACAGTATGAGACACCAATAACTTTCTTATGAGCAGAAAGTTTTCTAATTCAATTCCCAAGCATCAACAGGTGAGGAAAAGGTATTTGGAAAATCTATACTTTTTTTTTATAGTAACTTTGAATTATTTTATTTTATTTTATGATATGGTTAAATATACTACCTAGAACAATAATGCATTTCTATGTGTGTGAACAAAGACATTTCTCTCAATTTGTAGTCCTGGTTGTCTGCAACCCCGGGTTCCCCTGGAGCTGTGTAGTTCACTGTAGCTCATCAAGCAGCCAATGAACTGAAACTGCAACCTCTATCTTCTCCCTCAGAGAGGGGAAAATAAAAGTTTGATTATTGTTAAGTGGTGTAAGAAATTACTTTAAATCTCATTACAATTAACAAAATTATAGTTATAGAAGTTATAGAAGAAAGAGATTTGTAAGGAGCCTTGTAAAATATAAGTGTTATGATTTGGACCATTTGCAAATGTTTGAAGTGATTATTTTCTTATTTGTTTGTTGTTGTTGTTTTTTTTGGGGGGTTTTCTTACTACAAGCAATATGTGCATGTGTGATCTGTAAATCAATACTAATTTACAATAAATAACTAAATAAATAAACATTTAAACAAATAAATAAGTAATAGGTGTAGTGTAACTTACATGTCATATCAGTGATGGAGACAGCGGGCCCTTCCAGCTCCTGCAGCTGTGTGAAAACACTGATCTGGTATTGGCTGCTGGGAGTGAGGTCATAGAAACACTGACGCGAATCCCCACCCCCCAGGCTCACCTCCTGCCTCTGCCCATCTATGAAAATAAATGCATTTTAAAAGTAACTTTTAATATAACTCTATTTAAAGTTTTGAAAGACTTAACCAACATGTGACTTTATTTAGACTATTTTAGCTTTATTTTTCAACAGCATCACAGCAAGTTATCATGCAAGGTATAATAATCACATAAAATCACATAAAAATGAATCCGAAATAGTTGGTTTAGTCTATTAAAATGTCTTGTATGCTTCAGTTTGTTTCAGTTTTACAGTATAATAATGCTATGTGGAATAGATTTATAAACATAAGCAAGTTCGGATTAGCTGTCCTGATTTGACCATCCATTGTGCAAACTATAATTACAAAGGCAAACTAACTAACTCTGTGAACTAAACTTTTGAAACGAGATGACACAATGAAGAGATGCGACTCCAAATGTCAAGGACAGTATTTGATGACCATCTGTTAATTA
The DNA here is from genome assembly GCF_026225935.1 of Boleophthalmus pectinirostris. Taxonomy (NCBI): domain Eukaryota; kingdom Metazoa; phylum Chordata; class Actinopteri; order Gobiiformes; family Gobiidae; genus Boleophthalmus; species Boleophthalmus pectinirostris. Next base: position 23,999,287 of record NW_026571447.1, read on the forward strand.
GCCAACTCCACAAAGATATCCAAAGACTTTAAAGAATAACATTAAATCAAAGACAAGCAGGCTTTAATGGAGGGTACTTACTGAGGGTAGATTGTACAGAGACTCGGTATGAAGAGGCGTGTAGCAGCGGCTGCCATTGCACACACATACTGTTGGGACGCACCTGATAGGTCGACAAGCCTGACACTCCAAGGGACACTGGAGAGGTAGGAAGTCAGAAAACATTTAACCTTTGATAAAGAAAGGGTGATTCATTTTCTTGAGTAATCTTATCATTAACAATTCATATCCCAATGTTAGCTTTACACACATTGCAGTAAACTCCAAAATCAATCGCGAGAAATTGAAATAATATGGACTGAGACGGCAAATCTCAGAGGACACACTCTTTTCTCTCTTGCTTCGTTCTTGTTAACAGAATCTGCTGATGGTATAAAATAAAGTTGCTTGGCTTGAGTGTACATTGTCCCAGACCATATGGCAGGTAAATCTTATTTTAAATACTGAATAATTCATAGCTATGGTATGATACTATCATACCCCTGTAAACTGAATAATACATTTTACAAGCATAGACAAACACATCTTGTATATACGTATGTATAGCACTGCGTTACACGCATAGTGCATAGTTCAGATTCAATATATATTCTATTATTGATATCCAAAAGTGATATATTGGTTTCACTGTTTCCCTGCAGTTTAATTGACATGGACCCGAGCACAGCTAACTCAACGCAAAGGGATCACATAATCTCAGACGAGATAAAATAAAAGAGGATTCTTATCTGCAGATGATATAACCAAGAGAGCTCCAGTGCCTTCATTAACCCCAAACTCTTGACAACACTGCTCTGTATTCTGTGCTGTTCAAGTCATGGATTTCAAGCTATGGCAAGAGTGCTCCATCACCATAGCAATTAAACAATTCAAATCTATGAATCATTTTGCCTGAAAACATCAATATAAACTCAGCCACACAAAACAAATACAGAAGTATGTACTCTTTTTATTAAAGTAGCAATGATATATTATTATATTATTTGGAAATTTTAGTTGAGTTCATCATTGCTTTTGCCTTGAGACACTTTTTAAATTATAGATGAGTCCACTAAAGCTGTAGTATTTGTGATGGTCTGAGCCAGTGGTCTAATCTTCACAATTTGCTCCTTACTAAATGGCCATTTTGAGAAAGAAACAGTAAATAGCAGTAACCACAAACAAGTTATATTATATTAATATGTTATTTAAGAGATAATCTGTGTATTCACTTAAACCTGCCAAAGTTGAATGTACATCAGTACAATCTGCTGAATAAATAGATCAAGGGGAAGAATTAATACTTAACCTTTTCTGTGTTGACCAATCCACTTAGCATATCTCTTTATTGAAATGCTTTACTGTATCTACATTTTAAAAACAACTAAAGGGACAACTACTTTTGAAAACACATTTTTCATTTTGGTACAAACCAGGATAATGAACTCAACTAAAATTTCTCCATGACATTATTTTGCCCAAGTCATTAACAGAGTAAATGGCGAGGGCTATTGTTCTTCGCCAGTTTCTTCTTATTATTTTTATTATTAAATTTTATGCATGACTACATACATGTATTCCTTTACTGAGTTTGTTTAGACAAAGTTAACTCTAAACAACAGCGAATGACAAAGCAGTTTTAAAGTTTCAGCAGATTGAAGATTTCCTTTCCAAAAAAAAAAAAAAGATTGTGTGTGTTTCTATAAATCTTACTAAAACTTCATATCCGCCTACCTACATAGAGTATATTTATTTTAGAGCAGAGGAAAGTTTTGCTTATTTGTGCTGATGCTAAATCTATATGGAAAATTAGATTCTGCTCTTTCAGTGAGGGGAACGTATTAATATCCTTTGCTCTGTTTGCTAATGTCTCACTGGAAATTAGAGCATATGGCTTTGAGCGTGCTGTTAATTTACGTGTGCTACCTCTTTCTCACATCAACCCACTCCTTTGCAACACCCCAGTGCCAAACAACTTCACACTAATCTGAAAGTTAAATCTGAATAATAAGCTTAAGGATTTCACTCCGCCAATCTCCGTTGTATAATTAACTTTTGTCTTAACAAACATTCAATCTTGGATATTTCCCATTTATTTTTGTACTAGAACAACCATCCCCAGGGGCCCCATAAATGATTAAACTTGACTTACATGTCTTTGCATTAACTAGCAGAGGTTCGCTTTGTCCAGTGGAATAGGAGGCAGTCAGCTGGACACTGTACTCTGTCCCTGGGAGGAGGTTAAGGAGAACTAGAGAATTTACATCTTCAACAACTGTTGTCTCCAAAACTGGCCCAGAAACTGAAAATGATACATACAAAATGTTTATTAGATTTAACTGAAAGGGCTATTTTATAGTGAAGACCATAATTATGTTACAGGCTTACAGATTTGACCTGTAACTTGACCCGGTGGCATCACCTGCTTGTCTCCGTGGAGATAAATATGTTTAATGCCATACTGTGGCATATTATAGACAAAATAATAACACCTTGGAGACAAGTAGGTGTATCGTGCACTTTAACACAAACAAATGCATGTACTCCTCTGAGCAGCATGATAGAGGAAGCATAAATTACTTTTGCTGCTCACAGTCAAAACATTGTGATAAAAATAACCAGAAAATGTGAAGTAGGAAACTCAAAAAGATAAGCATTTGTTTAAGCATTTATTTACTGGGATTTGGACTGAAGAACATTTCCTCTGGCTCAAGTGTGTTTAAATTTAAATATGTTATCCAGCAGCTGTGCATCTTTGGGTAAGAGTGGATTTTCACAAACAAAATAATTTCTAACACATGAAAAGTGACCTCTGTTTTAAAAGATAAAGCTTGCCTTCTTAAAGATTAGAAAGAAACCTTTATTTGAACCAAAGGGGGAAAGTGAAGTGTCTAATGTACTGTTATCTGAAGTCTGCGCTAAAGTGGAAAAACAATAGCAAAGACAATAGCACATAAATGCCAGCAATTCTCTTTGAGAGGAAAAATCATTAAAAAGCAAAACATCAAAGTTTATGTTTTGTGTTAATTGGCGGTTGTTCTTAGAAAAGTACATTTAGAGAATCTATCCTAAAGCAAAGTCAACAATATTGTGTCTTTGTCCTGAACTGATGTTGAAAACAAAATAATTTAAGGGTGCACTGTGTAACTTTTCTGGTGGAGGGCTTTTCTCTTTGGAGATGTTATGTTATTTGCTTTGCCTGAAGGATTCACAGAATGGCATTAAACTTAACCTGCCATTGAACATTCCAGGCAAAGCAATAACATCCCCATTGAGAGAAGCAGGTGCCATGTCTCTCACCAGAAAGGTTACATAGTGCATCTTTAAGTAATTCAAGCAATACGGAGTGAAAGGCACTTCTCACTCCTTTTTAGGGCATAGCTTATAACTTTGTATTACGCAGTAGAGCCCGACCGATATGGATTTTGTTGTGGCTGATATGAAACCGATATAATGGGAGTTGGAGCTGCCGATAGCCGATATAATCGCCGATATATTTAGATGTAAAAATTCACTGAAAAAAACTTAGGTTTGGCTCTAGTGGATTTTAAACTGGGTTTATTTATTTTAGACCAATAGAAACAGCCTGTTTATGTGTGAGAGCTACAGTAGCTAATCGCTAACCTATCAGAACGAACCAAAACTAGCTTCAAAGTTGACATATTTCCAACACTCAGACTCCTCCTCACATCACAAGTCTGCACTAATAAATGTCCTTTTAATCCAGACTCAAACCGATTGTCCGTAAAAAGAATATAATCTCAGTGTTGCGCACATGGATCTATGTCTGCGCATGTAAACAAACGCACGTGACTCTGGGGGTGTGTTCAGGGACAGTACAGACACACAGACTGACAAATGACTCCGCAGATAAATACTGATGCAGAGGCACATATCTGGACATTTGTCGATCTGTAAATTGGATTAAATGAACATAATGTAGAGAGTCTAAGCTTTATAACGAGGTATAACATGCTCACGTGAAATATCGGCCCCTATCAGCAAGCATATCGGCCGATAGACGATATGCTTCCAGGTGCTCATATCAGCCGATAATATCGGCCAACCGATATATCGGTTGGGCTCTATTACGCAGTATATTATTGTCTTTTCCATTTTTGCATTCATTACAGTCACATAAGTTACTTATGTAGTACATGCAGGTTTAAAATTAATTAATTCAAAGATTTGGCTGCTTGGTGAATATGTTCAATAGTAGAGTGTGCAGTTGGGAACAAGGATCAAACTGCATAAAACTAAAAGCCCTGGCCCTGATTTTACCTCATGCATCTGTCTTGTGAGTGTGGTGTGTGTAGCTACCATAGATGGGCTGGTAGACGATCCTGTATCCCTCTGTTGGAGACTGTGAAGGATCCCATGAGATCTTGAAGCGGTTGTACCACTCCTCTGAAGCGCGCAGGTTAGTCGGGGATGAGAAAGGCACTGTACCAGACAAAAATAACCAATAATGTATTTCGGAAAGGAAGAGCCTCATTATCACCCCAAAATAATTTATATGTGAATAATAATCCCATTTGAGCCCTGCACTCTATTCTACTCAAATGTGTTTCAATATCCACGTTTTAAATAGAAATGGACTATATTCAGACTATAGTAGGCTGAAGCTGCACAATTTAAAGAAGATCTACATTTTTATTCTGTGCGTGTAATGGGGAGAGATAATGACAGCAATTTGGGGAAGAAAATGGCTGGATAAATCAGTTAGAACAAAGACGAATAATTCAAACAACTGATTAATGATTGAAAAAGGCAGCCATCATTATAAACACCCTTAATTAAGACAATGCTACTTTAATGTGCATTGTCCTTTGGGAATACAAAAGAAAATAAAATTACCGGAGAGCAATGTTACAATACGGTTGATGCCAAATATAAGGCAAATAAAGCTCATTAAATTTAAGGAGTTTTCCATTTCTGGCATCTGGGACTACTGCACACTATGTGAATAATTATTTCTGTGGATAAGTTATGAAATGGGTGTACTTAAACTTACATGTTGTGCCAAGAGAAGCCACAGTAATGCCTTCTTCTCCATTCCTGTACACTGGAGTTACTGTCACTTTATATTGTGTGTCCGCTAATAGACCTTGTAGCACAGTTGTCCTTTGACCGCCAGGAACTAACACCTAGACAATGGCAAAAAAGGAAATTTAAACATTGTATATCCATGGGTTTCAGAATGATGTAAAATTAGGACAGCTACCATAGTAAGTAAAGATGTAAAACAAAATAATCTATCTTTTTAGTGGTGAAAGATTAAAAAACCCATGAATAGTAAAGTCATTATTCCTATGCATTTACTGGGTTTCAAAATGCATAGTGCACAAATTTCTGAGGTTATGGAGAGCAGATTTCCAATTTTTCTCTTCAAATTAGGATTCAGTTCCCAAAGCATATTTTAAAAACTTCCAGGACCCTTAACATTTCAGAAAGGATTGAAATATGAACTGCTAAACCAAGAGTCTCATGCATTTCCAAATCCTAAAATATTTGCAGGGTTAAAGAGATTTTGCTGCTTGCAGAAGAAATCCTATTACCTAAATAATTTCTGGCTTTGTTATTTCATCATTTCAACCATTCATGTTGCGATTTTGATTAGCATTAACTGCTCATGCACGTCTGATCTCAGTGAATCTCAAATGAACGCTATTTTGATGAGGAAGTCCACTCTCAACAAAGTTCTCTTCAGCATACCTATCAAACTACTGAAACAAAGTATCCTGCCTTGCATAAAACAGCCACTTAAAACTTTCAGGACAAAAAAAGGTTGGGATAACCCCTATCTATGAGCCCATGGACAAGTTTAAAGCTTAAGTCCCATTTTCTTAAGTAATTGTTTCTTTTCTGAACTCTGTGTTGCCTCTGCACTTTCCACTGCTGCCCCCCATCTCTGCTCCCAGTGAGGTAAATGGCTGCTGAAAAGATAATAGGATGTCTTCTGGCTCGCCTTGGCCCTCCATCTTCTACAGCACGGACGGAAATTAAAAACAGGGGCAAAAGAAGAGAGGAGCAGATAGTAGGACAATAAAGGTCTGGAGGATCAGGAGAAGGCAGAGGAACTGAATGTGTGTGCATCTGTGCATGATTTAACAGGGTCAGAACATGGCACCGGCCTCAAGGACTCTTACCATGGAGATAGATGGATTAGAGAGGCAGGTATAGAAAGAACTGGGGTTAAAAGTATAATGAGTTTTATGATTAGAGCAGATGACCCACACTCATCATACCATGCATCAAAAGAAGTGCTACTAGACCTCATTGAAAGCCCAAGCATACAAGCATGTCCATACATACACGTTCTTCATAAATACAAAACCAGTTTCTATTGAGATGATGGTAAAGATATTGGAAAAACAGCAACAGTTCATACTGTTTATAATTATACATCCACAACAGGTACTAGATCCATAATTGATATGATTATTATGTTGGATGATTTGTCCATGAAATGTAATCAAACATTGTTTACTTCTTTTTGAGAATTGTCACATGAATAAAACTAGAACTGACTACTAATGTCAAATGCAAACGAAGTGTTACAAGTACAAGTATACCAAACAAATGAGTCAATCTATTTAACCATATTTCAAGGGCAATGACCTAAAATAATCTAATGTCACTGTTGGCAAAAAGTTCTAATAACCCTAACCCTATGACCATAAAGTTGTAAATGTTTTGTTCCTTCTCGCTGCAAATTGCCAAACAAGCACTCATAAAATGGATGAATATGTGCAGCAGGCATACTTATATTCTAGTGGACATTTAAATTTATTTATTGACTCTTAAGTTTCGATGGAATGATTGTTGTGTTCATGTGATGGTGAACCAAAGATTTTACACAGCCTTTATCTATATTACTGGGAAGTCCCTCTGAATAACTGCAACTAAATTACAGCTCAAAATCCACCTGTTCAAAGTTAAAAATTTCAATTACTTTAAAAATTTCAATTACTTTTACTATTTTTCTCATCTATGTAAAAAATGTAAGTGTCCAAAAAAGGATTTTTTAGGTTTAGCCACAGACACGAGGAGAATCTTATGAGATTTTAAATCTCCGATAGCAAAGACTGCTGCATATCACAGGCCTAAAAGTTGTGAGCACACCTCACGTCAGCTGTTTCGATTTTCTGTCTAGTGTAAAACTTTGCTTTGAGACTCTTGATGTGTCCAAATATCAGAGCATTGCACTTCTCATGTAGATGCAATTTAAAACTGTGTTAATGTTTGTAGTGCAATACTTCAGATACATGGTTTGTGATAAGTTGAAAGGAAGTAGAGTCTCGATCACTGATCAGTGAGGAGCTACTCTCGCCTTTTTACTTTTAAAGAACACTTCAAACCTGATTGACAGCACTGTTTTATGGACTGGGTGTCATTATTTGCAGAGGGCAATTTTTGCAGTGTAACTTTACAACTTGAAGTGAGTAATAATTATTTTTACTATACTGAGTTTGTATCTTGCGCCTTTGTGTCCATAACCCAGTTTGCTCTATTTTATTGGCTGAACTGTATACGATATGAAAGAGCAGCTCAGAATAGCACTGACACCACACACGTGAGGAGCACAGCGTCATCAAAATTGCACACAAAGACACAGAGTGGGGTCATGCCTCTGAACATGGGGAGAAGCAAATCGCAGCCTAAATCGGGCAAATTCTTCAGTAGCGTGTGGCGGCCTTAAGTTTGATATATTATTATTTATTACTTACAGTTTCCTCTTGTTGGTCCTCTCTGAGGGCAGCGTATGACACCTTAAAGCTTTCCACGCGGGAGTCTTCCAGCTCCCATGATGCCTCCAAACTCTCGGTGGTCTCATCACTCAAATAAAGGTTTTTAACCGCCTGCCGGGACACTGAAATAACAAGCAACAGAAAAGTAGGTGATTTTTCAAAACACGAAGCCTATTGCCTATTTTATCTCTCCACTGTATATTTTACTTGAACTGTGAATCAGAAAAAAGTCAAATGCCAGAATAATAACTCAACTGTAGCGTAAAACTATATTGTAAACAGAAGCAGAATTATGTTTTACAAAATGTTATTGCTACGTGTAAGAGCTTTTTGTTTTATTTATGAATGTATTTTTTAAATTGCTGATTTATTTGTGGAATCAGAATTACTTTTTTTTTTTTGCACTGTTGAAAAAGAATATTATAGACCACACCATGTAAAGCCCATTGAGACAGCTGTCCTGTTACTTGTCACAAACAGTTACTGCAGCCTGCTATTTTAAGTTGTTGTTTACAATGGGTACAACTGTTGTTTTACGTTTCTAAGAGAGTAAATTAAAGCTTAACTTAAGGAGACATGTTGCTTTTAAGATTTGGAGTGAGTGGAAAAACTACTCAGACTCAATTAGCTGTAGCCTGCTCTTCACGCTAAACACAGTCCAGATGGCCCCTGACATAATCCAGCTAAAGCTACTTTTGCTTTTTACGCCAACATGCTAAAAGGTCTCTGTGAGAATAATAGCATTTCAATTATTCATTCAACTAACAATTACAGCTACTAGCAATTTAGCATATCATTGTGAACATGTTAAAAACAAGAGCTTTTGTTGACTTTTAATAACTGCATTTGGCAATAGTTATTTGCTCATAAGACAAAACAATTGTTCATCGCAAACATAGCACACAAAGAAGCAAATAATCAAAGTTATCTGGCTTGTAACCATTGGGCATGTATCAAAACAGCAAAAACATTTTCATGCAAGTTGAGAGTTAGAAAGCATTAGAAAGCACACCTGCGGTTGTAGCAGCAATAGTTGTTGTCAAGGCCACTGAGGAAATAAGTATTAAACAATTAGATGGACACTGGTTTTCTCTGTGCAAAGCAAATCATGCAGCAGCAAAAACACATCATGTTAAATTATTATTAATTCTGTTATCTTATGTATGGTGTGATTCTTACATGTGTTTTCTATCAGAGAAACAGTGTCGCTCTCAGACTCATCATTAAAAACAGCTGTCAACATCACCTCGTACTCTGTGGATGGACGGAGACCTGAGAGGAGGTACTTGTTATCGCTGCCACTCAGGATCACCTGCACAAAACAGAATAAATAAGTAAAAATAAATAAGTAAATACATTCAGACATACATACATACATAAAAACACAAATAAACTAGAGAAAAAGTAACAAAAAATGGTCAAGGTTAAATGTAAATGTGAATAAGATTTCACTCTGTTAATCGAAATGGTTTCTGTGTATACTTGGCCACCACACTGAGCCAGATGCTGTAATGTAACCCAAACAAACTCTAGTTAAATTAGTAGACCCTAAAATGAGTTAAAAACAGCAAGGTCATTTAAAGTGCACACAGTTTCCCTGAAATGAGATTTAAAGGGGAATTTTACTGAAAATGACATAATATTCATAGTTACATGCAAATGTCGCTGGTCAGATTTGGAAATCATGTTATTCCTGGAGCAATTCCGTGTGATGATCCAGTCTTTCCATTTTCTATTCTCTCTGTGTAATATTGTGATTTAGATTTACACGCAATTATAACTAGCAATAATAATAATGTATTCAGTATGCAAATATTTAATTTAGCTTGAAAATATAAAAAAATAATTCTATGTGTACTTTTTAATTTTCCCACAGAGCTATTTATGTAAAAAATTGAAGTACAATTTAATTTCAGAAATCTATGGGCAGTATTGATGTGCTGCCTTGTCCACAATCCAATTTAACTTTCAGAAAATTAATTATAACACGATTTTACAAGCTACTTATTTCCCGAGTTAAGACTCATGGTGGTTGGCAGGTCAAAAAAAAAACCTTGAAATTGATGTATGTTTTACTTAAAAAAGTAACAATGGCACTGTTCATTATCAGAGCAGGAATATTAATTACTTATACTGGAGCAAAGTTACTAAAATGTCTAGAAACATTTTATTTCAAACCAGTTCTTACACTTGTTTTTTGTGTACACATTTTTATTGACCAACACAAACCTCTTTGGTGTCTCCACCGATGAAAGGAGCCCAAGAGAGACGGTAAAGGACGATGTCACTGGCTGAATGATCCCAGCTGACCTGGAAACTGTCCGCTGAAATATCACTGGAGCGCAGATTCAGGGGGCCGGGGACAGGAGCTGGAATACAACAAAAATATATAAATAAACTGTCAGAACCTAATATCGACTACCATGATATTAAATGAAAAAAGAAAACTAAAACTCTTATTAAATGTAAATAAATGCCGTATAAACATAAAACATATTAAGTGCAGCAGTCGCTCAGTAAGTGGAGACAATCACAACCCTCTGCCTTAGCGAAAAGGAGGGTCTAAGGACAAGATGAAAACAAATGTTCTATTGGCTTGTTTTCTATGAATGTTGGTTAATCTCTCTGTCTGTTATTGACCAATGTCTGTTTCACTGCTGGATTTTCTAACGTTCTGTTGGCTAAATCAGTGGTCTTGTTAAACCCTAAGAGGCAACTGCTTTTGTGATTTGGGGCTTTACAAAAATAAATAGAATTTAACTGAACTGAACCCCACATCTGGTCATATCATATACATCATTGCTGGGTCATTGAGCAAGACACTTTCCTTACCCCCGAGTTCCATTACTTTAAGTTCTTTGAGTGCCCAGTAGTATGTATTCACTATGAGTACAACATTTATATTATACCAGCAAAATTCATGGTTCAGATTTAAATTTGTAACAGAAAAGACACCATTACATTTGACATGTATTGACAATGACGCTGACCAGTGCTTAAACTAAAGACAAAAATGAATAAATGCCCTTGAGAAGCAGTGGTTTAATAGCTCTCTGCCAGAAAACATTTCTTTGAGCTGAGTCAGCACTGAGTCCAAATGCTTGTTGCTGTAAGGGATATTTCCACAAATCAATAAGTGTTAGTGTGATGGAATATTCAGAGACAGTGAAATGACCTTTTAATGCGGCTGGGCGATTTGCTGAGGTGTAAACGAGGCAAATTCACCACTGTTGAAAGTTTTTTGAACAAAGAGCTAACGGCTATGCTTTCTAATAAAACTGATGCATCTTACTGAGGAAATTAAGACAAAACTGCCCCAGAAAGAGATGCTACTTGAAAAATGGGGAAGCAATAATGATACTGACAAATTACATTCAAAGAAACAAATGAAACTGATTTATAAATGCCTCGAGTTACCTGTATGAATTCTAGTTTGTTACCTTACAGTACAGAGAGAAAAGTCTTACGAGTAGTAAATGCATCAGTGAGAGGCTCTGATTGGCCTTCGTCGTATAATGCAAAGATGGCCACGGAGTATTCCATTAGAGATGTCAGTTCACCGAGGTCATATGTGGTCACGGGGCCCACGACCACCTGCAGAAAACATCCGATAATGAACTCTGTGCAAGTCAGTTTATGCATGCAAATACATTCAACTTCACAATGTAAATAGTTTGGCAATTCCATGAAAAATAATGTGATTTGACCCAAACTTTAGTTAGGTTGTCCCTCCTGTTTACTATTAAAACTCCAGGAAGTCAGTTCTATGTTTCAGATGACAATATCTCAAACCAACATCTCTCCCTTAAACCCTTTACCTCCTTTGCCCTGGAAATGTTTTTATTTCTCTATAAAAGACTATTTTAGAGACACAGTAAAAAGGTGTCCTGGTTACCTCCTCTGTTATTGCTGCATCTGTTTTTTCCCATGAAATGCGGTATCCTTTGACTCCATCCGGGGCAGGGTCCCAGCTGAGGCGCGCCGAATTGTGAGTGATATCAGAGAACTGGAGATTACTTGGTGGACTCAGCGGCACTGTAATAAAATGGATAGGAACATTTGTAATAACAATGTAATGGTGACAAGTAGCAAAAGTAAAAGGAGTGCACAAATTACATGTAGTTTCCTGATTTGTGATTGGCTCGCTGGCTTCATCTCCGAACATGGCATATACAGTAACAGTGTATTCAGTTTGAGGAGTCAGTCCATCCAGGTCTATCTCTGTCACTGCATCTGATACTTTCACCTGTACAAATATAACATAGTTTTATTATTTGTTAATATTAAGGCTGCAAGATCAATTAAATGTTTATGGAAAATTGCAATTAAATAGGTAACTTGATTTTCCAAAACAACTAAATATGTTGTGTACAAATTTAATGAACACATCTGAACTTCTGAAATCTGACATGCATGTGGCTGAGTTTGTTTTAGAACATGGTATATGGTAAATGGTATTTATTAGGGGTGTAACAATAACCAAATCTCACGATACGATATCTTCACGGTATGAACCTCACAGTATGATATTCATTTCGATATCATGGGAAAGCTCATGATATGGTGGGGAGGCTCACAATTAGGGATGCAACAATATTCAAATCTGTCGGTACAATATTTTCACAATATACATCTTACAGTATATTTATTGCAATAGTTTGTGGAGGCTAACAAAACTGTTAATATGCTACTTTTTCCTCTTAAATGCCTTGACAAGACTTAATCCAAAGAAATAAGACTTAGAAGTGCTTAGAACTGTTATTTCTTCATGTAGTCTTCACTGAAATGGAGCAAAGGATCATGGTCTATGTAGTTCCCTCTGTCTTTTTTAAGAGTTATGGTGCAGCTATTACTGACCCATAACTCTTAATTTAAGCAAAGAAACTTATAATTCAATATCTATTGTGATGGCCCATGATATTTTTGTGAGAACTTTGATGATACGATATCATGATATTTCATTTATTTATTTATTCATTTGTATAGCGCTTTTCCACCTTCAAGGAACTCAAAGCGCTTTACATCAAGGAACCGCTCACCCATTCACACACACACTCATACACCAGTGTACGCAGAGGGTTGACGCACTGGATTAAGTGTCTTGCCTAAGGATACAATGACAGCATTCATCTGTGGGAGCTGGAATCACACCACCAACCTATGGGTCAGTGGATCTGACCACTGTAGATATCTACATTACCTCTTTTTCATTCACTTCGGGGTCATAAGAAATCGGTGCATATAAAATCATGTATCCTGAGACGTCCTCCACACTGTTCCATCTCGCTCTCATTGAGCTGTGAGTAACATCGAAGAGCTGGAGGATAGTCACTGCGGGAAGAGCCACTAGGAAAACAAAACAAAACACTCAACATTGAAAATATACCAACTTTCAGCATCCAGGAGTAAATTAATAAACATACAGGTAGTTTCTGTTCCTCTCAGGGCTTCACTCCCCTCATTCTCATAAACAGCAAACACTGCCAGCTGGTATTCAGTGGAGGAGCTAAGGTGCTCCAACAACACAGATGTTTCAGTGCCATCCACAATGACCTGGAGTTTAGGGAGTTGCAGGTAAGAAACATGCAAAAGAAAAACTGTTAATTCAGCAGAAAAGGAAGAGAATACCATTTTATTTTTTATAATCATATTTTCGCTGTCTGCCAGAAATGCACCAAATAAAGCCTATAAATGTCTTGGTCATACATTTTCAATTCACAATTTCAGTATTTTCTTGTGTAGACATAGCCTTTTCAACTTTGGATTTAGCAGGAAACGTATTAGAATAATAGAAATGTCAAAGAGTGATTTAATTTTTGATTCATGTGCTGATGTATGACAGGCATGATTCAGATGAGCTGATATGAGCCAGCTGGAAAGGAAATCTTGCATGCAGCTTTGCAACATCTGGCCCCTTAAACCCTGCTATGTAAGGTGAAGATTTAACAGTTTCTTTGGCCTCATATTGTGGAAAATCAAACAGGTGCTTGGACCAGTCATTCTAGTGAGTCTTAATTACCTGCTGCTTCATGAGAGCTGTGGGAATTTATGAATGGACAAATGATAGTGGAGCCGAGATGAATGATACCACCAAGTCTCAAGGAAACATGAGCTCAGTCCTCACACATGATGCATACAGTTCCCACTTGTGTAATAAGTGTAATGGAAAAGCAGCACACGGCCGAATAAACCTAACCAACCAAATCAAAAATAATACATATCTATTTTCTCCTGCTTTTAAAATTTTATGACTTCTTTTAAAGTTTTCTATCAAGTATGAATTATAAACATTGTTATACAGTCATATATGTTTTATGTGTTAGTGCATAATCCTTCTTATAATTTGCATATGAATCTTCCACTTGAGCATAGTTCATGTAATAATAAAGTAGATATTGTTAGATGAATCACCTTGATTTCTCTGAATTTTTATAAAAGAACGTAGGGTACGATGGATTATGCATTTTGTTTTCGTAGGGTGAAAGTTTTCCAAATAAAGTTATATAAAATAATCTTCTGGTAGCATGCAGGATTAGTAATTATATACAATGTATTTCAATGAATTTGTTAAAAAGGGAATCTGATATTTTGATGTGTAAAATTCATTGTACCTCCTGAAGCTCTCCCTCCTGAGCAGAGTACACCACTCTGTACTTCTCCACGTTTCCAGGAGCATGCCTCCAGGAAACCCGAAAGCTGCGAGCCGTGACCTCTGATGTCTCCAGGTCTAGAGGAGCCCCCACAGGCTCTGGGACATGTTCTACAAGAAAACAGAGGATTAAATAAAAAGTAGGCGTTACTGAATCACATATAACTATAACTTATTCTGTATAATGATAGTTTTCATGTGTGATTTCTAAGAGGGTAAATATTCCATGGCCTGCTCACTCAAGTTAGACTCAAATGTTTGCTTAGTTAACACGATCTAAACATATAGCTGACATAGCTATTGACAGTTTGAACACCTTTTATGTTTATTTAAAAAAAAAAAAATCTTAAAGGTGTATTGTTAACGTTTCTGGTGGAGGGTCCGTCAAATGCTTTTTTTCAGGGAGATGTGATGGTGATTGCTTTGTCTGGAATGATACACAGTATAGTATTAAACGTTTCTATCTTCATGTAGACCAAACCGGACCAAGTTACAGGTCAGATCTGTGGAGAGTCAACGGCTCACAGTCATTTTTGAATAACAGAGTTGTTTAATGTCATACTGTGGAACATTCCAAGCAGAGCAGTGACATATGCATAAAAACAAGAAGATGACGAACTCGAACCAAAAAGTTGCACAGTGCACCTTTAAGTCATCAGACCATCTAAAAATGTTTGTGTCTCTGGTTCACTATGGTAACTATGAACTCAGAGTCATGTGACCGAAAACTATCAATATAATTTCACACTTACTCAGTTTGATATCCTTGTCTTGCTGCTCCACTTGTTCACACACAGTCCTGGTCAGTCCAGTCACAATCGAACTCATGACGTTGAAGTCCGCCACATTGTAAACATGAGTGTCAGGCTCAGAGGCAATGGACCGCAACTCATTCTCATCCGCATTTTTGACACCTAGGATTTCAAGTACATTTGAATTTTAGTCCATTATTTCCAAACTACAAATTGTGCAGAGTGTGTGAACAAGTTTTACCGATAGCGAACAGCTCCACTCCCGCATCTCGCAGACTTTCAGCGGGCGGTACAACATCATCCTGAGATTTTCCGTCCGTAATGAGGATCCCAATCTTAGGTACACCGACTCGAGAACCAGCCTCCGGTTTGAAGCAGTTTTCCAAGATGTAGGTCAGAGCAAGACCTAAAAATGATATTGTCAAGAAAGTGGAGGAGAGGAAATAATGGACTAATCTAAAAATAGGGAGGAGTGAAACAAAAACACCCCAAAATTACCTGTGAGAGTGTTTCCACCTTTGTAGGGTAGATTCTTGACAGCATCAATAACTGCTTCTTTAGTGCGGTAGGTGTTCAAATGCCACTCTATTCTCGGATCTCCGCTGTACTGAGCAAGGCCTAAAATGTGAACAAAGAGACAATTGTACTATTATTTTTAATAATACAGAAAATTACATAAAGTAAAAGTAATAAGATTTTACCTATTCTTGTCTTGTCAAAGGCCACATCAAAAGCATTGACTAGGTTTTCCAGGAACATTCGAACCAGTCGGAAGTTGAGTCGACCAATGCTCCACGAGCCATCAACAAGAATGACAATGTCGGCTATGGCCTCAGTACGGCAAACAAACTGGTCCACTATGGAAAGAGAGAAAACATTTGTATAGTCAGATAACAGATGATAAAATCACACAAAAAATAAAAGTCTGAGTTTGTAAGTTATGCAAGAACAATTAATTCTTCAATTCAAAGTGTTAAATGACAGATGCTTACACAAGATGCCACAGAAAGACACAAGTCTATAGATCTGCCAAACGGTGTAGCTGTTTTCATATATCAATGCCTTAATTAAAAGTTCACTATGTAACTTTTCAGACAGATTCTCCTTTCTCCATGAGGATGTTATTTCTTTCCTGATAAAGTACAGTATGGCATTCTAAGAGAAGACAAGGTGTGATCCAAATGGCAGATATTTATGTTGTCTGTGGTGTCCTCTGCATATCTCTTTACAATTTACTCGACAGACAACCACCAGTGACTGCCATTGCTGTATATGGATGAACACATATTATAGTGCAAATTAACATACCATGTATATAGAGGTTTTTTTTATTAGGACTCAGTGGTGCATTAGTGTCTGAAACAACCTAGGGTCCATCATTTAGACTTTAGATAATGTAGAGAACATCATTATGAAAAAAAGACTTGTTGTAAATTGTTTTTACATCCAAACTTCCAGCTCACGTCTCTGTGTCTCGCACACACATCTGTCTTACTTAAAGAACTGCTTATCAGCTCAAGATGACACCTAAAAGTGAAGAGCCATTTAAGTCATAAATCTTTATTTACAACAACTCCTAATCAACAAAACCGAGCATGCTGACAGACTGCTGACGGCAGGAGTTGAGCTGCTTTGAGTTAGTTAAATTATCATGAGAAAAAAATCCCTCCTGCTATAAATAAAATTGACAGGTAAAAAAAAATGTGGCTGAATGATTTTGCAAAAATATCAAATTATTATCAAATCTGTTTTTTCTATGTTCTGATTGTGTTTAGATTTGGAAGTTATGTTTTAAAATTAGATTCACAGCAGAATGGATTTTTAGAATTATTGTCTGAATGTTACTTTTCAATCATAAAAGAGCAATAATACAAGAGAGAAGACTGAAATACAAACGGCACACGACAACAAGATTCAAGGACATTTTTATACTTTCTGGACTACAGGGTTAGCAGGTTTTATAAATAATAAGACTTTATTGAGACAAAATATTGTGGTGTAGGACATTTATTAGCTAAAAATTGCAGCCTGCCACAAGTCAATTTGCGATTTGGATTCAATTGTGATTTATTTTACATACTGGGATTGTAATCTTTATACTTTTCAAGCCACTTCGGCAGTCTCTTTGGGAAAACTCTGTCCAAATGAAAAACCTAAAAGTGGCGCTGAAAGGCTGAGCGAGAACAGGAGCACTTTGTGTCTTATTGTAGTTGAATATTTCAGAGAGAGAGAAGGAAAGGACGAAGAGCCAAAAGCAAAACAAACCAGCATGACCACCACCTTTAAGGAAACTCACAGGTGAAGATTTCAAACAGGGACTCAACACAGAAAGGGCTCTTTCAAAAGGACAAAAATAGACAAGTGAGGGGGGCTATTGAGCGACAGAATGTCACTCAGAGGGTATCAGCATTTACAGTGCACATAAAATTGCTTTGAGGATAAAATGTGAATATCCAGTTTATGATGTAGAAAATGAAAACTTTTTTTTATGGTTTATCAAATTTAATAATTATCGTTCAATACATGATAGATGATTCTTTGCACTACTGGGAAATTGTTGTTTATATTTTGGCTGTAAGACTTGGGCCATAGAAGATTGAATTAATAACTTCTATGGCTCATTACTGCTATTAATTTATTTATTTATTGCATCAATTTTTTTTTACAATATTGTAGATTTAGAAGAGTTTTTATGGTATAAATTTGCTCTTGGGTTATTGTGTCAGTGGCTTAGATTAGTTTCAGTATTATCTTTTATCGTCTATAATTTCTTCAGCAATTTATCGAGCTATAAAATTTGTTATTGTGAGTGGTATGCAAAATTCTACAAAAATAGCTAAATAAAAACACAATGGAACCAAATTTTGTGGGTCATTTCACATTTTTATGATGCTTAAACCTTAACTAACATAATTACAAACAAGTTTTAAAACATTTCAGTTACATTGGTAATATAACTTCTGCTTATCGTTATCAGGATATTTCATAAAAATGTCAAGATATTCATATTAGCCAATAGAGCCTGACGCCCACCCTTACTGTCAATATAACCTATATCTAGTGAGCTGTGCTGAGGAAAACATTGAGCAGTCAGACGCAGAGCTGGGGGTGATAGAGCAGAGGGAGAACCAGTGGCAGAGATTGTAAACAAAAGATTAGAGGATCAGTAATTGCAGCTAATTACAGCTCACTGACAAATACTGGCAAAGTTAATAACTGATGGAAAGTCCCAGAATCACACACTGGTATTAAGAAAACACTACAGCACCAAACAAGATTGACAAACTTTCCAGCTCAATTTCATAATATGTTACAAATTGACCACTGTTTTGGAAAATAATCCATGCACTGCAAAAATAAATCAATTAGCTTCCAATTTACTCACAAATTTGGCTGTCTGAAATACAACCAATGCACAAAAACATGCCAAGCCTATTGTACATCTACCCATTCTTATGATGTTTATTGTACATTTTGTGTTTTATCTGCCACTATATTGCACATTTTAAATTTGAATATCACCGTGGAAACATAAGGTACTGGCTGAACTGCACATGAACCTGATTTGCATAGAGGCACGGGATCAGAAAAGACATTGCCATCCGCAGACCTATTTAGATGTGAACACACAATTGGCCGCGCCCCAAGCCTAATTGGCAGGAGCACGCGTGATTCGACAGACTGTCCACCTGGTGCCGGCGAGCGAGCGGCCACATTTTACAACCCACAACCCACAGTGCAATCTGCTGTGCTGTGGGAAAAGCTACCAGACAATTGAATTAACTGTGGGAGCAAAGAATGGTTATTAGAAGGAGCCGGCCACAAAGGGGTCCACTGTTCAATGGCTCTAGCTTTGAGCTTGAAGAAAGAAATCCATTGACAACAGCTGTGCAATGAATCGGATATTTAATCGTGGTTGTGATTATTACGCCAATAAATTGCACAAATGGTACATTCAAAAAGGGTTGTCAAACTATATACTAAAACTACTAAAACTAGATTTTAACAAACATGGATGCTAAAAAGTCACACAGGATAGTTTTAAAACCACATAGTAAGACCTAATATTTAAGAAACTACTGTACTGATATTTTGTTTTTTTATGAGTTCTATCATCTAAAAAAAGACTATTTTAACTATCACTACAAATTTCAAATTCAATTCATTTACGACTGACATGTGTGTCTTATGGTAGCAGGGCTGGCGCCATCTAATTTCATTTCTCTCCAGCAACTAGGCCAGGAATCGGTATACACTAGTTAGTTTGCAAGAACCCCAGAAACTGTAGACCGCACACCAGCCAATCAGTGAAGAGCTGTGAAGCCATGACGTCAAACTCAAGCGCCTGTCTGGGTCCCTTTGTGGTACAGCACAACAGTAAACAAAGCAGTCGAGATGGATGTAGACAAAGCCATACGTTCTTGTGTTGGCAATGAATCCCGAGATCAAGGATTTAAAGCCAGAACAAAGAGAATGTTTGGTGAATTTTATCAAGGGGAAAGACGTTATTGCCCTTCTTCCTACGGGATTTGGGAAAAGCTTAATATACCAGTTAGCTCCGTTAGTGGCGCATTACATATGTCATGACCAATCCAATCCAATCCAATCCACTTTATTTATATAGCACATTTCACAAACAAACTGTTTCCAAAGTGCTGCACAAATACATAAAAAATAACAACAATAAGATGATAAAGTAAACAACTAAAATAATACTAGTCTTAAAGTAATAAAACCAGTAAAATAAAATAAAACCAGTAAAATAAAAATAAAACTATATCATAGAATAGAAATAAATAAACCAATAAATAAATTAAATCAGTAAAACCAATAAAAACACATAAAAATAATAAATAAAATACACAGAGGACCACACAACTCACGCAGTGTTCAAAGCCAGAGAATAAAAGTGGGTCTTCAGACGACCAAATAGCAGTGATTGGTTAAATAAAAAAGTACCCGCCTACCGTCGAGCGAATGAATCCTAAAGCTGTGAGGTCAGACTGTTTCCACAAAGTGAAACCAGCTGATGAATCAGGCTAGCTTTATGGTAGCTTTTAATATGATTCACAAATGTGTTCTTCCTCTGCATATTGACTTTTTGCTGTATATACATTTCTAATTTGCTTAATCAGATCACACTTAACTAACTTAACATGATTTTTTCTATAATTGAGCAGCCCGATCATTGACGAAAGCACTACACTAAACTGGCATGTAAGCTATTCACACAGTTCAAGTATTGCTTATTGACAGTACGCGCGCACAAATAGAGCCTGACGTGACACGAAGCCAATGTGGTACTCTAAAGGAAGACAAATTCATTGCAGACAATCAGCACAATGCCAAGAAATCTTCTGCCAAGAAACACACAATTATATAGATCTGCAGAGTCAATACTGGACTGTTTTTGAAGTGTAGAGCAGTGATACAATAGAAGAAAATCCAACTCACAAACATGCACAACAGATAAAATACTCCAGCTAAGACCAAACCAAGCTTAAGATCAAGAGATGAGTCCCCGAGTGCTGTACTTGGGTTGCAGTGTATCCTTCAGTAAAACATACAGAGAAATGAGTTTTATCCACTACTGCCTTTCTCCATTTCAGAATCAGTTTATTGCACAGAAATAATGTGTTGTTAAACGCGTTGTTTGGTCCTCTTTCTCATTAACAGTGGCTTTGCCCAGTCTTGATTTAGTGCTGACCTCTATTTAGCCGGAGATCAGACTGAGCGCTGTCGTTTCAATCTCTCTGGTTAAGTCTTATTTCCCTCGTCGCTGTGATTGTGTCCCGGCCTCTGCAGCGAAGTCGGTGACAGGCATTCAGATAGATGGGACCAGGCTAACACCCCCACACACCACTATTATTACCCTTTGTGTGAATCCACCTGCGTGTGTGAATAGTTTTACTAAACCCTTACTCTATATCCCAAAGTCCAAGTTATCGTCATAAAAGATGCTATGTCCATTTTTTATGTTTGTGAAATTCTTATATTGTTTTTAACTACTTTTATTTGTTTTTAAAAGTCTTATATTACACAAAATTGAGTGCTATGAGCTTTAAGACATGCTATAATGTTGTTATCTCATCAAAACATACCTGGAGTTTACTTTTAGTTCAGTAGAGATTGGCAATTCCAGGGCTGAAATTATCCAAATGATTCTAGGAAAGGTGTATCAGTTTTAAAAACCCAGTGGAGCACTTCCTGTATTACCACATGACATCACAATGTGGAACAGGGTGTTGAGAGAAGAATTCTAAATATGCAGGGTTTGTGTGTTAAACACGTGGAAGAAACAAAACACAACTCCAGGTATGTTTATGATGAGGGCAACATTATAACATAGATGAGCATAATAAAAGCCTTTAATAAAAAAAATATATATAGTTGATCAATACAAGGATGATTTTTCCCCATTTTTCTAGCCCTAAATATTGTGTTGAAGATGTAATTATGTTTTGTGACCTGTTTCTAACCTTTCTCAAATCATAAGCCATCAAAGTGGGAAATCCTCCATTTTTCTCTGTGTTTAGGAGCATGTTCAAACATATTAACAGCATATAATCAATTTACAAACTGAAAATTTATGTGAACTAACTATCTTTAACAGCTTGAAATGAATCAGTGTTTCAGCCAATTTTCCAGTGTGTGCAACTGTCTGCAAGGAAGAGGAAAGAACATTACCTCACACATATGTGAAATCATGTTTGTATAATTGTAAATTATTTCAAATCTTTGTTCAGCTCTGCCTAAAAGAGATAAGTTATTCCAAAATAAATATTGTCAGGATTTAAGAAGGTGTACGCCAAAAGCTTAACTTAAAAACATTTGCTCTGGTTTTCTGGGCCGTTTATTCATTCACAAGATGCTTTGATACTCCTGCCGCTTGCTTAGAGGTGAGATTCATTGATTTTGAAAGAAATATTCTAACTTATGATCCACAAATGTCAAACCTGATCTTGATTTGTTTGGGATCGGCTCCACATACTTGCCATATTAATTTAATGTTATACAGTCTTTTCTACTTAGTTAGGGTTGAATGGCTATGGCTATAAAATTATTTTATTTTTATTTATTTATTGTGACAGAGAAGACTTTGTGTCAGTTTGTGTTTCACGTGGATAGACTTAGCAATTACAGCAATATTAACCACAAACCAGGTCATCAAATTCAGCAAAGCAAATTCTACCACAGAATTCTGCGCTGTCCTCCAGCACCACTTTAAACTACAGGGATTCAGGAATGTTGTGATGTTGTGTGAACCTATTGGCTGTTTTCACCTGCGGGCCTGTGTGTGTTTACCTGTACAACAGAGCAAAGTGTGTGTCTCTAACTGGGACCTGTCACTGATCTTTAATCCAAGACCTGTTCTGTTCCTCTTCACTGAACGCAGACAGATACCAGGCAACAGAAAGTTTTACGCTCAAAGCTCACAAGCTCACAAGCCTCAAATCACTTTCACAGTATTTTTGTCTTTACTTTTGGAGCACACACTGGACTGCATACCTGCCCCAGTTTGCTCTGCTTTTCTCTTCGTCTGTTTGTCCTTCTTTAATCTCTGCCTGGCTCACACACCCACCTCTTACACTGCGGGGCTCCTCTCCAAATGCCAAAGTTAACTTAGCGTTTCTAGTTATTTTTAGCCAAATGTTGAATGTCTGTGTGGTTTTTAACTCAGTAACACTATTGCACATTATTCAAGCTTTTTTTAACCTACGTTTGTACTACTCTTGTTCTTAAAATAATATATATATGCGATGTAAAAAAAAATTTAAATTTGATCAAAAACAATAATTTGCTGGCATGGAGTTCATTATAGATGTTGAGAGCTAAGAATTATTACAGTTATTGTTTGGTGAAGGAGATGACTTTAAAAACATAGATATATGCAATATTCACTATTGTGGGCTTTTACCCATGTTATAATGCTGGAGTTGTGTTTTGCTTCAATCACACATGTCTGGGTAATTCTGGTTTATTAATCTGTCTACATCTCTAAAAGCTCAAAATGCTCTGTTCCACCCAGTGATGTCATGTCTTTTACCTTTAATTCAGTAGATAAAAGCAATTCCAGGGCTGTAAGTATCCAAATGAAGGTGTATGGAGTTTAAAAATAGAGTTTAAGTATTACCACTTGACATCACCTGGTGGAATAGAAAGTTTTCCATTTGAGAGAAGAACTCAGCCTAAATATGCAGGATTTGTGTGAATGAAACAAAACTCCAGGTAAGTTTTTGATGAGGAAATGTAGCGTAATAATAAAAATAGCGTAATAAGGGGTCTTTAAGTATCAACAACTACCTATACAGAAACTGTTAATTGATTAGTAATTCAGTTCCAATATGTAAATAAAATTAAGAGTAAGCCTATAAATCACATGCTCTATTGCTCGTTCTGCTACATTTGCAGTTAAACTTGGGCTTGTTTTGTTGACAGATGTGTTCATGTGCTGAGGGGATGAGCCAATGAACAACATCTAGATAATGTATTGCAGTTAAACCAGTTATTATTAGCCACAGGAAATCATGGAAATATATGCAAAGCAGTGTTATGATTTGCCTGCTTTCCATAAATGATAAATTTGTATTTTTAAAGGTCTTCTTCTGGGAAATGAACAAGCCTAGATTTAAATACTGGGATAAAGTCATTAATTTCAACAGTCTAAAAGAGA
Organism: Boleophthalmus pectinirostris; assembly: GCF_026225935.1. Lineage (NCBI taxonomy): Eukaryota > Metazoa > Chordata > Actinopteri > Gobiiformes > Gobiidae > Boleophthalmus > Boleophthalmus pectinirostris. The sequence goes on from NW_026571447.1 coordinate 24,023,152, forward strand.
CGGCTGTATTTTGAATGTGGTTTACGCTGTGAATGTGGAAACATATCAAAAGGATTCAGAGCACAGAAACCATATATTAAACAGAAACTATACTAGTGCTTAAAGGTGCACTATGGAACTTTTCCAGAGGTTCTCCTTGTTTCTACTGAGATGTTGTTGATTAGGATGGAATGTTCCACTGTACGGCATAAAACCTACAACTGACCATCAGGCCAAGTTGTAGGTCAGATCCGTGAAGAGCCCACGCGCAGTATGAATGCCTGTTTTCATGGTATTTTTTAGCACAAAAAAAAAAAAGTAATTCAGTGTAAAAATTGTGTTTAATGCTATATTGTGGAACATTTCAGGCAAAACAATAACATCACCATGGAGACAAGCAGTGGCAGACTTCCCACCTGAAAATTTATATATGTAGTATGTGTATCTTCAAATTACCAACTCTGTAATAAAAGTTCCACTGCAATTTCAGTCTTCAGTCAATTTAAATCACACTTTAAGTTGTTCCTTGTTCTTTAGTTTCGGAGTTTTCCTAATCAGACCAGTTTTGGCTTTGATCCATTCAGAAACATAAATACGTGTTATTAATAGCTGAGAAAAATTAGAGAACCACTGTCTTAAATTATGTGGTAGAATTCGGTACACAAGACACTGCCAAATTAGGAAGGTTCATTTTAAAAGAGAGACCTCCAAAGCTCTACCTAAATTGGATATGCACAGAGACACAGTGCAGTAAGTGGAACTAAAGCAGCAAATATGAGGGACAAGTGGAAGCTAATTATGCTAATTGACCTCTGCATTTAGGAGTCCTTGCCCCTAATGGTCTAAATGTCATTAACACATTAAAGCCCTTGTCACACACAAACGCTCTTATTAACCACAATTACACAATCAGTTCGGCCATGACACACACACCGTCTCTCCTTTAATAGAGGACAAGGACGAGGTTTTGGCCAGACCCCATTCATGTCAAAAAGACCAATGTCCACAGCTTCTCTCAACTCACAGAGCACATATTCGTAGTGTGTGAGGGGCATACTTCTCCAAATGCACTCTAAGGAGAATTATTCAATATCTGGCTTCAGTCCAACACTAAACATTAAACAATATATGTGATTGAAATAGTACTAAATGAGACAAGATGAATGCAGGGCTAATGTAATGTCTGGGAGGTAGTTTTTATTCCAAGTCATTCCTCTTCCACCTCACTTTTCATTTGTAGGATTACATTTCTGTTAAATACTCCTCCACCTTCACCTAAAATTGTCTGTCGATGACATTTACCATCAGCTGCAAAACTAATCGCTGGCTTATGTTACGTTCAGAGCTATAACCAGTACATCTCTCTATATTTACTGGAGTTTACGTCTCTCTATATTTACTGTGTCACAATTCTTACTAGTGCTGTCATGCGATTAAAAAAATTTAGAGATTAATTAATTATGATCTGTAATTAATTAATCTAATTAATCTCATTTTAATCTCACCTAAAAATTGCTGAGAAAAGCCTTCAATTTGAGGTATTTTCATTTAAATTCATTATTACATTATTGTGGCAGATCAAAAGACTGATATAGATTAAAAAAAGTGACTTTATAAAGTCATTTATTGTTTAACAAATGTCTCCAAATTGGCTGTTGAGCCCAAGTCTCCATGAATAAGAAACTGTTTGCTGTAAAGTAGCAAAGACGAGGAAATCTGAACATAATAACTTTTGTCTACTTAAAGACTTTCCTTAACCATATTAAAAATATTATTGATAGAGAAATGCTTTATATATGAGATCACTGGTTTTAGTCCTTGTTTTAGTCCTGGTTTAGACCTGCTTTAGTCCTAGTTTAGTCCTAGTTTAGTCCTGGAATGGATTAATCCTGTTTTAGTCCTGGTGTTAGTTCTGGTTTAGTCCTGGTTTAGACCTGGTTTTAGTTCTGGTTTAGTCCTGGTTTAGTCCTGGTTTAGACCTGGTTTTAGTTCTGGTTTTAGTTCTGGTTTTAGTTCTGGTTTAGTCCTGGTTTAGACCTGGTTTTAGTTCTGGTTCTAGTCCTGGTTTAGTCCTGGTTTAGTCCTGGACTGGATTAGTCCTGGTTTTAGTCTTGGTGTTAGTTCTGGTTTAGAGGCGCACAGGAGGAAGCGCGGTTTACGCAGCGTAAGCGAGAAAACACGATCCACACGCGGCTCACGGGAGCACGTCGGTGTCCGCGCAGTAACTACGGAAGGAAACGTGGTCCGCGCGTTCTCAGGTTAATGACGATGATGAAGGTGTGTGTTTGTTTGTGTGTGTTTGTGTTTGTGTGCGTGTCCCCTCATGTGGCAGGTCACTATAGGACAGTAGTGCAGACATCATGAGCCTATGCAGGTTGTTTTCACCAGTGAAATTTAAGTTGTAGGCGATATTATATTTGTTATTTTCTTTTATATTTCACGTCGGGAGAATAATTTCCAAGACACGAATGGGTTTTTACCTGTGCACTGCTGACTCTCTTCTACTGGCTCTTCGACCTCGTCCATTGTGCGACTGACGCCGCCAACGTTAACATGACGTTTACATCCCTCTTATTGCGCGCGTTTTGTATGGGTTTCCGGCAATGAGTGGAATTACCGAAATAAAAAAGTGTATAAATGTGTTTTGTGTGTGTGTGTGTGTGTGTTGTTGTCCCAACAACACATAAAAAAACTGGTTTTATAATAAAGCAACTCGCATTCAGAAACAGTAAAGTTAGAGATTAAAAATGAGATTAAGGCGATTAAAAAACATAACGCGCTAAATATGACTGTAATTAATTAATCGCAATTAACGCGATAATTTGAATCCCCTAATTCTTACATTTCAAACTCGATATCGATGTTAAGGAAAATGCTCGATACTATTTCTAGACAATAGAATGAAATATTCACCAATAGCTCTGTCAGGATAATTTCTATATTGATTTATTGTTCAATACATGATAGAGGTACTTTTTTTGTACTAGTGTAAAAAAAATTTTGATTATTTTTCTGTATGATAAGATGTGAGCTGAGTGTTGAATAAATAACTTCTATGACTCATTTTACATATACACTTACTACTTAAGTGTTGCATTCTGTTTTTCTTCTTTTTTTTTTTTGACAATATTGTACACTTAGAACACTTTTTGGGGGATAATTGTGCTTTATGGTTCGGTTTCAATATTATTGTTTATCGTATTTAGTTCAAAATATGTATCGCTTCAAAATTTGTGACATGACAGTTCTATTCATAACAAAATAATTAGTTAATAGAGTTGATATAGTTATAATATTGGTCAAGACAATTAAAACTAGTTAGAAAAAGTAGCGATACTTCAAGTAAATTTTTTTTAATCTAATTTAGACACTAGTTTAAATTTAGATTAGTAGGTATAATTTTTTCAACAATCCCCAGAAGCATATAACAGTGACTGTATATTACACCAAATGATCAATACAAAAATCTTGAAAACAAAAGGTAATTCTTGGACAACTAGAGGCAACACTGACAAAAAATATCTCAAAAAAGTGTAACAACAAGATTATATTTTTCCAATTGATTATAAATGTGCTAAATTATACCTGTGAAAGCCTTGGTCGAGCTTCAAGCATCAAGCACACAAATTCGAACAGTATCACAAAATGCTAAAATATCAGTTACTCTTTTTTCAAAGATTACGCTCTCTTTTAGTTTACCCTTTTATCAGATTTTTTGCAGCTATAACAGTTTTCTTATTCAATACACTCAAAAGTCTGCCCAATAGTTTTACAACTGTCTTCAGAGTCACTGTTTTGATATTCCCCTGTAGATATTAAACTGGGTAATACAATAAACTGTTGCCCTTCTTACATTGCACACTATGTTGTACCTGTCACTGAACACTTTTGATAAACAGGGATCACCACGATAACAAATGGACCCATACAAACACATAATGCGTTGAAATTCCACCCCAGCCCCAGCCGTGCTCCGATAAATGATTGGGATGGCGTTGGGGGCTGGCCATAAATAGAGAAGAGCGCCTCTGCAGGTGCGTCTGAGAGCCTCTCCACAGGTGATGGATATCTGCGCTCAAAGTCAACAGAATCTCATTGGCCTCAAACTCAACTTTCACAGCTCGGTCCCAGGGGTCACGAGAACAGAGGGCTGAATCTGAAACTGCCAACACTCTTCTCATGGCTGATGAGCTAACACGCATTAAGATAGTGGGTTCTTGGCACTGACGCACATAGAAAAAAGATAGAAGATAGAAGTATAGAAAATGTGTGTTTAACCTACAAAGCTTGTTTAAACAAAGGTACAGAAGGTAATGATGGGGTTTAAGGTTCTTTAAACTAAATCTCTGCTATCCATTCATTTTAAACTACTGTAAAACACCAAAATCTTTTTTTCTTTTTTAGAAGCTCCGGTAACTAGTAATTTTAGCATGAGAAGAATGTGATTAAAATTATACAACTTAAAAGGGGACTGCTCATATCAGATTGGCTAATACCTATATAATACCCTTTCTTTTTGGCTCATGTGCTGCATACTCATTACTTTATCCACAAAATACAACTGCTCATTTACTTAGTTTGACAACAAGAAGTACAGAACAGTAGCTGATTTGTTCATTTAAGAAGAAAGGCCAAGAGTTTTTCATCTAAATGTAAGGTGGCACTCTTGTTGACCCTTTAAAATTATGTGCAAAACAATACATGTCTTTGCATTAAAAACAAAAAAAATGATTTGTCTTGTTTGACCAATGAGATTTCATTCAAAACATTCATGTTAAAAAGCTGTTTAAAGGAAAAAAAAAACATAAGAGATCTTTTGGAAACCTGATCAAAAATCTCCGTTCTCAGATCATTTGCCCTTCACTCCTCCTCCACATCAAAGAAGACTGGGGCTTTTATTAGAAGAATCCACTGCTGATTTCTGTATCGGCTGGATCTTAATGACCCAGGCTACAGAGGGACAGCCATCTGTTTCACTACTGCAGGCGACTGACCCACATTTGAAACAAATATAGACCAGGACACACCTCGAGACCACACAAACACATTCAGACGACCTCCAGCACGGTATCACCCAGCTGTCTAAATATCACCATTATCTGTGAGGAAATATTATTTAAGCTTAATTTCCAAAGTACATATACAACCGCTCTTGAAGAAAAAGCCCCCAGGAATTGTCCTTCTTTGACAAGCCCTGCAAGATGCCTGCTGTTGTGATTTTTGGGTATACTTGGGATTAATTAATTTTGAAGACAAACAGTTGACTTATTTACCTTCTTAAAACTATGAGTGGGTGACATTGACATAAATCTCTCGTTTTTGCCTAATCTCCATAAGAATATTCAGATGATATTTTGGCAAACCATGTATGGTTGCCATGGATTGTTCAAGTATGGTGCCAAAACTAAATAGACTGTTCAAGTATGGTGCAAAAAATGTAAAATGTAAAAACAAAATGCAAAACTACATATAGGTTTATTTGGGAGCTCTTACAATTATTTGTATTATACGAAACCTACTGATTTTCTCATTTTGCATCTCCATCTTCAAGCCTCGACACTGGCATATAACAGTCTTTCATTTGAAACCACATCTGAAAATAAATGTAATAAAATCTGGACTACAGGAGCAAACAAAGAAGAAAAGGTTAAGTTCTGAAATGTCCCAGTCAGCAAAGTTCTCTTCTAGTTAAAATCAAATTAATTTACAAAGAGATAGACTCATCTGAAAATGTTACTGCTTTTTCACACCCAAATTGTAATATGAAATAACTAATCCCATTATCTCTTTCCTTGAGTCAGAAAGATGATTACACAGATAATAACAAAGACATCTCAAAATGAAGACTTCAACAGATTCTCTTTTAAAACCATCGATTGGATTTTCAGATGTAGGTTTTAGGGTAATTTGACTTCTCTGTTTGCATACAGCCAGTCCCAGCTAATGACAGCGTAACACCAGACAGACAATTAAGCTCCTTTCAAACTCTTGGATGGATGGTCTGTTTCGACTCACAACCCCTGCTTATGTCCACAACACACAGTTAAACAATCTGTAAGTAACAAATTAGGAAGTCGTTTTTCCTAAAGGCAGTGTATGTAATAAGATTTGTCTTTTACAGCTGTGCTCTTTACTCCAAGGATAACACTTTCAAACAAGAAACTGTAATACGTATTCAGCACACACATTTTAATAAGGCACAAATTTCATCATGGTTAGTGAAAACACAAAGACTATTTCCAACAAATTTGAGTCTATTTGGCTGAAATGCAGTATAGGAAATGATTATAATCTCTGAAGCTGGCACAATCAAGGTCACCTCTGAGAGAGTCTCCAGTACCTACACACAGAAGGAGCTCTGCCAAGTATCGACAATTAAGATGGAAATGTCTTCACTAACTTTGCAGATAGCGTACATGTATAGTATAGGCCTGGGCATTATGACAAAAAGTATTGATTAACTGATCCCTCAATTAAAACCAGCCATAACAAACATAACATAGACATTTAATCATTGCAATTTAACAAAAAATAGAACTCTTACTGACAGAGGACTGGCTGTAGACCTCTGGATTAAAAAGTTCCAAGCTGATCACTGATATGAAATGATCGGCTCTCAGTCCGATTAAAATTTGACTAATAGCACAGCCATAACCATAGCATTGTTTCATTTGTACAACCTATGCCAATGTTTGTGTAATCTCTCAGTCGTCCAGGTAGGAGCCATAGCAGAAGAAAAATTTTATTCGGTCAACTGGACAACCTATGCCAATGTTCGGGATGGTTTCTATTGTAATTAGCATGATGTTCTGGATTTATGGACAATCTTAACTAAAGTCTAAAATGAGGAACCATATTTCCACTAGGACAAGATAATAGTGGGATATGTGTTTTATTAATATAGTGCTACAAATACTAATTTTAAGCATCACTATGACAACAGACTTGAAGACTTTCTAAAAACACACTTAATTTATTAATCTGTTTGGAAATCAGGAAAATTTGCAGAAACAGAAGTGGTCTTACCTCCAGAAATCTCATTGGCTTCATCAGGAAGCACCACTCCTTCTGTTAGCCTTTGGGGTTCACTCTGGTCCCTGCCATCGTCCCTCTCCCCTGCATAAGAAATAATAATAAATAATACAAATTACAATCTTTTTAATAGAACTAAATCATTACTAAATATAATCCCGTTCATAATGTAGATGAAAAATGAAATGAGAAAAACAACTGGGTTACATAAAGGAAATTGGAGCTGAGCAAATTATATAGTAGAGGAGAACTGCTTATTAGGCAAAAAAAAATCATTTGAGGGAGCAGGAGAAAATTGAAACTGAAGATTATAGAAAATTGTAATTTAAAGATAACATTTAAGATTGGTGTCCGACCTTTATATGTGGCCTGTAGCGATCTGCTGTGGAGGCTGCCACTGACCGCAGTCACGCTCACAGTGTAATGGCTGGACGGGCTGTAGTCTGTTATTATGACCCGGTGCTGCGTCTTAGGTACAGCAATCTCCTTTTGATGACCGTCTATGGCACAGACAAAGAAGAAAATGTTAGTTGTATTATTCATTCTGCATGATGAAAAAACATACATATATTTGTGTGTTTTTGAAAGGTATAATTTTCCTTTCACCTCAAGTAAGCTTTGGTTTGTGTACAGATGTGTTTACATCCAGCCAAATTTCCTTCATGATCATAGACACATATTTATTCAGGTTTTCAACTGACACCATTAGCAGTAAAGTTTCTTGTTCCCCATTGTGCTCAATGAGAAAAATACAGTTTGATTGATCACTTTTATTACAAACTTGACAGAACACATAATAAATAACAATGCAGGATATAGTGAAAGAAAAATACAAAGGCGTGTCAGTATGTTCAAAAAGGATTAGGAAGACTTAATTTAATCCTACCCCAAGCTAATCTTAATAATTTTCCATAAAGCATTATTCCATGTACACATCATTTGCATGTTAGTTGCATATTATAACAACACCCATTAATATTTTGAACCATACGTGAAAAACATGCCATAGTCATAGGCAATTGTGTGATGTAAAAGAAGTATTAGTCAGAGAAGGACCTTTGAAATGGTCAATCTCAAGTCCTGATCTAGTCTAATTAAGCCTTGTAATAGGTTTGGTTTAGACTTTAGGTTAGTTAAACAAAGTCCCTTCTTACTACTACAAACCCCTACCAAAAACAATACAATAATGCCGGTTTTAAAGCTTCACATTTGTATGCTGTTTACCACTAGGTACAACTTATTTGCAGTCAGTTTAGCTCATAAATCACTGGCTGCAGGTCAGATGAAAGTGACTTTGACAGTTACACTGGAGTTTGACCTAAAATAAACTGTAGCTTCACACAAACACAGAGGCAGCATGCGGTGGTGCCCTCTCCACAGCAGTTAATCCCAACAGGTCCACGGGTCACATTATCAGCGCGTTTTAATCGTGACCCTGCATCAGTCTGGCCCTCAATAAGGTGCGAGTGTGCGCCTCCTCAGCCTCCTGTCCCACGATGAGTAATGACACCAGCAGTGGTCAGATTTATCCCGCTCAAGGGTATGGCAGGTCAGATGAGGCAAGTGATGCATAGGCGTTCTCACACTAAAATCTAGGACCAAGTCAAGTGTTGCCAGTCACAAATAATTGCTACATCACCTTATTGTTTATAAATGACAGATGTAACAATATTGTTTTTGTCATTGTGGCACCACATTGTAAAAACATGTGCAAAAAGCTCAAATTGCACCATGAAATATTTAAAACAACCACATTAACAAACAAAAGACATCATTACATTATTACATTATTATACAGACAACATACTGACACTGTGAAATAAGCAAAATAGAAAGATTAAGCAGACAAAATATTAAGGTGCTACTATAGTGACTACTATAGTGATTTAGAGACTTTTTAAGTTGTTTTTCTGTACTGTGATAAGATTTGAGGGTTGAATTGATATACTATGACTCATTACTACTAAAGTGTTGCATTTTGCGATTATATTTTTGCAGCTCATGTTTTTTTTGACAATATGGTTAATTTAGAAAAAGGTTTAACTGGGATTATCCTGATTTAGGGTTACTGTGTCTCTAATCTAACTTTCTGTAGTAAAGCACATCAGGCAGCCATTCTGCAGTACTTTGAGAAATCACTTCAAATTACATTATACACACAAAATAAACTTTGCCAATCTATTGTTATTTGTTTATGAGTTAGTTTATACAGTGCATCAGCAGTGCCTAGGAGCTCCAAGTCGTTTTCTTCTATTTATCATTATAAATCATTACCTCAAATAAAAGTGGCACTGCTGCAGTTTGGCACATCTTTGTCTCTAACACAAAACAGATGAAATTTGCATTGTAAACCTATATCCTCTAGTCAGTGAATTCTAAAATGCACTATGTAACTTTTATGGTGTGGGGTCCGTCATTATTGCTTTGCCTGTAATGTTCAACAACATGAAAGTATACTAGTGGAGTTGTTCAGCCACAGATCTGATCAGTAACTGGGCCTGGTAGTGTCATTTGCTTGTCTCCAAGGAGATGAATAACTAATAATATCATGCTCAGAAACATAGCAGGCAAATCATTAACATCTCTCCAGAAAGACAAGCAGGTGGTAGATCCTTCATCAGAAAAGTTATGTGGTGTATCTGTAAGGTTAAACCATTATTATTATTTTTTTATTAAATCACCCTGTCTAACGATGTACCAGCACGCTGTGTCCTAGAATTTGTTTAGTTTTCAAGTATACCTGAGGAAGCAAATAAGTAATCATTTGTACTTTTATTTTTTTAAATATATTTTTCATAATTAGTCTTTGGAGCTATTTTGTTACAGATTTGTTAGAGCCAGCATCTCCATGGAGGTGGTTTGCAGAGTACAATAGGTGGAAGTTTTTAATTCAAACGTTTTCGTGCCTAAACTAGGAGAATGGTTATCATGGTGCAATGCACACTGGAACAATGAAATGATTAAGCCATTATGTAAGAGTCTTTAAATGAAACTGCAGGGGACATAAAGCTGTCCCTGTCTGAACCTCATCAGGCTGCAGCAGGTGCTATCAGACTGTCATTGTAAAGTGCTGACAGGGTCTGTGTGAGCAGAAATAACAGCGCCTTGTCTCAAAACTTGGCTGAAAGGCTGAGCAAATGTAGAGTCTCCATCTCTTGCTGTGTAATCCCTTCATGGCACTTTGATAAGAAGAAAATTACATAATCCATTTCTGACAGTCTCACACAATCCATGGGCTCCTCTAGTCGTTTCTGAAAATATACTGATCGTGGTGTGTGGGAGCGAGTGTGTATACTGTCTGTGTTACAGTGGGATGATGTTACCTGAAGTGCTGTAGGTGAACAGGTAGCTGTCAAAGTCTCCTTTAGGCTCCTTCCATGTGACAAGTAGTTTGTTTGGGCTGAGAACTTTGAACTTTAGCCGCCTTGGGGCTGGAGCTGAAAAAGAGAAAAATTATATTTTATTTTAACAATACAAAAACAGAAAGAAAGTTATAAAGCACAAAGAACAGATGGTTATTTGAAAAGTCAGGAAAAGCCTCTACAACTATAAAACATATTTAAAGATCCTACTCTTACTTTACTTAAATAATTAAAAATAAATAAAACTGAATTTTCTCCAGTTAAGATGAAATAGTATGTCTTGGAATGTGAATATTACATTATGAAATGTTAATGGTTAGGTAAGATGTAGATAGATTAAAATAAATTAGATTTACCATGTACTAGCTCTGGGTTTCTCAGTCTGTGAATAGCATAAGTAGTCAGAAAGATTAAGCTTAGTTGGAGCCTATTTTGTCAGTCCTCAGCACAGATAAATTTATCCGATAAGGTGGTGACCATCAAATGAATAACTTTTTACGAAAGGTAATTAATCAGGGTAATAGGGAGGAAATAATTCATTACCAGTGTCATAACTTCAATAAAGTATTCTTTGTGGCAGTTCCAACAAGATATAAATAAAGAGGGCAGTGTAATGTCAAAAAAAATTACAAATATGAAACTTTTGGATACTTTAGTCAAGTCCATTTATACAAATTAGGAGACAGGCAATTACCTGTGACCCTGAAATGAAAATGGCAAAAAGAAAAAAATAATGCAGAATTTAGAAAATAAAGAAATTAATTTGTCAAATTTTTGGTCAAGGTGAGCAGAATGCAGCACAGCAGGGACATGACCTCACTCTGAGGTTATTTCAGCTTCACTTTGAATGTGAGGGTTTAAGGCATCATAGAAGTGATGTGTATTCTATCTAAACAATATCTCAGAAAAACGAATGGTCCACAATAGTCCTGCAGGCTGAGGTCTGCAATAAAGCTGGACTGTTGTGGTTAAAAATGGTGACAGGAGCTATTGCTATAGTGTATGTGCGCTAGCTCCAACAAATACACATAGAGAAACATCTTTTAAAATGGGGAGATGGTAAAAAGAAGGTCAAAATCAGACTGCACCAAACTGCACAGAAAAGAACAGCTGCACTCAAGTAAACAAGCATTGTAAAAACGAGGAGAGCCAAATCCAAAGGACCGAAAAGAAACACACAATCTAGTATCTACATCTACACTACAATCTAGTATCTACATCTGTGATGGAAAAAGCTAGTCTTGAATATTCAACTCAAATAAAATATGGTAAATCATTTTGATACAACTTGTCACCAATTTCCCCCTGACTTTAGTCATGGTATGATCTCACTGGTGCGTGAAAACAACAGCATATTAAAAGCCTTAGGTAAAAAATCACTTGAGTCTTAAATTGTCAAACATTTTTTAAATGTTTGATAATGCCCTTTGACATTGCAGCTCACCACTTTTTACATTTAAACCTTTTTCAAATACTCAGAATGCATAGGACGACTAAGAATAATTACACCACACAATAAGAATCTATGAATAATTTAAGCTAGCTGAGTAGCTGGGTAGATTATTACGTTCATATCATTTAATGTGTGCTTGATAGTAGGTGAATGAAGTTGGCAGACAGGATACCAATAACAGGCTGAAAATTGCCTTGAATACAGTGATCTTTGCTTTGCATGTCAATGAAGTCACTCTGCCACACACACCACTCTGATTTATCATTTAAAATTAACAGCAGTGTGACCCCCTCTCTCACTGATGTCAAAGTCAACAAGTGGGAGTCTATTCAGTATTAGACAGCTACAACGATTAATAGATAACGACTAGACAATACCCATCAGAAGGCTTTGATGTCTCTAATAGCTCATCTTTCACATAAGGTCTGCTGAAAAAAGGTAATCCACAGTGTCACATTATAAAGCAATTTTCCTCTTTCTATTGTAGTCTAAAAATATTCAGATCATTATAGTCAAGGACAATACAAATCACTCTAAGCAAGCTGCAAGTTGTCCATGATAAATAATGGATCGTGTGCAGTTGTGCGTACTCCCGGGAAAGTATTGTGTTTTCATGAATTGCAATTGTGTTTGGATTTGAAATTGAAGTTTTAAAATCATGATTCAGTACACGGTGCACATTTTAACCAAATCTAGGAACTTTTCTAAAATCCCAAACTCAGTTTCAATACTACTACTAGGGAATTGATACTCAATAATTATTTTGATACAAGAATGGTAATAGTTTAATTAATGAACGTTATACTAGTTTTAATCAAGACCCTTCTAAAACTATTCATAAAGATAAATGTGATTTCTTTTCAGTATTTATACTTGCTTGAATGAGTATCTAATTTAATACTAGTTTTCAATAAGCACCTAATTTTCAATACATTTGACAACCCAACCAGGAGGAGCATTAACATTTGTAGATAACTAAAATACAACCTGTACCACTATAACACAATACAATGAGATATTTAGCTCTTCATTTGTTAGTTGAATAACTGCAAATTTTTAAATAGCCAATTTTGACCATTCAAATTGCAATTTTTATTAGAATATTATTAATCTGGCAGGCCTTCTCCAAACCAGTATAAACCGTCATTCCTTTATAAGACTTATGAAGTCGACAAACCCCCATCAGCTCCTGTCTGTAGCTTCTTGCCAGGGGCTAAACCCAAGCTTTTTGGCTCAGCCTCGGTGACTAGTGCTTAGCAACAGCAACCGGGGTAAATACTGTGGATAGTCAGTGAATCTTAATGAAAATATTGCAAACCCATCAATCTGTTCAGAGCCATGTCAGTGTCGTGTGCAACCTAAATGAGTGCTGATCTGGGGTACGAGGCGAGTAATCTCCTCCTCTGCCAGAATCAGCAGAGTTGAAGATGTCAGCACATTACAAACTGGAAATGTATGGATTAGAACAACAGAGCAGAAAAGACACGTTTGAGAATAAAGCTGCTGCTGGACACTTACAGTAAATGCTTGCTTTATAATCCTTTGTTTCACCTCACTGTTTCTATTTGTCTTTATTGCCTTTGGGTTTTATTGCACTGTATTCTGGTATTCCAAAATCTTGTACAATAGATTCTGCAGATAGGACTGTGGAGTTTGCATGTTCTCCTGTCTGTATGGATTTTCTACTCCGGTTTCCCCCATTAGCCTAAATCATGCATGATAAGGTAATTCTCAAGCTATAGGTACTTCTAAACAAGATCTGGAGAAGTGTTCTCTAGTGATGCACTGCAGTCGCCCACTACTCGTAATAGTTTGCCCTAATAGGGGTTAGATGCAGAGCACTGTAGTCAGAGAATATTTTGGTTGATAAAAGAGATGCCCTGTGTATTGATTAATTGACTAAAAGAGGGCAAGGTCTGGCACCACAAGAGCTGAGATATATTTAGAATCTCCATGAACGGACCATTTATCTGACCAAAACTGTACTGAAAGATCAAAGGTTCAAAAAACATAAATTTATACAGACAAGTACTAGTAAACTATATATGTATTTAAAAAGGCAGACTGATTTAACTCCTACAACTGCACACATGTCCTTTCTGGGATGATATACTGTGTTACATCTTGTCTAAATACTACAGTAGTTGTACAAAAATACCTCAGAGAAAGTCAAGCTCAGACATGTAGGGCTGTGTATATCGATAAAGCAGCAAGAATTTAAGAATTTCTTTCAAAAACAGACAGATTTGGCAGACTGTTCTGACTTTCTTCAGCACTGTATGACCTTACTTTTCCCCTCTTTCTTCCATAATCTCTTGTCACTCCATTTCTTTCTCATCCACACTTTCGATCCTTTAACCTATAATTCCTTGTTTTCCGCTTCTTCACTTTGGATTAGCCCAGAGCATCGAGTTTCTATGGGTGACACTGGCTTGTTCCTAAGTTGTCACCACTGGATAACTACTGTAAACGCATGTGTGAGTGTGTGTGTTATGGTTTTGGATCCATGCAGCTCCCTTTTGATGTGGCGTAGTGCGTTTCATTGCTTCCACATCAACCCTGAAGACTGAGATGGTGCTTAACCCAAATCCACTGTGCCTTTTTTATCTCCTCAGCTGCTCACACGCTCCAGCTCTGTGCCTTATCCCAGGCTTTAAACTGTCTCCTTCCTTCTTTCATCCTCCATCCCTGCCTTCACTTACTCCTATCCGTAGTGGCTTAATGTCATTCTCCTCTGTTCACTGCTTACCTATGTAGCACTTATCTCTCCTCCGCTTTGAGTGTACGCGAGTATGAAGTCTCCAAAGAGTGACTGAACATTTAGAGACTGCAGAATGAGCCCAGTCCATGTGTGAAAGAAAAGGCATGATATTCTGCATGGCTGCAAGAGGAGCTCATAAAACCACTCTAAAAGTAGGTTCAATCAGCCTGGATGAGGAACAAGACCCAGAAACCTAGAAAAGAATTGGAGGCAGTGGGTCGTGTTTTCAAAGAATGCAAAAATATATTAAAGAAAATATAAAGAAAATATTGGCCTCTTAACTTGCAACAGATCTAAACCAAGTCTAAAACAGGACAATTCTAGGTCTAAACTTCACAGATGTGATACGAACCCAATGAATAAGGATAAATATGGATTAAATTGACTATAACTAAATATTTAAATATCAGAAATGCAGAGAAATCTACGTACCACCCTAAGAAGTACAACTGTTTGAGAACCACTGATCGACTACTTACAAAAATAACATCTGAATATGCAGTGAAACAAAACAAGGTAATTCATCATGTTTTCAAGAGGGGCATTACTCACTAACTGTAGCATAAAAATAACTACCTCCAAACACATGCTATGCTAGCACTTTTTCCCTCAATGCAAGGTTTTATAGGCCTAATTATCATCACGGAGGTGTGAAAAATGAATTAATCATCCCAATCTAATGAAATTTAATTTAAGACTGCAGAAGAAGCTAGTCAGATAACTTGCTGAAACGAATGGAATGTAAAATACATCAAATATTTACCTCTGTTTTGGTCTCAAGATTGACTAGCTACTTTTTGTTGGCAATTTATGACAAGTATTGTGTTTACCTCTCATCTTTAGTGCCCTCTAGAGACAGGGTGTACAACACTTAAATATTTAATGTAGCCTTTACTACTACTTTATCTTAGACAAGCTCAAACTGACAAAATACAATTCTCTTCCCTTCTGTAATCTTTGCTTTCATCATGTTTTGTTTACATTGTGTTGCCAAAGGAAAAGGGCTTCTTGAATAAGACTGACAAGGTGGCTATGTGTGTTAACAGCTTTTAGAGCTTTGGGTAAATAAGAGTAATTTTAAGGTAAAACAGGTTGTTCCATCTCAATCATTCTTTGTTTATGATTTAACAATTTCCTATTATGGCCCTCTTCTCTTCATTACAAGTTACTGGCCAGCACACTCGCACTTAATACAAATTTAATAGTGGCTTGAACCAGACATGCAATTACAAACTGAAAATGGGTTTTGAACATGTTCTTGGGCACATAACCTTATGTTATGTGATCTGGAGCATGTATTGACGCAGCTGTCGACCAATCAGCAAAATCAATCACCATAATTAACCATGCACGCAGTTAATTCACACAGGATTAACCGCATCGTCTCTGCACCCTGCTAACGTGTTCAGGGAACGTGGGAACTCAATGCTCAGGTAACTGTGAATAATAAAGGTCCACTTTATTTGCAAAACTTGCACTAGTTTGATTAAAACTTTGGCAAATGTCCACACTCAGAAATAATGCTTCTTCTATCCTCAATCACTACAGCTTTGAAAACAGCATCAAAAGCTGCAGGTCGGGCTGGCTCCTCTGAGAGCACAGACTAAATTTACATTTTCTTATTCAGTACTTTTCTATGTTAGGACAAAAGGAAAAAGGGAAAAGTCAGTACTTCTGCTCAAGAATAAGTGCACTGTAATACAATTCTCCATCTGACACTAAGAAGACTACTACAGGCAAAACCATCTCAACAATAGTCTTTGGTTAACACTGTTTAAAAAAAGAAACAAGTGAGCAATTTGAACAATATGGCAAAAAAAAATTTGGGAGGATTTTGATTATATCAAGATTCATGTGTAAAGTCATCTACTCTCTCTGAAAGTTCACACTTCATTATAATTGGCTGAATCTAGCTGTCACTCACTCAAAGCCTCACAGTGGCAAACCAAGAGCAGGAGGAGTAGGTGGAAAGTCTGTACTTGAGAAGACACATTAAACAGAGAAAGAGTAAATCAATATCGTCACAGGGATGAGATCACGATTAGGTTTTTAATCACTATATCGCCCAGCCTTTTCCAAAAATATGAGATACAGATACTGTGAAACAGGTAGGCTGATAATTAAAGCAAGCTAGTGTGAGAAATGTGCAGTGATGCTTTATATGAGAAGTTTGCTGTTGTTGAATTGGCTCACTTTTCACTAGTGGAGGTCCTTATCAGCATGCAGTTGTGTTGTGTACACAAACATCCTCCATGGGCAGAGCACAAAGTAATCTCCAATCCCTCTGAGCAGATGTTGCAGCTTAAAGGGGCAGCGCAAGCTAAATTAATGGCTATCACATGGCCCTTATTGAGGCGACTTTACAGCGCATAACCCCCAAGTGTCTGTGAGGTCCCTTCCTCCTGCTCCTCAACTCTGGGAACTGATTTATGCCTTTGTCTCACCTACAGCTTCTGTCTGACTAATATGAAAAGCATGACCTATAGAACTGCAAATGAGTTGGAAGAAATTGGAATAGAGAGGAATACTTGAAACACAAGTAAAATGTGGGTGAAAAAAGTCTGTGACGAAATACTGTGGAGGAGTAAAATAAAAGCTTTTTTTAATTTTTGAATGAAAAGCCTAATTTTTATCGAGAAAGTTGAACAGTCAACACAGAGATTGAACTTAAAGTGAGGTGAAATCCAATAATGGACATAATGCCAATGCCAAACTGTCAACTGAAATGCATAAGTTTGAGGTGACTAATTACAATGCCTATCAAACTGGCAAAAATACATTATATAGTCTACATGTACAGACCTTATTTTCCTTAGAGCCCTGTATTAAAGGTGCACTATGTAACTTTTATGGTGGAGAGTTCTCCACTTGTTTGACTCCATGGAGATGTTATTGCTTTGCCTGGAAAGTTCCACAGTTTATAGCTCTTTCCTCAATTACAGCTGTTATTATTGCCTCTCCACAGATGTGACCTGTAACTTCATCTGAGATGTCACCTACATGTCCTTTTTGAGATATAAAAAATGAATACCATGTGGAACATTCCAAGGAAAGCAATAAAACGTCCATGAAGAGGTGACACGACCCCATAAATGTTACGTAGTACACCTTTAAATATGGACAATTCAAATCTTTAAATATGCACTGCACAACCTTTCTGCCGGAGGGTTTGTCACCTGCTTGTCTCCATGGAGATGTTATTGTTCGGCCTAGAATGTTCAATGGTATGACATTAAACAAATCCATCTAGCATTTATTAATTACAGGTGTTCCTGCTGTTCAAAAATACAATTAATTTCTTCTGTAAATAGAGGTGACTCTCCACAGATCTGAATGGTAATGTAGCATAGTGCTGTCTCATTCGAGATAGAGTTAGGTTTAATCTATACGGTGGAACTAGACAAAGCAATAGCATTTCCATGAGAACAAGTACGGTGGGCCCTCCACCAGAAAAGTTGCGTAGTGCACCTTTAAGATAAGCTCTACAGTTGCCTCAATGAACCCTTTGCATTTCATTCAGCATTTACAGACCAGTGTGGCTGAGTGCGCTGTTATAGTGGGCGTGTTATAGTGTTCCTATAATTTACAAAGATTAGCCAAGTTTATATCAACAAACGAACACAATGAAGCATAATTCCACTCAAAAACTCTAATCCTCTCCAGTTTAACTGGTGCCACATAGAACTTCGAATAGTTTCTATTGTTTTTCCTCTCACAAAATATGATTACCAATGTCCTTAATGAAATTAGCCCCTTCCTGCATAATATATTCTCATCAAAAAATCTAAGCAAAAATCCTAATATCCAAAGTTAAAGTTAAATTTATTACAGTCACTCAGACCCCTTCAGAAACCTGAAAACAGCAGCAGACCTTTAGGAGGGGCCCAGTTTGATTAAATGAGGTTTGCCGAAGTGAGGCGATATATATTGTGCGGCACATTGCCCTGCAAATCATCCCAGCTTGAAGCACGTCTGTACAACGCATTTATTAAAACTCCTCTGAAGCGTGGCAGCATCGGCAGAGGACTGAGAGAGCTGGTATGCTGCCGGGCGAAAAGGCACCAAAATATGATCCAAAGTATGAAATGATCTGATTGGACAAGAGTAGGATATCCAACAGAGAGAAGAAATTTGGAAACAAGGCTCAGGTGAGGAATGAGAGAAGGGCAGTGGATATGGAGAAGGTCACAGAGGTGAGGCTCGAGGCTGTGCAAAGGAGGAGAGTGGAGAAACAGATGGAAGGACATCGGATGACCGGGTATTTGGGAGAGGCAGGACAAAAGAGCACCTCCTCCTTAAAATACTCACCCTGCTCCTGTGCATTGGAGGAAGAAAGGGGAACCAGGGCTTGTAGCAGCAGAGGAGCCCAAAAACACCATCTGATCCTTCCAACTGACAACATCCTCACAGGCAGCAGTCTAGACCTGAACATATGAAAGATATTATCAATGAAAACAAAGAAGGCAAGGTTTATTTGTAGAACACAGTTTGTACACAAAGTAATTGAAAGTGGTTTACATAATGAAGGGTGGGTTAAAATTTGGCTGTATACAATATACAATGCAACATAATACAATCTAAATAAAAATCTGCACCCAGTCCAGCTGCAATTCAAGTGTCAGACTGGTTTAGTTATGTTGGGATACTCACACAAGGACCAGAGCTATGTTGTGCTGTGCAGGACCATGGTGAATGAATAAATCATGAATAAAAATATTGAAATTCGATAATCATTTGAAGAAGTATCGGTAGTGTAAAGTAAACAACTAGAACAAAATTGGGCATTTCCTGAATATTTTTACTGTCGTTGTTCTATAAGACCACATGGTAATATTCAAGAAACTACTGTACTACTTTTGTGTGGGAAATTACATTATATTTTGTAAGTAAAGTTGATTTGGGGTATCAAGCTTTCTCCTTACAATCAAAATTAATTTTGAAATTTTAGTGACAGCACCAGTTGTTAGTGACAGTGGTGAGTTGCCTGAAAGCCCCATAAGCCCTGATCTGGAGTCAGTTGTTCTGTTTAATATCCACTTTGATACAATTACAGAGCAGCAGCCCTACAGTCTAGACTGACCACAGAGCAGCGGTTAGGGATCACGCCTACACAAATGGGGAAACAGTGGACCACTTTGTCTTTGAAGAAGAACAGAATTTCACAGAAGAGCTGCGAAGGATGGACAAGAGACAGACACAGAGATTGACAGACCTGACAAGAGGGCATAACCAGAGCGCAGAGATTAGGGCAAACCAGGCTGCTCCTTATCATTTCAACCCTCTTAAGATTGACTCCTTTTACTAAAAACGTCTGCTTCTCCATTAGCAGCCTACAGGCCCACTTTATCAGTTTTCCAGGGATATCAGATATAACAATCACAGTCTCAAACTTGTTGCATACCATGTAGAATGAGCAATGTATATTTAACCCAAGTCAAACTGGGCAAATAAATCACACTTGACATTAAGAACAATATAACATTCAATATCCAAACTCAAATTACATAAAAATGTGTAGTTTGTCTGTATTGCCTATACCAATGTTTCCCAAACAGGGGTATGGGAACCTCTGCGGATACCTGAGCACTGACCAGGGGGTACTTGGACTGAAGGAAAGAAGGTGAAAATGAACAGTATTTTATTTTTATTTTTTTTGAAGTTCTTAGAATTATATTTAATATTTTTGACAGCCTATCATTATAATTCAAAAATGACTATACAGGACATAGTATAATATAGTAAACAGAGCATAGTACCCAAGTTAGAGTGAGACAAAGCACTCCAGACAAAGTAGGTTGGGGCTCACTCTATAGTCTTTGCTCGTTTCTTGTTGATACCCTTAAGACCAATTAGTGCCATATTATATGCACATTGGCCTATTGGATTTCTTATATGTGCACTTTGCCTAATTTCATTGTTCACTCAGTCCAGAGGGCAACTTAGAGCGTATTACCTAATGAAAAACAACATTCACAAGCTTGTATCCTTTATAATCTTCTTATGATGACGCTATGGCAAATACATAGTCCTAAACAAATGTATTTACCATATGAGTAGTAAGAATAATATTTCCCAACCATAATATTTATTTAGTTTAAAAAATAGTAGCCTAAATTCAAAGCTCCTCTTGTACAGATTAAAATTATCTAAATGAATCAATTAAAGTTTCATGGCGCCCATCTGAGCACTAATTATCTTAATAGTAAAAATAATGAATGAAATACGTCTCCAAACCTGTTCAAACATCAGTTCCACGAGTGCTTTTAATCCCAGTTTAAATCTTCAA
Organism: Boleophthalmus pectinirostris; assembly: GCF_026225935.1. Lineage (NCBI taxonomy): Eukaryota > Metazoa > Chordata > Actinopteri > Gobiiformes > Gobiidae > Boleophthalmus > Boleophthalmus pectinirostris. Next base: position 24,044,025 of record NW_026571447.1, read on the forward strand.
ATTCAAACCAAACGTCGCTTCTGCCGCTGCTCCTGCTCCCCTCTCTCTTCTCCTCCGTCTGTCTCCTCTTTCTTCTCACTCTTGTCCGGATACAATTCGGTCGGTCCGGAGTGGGTGTTTCTCCGCTCGTTATTCAGCCATTCCTCCCTCCAGCCATTCCTCCCTTGTACCAACCCTTTTCTCCGCGCATCAGAGCAGAGAATGGAGAGCAGAGGCTGTAGTGGCCGTGAGCGATACACCACCAACCTGTGCGCTTCAACTTGCTCTCTCGGGTTTCTTTACTCAGACCATGTGCTGCGGCTGGATAAAGAGTCGTTGGTTTTCCTCGTGCGTCTCCGCGCGCTCTGGGCAGGTGCACGATCGCGCATCCATCCACGGATTGGATGTTAGAGGCACGATGACGCAGGGCTCTCTGTGAAGGAAAGTTTTTACTCAAACACGCCGAAATATAAAACCACGTTTAAAATTACCACAAAAGTTTTTTTTCTGTTAGCTCTTTTCAATTAAGTTTTCATTTGGTTACAGGGTGTGTCCGTTTGCATGTAGCCTAGCTTAGGCACGGTAAATGGTGGTCGTAGGGGCCGATGGCGCAGATTAGCATCCTCATTTCCGTCAGTCAGCTATGGCTATTTGCTTATCAACATAGAGTATGAAATAAATTAACAAGGAACAAAACTGTAAAGCGAGTATGAGCATCGGGGAAAGCACTATAAGACTAAGCTCTCTGATTGGCCTATATAAATTCCCGCGAGACAGAAATATATATTTTTAAATTATTATTTATTTTATTTATGTATTTATTTTGGGCAAGTAGAGATTTACATTCTTATACAATTGAACATATAACATAATAAAAATAAAAATAATCACAACAAAATAAAATTGCCAAAAAGGAGTGGGAAGAAGAAAACTTATTTTAATCCTACTTCCATTCTTCTAATCTAACACAATGAGCACAATGAACAGATACAAGTAATGTAATGGACGGCATATACCAGCAATAAACCATTTTATGCCTCACAATGTCCTCTTTTAACAGGAAAAAAATTGCATTAAATAATAGCCTGCATTTGTATGAGGAAAAGTGGTTTTACAGGGTTGTAGTATCCTAATGAATTTAGCACGGTGCCTACCATCTACTCACTAAATCCTATCTAAAGATCTTTGCCAAATAACAAATGGACAATTGAATGCAGGGCGAGCTGACCACATGTGTGCAGCAGCAAAGAAGATGGATTGAAATGCAGCTCACTACAGACGTGGGTCCAAGCCACTTTGAGGGACTTTGGATCAGGCCTGCTTCTGTGGAGGTGTGATTGGATTTGGTCCTAGACTGCGTTAAAAGACCTTAAACACTTGTGACACGTTTATAAATAGGCAGCAGCACTATGTTTTAGTGAGCTTAAATTCATCTTTTATTTATTTCAGTAAGCTTAGTGTCCATGCTATAAATCAACACCAAAACACATAAAGAAAAAGGTGATAGTTGTTTTTGTCATTTTGGAATGATTTTGGGCAGTTCTGGTGAATGTAATGTACTAAGAAACTCCAGTTGTTTTTTGGGGTGGGCTGGGACCTTGTGCTCTTTGTAATCCTGTTTATAGACTGCACTGTGGCCGAGTTGCCTGCAGTCATGAGGAGTGATGTGGATGGATGAGAGGCAAGAGAAATGTGCCAGTGGCCGTGGGTTTAAACTCTGAATAGCTTAACTCCAGGTGTGTCCCTCGGGCCCCCCCCACACACACACATACACATGCACACTAGCGCACACATAACATCTTAGCTAAACAACTGTCCAGATGCCATAAACACTATAATCAGGCTGTGCTCTCTTCCTGCAGCCTCTTCATCTTTTTCCTGTCCCATTGCCTCCTCCTCGGATTCTTCTGTTTCACACAAGCAGCAGACCACACACAAAATCAATGGTACAGGATCATTTTATTCACTGATTCATAAAGGTAAAGCTAGATTCTGTGACAAATCCTTTTGGACAAAAGTTCTGCTTGAATTTGTCCAGAAGATTTATTGGTTCAACTCTCTGTACTAAATGAAAGCACACTCACTAAATGCATCAGTAATATACGGTGTTATACTCAAAAGTTGGATAAGTAGGCATTCATCATTGGTGTTTTATATCATTAGGTGCATAATGTAACTTTTTTGCTAAAGGATCAGCCTCTTACTTGCTTTCATGAAGCTTATGTTGCTTTGTCTGGAATGTTCTACAGTAAGGCATTAAACTTCCTCATCTATCATGCTTTTTATTGCTTGAAGAGATGCCTGGAAAACATGCATTCGTACTGTGAACAGAATCTCCTTTCTACAGATCTGACCTGTAACTTGCCCTGATGCTCGTCTCCATGGAGATAAATATGTTTAATGCCATTCTGTGGATTTTCTAGACATAACAATAGCATCTCCATGGAGAGAAGCAGGTGGGGGGATGCCCCACCAGAAAAGCTTCACAGAGCATTTATGGTTTAGAGGTGTTTGCTTCCTGGAGTATTACCAAACAGTTATGAAGTTTGCTATTTCAGTTTTTAATGAGATCAGAACTCAAACAAGGTTACTTTACACACTGCACTAGCATTTATGTGTATTTATAAACATATCTGTCACACGTACTGCTTTAAATCTCAGTTGTTGCTAAAGGTTTGGTGCACCAAAACCAACTGAGCTGCTGTAAATCAGGCAGTGTTATAGAAAAGCCTCATTATACAGCGTCTCGGTGAGATGATTTGCGGCGTATCTTTGTATTCGAGAGGGCTGCGGTGCCAGGTGTCTCTGCTCTGACAGCTCTTCACTGCCGACGTTTAGGCCAACAAAGCTAAAGACATGCCCTACGGATGAACCACACTGCTGTCATCTTGTTTTTTTGTACTTTTTGAAAAACGATTATATCTCTTGATCTTTTTTTTTTTTCAGACTGAATTGCATCTGTCCTTTTAAATGTTTTATCTTCTCATCCGATCTACCTGCCATGTTGTTCTCTGTGCTTTAGATCCACTGTCCTCTGCAGCTTCTGTTGAATAAATGCAACAGTCACGTGGGGAGGGTTGATCCATGGGTCATTTTGCTCCACGCCATATGGTTCACCTGCAAGCCTTCTGAAAGTTTGTCTCTGAGTAAAAAAATGTAGCAGGTTTCAAGGTTATCTTCCTTGGATTTCTACTATTGTTACAGTAAACAAACTATTCCCCCCCAAAGTCCCCTGATAGATTGGAGGATAAAGGGCTGGCTCCAGGAGGAATTAGAAAAATGTGCAAGGAGGTCACTGCCTGCTGCTGCTGCTGATATTGTGGCACAACTTGCAATGGCCAACTTGTCGCAAAGGATTATGGGTAAAAGTAAACCTTCAACAATAAAGCTGTGTGACAAATTCTCTCTGATTATTGTGACATTGAAAAAGGCACTGAAAGTATCAAAAATAGGCATATATGCACCTTCCTCAAACATCACCTACCAAGAGCCTAATTCTAAAAGACTGCTATTACCTATTACCTTGAAATGCACAACCCATAATTCCCTGTGTAGTCTGGTAAAAGGTTTCTCTTATACAATATTTTATACCAGAAATGCTTCAGTTCCGCTGAGTCACTTTTAAAAGAGCAGATACGTTTACCTCAACTCCATTCTTGAGTCTACTTGATTGGACTCTTATACTTTCAAATATGTGAATGGTTAGAAGAAGGGAGACAGGTTAGTTGATCGTGTTTTCTCTTATTTATTACAATATATGTGATGTGTGAGCTACTGTGTCCAAGTAATTTCCCTTGTTGATCAGTAAAGTTTGTCTAAGTCTGAGTTTGATGGAGTAATTTTTTTCCTCAAAATTATACAAAAAAAAAAAAAGATATTCAGTACAATAATAATAATGTTGGGTAACTGTTGCCTGGAAATCCAGAAGGATATCTTTCAGTCAGTGGTTTAAGTTGGTTGTTATTGGTAAGTAAGCAAAAAAATAAAATAAAATAAATCACTTTCACACAAGGAAAAAATGCAGCCCCCACACAGATTTTGGGAGTCAACCTGGAGATAACTGCAAGTAATTTATGATTGCATTTCTTTTGCTTTATAATCATATAAAAACATTGCCACATATATTCCGACTAGTTAAAGTTGAATGTTAATCTTTAAAGTAATACATCTGATTGACACTTGGCTATTCCAGTCTTCATCTCCAGACTTGAGCTGCACTGACAGCTTTAGGAACTGCATCATTATAGACCTATTCGTCATCGTCAAACCCACTCGAGTTAACCATATCTATAAATCCACACCTCCCCCACCTCTTGTCTCTGTCTTCCACTTAAACACACACAGTACCACACCTGAAGCCCCCTGCCCTACATTTCTAGATCCTGAGATAACCCAAGCTCAGTGCTAACAATGCATTTCAAGTCCACTGCAGAGCTTGTTTGTTTTAAAGCCATGGAGTGAAGTTCAAACAGAGTTGCTAGGCTGCATACTGAGACTTGGACACACCTTGAGAGTTGGCCTGGTGTGAGCAGAGTGTTAATAACAAGTGCTGTGTTAATGTGAGGGCTCGGCTAAACTGGAGTGACCCATAGCCTTTGATTAGTCCAACCTGACACAGTTATTAGTGCTCCTCTCATCTGGCACCAGGCTGTTCCCAGGGAGCTGTACTGAACAGGTCAAAGGGTCCCACTGCATTTTTCAACCACACTGATGTGTTTTGATAATGTATAGGTAGGTTACAAGAATCTATATTGAAACACACTGATAGGAGATCTTTGAATTTGGGATAAAGCAGGCCATGGTATGGAAAACATTGCTATGAGATTCATTAATTGTTCTTCCTCTGTAATTAATAGGTCCAGCATACAAAATGATCAGCTTCCTTTCGGGTGCAGGGTTTAAATATTGATTTGGCATAATCGCACCCTCTCCAGGTTTTGGAACAGCAAAGAGAGATATGGTATTGGTTTAGAACGATTACTTTCCTCATGAATAAATCATGCCCCAATAAAAGATGATAAGAATTTGCAACATTTATCATAAAGAAATATCTTTAAAGTTCCTTTGCTATAAAGACATATCAGGAGTTGTGTTTTGTTTTATTCATGCATGAGTATCCTGGCTGCATATTTAAGCAGTCTCCCTTTCTAGAGCTCAAAATACTCTGTGACACCTTGTGATGTCACTGAGTGGCAAATCAAGACGTTCAGTCTCCACACATAATAGTTTACCATAATTTATTACACTAAAATGTAACATACTTTACAAGCTTGTAGCTTATGTCTTTAGCTTCATGTACATTTCTTCACTGCAGTTGCTGGTAATAGTGGTGCGTCGTATGCTAAGAGTGCAGAAGATATCAGGGTGTACCTTTACTTATACCAAAAGTATTGATTTTTTTGAGCTGGAAAACATGAAATATCACTAAGCAACTCAATATTTTTTATGACTTGAATAAAATATAGGATTTACATAAGCTAATCATTTAATTTCCTCACTCCTGACCGTGCTGACCTGAACAAGCAGGTTTTGTGATTTATTATTGATAAATGTGTAGTTTCTTAATTCACAAAAATATTCTTGCTGTATTTGGCTTGGCAGCTGCTTAGGCACTTAGGCTATATTTTACACCCCATCAACTTTACATTTTTCATTTCTCTTTCTTTTTACCTTGGTGGGATCTAATACTTCAGTGACAGCCCTGCTACCTGTGCTTGACTTCTTTGAGAATAAATATTTCTCCTTTGACATGAATATAAGTGGTCCAATGGCTTTACCAGTTGCCTAGTATCAAATGTTGTAATAATGGGGCAAATAATTCACAACTGAGGCTGCTGACAGTGAGTGGTCGTTGGTCATTGATAGTGTTGGCAGACTGAAGTTAGGGAGTACTTGGACAAAGGGCTAAAGTTTCTTCATGCTGCGACTCGCCCTGAGCCTGTGGGGAGGGAAGTGGGGGACAATTCAGCTCAAACAGTAATCACAGCCCAGAGCCATCCAGGATATAGAGGGCACATAGCATCGACAGCTGTTCCTCAAATAGGGGGCAGGAGGAGGTGTATTTCCTGTATACACTCATTTATTTTTTGTAATTTCAATATGTATTATTTTTATTATTATTGTCAGTAAAATATTAATATAACTTTTCTATGTACTGATGAGTTAACTAAATTGTCCCTATAGCACAATAATAATACAATGTCCACGAGGGATGCACTTGATTGCATAGATACATTGCATAACACTCTTTGGAATAATGACCTACATTTCCACCATATTTCATCATGATGTGACAATGAGCTGATACCTGATACCAACTATCATTATCATTGCATTTGACATAGAGCATCTCTTCACTCTGCTCTTCCTCCTTTATTAGGTGGTATCACTTAGATTTTTACATATACTTTTTATATTAAATTAATTTTGATCTTTTTTTCCTCTGCATTGCCTTAATTGGGCCAACTGGGTTCTTGAATCCTTGATATGATCTTAATATATGCCATTTGGTGAAAGCTTTGATCTACTTGTGTTGAAGTTGGCACTGTTTTCTATCTAGCATAATCTTTAATGAGTCCTGGGATTATGAAATGAATACAGCCATTTTCTATGCACAAATCGTCAATGCGTTACATGATTTTATAACAGATATTGAGACATGCAAGGTGGTAGGGCAGTCAAAGAAGTAGAAAGAGTTGACTACTTTTAATTTAAAACAGTATTAAGCCTTCTCAAGTGAGCCTGAAGTAAAAAGAGGCCGTGAAATACCTCCAGAGTTTGTGTACGTGTGTGTGTGTTAAAATAGGCATGCTATAGTCACTGAGTACCTTGATGAAGCCTGGTATATATTTTAACTTAATTAAGATTAAGACTGGTAATAATTTAAATTTTTCTCATTATTTCCCTAAAATTAAAACAAAAAGTTAACTTAAGGTAGGCCTACAAGATCCAAAAAAGTTTCAAATCACCACTGTGAAGCTTTTATTATTAAGAGCCTAGACTTAGAAAGAGAGCTTGTTTGGAAGAGCAAGCATGTAGGCCTATTTGGTAAGGCCTAATATAGTGAGCCTATAACTTATCAGGCCCACTTGAAAAATAATGTCACAAGTAGAATAGCCTACTTCTCGAGGGCACAAAATTGAAGTGATGTAAGCTGCAAGTACTTTCTCAAGTAGTCTAAATCAAAGCTTACAGTAGTTCATGTGGCTGACAGTGGTCTTTTATTAATATAATTCTCCTGACAGACACTAATTTCCTGTCTGCACCTACGACTCAGTCATGACTCTGTACTTCCATAGACTTCTTCACAGTTACAAAGATGAGGCTGAGCTAATCAAACACAGTGAATGCAAGGTCAGACATTTGAATGGCAACAGTGCAATACAGTACAACACCGCAATAATCCAAATTAAAGACGTGAATGTACAGCACGCTACTTTGAAGTCTCTGTGCTGTGGAAAGAACCAGCAGCCTAACAAAACTGACAATACATATTTTTGCTTGCAGCCTATATTGTACGTATGGTAGACATATTATTAAATATGATAAATGACTGGAGTTGCCTTTAAAGGTGCTGTATAACTTTTCTGGTGGAGGGTCTGCCACCTGCTTATCTCTTGAAAATTATATTGCTCTGCCTGGAATGTGACACAGCATGGCAACAAACTCACATTTATTCAATTACGAATGTTTTTATTGCTAAAACAATCACTTTTTTGTTACATTTTGTGCCATTTTGTGGACATTCCGGCAAAATAATTATATCTCTATGCAGAAAGACAAGCTTCGAAATCATATACAAATGTACATAGTCTCTTAAATTGATTGGAAGACAAATGAACCAAATGCCTGCTGTTAGAGAATTTTTATGTTATAAGCATTTCTCATGTAAAGGCAATCATGATGTAGTATAAGTTATCAACATTGGCTTTTTGTTTTACTTGTCTTGTTGTGTTCAAGCTGTATCAGGTGATCTTGCTGATGCATTGGCTGACTCATTAAAGATAATGTACCCCGGGAGAAACAAATAGTAATGGTAAACATCATGAGGTTAACACAGAACTCTGGGGAATTGCTAGAGGCTCTACCACCTGGAATGTGAAACCTGTGTATAATGGGGGGCTGTGTCAGTGGAAGCTTGTCAGTCATGAGACAACATGTGAACAATAGGTACTGTATTCAAAGTAACCTACTGTATGCTAATTGTGTGCTCTACAATAAAAGGCTGATGGAGAGAAGAGAGCTTGAGTTAGGATGAGACAGGCAGCTCTCTCCTACTCCTTGCGACAGGCAGAGCTCTCTCTTACTCCTTGCGCAAGTAAAACCAACCACTGTGTCCCTGGCGTGTTCTTTAATATTTGAGGTCGGGGTCAATTCCCTGACACCTGCTCTACATTAAAACAGAATGTAGAAGGGACTGGCAACAGTGCTTTAAGACTTCATTCCAATGTGGTATATTGCTGCCCCCTTTTGGCAGTTAAAGCAATGTACAGGCTTGCTTGAACAATATTACCTCCTGGAAAATAAACAGACCCAATTTATAATCGGCTCTGATTTTAGGAAATTGTTTTTTAGAAATTAATGTAAGCCTTATGATCACATTCTTACGTATGAGCAGAGGAGATGCTACCATTAGGCAAAAGTAGGCTGCTGCTTAGGGCCCCCAAATCTGGAGGGGCCCCTAACCAATTGTCCTCAGTCCCACTAATGGCCGAGGCCTCAGGGTAATTTGATTTCCTCTCAATATGACATTAAATGACAGTAGTTTACTTTTAAACAATTATCATAAGAAAAGTAATAATAATCACATGTAATGGATGTAAACAAAAATGTAATGTACTAGCAAAAAAAAAAAAAAAAAAAAACTACTTTCAGCTCTGATTTTCTAATAGGTGACATAACAAATAAGACAATCCAAATACATAGAGATGTGTATGTCTCAAAAACAATGGGGAAAACAGACAATAAATATATTAACAAAACAAAACAAAAAAAGTGTGCATTATAGTGAGGGCCCCAAACTCAAGTTTGCCTAAGGCCCCCAAATTGCTGACTCTGCCACTGCATATGAGTTTTTTCTTTTCTTTTTTCCCCAGATAAGACCACTCAGTCAGTTTAGTATTATTTTTTGTTTTATTGTATTAGAACATCCAAATGAACCATAGCTACAACAACTGATGGTGTAAGCTACTGTCGCAAAGTCCCACAAAAGTCTAAAAATAATTCTGCAGTACCTTTTATAACAGTCGGCTTTACATCAACGTAAAATGCTGTAATAACACCATCAGTACATCATTCCATTGCTTTCCATTGTGCTTCTTGTAAATGCTGTTCACACCAACACGCAGACACTGATTGTCTAAATGATTGGAGCTACTGAGGAAGAGGCTAAGCAGTAATAGCAGCAAAACAAGTTGTTAAGGCAAATATTTGTAGTTGAACAGTCAAAGAACATTTTGTATTTACCAGCTTTGACCTACTAACCTGTTCAAGATCTTTCTGAGGCCACACCAGACACTCTTTTATTATTATACGAGTCTAGTGCAACCTTTGTCCCCTTTATAACCCGCTTTTGGAAACAGTCCCAGGCACAATCGCTTTATGAGAAATATAACATATTAACATAAAAGTAAAAGTTGCAGTTAGTCAACCACAGTGACAAAATATGTTCAGAAAGTTAAAGCTGGTTTTAAGAATTATGTTACAATCTTCTTAAGTCATCTATAACTTTTCATTACAAGCAGCCATTTCATCCTTTAAACGTCAACAAAAATGTTAAGAGTAAGTTAAATAGTAGTTTGACAAAATATTAAAATGCTAGTCTGACAGCTAACAGTGAGGGTTCAGTAAGGGTTTTAAAATCTACAACTCTCTTTTATCATTATTTCTAAACTGTGAAAATATACAACTAGTCTTCAGACGTCATGCATGTTACGACTTAACAGGACTGACATTGACTTTAACAAGATGACACTAGAGACATGCCAGATACTTGCAAGAAATGTGCTATGTGAAGCTATGGGAGTATCTTTACTGAACCTCTCTAAAGTAACAAAACTTAATTCATAAAGTTTTTATAGGACTGGCTTTACAAACTACAGACCTACATGTGAACCATGCTCTTTTTAGACCTGTATAATAAAATCGCACTCAAATCAAACTTCCTTTACACATAATGCCAATGAGGTGCAAAAATATACTGAGCTTTAAACATAGTCTAACTTTGAATTTAAAATATTATTTGTCCAAACAATATAGTGATCAATGTGGTCAGTAAACATGTACATACATGTGTTTGTCATAACATCTAAGAGTATTTCTTCACACAATATTAAGTGACTGATTGTGCGTTATTTTTGTAGAATGTAAATACAAGATTTATAAAAGCAATCATTTATCACTTAAGTGCTTATGTCAATTCAAACTATTGGTTATTGTGCTAATGTTTGTTTACAAAACAAACAAACTAAGCAAAAAAGCAAACATCACCAGAAAAGTCTAATTATTAAATTACAGTTTTGATAATTTTGATTATGTTTTCAATTCATTTTGTATACAAAGATATTTAGGTACAAGTGAGTTTTCCTAGTGTGTTTTGTTCATCTACAACTTTGTTTTAAAAAGTTGTAATTATTTCAGTATTCCATTCTTCCAGCAGAGGGCAGACCAGGGCCAGAAAATCTTCAGGAGTGGCCACAAGTGGGGGTCACATGCCATGGGTCAAGGCCTGTGAATCATTCTTCCTGGGTCATCTTTAGATGTGAACGAAATACTTGGAAATCCCTGCAATACTGTAATCCCATTAACAATCAAATTCATGATGCTATTTGACTCAGATTTTTGTCTCTTCCAGTGAGATTAGCGCAACATGGTTGAATGATTTTTTAAAAACATTTTCTTTACAGTTTTTGTGCATCTACGGACATATTCTTGTCCTGTTTTCAAGAATCATTTACTCAACCTTCGCACTTTTAAACATAGTTCTGGCCCGTCACCCACCTTGTCCAAACAAAGTGAACAAGTTGAGTCTCCAGTCACTGCTGCTCTGGTTTTTCAAGGGCAAGTTCTTCTGAAGTTATCTTTGCAGAAAGTGTACTATGTTGTGCACTTTTTTTCTGTCTTTCTATTCAAATCTCCTCCATCACCTCCATAACAATTGTCCTGGGTCCAGTGAGGATGAGGTTGCTCACTGTTCTGTAGTCATGTGACAGTACGTTCAAACCATTCACAGACACCACGAACTGGCAAACCTGCAAGAAAAAGACAAACACAATATTCTTATTATGTTAGAACCAGAGTGCATAAAATGTTATTATGGATCAGAAGACTGGTCACAGGACATATGCTGAGCACCAAGCCAGCTTCCACAGTTTGCTGATTGTCTGTCCCACTCTTCACCCCCATTTTACGCTATCATGTTTGGTAAAATAAAGACGGCTGGCCATAAAAATAAGTCTGTCCATTAAAGAAATTCTTTCCGACCATTACATTTGACATTCATTAATAATGTAAGAATCAAAGACTGTAATTAGTTGCTAGTAAATCCTTTATAACCATCAACAGATGTACTATGAATATCCTGACAATTCATGGTCAGTTACTCGATTAAAAGGGGGATGTGACATGGTTAAAAAAGTAGGATATCATGCAAAAACATCTAAGCACTTGTTAACAGCATCTCTAAATAAGTAAATAGATGTATTCAATTCAATTAAAAGGACTACAGCCATACCACAAATACTCTGCCCATATAAATAGCTCATATAAATACCATATTGCAAGAAAATACCATGTAACAAACAGGTTTCTTTTGCCCATTACTAAATACAGCAACTGAATTAAAAACTAATTGAATAAAAGTATATATAAAAGTAATAAAAGTGAATCAAGATTTTAAAGAGGTACTCTAATCACTGTTGTATCATGCCAGGACTCCACCTTCCTTATCAGTATTTAACCACTGCCCTGGCACAGATAAAAATAAGACTTGTATTCCGTACACTGTGAATGTTGCAACATGATGCGGCTGCTGTGGTTTGGTTTTGCAACTCAGCCACATGGGATCTGTTTCAAACTTGTAGGGAAGAAGGATTATGGAAAAATACCCAATTATGATGTATATTTTACAGTCAGTCAGTGATGATATTATACACATCATATCAACAGTTGAATGAAGACTGAAAAATAAACAAATACAAGAATCACCAGGTTTCACATGTTTGTAGCTAACTCTAAAGCACAGGGCGGGCATACATACATGGAACATGGAAAGTGGTTATTTTGGTGTAGAGAAAATTATATTGTATATTTTGGCGGTTTTAATGTGTGATGTCCAAATTCCATTTTTAATTAGATTATAATAAAATATACAGCCTTATTAAAATCACCCACTGTCACTATGACACAGGTGTATAAAAGGATGAGTCAAATACAACTATCCCTAGTACAAAGAGAGGAAAGGTTAACTTAAAGGTGCATTATGTCATTTTACTGGTAGAGGAACTGCCACCTGCTTCTCACCATTGAGATGTTATTGCTTTGCCTAGAATGTTACACAGTATGGCTTTAAAAATATCAATCTCCATGGAGACAAGCTGGAAGCACAACTAGGTAAGCTCAGTGGAGAAATGACCCTGCTCCAAGTAAGACTGCATACTTAAAACAATTTGAGCAATAAAAAGCCTATAAATTAAAGATAAATATGTTTAATGTGCAATATTTAAAGCAAAGCAACAACTTTGTGGCAGACCCTCTGCCAAAAAGTTACAGAGTACCTTTAAACTTTTCCTTCATGCCTTTTCTATTTTGGTCTAAGTAACTACATGTTTCTTTTTCTTTGGATTGTGATCTAAACTCCAGGAAAACAGATAAAGTTGTAAACAAGGGGAGTGTTCAGGCCTATTTATAGTTTACAACACAGCACATATTGTATTGCACATTGGACACTTCTTTCTGTTCATCTGTTTCTTTTAACCTTTGCTTTAGATTCTGTAACTAGCTCCTGCTCCCTCCTCTAGTGCTCTTCTTCCTAGCAGCGGTGTTATTAGACTTGGCTTGGGGCCCAGTTGCACACGATGAATGGCCTCTTGCTTAGAGTGGGTTAAAGGGACACACAGAGAGGAAGAAAAAAGGCCAAGGATACACAGTGAAAACTTAACTCACATGAGGCAATAAGAGCAGTATGTGAGTACGCCGTGTGATCACGAGGGTAATATTTCTGTACAAACTGCACACAGCTGGTGGGGATCATGAAGATGTGCCCCAAGAGATATCTAACACACATTTCCATGACATTTGTAGTAGGGCAGCTGCTCTATTTATTGTAATAGAATAGAAATTGAAATTTGATTTGGTTCAGTGAAATCACAAAAGCTATACACACTTTATATCACAATATCACACTAAATATACTGTTTTTTCATAGAAAGTCTTGACCTCTACAAACATGGTCTGAATTTCATGTGATTCTTTTATTAGTTTAGTCTTCTCTCAAATGTTAATGCTCCTGAAGTTGTTTACAATGGGTACTCAGAATATGATATATTGTAAATGTAATCGCAGTACAGAGCCAGTTCAAATGGGGAGATGCAGCATGAAATGAAACCCATGAATGACACAATCATTTTCCTTTCTGTCTTGAGGGGAAGAAAGCTTGGAGGACCAGCAGGCATGAGTTGGTGGGCATTACAAATAAATATGTTTTGCAATAAATTACATATTGACTATTTGATTAAAATTATGACAGGTTTTTCAGGTAAATGTACATCTTTGCTCATTTCAAGCCAAGATGGTAGGTGAAAAACCATCTGACATTATACAAATCGTGGCACGACACAGAGATGGGGATATTTTGTAGAAATAGACTAATATATCTGTTGTCTGTTATTTCAACTTTTTAGCATACTGACTTTCAATCTTAAATCTCCAGCATATGACGATACTTTGTTTTGGTCAATCTGCTTCTAAACTAAAACTTTAATATGAATAGATCGCTGCACAAAACTACATAGCTCAGGTTTGTAGAAAAACAGGGTTTGGAGGGACTAGTAAATTTAAATTACAATATCTGGCTGGAAATAATCAAAATCAGACCAAAATATCAGTTCAAAAATATCTGCAGAGCTTATCGGCCATTGGTTGCTCTGGACTCTAAACCATGAAAAAAAACATATCAGTTAATCTCTAATATTTTGTTCAACATGTTACATACTTCATATTTTTAACTCAAGTCACCTGCCAGGCTAAAAAAAAAGGTTTGTAGCATATATTTTCTTCCACTGTCTTGATTTGCTGAGCTGGCACTCCCAGTTCTATCTAAAGCCTTATGCAAGTCCATTAGCTCAGGTTGGGGATGTGAAGCATAAGGCCTCACATATGGGGTAAGTACACGGCAGCATTTAATGGGAAAGGGGCAGACATGTTCAACACTCTGAAAGTCTGAAAGCCTTTTATATAAGAAGAGATGAGGAGGTCAGTGATGCTTTTACAGTCTGTCCTCTGAATTCAGTGGGTGTGAATTATCACTTCTTATCTGGACTGCAATGCTAACATCATTCTCTACTATTAAATTGTCTTATTGCTTTATTATGTCAATAAAGCACTTAAGAGAAGAGAAACCAAACAAAATGATGTCTGTGAAATGAGCATAAATAAGCAAATACACTAAATCTATTAATGTTTGGTGGGTAATTTAGTTTAGTTTATATTAGCATATAAACATAATGATCTCTTGCAAACTTAACAATTGTCTGCAAGCCTTTCTATAAACAGTTAAACACAGACAAGACCTAAAACAAACATTTTATGAGTGCACCGGCTCATCACCGACTGGTTTCTATGGCAATAAAATACAACCCCAACAAAGCAGAAGTGATAATAATACCACTTCCTCTTTTTGACTGACTTATTCCCACTCGTCATTTTTTCCTTAGAATTACTCCAAATATTTTTCTTATTTTTAATATTAGAGGTACACTATGTAGCTTTTTGGGTGCTGGCTTGGGACCTGCTTGCCTTTATGGAAATATTATTAAATGCCTTGAACAATATTGCATAAAACATATCTACCTTGCTTTTATTCAATTAATATTATTACCCACAAATACATTCTTAATGTGAGCAGACTTGCCTCTTCACATATCTGACCTATAACTTGGTCAGTTTAATGCAATACAGTAAAATATTCCAGACAAAGTGGAAAAGTTACATAGTGCACATTTAAATCACATTGAAGTTGTGTTTAATTCATCATGAGATTAAAACCTTGAATGAGCGAGTCTTTGATTTAACTTCCTTTTCACATTTGTGTACTCACTCACCAGGGTCATGCCTCTCTGCTCTCTGAAGTTGAGGCCAAAGAGTGGCTCAATTATCTGCATTCCCAGAATTCCTTGTTGCCACTCTACTAACATACCAACATGCCAGCTGTGCCTGCGCAGTCCCCTTCTGTCCACGTCCCTGGCTGTATTTATTTATCTATCCTCAGACATGTTTTCTCGTTCTTAAACGCTTCTCCTTTGCCTCATCCTGGCCATTGTCAAACTTCCTACATTTGTACAACTATCTAAAAAAAGCAAGTGGGACTGTTTTTCTCAAGTCAGGCAGGAAAATTGCTAACTTGTTTTCATGTGATGGTATATTAAAATGTGAAATACAGCATAAAGTGGTGTCCATAACGAAAACATTGCACATTTAAGGTAAAGTTATTTAAAGAAGTTCGTAGCGAGGCTGCTCATATATCATGTTCACAGTTATTTTGGTGACATATGTATTCACAAGCATTTCTGCAAAGTCAAATGCTAACTTTTAGAGGAAGTATGTTTTAAAAGCCTCAGTAGAGACGTTTGTTCCAGATTTTGAGAAATTGCACAAGTAAATGTATAGCAAATGTTTTATGTAAATGTCATACCTTTTTGTAATAGATTGGAGCAATATTATACAATCCCAATTATAATGTGACTATATGGCCATAGTTTAGTTTGTGGTTCACTGGGTTCATATCTTGAGTTCATATCTTACCTTCATGCCAGCAGCAGCTGCAGGGCCGCCAGGGTCCACTGCCTGAATGTGACAAGGTTTACTGCCTCGCACAACAAACCCCCATCCAACTGCATCACCCACAATCTGAAAAAGAAAAACATGCATTTTATTGCTATAAACATGTACACTGAACACATACATAGCAAGCCAACAGCTGTTATATATTTGTGGTCATTGTAGTGGAAGCATTTTTTGACCATTAGGCTTTTCAAATGAGTAGTGACTCAACAACAAGCCAGGACTAAACCCGGACTGAACCAAACTCAATCCGTACTAAACAAGGAATAAAGTACAATCAGACTAATGTAATACTGGACAAAACCGATGTTATAATGGCATAAAATATGTTTGAACTATAACTAAATCAATTCTAAAATTGTATTAAACAATGACTAAATGGGTTCAGTTAGGAACACTAAAACATTAATAATGCTGACTCAATTACTTGTCTATAAAATTTACAGTTGCAATAAAGACCATAATTATATTGGGGCTGTGGTTTTAAAAAAGGCAATAGTATCTGGCACATTAATACACATGACTATAGAGCTCCTTAATTTAAAAATCACGAGGGATGCTATTGTTCTGGTGACGTACGGTGAATGTCTTCTTTATAAAGGGTCCTCCCGGTGCCTGTAGCTCCTCTGGACTCACTTGTCTCTTTAAAACTGGTAAAGAAAAAACATAATGTTAGCTAGATTTAAAACTATCATTACTAAATTAATTAACCTACTTTCTCTGAAATTACAATAGTTCAAAACATTAAAAATATGAATTAAAATGTAAGAAAAAAACTAGGGTCTCCACGTTTTTACATAAAGCAGCTGATTTGTACTAGAGCTTTGCCCTAACAACATAAATGATGCAGAAAGCGTGTGAGGAAAGTGTTAATGTGAGTCACATGTTAACAAGGCCTGGGGGCTCCCTACTTCCTGAAACACATGTAACAGTATAGCTAACCACTCTTTAAACTTCCTCTTTGCAGACTTACCTAACCATATGTAAACACAATGTATAGCTTTCCTGGGTATCCATTAAACAATACTACAGTATTTCCTAAACAAGTTACAACCACAGAATAGCAGATAAGTAAGTGAATATGTGTTATATAAAACTGTTTTAAAAGCATAGTTCCTTTGTTTTTTAATTTTGGGATTCAAGTAAATGGCAAGTGATGTGAGTAATCATGTATAATAATGTGATCCAACACTGCCACACTTCACACTTGCACGCACACTGTGTCAAACTGAAGTTGGAGAAATCCTATGTTTTTGGAATATGTCCAAGTGCCTTCCTTTTCCTGTATTACATTGTTTGTGAGTGTTTACTTCAGCACTACAAAGAAAGGTCTGTCAAGGGCACTGCTTTGATCACAGGAAACCTTCAGTCGTGGGGCAGTTATCATCCTTATTCAGTCCTTATTACTTACATAAAGTAATACAATTGGTATTTTGATAACACTTACATTTAATTAATCATATCTACTTCATAATGTACCTCCCTTTGGAAGCAGGACTTATTTAACTTAGGGTGGTATAAATCCTACTTTCTCAGACCATTCCCATCAAATTGAAAATAATTCTTGGTGAGAGTTGGAATGTATTGGTTTCAAAAACACTGTCCAGTACTTACCTTTTAAACCTTTTGTATCAGTAACTCAATAATAACTCAATGGGTGACAGTAATACCTGACTTGGGGTTGCACAGGACTGGTGGGCTGCTGCTGAGTGTCGGACTACTGCTATAGTAACCACTGCTCCCACAGCTGCTGCTCAGGCTGCTGCGGCGGACCCCCACCACCACCTTTATCTCTTTAGTAGGACTAACTGGACCAGGAGAAGAACAGAAACAGGCTGGTTACAGACACCATTTGAGTGATATTATAAAAATAGAAAATTACCTTCAAGCTAAACTCACAGTAGAGTGTGTAGAGTGATAATATAAAATTTGTGTGGAGTACATTAAACCTTTTCAAGTACCATCTAACAAAATATTTGGTCTTACAAGTATGGTACCATACCAGGCCAATAATAAGCCAGGTCTAAAAACAGTACACAAAGTGGCCTACACCCAGACTCAATAACAAGTAAAAAAAACAAGTGTAAACGAGGTCTAAACCAGGCCTAAACCGGGTCAACTGCCAACTTTAATGAACAGCAGAAAACCCTGAGACCCACCAGCAAGGAGTCATTGCACCACAGGGGGTACACATACCACTGTTTGACAAACATTGCAGTTAGGCACAACAAACTGTCCTTAACAAAAAGTCCTTAACCTTATCATGTGTTTTAATCTGTCTGTCAATAAACTTAAGCCAACAATGATAAACAAAGCACAGTCTTTGTCTGTATGTAAATGATAGTTTGTACCTGAGAGAAAGCTGGTGTTGCTCCCATCTGAGTTTTGTTTTCTCAGACAGAACGGACTGTCATGGCTCTCCGGGATGGTCCGACTTCGCTCATGAAGAAGCTCAATCAACCTCCTTCTCCGTCTGAAATTCATCCTGAACTGGTAAAGCAGCGGTCCGTCAACAAAGTGGTGCTTGTTGGTAACTGAGAAGAACACAAATAATAGTTAATCTTTGTCCCACATTTGTATAGCATAACAATATAGAGTGGACTTGACACTTTAGTCTAAAATAGTATCATCACTTCACCTAGTTTCAGTCCAAATGACCCTGAAATTCTTAAAATTCAAGCAAGCAGTATTAAATAAACAGCTGCATTGTAGAGTTCACCTGTTGAACAAACATATATTGGCCTCTAAGTGCAATGACCTTCCACATGTGAAAGCAGGACACCAGGGCAACATATTAGAGATAAAGGGAAGCGTACAGCCTAATCTGGAAACATGGCTTATATTATACAGTAAGGTACACATGGAGTTAATGGAGTGTACCTGCGTGGATGGAAGCACATTGCTAGCTGCCTATAGTGTAAAGAAGGTTGTGGTCAGTCTGCATGTACGTCAGTGGGAGCTGGCTTTTGTCAAGCAAACAAAAACCTTTTATTACAAGAGACAAAAGAATAAGTGACAATGGACGAACTGTCTGACCTGAGTGCACTGTAATCCATCAGTCCAATATGACCAAATGAAATGAACAAATAGTTGTTTTATTATGGTGTTTCTAGTAATGCTGGAATGTTTGTATTCTATGTATCTAAACAATTGTGATTGCCAGTAAATACTGAATGGGAAAGGGAAACAACAACCGCTAACTGTCAGGCTAGGAGAGAAATTAGAGGAATGAGGACAGTTCAGTTATTTTTACATAGGAAATGTGACACACATATACACATGGAAACTCTATTAAGTAGATTTCACATCGCATACATACTTGTCATTATTGACATTTTTCAGATACTTGAAATGGAGGCAGTATGTATATTGTATGTATCATCTCGTTATTTTTCACCATTACTGTTTAAAATTGTTATAGCTATCAATATTTTTACCCACCATGTCAAAATGATTGATTTTGTTATATCTTCACAGTGACATCCACAATTGTTAAACCTGACAGTTTATATTTGTGATTA
This sequence comes from Boleophthalmus pectinirostris, assembly GCF_026225935.1. Classification (NCBI taxonomy): domain Eukaryota; kingdom Metazoa; phylum Chordata; class Actinopteri; order Gobiiformes; family Gobiidae; genus Boleophthalmus; species Boleophthalmus pectinirostris. The sequence continues at coordinate 24,063,581 of NW_026571447.1, forward strand.
GGTCTATGATCTCATTACACTGAAAATCTGTACATTAACAATATTAGTGTTTCCTGCCATCTCAGTTAAACATTAATAGGCCCATGGAACATTGTGATGTCATTTGAACCCCAGCTAAACATGACTACTATTCCCAGTAAATGGCTGTGTGGCAGGAAGCTGCTCTCACTCCGTATTACATTAAGCAAGTGACAACAAACAGCAGCAGTGTCTCAGCAGTCACAGAAACACAACACATTCCTGAGGCTTGGAGATTGCTTGACAGCACTACTCCCAGTAAGAAAAGAGCCTCCCAATGCCTCCCATGTAAATAAGAGTTCAGTAATTAAATGAAAACATAAGTAAAATGTAAAAGTTTAAAAAAGCAATTAATAATTTAAAAAGTAACTATGATATATTATATAATGAATGGTTAAAAGTCCTTAAATTGCCACCTATAACAAGAAGCTGAAATACATATGGTATTATATGGTATATAATACTTCAACTTTCTATGTAAACTTTCAGCACTATTAAAATCAAAACTGTAATAATGCTGCATTACTATTCAGAAGCAAAGAGTCACTGTAAAAAATACTCATATTATGTAGGTAATTAGTTATGGGTACAGACCAGTCAGCCACAAATTAAATTTATGTCACATGATTACCAGACAGAAACACATTATAAAGTCTGAAAACACTAGAGATTCATTTCAAACTTACTACACTATACAAAATGACAGAACATGTAGATAGTAGATTAGATAACTAGGTAAAAGATAAAACACATTTGTGACAATGACTGTGACATCTAATTTTGGTTTCCTCTGACACAATTTTGGTGATAAATAATTGAGCAATGACTATAGTACTGATATAAAAAGATAAAGATAACAACTGTGCATTGTGATATGTCAGATCAGTCCCATTTTCTCACAAGCAGAATAGTTTTTCATTCAAAAGTCCATGAAGCCTTGGTTTTCAATGGGCACGAAGGACTTTTGTAACAGTTTAAAGTAGTGTGTTGAGATTAAGAACAAAGATTACATTGTGTGGATGGATATTTTTGTCTAGAGCCAGAGTTAAGAATAGACAGTTTTTCAGGTTAAGGGGACTTTGTGAAGGAATGCAACTTTAGTCCTTAAATGACCTGATAACAGAGTCTGAAAACTGGGACACAATTTATTGCAATGATGTACCATGCTTTAAACCATATGGGTGCAAATCATTATTATTTTTTGGTGGGTTTTGCTGTCGTAAGTCAGAAGTCTTTTAATACAACTAATTTATCCAAGCTTAATACAGGTAAAACATTGCCTAGTATAGCCCACTATCAGTGTGAATAACCCTTTTTATGGATCATTATGGTCTGGAGTATTTTTTTGACAGGACGTGAAATGGGGACTGAAGCGTGAGGACAATCGGCAATTGTTGTGCTGCAGCTTATAACAGTACCAAGCAGCCCCAATTTGAGTAATACTTAAGCAGAAGTAAAGTGTAGCAATATATGAATAAAGTGTAATTAAAATATGCTCAAATCTATTAAAATATTATGCCCACCATGCTGAATGATGCCATGCTCGAGTAGCCTTCGTCCCAGTTGCTCGGCCTCCTCTCTGGTGGGCATCTCTCCCTCCTGTAGCAGCCAATCAATAAACTCCGACGCCACGAGGGTTCGCTCAAATGTCCCACCCTCCTCCTCCCTGCTCTGTAACAGGTTGTTCTCTGGCTCCATCAGCCTATACACACAAAAAAAATTTGGATAATATGCAATGAATGTCTTGCATTATAAACTGATTTGGCATGATTTAAGTTCTCAAATAAATTACAATATCCAGAGTGAAAGAACACCCACACACATATACAATACATTAGCTAGGCCTATAAATCGTATTTGTTGCAGCTGAAAGAATTTAAATTGTCACAGTTTAAATAAAAAAACATTTTCATTCAGTTTTTTGAGGCATTCCTGCATGTCTTTTGGTTGTATTTTCTTGAAGCTTAATAATATTATTGTTTTCTTCTTTAGATAAAATAAAAAGTACATAAGTAAATAAACCTGTCACAGTAACACATTTTGAGGTGCGATATATTGTTGCAGAAAATATAGACGATAAACAATAATATTGAACAAATTTATGCCACTGACCCAATAAAGCTAAAGCACGATTATCTCAAAAATTTGATTAGAATTATTAGAAATGTATATTAGAAATGTATAACATTGTAAAAAATAAAATAAAATAAAACCCATAAAATTCAATAAAGAAAAATGAAACGCTAATTAGTCTGTATCTGTAATCAGTCGTAGAAGTTACTTGTTAAACCTAAACTGCTCCATTATCTTATAAAATAAAATAAAAATCCCCACTAGCCAAAAATAACATATAAAAATCCAACTTTCACACACTGAATCATAGGTCGATATAGTGATTATCATGACAGGCCTACGAGTAAACAAAAATAATAATAATAATAATCTTATTAAACCTTCCTCAACTTTTTATGAAACCTGCAGGTGGACTTGTCAAAACATGTCCAACAGTCTCACAAAATAACAAACTAATAATTGTGCAACCATTGATCTTGAACTTTTTCCATATTTGTGAGTAGCTGTGGGAAGTGAGTTGCTTGTGCTTGTATTTTAAGACCCAAAAGAGGAAAAAGCCGCAGTGGGAGATAAACAACATCCAACAAATGTCATAATGACCAGGGATCGAACTATGGAGATAATAACTCTAGTAAACAGCGCCAAAAATTTCAAGGCAGAAAGCTCCCTAAAACAACTTTTAACAATCAAAAAAACACATCTAGAACAACTAATGCCATATGCGTATGCGTATGCGATTATGTTATAATTACTTAATAAAGCAGCCTTAAAGCAGCCTCTTAGGTGTGGCTTTAACAGTATAAGAAAACAAAGAGTGCAATTGTAATCTTCCATAATTAGGTAGGGCATGTCACTATAGGAATTTGCGCATGTATTTGCTTTATGTAATGTCTGACTTTCAAGGCGTCAATTTGAAATGAGTGTTTAGCTGCATGCAACAAAACAAAACAGAGTTGTCCTATACATAGATTTATAGCTGTGTTCTGCAGTGTACAGGCTGCACAGTAATTTTGGTTGGCTGACCTGGTTAAACTCAGAGTTTATTTGTGCAGTCAGCAAAAACACCAGAAAAGCACATCAGATTTCTTTTGTGCATGTAAATACATCCTAAAATCAGATAAAATAATTGTTTTATCTGTTTATTGTTATCTGGGTTTAATCGCTATGTAAATGTACCCAGTGTGTGGTCAAGATATGCTGTTCACATGAAACCTTTATTTTACAGGTTATGAAATAATATGGATATGATGTTACTGCTAAATATCAGTATAGATAATGTTAGGCTCTGGGCCAAACAAATAACTGAAATCATCTGCTGAGTAAAAAGAGGATAGGAGCGCTCGTACTAGTGCTATTCATTCTTTAAACCACAAATAGCTATACGGATGCGCTGTAGCATTCAAGTAAATGGGGTAAAACAAACATCAATTTGTAGTAGAAATGTATGCCACTTTGAGCTCATTTGTCTGTGCGCCTTATATAATGTGGATTTACATTACATAACCTTAACCTTATCCTTTCACTCTAAAGGGTGATTTTTAAGAAAAAAAAAATGAATTCCCAGATTAGTCAACTTAATCTTAATCTTAGTGCCTACATCACTTTTCCACGTATGACCTGATTTGAAAGCCCATAATATGTAATACAATGTAAAACTCAGCAGGAGGTAATAAGTATCTAACAATCCATTCACATTGTCACATGATATACATTTTGTACCACTCTTCTCAAAATAGATACTGGCCCAAAAACATGCTGTGATTATTCATTCATTATATTTTCCCATTAAGTGTGTGAATGCAAACTGTAATATGCCTGTGCTACAAGAAATAAAAATGTGCAGAACTAAATGTTATGTATCTATGTGTATGTATTTGTATGTTAAGTGAACTTGCAGGATACAGAGCCAAGTAAACAGTGATTAGAAGGCTATATAATACTCCCTTCGGCTAATTTTCCCTTTAAACCAATCCAGTGTTTACTCTAGTGAGCTATAGGACTTAGTGTAAATCTAGTAGACAGTGTAAAAATCAATGTGGTTGTCAGTGCATTTTTCCCCATTGGAACTGCATGTGACTGAAAAAGAGGAACCAAGGAAGTTCACAATATTGTCTGAATATATAACAATCATGTGCTTTTAGGATTATAAAGACTGTTGAAATGTAAGTCACGCTAGTCAAATGGAAGTCAAAATGTTTGTATTATTTGTGGTACAGCTGGAGACTTTATAATAATAAAAACAAACCATTATAAAAAACTAGGGTGATAAGGATTATTCCTCAAATGCCTTAAGTGGGCCAGTGTCACAATAAAGTGTGCCCTGGGTTGCACTGTGTTGTACTGTTGCACTTACATAAGCACAGACGACAGATGCCTCCACTCTAACTTTCTTCCTCTTATGCAACGGCCTCTAAGGCAGTGTAAGGTGCAAAGATCTCACCAACAGTGTCAATAATAAATGGATGCTCAAATATTGTTTATATGAGGGAGGGATAGGGGAACAATGCAATGCAATTTATATTTTACTCCTTATTTTGTAAATGCACTTTTAATGGAATCTAACTTTTCTGACAATGTGAAAATAAAGTCAGTTTTTGATATACAAACATTGGTGGATTATGCTTTATCCAGCCTAGTATAACTAAATAGAATGTATTATTACACATTTTCCATACTGATAAGAGATGACATAATGTTAAACAATCGAGATTACGTAACACATTATCAACAGTTCAGTCGCCTTCATATCTAAAATTTGCTTGATGGAAATAATCTCAAGACAACAAAGACCAGGTGCACTGTGTAACTTTAACTTTTCTGGGGTCCACCAGCTGCTTGTCTGCATGAAGATGTTATGCTTTGCAGAATGGTATTAAATGTATCTAGCTCCGTTGAGACAAGAAGGTGCCACCAGGCCAAGTTAGAGGTCAGATCTGTGGAAATGCAACCAGGCTCACATTAAGAGTAATGAGATGATGAGATGGTAGACCCCCAAAAAGTTACACAATGCTTCTTTAAGTGTACTATCAGTGTGTATAATGTGTCTTTACTTTTCATAGAGACGCTGTCCCCTCATGAAGACCTTGGCTTCATTGTCCAATGGAAATGTGCCATCGTCCTTTCTGAAGCGGTAAAACAACTTCATGTCCTTGAACTCCCGGTGCTCATCACAAACTGGGAGGAAAGAATTCCAAGGGTCACACACAAGTTTTAGTCTACTAATATGGATGAAAATGTAGTGTCATTATATAGCAATGCATTAGTCAGGTTTGTAAAAAAAAAAAAATTTAAGCACAAAAAAATAATGCAAATTTCCACCTTGGATTAAAATACCATTATGCTTCCCAATAGTGGAACTTTTTACCTGAAAATCTTTATCTTGAAATTGTTTAATATTATAAAATCTGATCTTATGAGACACATTTTAATATGTCATTAACATTCAATATTAGGCTACTATACAAAATCTTTGCTTAAAAGGTGCCCAAAGATAAGAGTTTTTGTATGTTCAAAGTACAACGATTTAATACTGGTATATTACAGTGCACAGGGCAGACATGGTTCCCAGAAAATGTCAAGTAAGAGTAAGGTGTGGGAGAGTGTTACCAGCCACTGTCTCACCATGGTGAATGATGCACTGGTCCAAAAGCTTCTGTATAATCTTAATGGCGGTCTCCCTGTCTGTGGCCTCCTTGTGATCAATCAGCCAATCAATTAGTTCTTTGCCCACAAAACAGTTTGGGTACGTCCGCAGGTGGTGCCTCCGGTCCTTGATCACTTTCGCCTCATGGAGACGTAACCTTGGAAATAGCAAAAGCCTGTTAAATGCAACCTATATAAAGAAAGATTTATTACTGTATTGTAGGGTTTGCAGTAATTCATTCAAAGAAAAGGGATAGTTTTAATCCTTTCTTTTAGCATTGTAATCTTATCAAAACAATAGCTAAACACAGAGGTGGGAGATAAATGTATGGTATGTTTTGGAGAGATGTAAAATTAGAATATCAAGATTACTATCTATATGAAAGAACTATTCAAAAAGTCTTATTGCAGGAGTACCGGCCTTATTACAGGGCCTCATAATGAAGCTTCTATGGTGACATTTCGTTACTTTTGTGGTTAATACAGTCTCTTAACTCTTTGTGTGATATTTTAACCTCAACCAAGACATTTACAGGCACATTTGCCATAATACTGTATGAATATTATCAACAGGACAATAAAAAAAATCTAGATATTTATTTTTGTCTATGTTGCCCACATCGGCTATACAAATGTAATTACTAGCGACATAATAAAGTTCATCTTGGGTCAATATTGCAATTGACTAAAGGAGTGACACTATCTAGTCACAACACACGAGTCACAAGACCCAGCATGGGATGACAACAGGAGTATGTAATATAACGCACAGTGCCATTATTTCAACTAGAAACTGATGAAAGTTTGAAGTTTTTTGTTATTGATGCCAGCTGTATTGGTTAGTTGTGTTTATTAATTGTTAAACGAAAACATCATTTTGTAATAAGAAAAAATTTTGATTTGTGGCTCTGCTTGAGAGAAAGACAGAAAAAAAGTGTGGATTTGAGTTGGGTTATACATAAAGGCAGTGTTCATATATTTACAACTTTAGTTCAATATTGAATAATGCTGATGTAAAATAAAATGAAAACAAAAAGAGCAATATCTGAACACAAAACTATTTTGTACAAATGACAGTGGGAAGTAGTTTAAACAGAGTTTAACACAAGTGTTTTTTTCATTCAAACAACATGTAGCAGACGTTTATTCACTGACACTGGTCAACGAGCCAGCTGGCCTGCTCAGTGGAAAGCAGAGCCAGGGAGGGGTCACAGGGAACAAACAGTAGAAGTCCACCATGCAGCAAACACAAACTGATAACCCAAACAGTAAGAGATCGCTCCAGCTAATCTAAGTGTTCTGTGTGATTTTCACTGGTCTGGAGGTGTCTAAAATACCAACCACTGTTGCTAAGAGTTCTGCATGGGGACTATTGACGTCTTCTGTTATGACTTGCCCAGATAACCAGATTCAGTACCATGTCCATGATTAATGTTTTATAACAAGTTGCAGATTTGTTTCTAGGTGTGCTCTAAGAATATGGCCCGGACTATTATGACTATGACCACTATGACTGACAATTACTGTAACTGTACCTTAGCTGTTCTCCAGTGACCAGCACCTCGGCCAGACGCTCCAGCTCTGCAGCCTTCTTCTGCATGGTGTTCCCAATGCCATCCATCTCACTGCTGAAACAAGAGACTTGAGTTATTATACAACCTACACAATAGACCGCAAAATGTATAGTGCATTGTATTCTGTGAAATGTGCAGCATGCCGATTGTCAGACGCATACTGCAATGCAAACAAAGCCAAGCATGCAGATCATTCACACATTTGTGCATGATAAAGCTGTGTCTAGTACTCACCCTTCAAGCACCATGAGGAGTTCTGAGATTCCTTTATCTACAAAAAGAGTATCCCAGAATTAGGAATACCATAAGCTTAGATGTGACAGCGCGCCTCGGTCCCAGCTCCAACAGACAAGTCACCCCACCTTTGTAAACAACTGCACGCGTGCATGCATCCTCTATAGATCCATCGATCCGGCTGTGGTGCTGTTATAAAACAGGGGTCTCAGTGAGGTGGGCAGCCACTGACACAACACGAGTGAAGGCACGTTTTTCTCCACGGTGCAGCCTGCAGCCAGTACCCATCCACACTACCCCCGCATAGGGAGGACTGGGCTGACGTCATTGGGGGAGTAAACCAGAGAGGCGTGGTCAAGAAATAGAAGGGGGGAGAGAAAATTACACATTACAAACTTAGCCTTATAATAAATAGGTCATTTGAAAAACACTGTTTAAATATTTAACATCACACCTAAATAAAGTACATAACGGGACAGAGAAAATCTTAAGTACTCTACAAGTCTTGGCGGTGTGCAACGATCTTTATAAAGATAAATTGCGACGTCTTCTCAGGTCATCAGTGAGTGGATTCTTGTTTTGCTCCGCCATCTGCCGGAAAAATCCGGTACTGCAATAATAACAACTACCTGTCTGTGCAGGATTTAACACTGCGGTTGCGCTATTGATAAAGGAAAAAAAATAAGGTTTTGCTCCGTTCTTATTTTTAGCGTCTTTTAACGCGTCTAAAAAACATTATAGATCACCCCTACTTTGATTTTAAGTCAAAATTGACCGACGAACATTCGTGCTATAACGGGCCAGTGGCGCAATGGATAACGCGTCTGACTACGGATCAGAAGATTCTAGGTTCGACTCCTGGCTGGCTCGAAACTTTTGAATTTGAACAAAGTTTTATTACATGATCGGTTTTTTGACTGAATTTGAAGTACTCACTTCGACCTGCTTTGATTCCGACCTAAACATTATCATCGGAAAAACGAAAGTGAAACCGCAAATATACGAATACTCCAAATACAATGCGCTAATTAGGCAGTCTTCTGTCAGCACGTGTACATTGGGCTACGTTTTTTTTTTTTTTTTTTTTTTTTTGGAAAACGTGTCAAGTAATTGTGGACCAACAAAGCTAGGGCAATGTACTATTAGAGGCAATATGATTAGCACCTATTGTTAGCGACCAATCTGTATGAAGAGATGAAGTGTTTTACATTAAGACTAGATCTATGGATCAATAAAGTTTGTTTGACATAATGAGTTGACTGCATGTCAATGTTTGATGTCGATGTAAAGGAAAGCTCACTGATTTTGTATAATGTAAAACATTTATTAAATATGTTCTTTACAGCCACAAAATACAGAGTTCTAATTTGCAAGGACAGAACGCTATATAGTTTGGCTATGCCAATTTATAGCCAATGATTAGGCAAACCGCAAGTGTTAAAAGTTTATCAAAACAAAACCAAAAACAAAAAAATAAAATAAAAATAAAAACAAAACAAGGGGAAACAAGAATGCTTAAATAAAATAGGCTATTAATTGTCCTGCACACACAAAAACAGGAAGAAAAAAACCCCAAAGATTGTAAGTGCTAATCACACCATAGGCATACAGAAAAATAACTGTTTAAACAACAACTGCCAGTAACAGTTAAAGTAAAATTAACTGTTGTTTTTATTTTTTATTTTTGCACTGGCCAATGCAACTTCAGAAATCAAACACTGTATGTCACAGTTCTGGACATTTAGCATTTTGTTAGATGTGTTCTGCTCTGAGTGTGCTGGAAAAAACAAAGCCCGAGTCACTAACTTAAGGCACATTTTTCATTATTGTAAAATCATTGTGAAATTATTAGTATTTGTCAAGGCAGCTTTGGTGTCTATGTGAAAACTTCATTATGGTAGATACCATTTTAATAGGTGTTAAAAATGCTCCCAGGGCAAGTCTACTACTTCATTAACATCTATTAAAACACAGTGCTTTTTGATATGATCTCCACAAATTCCTGTAGTAAAATATAGGCTTCATCATTGTCCATGTGTGCTGTTCAGTAGCACCTAGTATCCACCAGATGTCGCTCTTGATCCATAAAAACATCAGTAAGAGACAGGGGACACAGAGGAGGGCCCATTGTGCTCTAAATGCTTCAAATGGCACGAGTGGCACAGGAGGTGGCCATTCAGAGGGTAACAGCGATGGCCCTCCTCATCATTCAGCTCCATTTTGCAGTCCTAAAATATTGAAGAAACACATTATAATAGGCTTGTAATGTGTTATCATATCATGTTTTTGTTGGGATATTATGCATAGTAACCCAAAAATGACCTTTGGTTCTTAAAAAATATATAAAGATGTTAATATTAGGGCAAATGCTCTGCTAATTGCACTCCTATTTAACTTTATGTAAGATTTAAGAGGTAATACCAAGTCTCACCTCACAGTGATAGCACTCCACGTGATAATCATTGTCCATAGATACCACGCGAATAGTTTCATCTGAACCCTGAAGACAAAATAACAAATGCAACTTAAGATATAATATAGATAGTAAATAGTGTAGCGTTTTAAATACAATATGGAATCCATGCAGACTATTTTATAATTAGTGTGTGTCATTTAAACTAAATAGTTCAGTGCAAATGTTAAAGATCAGCCTACAGTCTACGTGTGCAAGTAGAAAGAGATACTTGATTCCTTGTTTTCCTACTTCAAAAATACATACAATTAATTACTATCATTAATTATTGTTGGCGAATTTAGCAAATTGTAATGGCATGATTAAAACTAAAATTTTCACTGAAGTAGATGTCGTTTACCTCTGAGGGTAGAATGGGCTGGTTACAGGCTGCACACTTCGGAGCAAGGACCCTGTTAATTAGAGAAATGAGATAAAAGAGTGAGAAATTGTAGACAGCTTTATTACTGTTTACTAGACAGATCTGAGTAAATGAACAAATCAAATAAACATTTAGCTCTCACAAATATGCTATTCTTTTTTCCCCTGTCTACATTTAAGTTTAGGCTCAACAAAAGCAGAGCCAGGTTTGCAGATGTGCTGGCGTTCCTTCAAATATGTGACTTTTTTTCTTCAAAAAAGTACAAAAGGGGGTAGATGTACTTATTATTGCCAGGCAGTTGTGTGCAGCTGGCAGGCACCTGGAGCTCTGAGTGAATAACAAAAGGCCTTTGAGTGTGGACAGCCATGACTGTGGTTAAGAGTCAACACGTAGCTTTATTCACAATAAGATCAGTCTGATTTGATCTGTGTGGTGTACAGGACAGTGGAGGGCCATGTGCTTTATTTTGTACACAGTGTCCCAGCAGGAAGAGGAGCTGCTGCTAGATGTTATGAGGTGGGGTTTGTGACCGTCTTCATTATAGTATGAGCTCCAGCTGAACGATGCAGAGTTCAATTTGTTTTTAAATTCAGTTCACAGTGTACATTTAAAATTTAAGCAGGACCATTAACAACTGAGTAGAGACTGGAATTTATATTACCAATTTAATACATGAATCACCAGCATTTCACAAGATATTCTGCTATTTAAAGTTGCAATATGTAACTTTTATGGAGGGGGGCGCCGCATGTCCCCATGGAGATCATCCTGCTTTGCTTGGAATGTCTAAAGTAAGGCATTAAAATAAAAGCACGTTGAAAATCATGCTGAGATCTGCCCTGTTACTTGGCCTGGTGATGTCACCTGCTTGGTAGATGTTTGAGAGTTACAGTACGTTTAATGCTGTACTGTGGAACATTCAAGGCAAAGCAATAACAATTTCATTCAGACAGTCAGTGATGGACCCTACAACAGAAATTGTACATGCACCTTTAAATAATTGCAATTTCTAATTGTGACCATTGAAATAGCAATTTTGAGTAAATAAACTGTTAACAGAAGCAGCATAAGTCTTCAATCTTTCTCTCAAACAAGCTCTATATTTGTCCAGAGCTAACAGAGTATCCCAGTGTCAACAACATGGTGTGACGGACCACTCTTGGGACGCCCCTCCTCATCTCCCAGACTGCACTTCTCATGTGTCAGCTACACGTGGCAACTCAGACTACCGCAGTCCTTACCAACCTGATCTGGAGTACAGAGGAAAGTGAACAGGCTAACACAGTGATTCAACATGGAAGCTGAAACCAAGACTACTTTAACAGTGTCACGCTAAACTATGTTAAACTAACTACACAGACACATTGACATTTGTAGGATTTGGTCACGCTCTATAACATGTAGGCCAGACATAGTTAGCGGTTGTTAGATTCTTTGTTTAACAGATGACTATTAATGTGTTCAGAAATGATAATTCATGATAATTTTAGAAGCAAAACTAGATTTTTCAGTTTTATCTACACTAAATATAAAAAAGTAGCTAAATTTAAATGTAATGTGTTTTTTATGTGACTATTATTGTCACATTAACATCACAAAAAGTCTGAATTCACAAAGCTGGACACATAATGGAGAACTTTTGTATACCCTATTATAGATAATGACTAGGTAATTCTGCTATTAATTATTTGCATATCATGTTGTTTTTGTTTTTTGTTTTTGTTTTTACACTATTCCAAGCACATCTTCTTGCTGTGTGTGTGATCAATCTCTGTAGCAAACAGTAAACACAAGTGCTCCACAGAGTAAGACCGTACCTGTGATAGTCTTTGACACAGTAGATCTTGTTTTCAGTGTCGACAGTGAAAGGCACTCCATCCAGACTCTCATTACAGATAATACAGCGGAAACAACCCGGGTGGTAGGACTTCCCCAGAGCCTGCAGAATCTGTTAAGAAAGGAACAGATATAAAGTTGTGTATGAGAATTTTAATCAGATTCAGATATAAGAGTTTCAAATTGTCAGTGTTCAGCTTGAGGCTTTCTACTCAGCAGATTTACGGACAAGAGGCCGTGACAGTAGCTCAAGTGGTAGAGTGATCCACTGATCCAAAGGCTGGTGGTTTGAATCCCGCTCTCGACATAAACATCAGTCAGATCCATAGCTCCCACCGATATTGTCATTGTGTCTTTGGGCAAGACACATCTCTGTCAGCGTATACTGGTGTAAGAATGTGTGTGAATTGGGAAGTGATTCATTGACGTAAAGTGCCTTGAAGGTGGAAAAGCGCTATATAAAAATGTGACCATTTACGATGACCATTTACCAGTCATCTATCAGTAAGACATGGTTTACATATCAGACTTTGGAAGAATAAATTTGATTTAATGTTGTCTTATTAAGGCTCTTGAAATAAAGATTAAGAGCTGTTGTCATTTGTTTTTAAAAGAAAAATCAAACTAATGCAAGGACAAATATGATTAGTTTTAAATTTTTTTAGTATGTGCCAGATACCAGATAAATATAAGACATTTGGCATCAAGAGTGGCTGTGAATATGAGAATAAACACCAGATTTTAAACATATTTGTGTGTCCTATAGAGTTAGTACAACACAATAAGCTCCTTGTTATGAGTCACAGCAATGGCATGGATAGAAAGGCTGCGTCAAAACCAGGACAAATATCTTCACATTAAGTCAACTTGACCAAGAAATCAAGAAATGGGACAAAATAAAGAAAGGATTTGCTGCCACACAGAAAAACAATCAGATTTAGTAACTCATTTGTAAGATTAAGCACTAAGGACTAGGCTGGATAGAAAATGCATGTGCAGAACCATATAGTGGTCTTAATTCTTTATCCAGATGTAGCCGCAGAAAATCCATTCACAGTGAAACAAGTCAAGCTTTCCACACACAAACACACACATATTGGGTTTCCAGGCTTCTCAGGAACATTACACTGACTTGCATTAATTTCCTGGAGACCGATAGTAACCTTAACCATTGTTACTACTTACCTAACCTTAATCTGTAACCCATATTTGAATTTAAAACCACGTTGTTGATCTAATAATAAAAGATTTACGTTCCAATAAAATGACTTTACAGATTTTAGTCCCCACAATGTGATAAATATCCGCCCTTATAAGCAGACCCACAAATCCGCAGAGGTTACTGGCACTCACCATGTCCATGATCAGATGTCCACATGCGTTGCACTTGTCTGCTGACTGCTGGAAGCCTGAGTACTTCAACAGAAAGGAAACCACAATGATGTAATTTAAATGTATTTTTTATTATTTGACAGAAATCAATGAAATGCTGTAGGATTGAGATAAAACGCTAATTTGATATCTTAGTATCTCTGCAGTTTACGCTTTTTTAATGCAAGTTTTCATAACCAGACATTAATTTGCTGTGGTTTTCAAGGATGACAATTAAATAGATACCGTACTTGAACACTTAAGCCTTATTATGTGCTACCTATTCAGCTTCAGCGCAGTAAGGCCAAACCCACAAAGGAACAGATGAGAAAAGCGTTAAGAAAAAATACAGCTAATTAAGTTTGCAGTTAAAAGCCCTATTCTGCAAAGTTTAACTGTGCTATTATGAAATATGTGTTAATATCTTGCAAATGGAGAAGAAAATTTCATCAGGTGATAGTACAGAAATTTATGTTTTCAAATTTGATTTGACATAGATCAAGGCTAAGATGCTTAAAAGTACTTACAAAACCATATATAGCAAAATTTGGAACTGAATATGCATAGGTGATAATTTAAAGCAAAATTCAATTCCTGTGTGAATGGCCTGACATGGCTTCCCTCAATATAAACCATAGCAAAGCAGTCTCCTGTTTCTGACCTCCTTTCAGTGCCACCCAGGGGAGGAAACTGATATGAATAGGCTCCATAAGATGCTGAAAACAGGTCAAAAGGTCATACCCTCCTGACCGAAATTAAACTTGAACCAACATATATCAAGTTGTACACTAAAGTTGTTTAAAGGGCAGGAAATAAAGAATTGAAATGCATGGTATGAGTAAAAGATTTTGGGTTATATTCAATTTAATCTGTCAAGGTTGTACCAGTGGTATTAAAGTAGGAGTCAAATGTAGGTGTCAAACAACTAACTAAATCTAATTTAACTTCGTATAAATTTACCAAAAAGTCTTCTTCACAGAAAACCTTTCCTCCAACATAGTAGAATGCTTTACCACGCAGTCTCCGACCTACAAAACAAATAAATAACAGTAAGTTTAATTATTTAAAAATACATTGGGTTTAAACATATCCACTCAAACACTTAAAATTGCTATTATATAATTTTCCAGTACCTTTTAGAAATCTACCAGGTACAATTTTCCAACTCAGAAACTAGCAGTTACAGCTCTTATGCATAATGACTATGATGATTAATAGCAGCCATTGGAGGGTAATGAAGCCTCTTGCAATATTAATTATATCCTGCTAATACATCAACTCAGCAGACCTAAGATGTGTTTCTCAGTATAACACTGTCCCAGCACTGATTAGCCCTGTGTAGAACCTGGATCACATCTGGACACGACACACTGCGGAAAATTGGTGATTTAATCCAATTATAAGACAGGTGCAATGAATTAAACTACCTGCTCTATTAGATTTCATGGCTACGCTGGACTTGCTGCTCTGTGCGTGTACTTTCCATGTGGTTTCCTTGTTTCCGGTCTGTCTGTGACTGTTTATATTTTGGATCTGGCTTTTAACACAGATGCAACACACACCAATGCACAGAAATGCGTTGTGGGCTTTATGTAACTCTGCTTGCTCAGGTCCCACAGGAAGAAGGAACATTCCAGGCATTTTCCAAACGAAGGGGGGGACGAGGGGTTAACTGTGGAAAACATGAGCCCCTGGTTCATCTGGTACCTGGTATACCTGCCTCTTTGTTGTTGCTCAAAAGAAACCAGAACAGTAGCATGCCATATGAAGAATGCATTAGGAATAGACCATTAAAAAAATTCCATATGGATCAGTAAAATGTTGAGGTCAGGGTCATTTTTTACAAGTTTATAAAAGTGCTTTCCTCAAGTAAAAATAGACAGTAAAAAACAATATAATCTTCTGACATAAAAAAAAAAAAAGATACTAGTATTTACAGCAGTTTTCTTTAAGAATAGCATGTCAAATAGTTGGTTGTTATCCAATAAACTGAAAAAATAATAATAGAAAAATCAAATAATAGAATATCTTGTGATTCCCCTTTGTAATCTGGACCACTTGAATTCTTTGAAATAGTTATTGGCAATACAATTATCGGCCTTAACAACATCATAATGGCCAAAATAGCCCAGACTAAAAGTGATTGAGGCAAATATAATAGAGGAGCCACCTGGACATTTTGATCCATTTGAGGTAATTACCTTCAGTGTCTATAAGTGAAGAGGGGATGACAGTGAGATACGGACGACCCCTCTTTCCACATTCCTGTCTTTATTTCCAATGAGACGGAGAAAAAGGCCCTGAGCTTTGTGTGAAGATAAGAGCTTAATTAAAGTCAGGAGTCAGAGAAGACACTTTGAAAGGTGTCTAAAAACACTACACTATCACAAAAACATTAAGTGCCTGAGGGCCAGAGCCTAAACACAGGGCTGTCTCTAATTAAACATACATTTGATTTATGTGATTCCATAAAGAAAATAAGCAATTTACTACTAGGAATTTCAGAGGCTGACACAATGCTGCAAAACAGTCAACACTCTTGGATTCCCTTAGACAGATTCATCACTGAAACCGTAAAGGAGTCATGTTATACAAAATCAGCCATTATTTAACCATGTTATAATGGTGTTCCCTCATTAATAGCTTATTCAAAGTTGTATTTTGATCAACTGTTTTATGCAATCCTGCATTGTCCTGTTATTGATGCTTGAACATTCTGAAACTATTAGTTTTCATCTACCCCTATCCCCATGTACATCTGTGTACCAGTGAGATAGAATTAATTTGAAAATGAAGACGAGTTACAGGAGTATGAACAAGAAGTCATTTGTACTACTATTATTAATGTGCTTAAATGAATGCTGCCATTTACAATTAACAACATGATTAGATTAAATGATTAGAAAAATTAGAACTCATGTAAAATGAGTTTGAAAGAGCTATCCATGCTTTTGTAACATCACGCCTGGACTATTGCAATTCTTTGTATGTCTGGTTGGACCAGAGCTCCCTGCAGCGCTGACAAATACTAAGAAAACAAGACATGAGAACACATCACACCTGTGCTGTGTAACCTGCACTAGCTCCCTGCAATTTAAAATGTTATTAATTGTTTTCAAATGTTTGCACTCCATGGGTCCAGTCTATTTGAGGGAATTGCTGCAGCCCCATACTCCAATTACCTACAGTATGCAAATTATATTTTAATACCAAAAAAACATAATCTTTCATCTTTAATACACACGAAACATGTATTCATAAAGTAAACAGCCCCTGGGGCAATTTGTCTAAACAGTAGAAAGCTCCTGTCCAGATGTAAGCATACCACTGGCCTTAACCTTGGTCATGGTCAGAGGGAAGTTCAGCTGCACATTATTATCTGTGAATATTTTCAAGCAATCTCAAGTCAACGTTTTATGTTGTTGTATAAACCTAATGGACTTCCTCAATCTCCAGCTGCACTAGGTTTAAGAGTTGAAGTGTTTGTTAATGATTGGCTGCAGACACCCCCCGCTGTGAAGGACATGAGCTCCTAGCAGCAGCAGGAATGTCCTTCCTCTCTGAAAAGGGAGGAACTACACCAAATAAAGTAGGTAGGGCCAAGCAGTGAATAATATAGATTTTTGATGGAATTTTATCTCAAAACTAAATAAAAATGTCCTTGAGTCTTATTTCATGAACAACACATATTTAACCAGTGCTATTTAACACAAAACATGACCAATTTCTTAATTCGAAGTCTGAACTCAATGCTTACAGTGAAATGGCTGTAAACTTACAATTCTAGGATATGATTTGTCATACACTGAGATGGGGGGATAGCCCATTTTTTCCCCCTTCGTTTACATTTTATACTTACACTTAATTACTCACTTTTTCTTCTACAAAATATCTAAAAGGACAATTCACCTGATCAGTTCTATTAATGACCAGACCACAGAACTCCCTGTATTACAACAAAGATTAGCATTGTACCAATTGATATTTTAGCTGCTCTCAACTGTATGAAATATGAATGATGTGATGTCACCTGAAATCCAGCAATAAGTAACAATAAGTGCACGCTGAATGTGGTGGGCAGTGCTCTGTCAATAGTAACAGTGTTTGTCATGTGGAGCCTCTCTGACACATAGCTCAGTGTCCTTTAGCAGCTCCCTCAACAAGACCCCTGCCTGCATGCCGCCCCAGCTCAGAGGCATTCCCATGGCGTTGGTAGCTGCCGCATGCATAACCCTCATTGGCCCCACATGAGGCCAGCTATGAGAGGTATGTGGTGTGTAAACTCCACTGACCACTTTTAAGACACAAGTTTCCCTCTTTTTTTGTCTGTCACACTAGTGTGCACTCTCAGGGAGGACACAAGCAAACAGAGATGTTGGCCATTCAAGGTTGTAAGCCCAAAGGTCAAAGGTGAGGTGGAATAATGGGGCTATGCTTGGGGTGATAAAAGTGCCAGAAATATTTAGCACAAATAATCTGATAAAAATATCTGGTCACCAAATGTCACAGGTACAGCATGGCTAACTGACCAAGGTCAGGATAATGGTGCAGGGACTAGGAAATTAACTTATCTTAATTTATCAAATAATATAATTTAATATATAATTGGAGAATTGAAAGCAAAAGCAAATTTTCATCATGTCTTTCTATAGAAGGTGTGACTGACACGCCCAGACACTGAACACCAGTATAGTGATCCCAGAATAATTGTGTGGCTTTGCTTGGGGCAGCAGTGAATAAGGAAAGAGGAAGTGCCTTTATAAAGAACAGGGTCTTGACGACATCAAACTGAAGCAGAACAAAAGATTAAAGTCTTAAGAGCAAATGGGAGAACATCGTGTGGGCTGTACTTACTGCAGGCACTGCAGGTGAAGCAGCTGTCATGGTACAGGCTGCCCATGGCCTGACAGGCCTGGCCCGCTCCATACACACCTTTGTTACACTTCACACAGAGCCCTGAAACACAACAGACACCAAGTCACAAGATGTTCACATGCATATTATATTAACAGCACTGAAGATGTTCTCATTACACTATTACTGTGCAACAATAAAAGGAACAAGGATATGGATATTAAATTCATATTATGTCATCCT
Organism: Boleophthalmus pectinirostris; assembly: GCF_026225935.1. NCBI lineage: Eukaryota > Metazoa > Chordata > Actinopteri > Gobiiformes > Gobiidae > Boleophthalmus > Boleophthalmus pectinirostris. Next base: position 24,082,260 of record NW_026571447.1, read on the forward strand.
TGTGCAACAGAGATAGAATAACACTGAATTCTTAGTCAGGAAACTGGTTAACTGTGTGTTATTAAAAGAGGAAATATGTTTCAAACTGTTTATTTGATCTGGCTGGGACATATATAAACATCTTAATTAGGCCTTTGATAAAAGATGTTTTCATATCATATCAGTAATGTGAATGGTGAACAAAGTTTGAAGTGAAGTTATTATTATAAATTAACTGAATAATGAAATTGTGCTGCTCTATTTTCTACCATCTCATCCTCCCACTGCTTCCTGGACAGCTGAGCTATCAAACCATACAATATACTGTTGGTTTAGACTATGTACTATGTCAACCACGGTCACTCACCACTGACCAAGAACCAGCTTGGACGGATAAGAAGTGATTTTTCCTAAAGGACTTTCAGATTAGAATATCACAGAGACATCAACTGTGTATTACATGCATTCCTTATATGAAAAAAATACACCGAAGAGGGTTATCAGGTAATTCAATACCCAGAAACCGATTCTAAACCTAGTATCAAAGTATTCTCATTTAAGCAGGTATCAATAATTGTATTACGGTAGGGTTGTGTATTAGAGTCTGCATGATAAACAATATAAGACCATGTAGTACTATTATTATTTTGTCTTGAAAATTACATAACTGTCTAAAAATAGTATATCTAATTAACATTGCGGAATGTAAGTTTGTACTATAGTGAAAACAGTAATAGAAAAAAACAGTTCATATATTATGTTAGATATGAGACCCGGTTCAGCCTTTTTCACAAAAACAATGACACTTCTGTTTCCAGTGTAACTAACATGCATCACGTGGTCGCTGCCTCCAAAAACATTGTTACTTAATGATGTTCTTCAAATGTTTCCTCATAGACCATCAGTGACAGACAATATACAATGGGACTATAAATAAAAATGCCAAGATACTCCCCGTGTCATCATTGGATATATTAGAGGATTTAGTGAATGGAAAAAGATGAGGGATAACAATTTGGTATTCGTAGAAAGCAATGGAATGCAGCAATTATGAAGATATTTTGTTTACATGAAGAGGACCACTTTAAGACTCAGACAACTCGCATATAATTCCAATGCTTTAGTTAAAATGTAGTTTGAGAGAAGAACTCAGCCAGGGTTTTTTGCGTTAAAAATGTATGAATGAAACAAAACACAACTCCAGGTAGGTTTTTGATGAGGAAACAACATAATAACATAGACCAGAAAACGTAAATATGAGCCCTTTAAATAATATATGATTATTCTGGCATACAATATTTCTTAATTTTTCATGTTTATGTATTAGAGTTGATCCCCACATACTATCTGTAACTGATACTTAACCAAACTGATCTATATCAAGACCGAATGGTAGTACTAGAGAAACTATCATTATTTTGGGTTGGTGCATATTCTCATTTTTAAGATAAAATAATAAAACTGGTACTGCGTATTTATGATTTTCCTTTGTACTGAATCAAGTTTGGAATTTTTGTATCGTGACAAGACTAACGTATATAAGACTCTTTAATTTTAATTTCCTGTCCTATGGTGTCCTTCTTGTCTGACTGAAATACCTGTACTACCCTTCAGTATTTCTATGTGGAAAAAACATAGCCCAATATTCCAAAAATATTTATATTATTCAGGGACTAAAAAAGCTAGCCTGAAAATTAGGGGGAGGGAAGCAAAACACCAAATTCTTCTTCACTTTTCCCAGCTGTCAAAACTTAAGGACTACTTTTTGCACAAGTGCCAGTCTATTTAGCAGAGAAAACATCTTTAAAAGCCATGAATGAGCACTAAGTTTGAAAAAAATACCTCTGAAATTCGAGTTTACAAAATGAAATGAATGGTGCTGTGTCTTCATGCGCAAGTCAAATATTAAAACCAGGCATGGAAAAGACAGGAAGTCAATTGAAACACATTAACTCACCCTAAAACACACTGAGAACAAGCCAAAACCCTGGGAAGAAGTTGGTATAAAATTTTACTACCATATGGGAGAAATTAATGCTGCATGAAAGGGCTAGTCCAAATGTTAAAGGTCCCATACTACGCTATTTTCTAATCTGTTATAATGTTGTTTCCTCATCAAAAACATATCTAGAGTTGTGTTTTGTTTCATTTACACATGTTTAACACACAAACCCTGCCTACTTAGTTGAGTTCTTCCCTCAAACAGTAAACTCTGGAAGTGCTCCTCTGTGTTTTTAAACTCCATATATTTCACTGGAATCATTTTGGTCATTTCAGCCCTGGAATTGCCAATTTCTAGTGAACAAAAGGTAAAAGGTAGCCATTTGGAGATGTAGACAGACTAATAACGGATTACTCAAACATGTATGAATGAAACAAAGCACAACTCCATGTATATTTTTAAGAAGAAACGAACAGTCTACCATGGCTTAAAGCTCACAAGAGTCAATTTTGCATAATACAGGGCTTTTAATTGAGACCATGGAAAAATATATGGCTGTATTATCCTCTGCCTTTTGGGGTGAACTCTACAAATGTCCAGCACTCAAGCTTTGTGATGTAGCACAAAGAGAAGTCTTCAAGTTTACCCCTTACATCCATTAGTTTATCCAGCCATACATTGAGCACCTCTTAAATTATCAGTACTCTTTGTATCTTTAAGGCTCGTTTTTAAAATTCCTCCCTGTCTTCCTCCAGACATTCCAGTGTGTTCCCTCGGTGCAGCCGTTTGGCACCAGACCACTTTCCCAGAACCTCCATCTGCACTTATGCCAATCAGCACTCTCCCTACTTGTTGCACCGCAGCCCTGTACAGCTGTGTGTGAGTCAAAATACAGCCATAATAGCATAATTTTTGAAATCTTCTGTCACATTTCTTTCAGTAGTTGCAAACTGTAGCAAATTGTCTTAGTCTTAGCATGTAAAAAAATTCTTCCTGATAAATTTCTCTCATCTTGCCATGCTTGTAACAGTTACGTTTTCATTTTCCTCATCAATACCACAACAGCATTTTAACTTGCATGCAGATATTATTTTGTAGTTAGACATTTGGCACTTGTTAATTGGTATCTTCTTACAGTTTAGTAATTACACTCTTTTCTTCTTTTCTTTTTTCAAGCTCATAAGAGAGGACGCTAGAACATGCGGTCAGCTTTAGATGCCACTTTGTGATAAAAGATGTATTTTTTCATCTATTTATGTAGGTTTTGGGACTGACTAAAAGAGTTCAGTTGCTTGGATGGCCGTATATTTGACTAGCCTAATGAAGCCAATTTATTCTTCCTAATCTGAAAGGAATAAACATGCCCCTTTAATTCCTAACTGTTTTAAATAGACTTTGTGGTACATGTGGAAAACTACATCCGTTTATCCAATGTAGCAGCATGACTCAGAGGATGAGACTTGGCCTAGTGGGAAACTTCATTCAGGATCTCTGTGTGGGCTCTACGTGGGACCATATCAGTAAAAATAGATAAACTGAAGCGCATTACTTAAAAACCTCCACTTGTGGTGATTACACTCTGCCCGCCCACACGTGTAGAATATTCAAACCACTGCACTATTTCTGAGCTTGTCGTGACACTGACATTTGCAACAAAACACAAATAAACGCTCCATGGGCCCCGCGGATATGAAATGCACTCATGGCATCACAGAAGTGGTTGGACTGTGTGGCAGCAATGGCTTTTCTCTAAATGCAGCTTCATACATTCAGAACATTCACTTTTGTAAACCTATACAGTGTAGTTTAGTACATGTACCCAAGTTCCTTCTGATGTTACATGGATTCCTCTACAGTTTTTAAGTTAGTGTCACTTTTATCCACGTTCTGTTTTGTTTTGATCAAGAATAGTCCTATTGTAGACCTGGTGTTGCACAGAAAGCCAAATATTTTAGGTATAAAGGTTATAAAGTTTGAGAGTCACTGTTCTACTGCATTTTCAGTAGGCTACGTTATCTCTTTATTATTGTCATTGACGTCTCTAATGTCAAAAGGTAAAGTACAATTAACACCATGATTTTATGAATTAGTTTGATGCCCTTTCATAGTAATGTGTTTCGATTGCCGTTAATGTATTTTCCGAAGAGTACAATGAAAAATCAATAAAGAATTGCTCATTGTATCAACTAAAAAGTGGGCTGCTGTATTACTATAGACTTGTATTACTAGAAATGTAAAATGAGATGGATAGATAGAATACTGAGCAAATGGAGAAGATAGCTACATACAAACTTCCATAATGTTCTGTGTTTGTTGAGGACAAGAGGACCCCCGCCCTTATTGGTGTCAGGTCACAACAAGTTCTTACCAAAGTAATCCTGCTTTGGTTGTGAATCCATATCGTTTTCCAGGCGCTTAGTGATGGCTTCTAATTTTATTTCGGCTGCTGTGGGGCCCTGGTCGAGAGCTGCTGGGACAGGAGATTGGCAGGGCATTTGTGGAAGCTTTGGGGGTTCAGGGATGACTGCATCTCCACTGTTTGACATTTGGTTCACACTTTGACCTTGGCTGGGACTTTTACTGACAGGTACAACAGACGCTGGTATATCCTTAGTTTTGAGTGTATCCAATGGCACCAGAGAGGGGCCGTTGTGGTTGGTTAAAGGTTTGGAAGATGGAGATGAAGTGTACTGAGTTGTTGGTTGTTGTTGTTGTGAGGAGGACTGGCGCACATTGAAGTCCGCTCCTCCTGTGAAGGCACTGAGAGGCAGGGAAGGGATAGGCTCTGGTTTGGCTGAAATCTGGTGGTCACTGGCCCATCCTTTACTGCGGTTAACTGGTGGGGCTCCGGGCTGATTGTGCTGAGATGAAAGACTGTTGTTGGTGATGGGAAGAGCAGGCTTGTGCTGTGGAGACTGGGGTGCACTGGTACCGCCGGACAAAGTTTGGGAAAGTTGTGCCTCTATAGATGGGGCCCAGGAAGTAGCATGCCCGGTCGGCTGGCGATGTGTGGGCACGCTCTGAGACGCATTTCCTGGGCTGGGAGAAGTAGAGGTGTTGTGTTGGTATGAATGTGGGTCTAGACTCTCCCTATTATCGTAATTGTTTCCGTAGCCGTGCGCTCTAGCTGTTGGAGACTCAGGTTGGATAGCGGAGTGCGCGTACTGACCCGCGGCTGGGGCAGAGAGCATGGGGGGCTTGGCGGCTGCCTCCCCAGACTGTCTAAAACTGTTTATTGGTGGTCTGTCTTTGATATAATACGTGTTGTTGTGACCCCCGTTCATTCTTAAGGCTTGGTTGTTCTTTGCCATCTCCTCTTGCTGCTTTTGCATGTGTATTTTTGTCATTTTGGAGGCGAACACTCTCCTTGTCTCTTCAAAGTCAGGGTTATTTCCTGCGTCCCTTCTCGTTCGGAATAAACCATCCCTGGACGCCTCGTACATGTTCAAGTCCTCAATGAACTTGCTTGCTTCGAGTCCCAGATCCTCGTATTTATCCATTTTGTAGTAGTGAAAAAGTTCAGCCAAAAGAAGTCTATTTATTCCAGTGGAAAAGTCTTCTTACCAGTTACAGTTTGTCCCCATAGAGGGCAGAAGTCCAATGTCCTAACGCAACTTTGTCCTTCCACTCGCTATTACCCGAGGTGCAACGTAGAAAAGTTGACCGACCTCTGGTGTCCAGCTCAGCTCTCCTCGAACAAACCGCTTGTGTGTGAAATCAGACCTGATCCTGGTCCCGCTATAAGTGCCCCCTCCCTCCTCCCGCTTTACAGTCCCACCGGGAAAGACTCATTCAAAACTTTATCCTGCAGAAAAACACTCCCAAAGTTGATGAAAGTCGATAATATGCCAGCTCCGTCGATTAAGGCACGTAAGGCACAACTTAAATCAGTGCTGCCTTGACAGAAGACCGCGGGGTAATCGGAGCGCGCTGCCGTACGTGGCCACCGGTCGAAATCTGCCACTGAAAACAGATTGTTTTTAAAGGCGCAGTGCGCAGTGCTCACGGTGCGCAGCTGCGGGGTCTATGTTGAACCAAACAGAGTAGTTTGGGCCAGGGTAGTTTCGTGTAGTCATAAACTATTTTAACAGCAGCATATATAAATAGATCATGTTTATGTTTAGGTTAAATAAGGGCCAGTTAAAAATAAAATAACCTATTTCCATACGCTGTAGGACATGGCTAGGACAATATAGGCTCCAAGTTACATGGTAATTAAGTGGTACAAATAGGATATAGACTTAAAAGCTCAGTCATCGTTTCGTTTAACTTTTCAAAACGGCATATTTGACTCCTAGTGTGCAGTAATTTGCATAATGATTAGCCACTGCAGCTTTGGTACTGACTATAGTCTAATGAGTCTGGGTACACGGGCTTGATTGAGGTGGATTCCAGATCTATAGACTACTATTGCACATTGATCTTTTGCCATTTTGCCATTGCCGTTAACAATTAATTGTTTTTACTCAGCCTGGTAGTGACAAACAGTTCATTAAATAGTTTTACATAGATTGTTTTGCTTGAAATACTCTGCATTCTTTACTCAGATTAATTATTTAATTGATCTCCTCAGTAAAATATTTTCAGTTCCAGCGAAATAATTTAAAGGCACACTATGAAACTTTTTGGTGGAGGGTTCGCCACTTGCCTGGCTGCCCCCAATGACAGGTTATAACTTTGCCTTGGTTGGAACCCACTTACAGTAAGGTTAGTTTTGCGAGGCAGTACTGAACCATAGTAAATAACTGTAAGATAGATTTTAGGTTTAAGACCCTACTGTGAAACATTCTCGACAAAGCAATAACATTTCCATGCAGACAAACTAACGGCAACCCCCAACCATAAAAGTTCCACATTGCATTTGACACAGGAGTTGCCCATGTGAGATTTATAGGCTGAAAAACATTTAAGAAGCACAAATCTTAAAATGTGACAGTCACTTTGAATACAAACCATCTTATTATGAGCTCAGCAATTTTCTTAGCAGTGGGCATTGTAATTAGTGTTTTGAGGAAAGGCAGGATATATATTGGAGTAGGCCTAGATAATTCTTGCCAAACTGGAAGAGGGTTACTGCGGTGATTTGTGTAAATAAATAATCTTCTAAACCTGTCTACACTTGCCCCAAGCGAGTAAATAGTATTCGATATGAGCTCACACTGAAAGTACTGGAAAGCTGACAATAACATATATAGTACTCTGGGATTGTGGGTTGTAGTGCCAATTTCCTTGTGAGTGCAACCAGACCCACCCTTTTCAAACAGTAGTAGCTTGTAATTCAAAACACTTAAAAAACTCATTAAACCCGCGTCAAGTACTGCATGTTTTAGTACTGTATGCAAAAAGAAATACAGCTTTCATCTATAGAGAAAGTGCGTCACTGTAAAACTGTGGGATTTCCAATAATACTGGTCGTCATGGAAACTGCTGCGCCATGAAATGTGTGAACATTTCTGAGGTGACAAAATTAGTTATAAAAATCAGTAAAAAAAAAAAAAAAAGTGAGAGTGTTTTATTATCTTGCATGAATTAGGTAATTATTCAGTAGATTTTGGGTTAGATTACTTTAGTGGATAATCAATGGAAGTTCATGGATACGGGCATATTAATAATATAAATAGATAATATATTAACTTTAGTTATGCTAAGGGATATTTTAGCATTTCCTCGATGTGACACTTTCTAGAAAATACATTGCCGTTTTGTTTCCTGTTATTGTGTCTCTCCAGTGTCTTTTCCTGTCACCTGATCTTTGTTGATGGAGCAGAAATATGGAAAATCGAGTAATGGAAATCTGTACTCCCCCAATCCAAAACTGACATACTCATATTGAAATAGTTACACAATGAAAATATACAAAAATAAAACAACTTCCTGAGTGAAAAGCTGATTTAGCAAGAAGTGGTACACTGTTCTCCCTACTGTGCAATTTTAAAGATGCAAGCGAACTACTTTCCTTTAAATTATTCATTATTGTGTATGATTATATGTCAAACAATATTGGCTCTAAAAGCATACAAGTGCTGACTCATATGCACTATTTAAAGAGAGACCAGTGGGCAGTCCTGCAGATTCACTTCACCACTACGGGCCTTTGTCCATTGAAATCTTTCATTTGTATCGCCTCTGCCTCCAGATGACATAATCAATAGACACAGGTAGGTGTAAAGAACAGACAAGAATAAAAAGGAAGTAGCGCAGATCTTTACAAAAAAAAAAAAAAAGTACTTGATATTCTCTGCAATTCACAGAATCATCAAACGTTGTTTGTGTAATCAGAGGAGTTATGCGGCTAGATTGGTGGAAGGGACTCTGGCAAAAATATATATGGCGGACAAGAGGTGTGGGGTCAAAAGAGGGATACAAAGATATAACAACTATGACTGGCATCTGGAGTGGAGAGCAACAGAGACAGAGCAGAACTGGTTACACAATTCATTCAATGTTTTATTAAAAGTATAAATAAATTGTTTTGAACATATTTACAGTGCGTTTTATGTGCATATAAGTTAGAGCTGGGAAATATGAAGTTGTATTATCCATACCAATGAGAACAAGGGTGATGAGGCACAGTTTTGCTCTTGAAATCCCACTTTCAATATTTGGTGCTATGTTTTATCTGTCCTATTATATCTAATGTTGTCATTTAATTATTTTGGAAGACAAAGTAACAACTCATAATAAATAGGGATGTAACAAAATCCAAATCTCACGGTATGATATTTTCACGATAAACATCTCACGATACGGTATTTATTGCGATATTTTGTGGAGGGTAAGAAAATAGTGAATATGCTACTTTTTCCTCTTAAAATGCCTTGACAAGACTTAATTCGAAGAACTAAGATTTAAAACTGCTATTTCTTCATGTAGTTTCTACCAAAACTGATCCTGGTCAATGTAGTTCCCTCTGTTTTTTTTAAGCTATTGCTGCACCATAACAATGAATTTAAGCAAAGAAACTTGTGATTTGATATATTGTGATGGCCCACAATATTATTGAGAGACTTTTGACAATATGATATCATGATATTTTGTCTATTGTTACACCCCTAATAATAAAGGTTCAACATTATTTTTTTCCCTGAAGTCTAAAAACAGTGCACTTATCCGGATATTCTTTTCAAGCAGCCTACCATTTAAAAGCAGTGGTGAATGCCATAAAGTCATTCATCTATGAGAAAATTAATGAGCGCTGTCCTTGGAGAGAGAACGGCCCTCTTGACTTTCCGCTCTCTCAGATGAGTCTGTCCAAGCTCACTGTCCAACACCAGCTTCTGCACTTTATCCAAATCCTTGGACACCTGCACAGGCACAGTCACTTTCCCACAGCCCTTATTGTTGACCTAAGGATTACAGCAAAAGACAGATACAAGTTACTAATGTTATCCTTCAGAGTTTGTGGTGTAGGCCTGTCACAGAAACTAATTTTATAGTATGATATATGGCTACAGAAAAAAATAATGACAACCAATATTATTGAAACTACTTCAAGAGCTACTAACACAATATCCCCAAAGCAGGAAACTCCCAGTAAACCTTTTCTTAACTAATTAAATTTCCTAAACTAAATACTTCATAGTTCTTTTAGTATCTATATATTGCGTCACAGATGTTCATTATTCAACCAACTACAATTCAGTACAATTCAGATATGCTATAGGCTTAATATAACAAGAAAAAGGGCATAGTATAGTGTTGAGGACATACAGGTTTTCTTCTGCTAAAAGATATCAGAGGAAGTTTGTCTCCACCATGATCACTGCATATGTTTAAATATTTGTGGTAATCTCTGAGAAGGCTACAATAACTTAGACTATGTTGTAAGTGGTGTTTTGCTCTTGTGAACATCAAGGACTATTGTCTCTGTGTGTTTATGGATCATGATTTCAGCTGTTTTGTGCACAGCGTTTGTGGTGGAGGCCTTTCTTCTGGGACAAATTGAAATGTGTGATTAAAGGATAGAGGTAGTGGGGCTAAACCACACTGTACTGAAGAAGCCGCAACAGAAAACTATGAAGAGAACCAAGAGCATATTTACAGCATATGCGATCAATTATATGTAGTGTCTATATTACTCAAGTAGTTACATATTAATTAATAAAAATTAAATGAAATGACTTTAAGCATTGAGAAACATTTGTGGCCCAGTAGTTAAAGGGGTGTTTTGTAACTCTTCTAATGGAGAGTCTGTCACCTGCCTGCCACAATGGTATTGCTTTGCCTAGACAGAATGTTTCAGAGTATGGCATTAAACACATTAAGCTCCATGACGACAAGCAGCTGATGTCACCAGACCAAGTTGTATAACAAATCTGTAGAGAAGCAACTCCATTAACAGAGTGCTTTGCCTTGTTTAAGCAATAAAAACACCTGTAATTGAATTCCTGCAACATAGATAAGTTACATAGTGCATCGTGCATAGTTTAATCCTTTAAACTTCAAAATAAGGTTTAGTTCAAACATAAAATAGTTTCTTAGGGTGAAGTTGTTTGATTAATGTTTAGCCATAGGTTGGGCACTGACGCACCAGTCTTGCCCCGGTAGCTGGTAATCACCTACTGGATATCCATAGTGCCTAGTGCATTGTGCGGTGGCCATTACATAAAGTTGGCTTTGAGGTTTTGCAGGAGTTAGTCAGATGATACCAGATCATGTGAACAAAAGTGTGAGACAGAATTATGCTCTTCCAGGAGATACAGAAGATGAAAAGAACAGTTCAGATCTAGGTATTTGGATTTAACATGAAATCTCATTTTACTATTTCTAGAATATTTACATAGGTAGACCAAAAAAATGAGAAAGTAACAGTGAATTATTCCAATTATGGACCTGCTTGTCTGTTTAAATTTGAGTGCAACCACTTGACGTTGAGCACATACACACATGCAGCTTGAGGACTCACAAAGACAAATCATAGGCTCTCTACTGGAAATTACAGGCTATGGATGTAATCATGGGGCTAAGCCTTTGGTTTCAATGAAAAAGTTTCAGGAAGCCAACAACATGAAGAGATAGTAACTAATGAAATCATGAATGTGCAATTAGTGAAATAGTTAGGTTCATTTTGTGACTGAAGTTGACATTATATTTATTAAGTTCATAATTGTTTTGGTTATATAACATGAGTATGACTGTAATGTAATACAGGTTAGTGTGTGAGCCTTGTCACTTTGTGTGCATAACATACCAGTACAGTCAACTCCACAAAGTCCGGGGTCTCCAAGTATTCAGGGTCTACTGTTGGCCAAGGCTGTTGTAATACATCTCCTTCTCGAAGCAGTGGACTCAAAGGATTCTTTACCTGGGTAAGGCCTATATGCAAACAGTTACAAACATGAATAATAACAAATTTGTAAGAGTGTATTAACATATTTTTAAGACAAAGTACACAAGAGGTGGGGGACCTCTGAAACTAGATCCACCCAAACAGGGCACAGGGGAAGGATATGAACTTCCCCTATCTAGTGACAGTTAGAGACAACAAACGGGAATGACTTGTGCAATGACATCAGTGTACCACAAATTTTTGAAACTTGCCTTATATTTAAAAAATAATAATTAATTGCCAAATTTAACTGTTTTTCATTTGTAAAAACTTCCTTTAAAACTTTAAGGTTATCATCAGACCAAAGACTTAATTCATAATAAACAAATACAAGTAATTACAGGGTTAGGGGTTATGGTATTAATTAAGTACCAATAGTAATAAGACAAAATCACTTAAAAAATATTTGCTCATTATGAGTTAACTCTTTGTTCATGATTTAATCTAGTATTAAAAGTGTAGTTATTATAAAATGTTACCGGTTATAAGAGTCTTTCTGTTTTTGAACTTGTGTGTCTGAAACAGTTAGGGGATGTCCAGCACGAGGCAGGGAAGGTGACGCTGGTGTTCCTCTGTATTGTTTGTTTTCCTCTAAAGATTAAGAGTCAGCTGCCTGTGGTTTGTTCAATAGAGGGAGAATCTGATTTACAAAAATAGCACTGATTTGACAACGAGTTTTAACAGTAACAGCATAAGACTGTCACATTTTCTCTATTCATTTGCTGTTAGTTGCATCACTGATTGTTCTCTTGTGCGAGTTTTGCAATTAGGCCATTATCTGTCTCAATGTTCTTTTCACAAGAATCAAATTGTGAGACCAGATAAAGACAAAACTGTAACTATCATGACTTAAGTAACATCACACATGTATTTAACTTAGTAACAGCCTTTGTTATGTGGTGAGTCAATAGGTAAGAAGTTAGCAAGGGGTAAGAAATAATTAACACAAGTGAGTATCAAAATGAATGTAACTAATAAAACCTCAGAACGAAGGTTTAACAATACTTTCTTTGCTCATAAAAACAGATTTAATTTTGTTATATTTACTTTTGTAAAGTGTTACCCCATTGTATGTAAACTTGAACAACTGAGTAAAAAATAAGGGTAGCTTATTAACTTTTAAACAAATTAATGTATTGTTTATGCATGCTATTAAACCAACCTGCCCAGAGTTCAGATGCCAGGTGAGGGGCCATTGGTGCCGTCATTAAAATCAGAACAGCAAGAGCCTCTTCAAACTCCACACTGTGCTGTAGGACCCTGACAGTCGCACTCTGAAAAAAAAAAATCAATGTCAGTGATTTTTAAAAAGTGGTATTTAAGCCTTGAAATGGATCCTTACGGTTAGTGTGTTGGTCAGGCCCATTAGACGCGAAATAGCTGCATTGAACAGGAAATCCTCTGTGAAGTAATTTGTTACCTGTAAACATTCAAAACAGTTTCTTCAAGTTCAAGGGAGAAGTTTTTTTTAATTGAAAACATGTTTTTGTTTATTGACAAAAGTGTTAATTTTGCATTCACTTTTACTGTAATACTTTAATATAATATTTTACTTTAATATAATCGTAGTTTTGTGGAGTTTTGTATAACTGATGACAAGTATATACTTAGGTCGGCCTTTCATCTAATACATCTATTAAGGCTGCACAAAATATCATAAAGTTACCCATAGAAAATGTTATAATAAAGTTTAAGTTCTTAATTTACCATTTTGTTCTAAATTTCGCACTGTTTTCTTGGTATAATCCATGTAAAGTTTTTGCTGTGATTCGCTTTGAGCGTTAACTCTGTAACATTCTTGTTATAATTTTACTGGCCTTACTATATTTTATTACATTACATTATAGATATTATCCATGGGTTGCAGAATGAATAGAGTCCAGGACTGCTGCCATAGCTTTCAACAATTTCAACCAAAATATTACATATTTTGAAAGGGAAAAATCTTCATAACGTTGCAGGAAGCCGAAAACTGAAAACTAATTACCGTAATGCCACTTTTTCTTCCAATCATGTAGCCCTCAAATCTCTATAAAATAAATGAGCTGTAAAAGACATGACGAGCAGCTTAGCCTTGGAGAAAAAATAACCCATTTGGAAAGGTACACAGGGAGCGGCGGGTCGATAGCTGAGGTTTTTCTGAGAAATAGATCAAAGACAGGCTTGGCTTTGGGAGCTTAGGGCAAAAGCCTGCGGCCCTTTAAAGGATGACCCTGAGCGCTGCAGGGACAGAATCAAACCTGGCAGCCAAAGCGGTCTATTTAGAGAGTGTGAAGGGAGACAGAGTGGATTTAAAATCAATTTCCATGCCCTCTTTTTTTACCCTTTCCTCTGGGGGGGTTCATGTTACCGATGGATGTTTAACACTGGATTGACCTGACTGCTATATACTCCTGGGCTACAGAATAAGTCCAGTGGCAGCTTGTTAGGAATCCAAGGCATCAGTACAAATGATATAACTCTAACCACCCACAGTGATACATTGACTAAAAATGTGACTTGCATTGTAAATAGGAACACTTACAAACATATACTTACTAATGATTACAATTAGTATGAGTAATTCACAGGTTTGTCAATCACATACCTCTTTAATGGCATAATTCTTGTTTTCCCATATCTTTCTGGCCTCCGCTCGCTCTTTTTTCTTCAGTAATGATGGGCTTGGGACATCTCCAAGGCTTCGAGCTCCTCTTAGTTTAGTGACTAGCTGCCAAAGACGAGATTGCCAACGCAAAACACCAGGGAGGGCATCCGCTGAAGAGGTAAGCATACAGAACAACTGGTTAAACATACACTTGACAGTTGACGTTTACCCCAGACCATATTACAGGGTGGGTTCATACAATGTTAAAACAAAAACATAAAAAAAACGTAGCTCATAAAATCATATAGTTGCCTTAATTTTACAGTGCACTTTTTTATAGAGGCAACTTGACAATGGGCAGATCCTTGACCACAAACTCAATATAATGATTTTGTGAGGCTGTTAACAAGGAAAAATGAAAATATATATCCTTATATAATATGGATTTCCTGCTTGGACATTTCTAAATCAGGGGAGTGGATCCTTCACAGAATAATGCAAGCATAAATATTATAAAATGAGGCACTCACTCTTTACGTTCCAGAGGATGTCCTGTTCAGGAGGAGCAGCGTAGAGGATGTACAGTCTCACAGTGTCCACTCCGTACTGCTGCACCACGTCCTGAGGGTCCAGACCATTGTGTTTTGACTTGCTCATTTTCTCCCATGTGATTTCAAGCTCATCACCGTTCAGAGAAAAAGGCTCCTCACCTAGAAAGTAACAAATTGAAACATTTATATGGCACTTACCTCTATATACCTCTGCTAGGCATGCATTAAGCTCTACATCAAGGACTCACTGGTCCATTCACATACACATTCACCAATGACATGCCAAAAATGTCATCATAATGTTCTTAGAGCCTAGAGTAAGATTAAAATTTTTATGCAATTCATGTCTTCTTATAAGAGTGATCATTTAAATCCACAAAATCAATCAGAGCATTAAAGGTTGACCAAAAAGGGGCATGACTAGGTAAAAGTCTGTTTGAGCAAAGAGCTGCATTAAAATCAGCCCTGGACAGAGTGTGTGTGTTCACTTGAGTTTTCTCTTTCCCACTGTGTTTATTGGAGTTTTTTCTAGCTGAGAAAGACAGTCCAAAGAAAGAAGATGCTCTGGGACAGTTATGCATTTGCTTGTTTCTTGTGAATGTTGGTCAATCAGCTTGTCATTTACTTATTTTGTTGAGCCCTGATTTTTAGCTCTACAAAATAAAATTTTAAATAAACAGAAGCACTGAACTGCAAAATAACATCACTAAATCAATAAAACATCACCCAATTTTTTTTTATTGTCATATCACCCAGCACTACAGACACAGGGAGACTACTGGGTTAACTGTCTTGCCTAATGACACATGACCAGTACAGATGTGAACTGCTGTTCACCTGCCAATAAATACAACTCTGCCACCACCAAAAAAACTTAATTTTCTTTCCATTTAGTTTGTATTCAAATAGTGGTAAGTATGTGCAGACTGTCTCTGGTTGTCAGTGATGATAAAACAAAGATTAACCTCCTTCCTTGTTACCAGGCAATAGAAAAAAGTTGGCAACCTCTCTGTGTGAAGATAATTAGAAGAGACTAGATTTCTTGGTCTCCTGATTTGTCTCTGACTTCAATTATTTAGTTGCAGCTCAGCCACAAGCTCACAATACAAGTACAAGAGAAGTGATACAAGATAAAATGTGACAGCATACCATTTTCAGACCTTTCAGATCTTTCACACATCATAATAAATAACTTTGACAGACGGCACATTGCATTGTACCTGTGAAGTCAATCTCTTCTCTCTTCAAGTATTGCCCACTTTTTGCCAGTTTAAATGTCTGTCCTTTGATCAGACCCTGGACCAACAGTTTTTGAAATGGTTCCCTAGAAACAAATGCCATATTTAGTTTCATGCTCTGTGCAAGATATATTTATAGAAATCACAACAGAGGTTCAAACTCTTACCTATGAGCAACAAAGCCTTGGTCTCTGCAGAAATGGCTGAAAAACCGTGCGTAGTACAAGTGCATAACTGCATGCTCCTTCCCTCCGATGTACACGTCCACAGGCAACCAGTGATCCGCTAGGGGGCGCTCAAACGGTCTACAGAAAATGAATGCTACATGTAAGAGCTGTCACTGCTGTTACTAAGCAAGACCAGAGGTTATTTTATAAATATAAATAGTACTGGTACATTTACAACAAACTCCGTCCTAAAAATATTATAAAATTAACATAGAAAACAGATGATTATATTAAAAAGAATGTAAAGGCACCAACATCAAGCAGACATGCAATAAACCAAGTTTTAGATAAAATACTAAAAAAATAAAAAGCTATTTGTTCTTGTTGTGTGATCTTAGTACTCTCAAACATGTGGGTGGACTCATGGGTGTTGGGACCTTCGCATGAATCTCATCCAATAACTTGGGTGACATATTCTTTCACATCCTCTAGAGGGCAGACTGAATCTAACACTGATAAGGAATCCATCGTTCAGCATTATCTCCCTTGCACAAATACTGCTTTTAAGGCAACTTCTCTGTCATTGTGGCTGACATATATAGAAGGAAATATTGAATGAGGGCCAACAACAGTTATAAATGCCAAAGCTAGAAATAATTGAAGCTATTTAGTGGCGCCAGGGCAGCTCAGCAGGCCACCTGTACAGCACAAAAAGAGTAATTACTTTTCCTGTTGTGCTATAATCTGGCCTGCCACAAAAGTGAAGGGTAAACCACCCCTCCTTTTTCCAAAGCAGCTTTATGGTCAGATCAGGGCAGGGGAAAATTAATCTCTTACATAAAGCCTCATGGGCATCCCAGCAGGTGACAGCTACGGCACTATAATCATTGTTACTGAGCAAAACTTTGAGGCAACTGATGCAAGTGTTTAGTGAACTGTGTTACGAAACGAAGCTGAACTATTTATATTTTTGAAATGGATAATAGAGGAGTGGAGTGTCTGTATTACAAAGAGATTAAGGGCAAGATTTAGGGCAATGTGGTTTTCCATTTTGATTTTCCGAAAAGGTCTTTACCTATGTGTGTTGTGTGGATCTGTATATCTGAAGTAATACCAGGCAGAATCCACAAACGTGTCCATGGTGTCTGTCTCCCTTTTTGCTGGTCCATTACATCTGGAAAAATAACAAAGCATGTAAGATTAAATGATTATTACACTGAAACACAATGCAATAACTTCAAATCACATGTAGGTCCAAATTGAGTCTGGAAAGCTCTGAGTATGAGATGTTATTTGGTGAGATAATTGTTCATGTCCATCTGGCTATAGGGGTCATGTCCCTGCAGAGCACACAGCTGAAGCCAGGCTGGCACCAGAGCTCTCCCTCGGTGCCCTAGCTAACAGGCTGAGCTAACAGGGCACGCTGGCAGACCTCCTGCATGTTTGTGTTGGAAATAACAACCTCATGCCCCCGTTACATCCAAGCCAAACATGGGTTTGAGAAAGGGGTCTGCTGGCCCCACTTTCAGGGATGCAGGAACAGGCTCAACAACACGTGATAATAATAAAGGCTTTTAGAAGCAGTGACACAGTACATCAGTTGACTTTGGGACCAAGAAAAGACAAAACATAATAGTTTCAGGGTTTGAGAAAATGTGCAGTGATTTTACAGTTTCACAGTTACCAATGCTCTCCATCTTTGGTAGCACAGAGTGGTGTATGCTAATAATATCTCTTATCACCAACTAAGAAAATAGTTACAACTTCAGTTACACAAAAATGGCTGTGAAAGCCAAAAGCCTCTTGACCACCCATCATATCCCTCTGTAATAAGCCTGTGTTGATGAGGTAAGGGATGGAGGTTGCTTAGCAACAAGGATAAGGTGTAGCAAGGTTAATATTGGAAAGCCAGGTGTTATTTCATTTCATAAAAAGCCCAACAATACAGTACAAGTATAGTCCTTTCTCTCAGAAAATGCAAAAAAGAAATGCCACCATGAAAGGTGACCTTCTTCTCCACTTCTAATTTATTGGAACAATATAACCAATTTCCATGAATAGACATCCTGTACAACTGTACCAAAGAACTGTGGAACTCATTTAGTACAAAACAGCATGAATCAGTATTAACTTGAAGATCTTTGCAGTTTCCGGCATCATCCGGAAAGAGCCAAAAGGCTCTCACACAGATGGGGCAAAAGCAGCAGCTGTCCACTCTGGATGTGCTCTCATCCTGTAAAATAGCCCTTCATTTGTGCATGTCTGTGGTGTCTTGTTATCAGTACATTTGTGGGACAGTACCTTGTCACATGCACCTCCCCAGCCCCTGCCAGGCCTCTCTGGAGCAGGCTCCACTCAGCAGGTTAATTTACACTGGCACAGAGGGTCAGAGACTAGATGAGGATACAGGAAATGACTTTCTCAAGGACAGATCAGACTGTCTACTGCTCATCCTTCATCATGCTACTCGCTTGGGTTCAGTCAAACTTTAATTGGACATGGTCAACGAGTGAGAAGAACAAATTTCCAGAGACACTTAACAATGGACGAGTGACAGACAACAGCAGATAACGGTGCCTTCACGATTACACCCATCAATCACCGCTCATGGTTTGGTGAAAAAGACTGAACCCAATCTGATGACTCCTGCCATCTGCCTGTGAGTAGCCCATTGTTTTAATCAACATGGAGCTGCGACGGTGATTAGTCTTATTCAGAGAGGAATTCCCTCGTCAGCAGAGGCCCTGGAGACGGAGCCTAAGTAGCACTCAGTATTCTCCATCATCTCAGACACATGACTATGAAGACTGCCTGAGTAATTAATTATGCTTTTTCAAGGTGTGCACTACAGTATTTGTGAGTCTGTTGAGGCACAGCAGGCTTATGTAACTTCAATCAAAGTCTGGGTTCGCAGAGACAAATGCTGCTCATTGCATAACTTGAGATGAACAAGGTATTAATCCTATAAATAATGTACAGTGTCAAGCAAAGTTGGTTTGCCATAAATATACATACAAAAAAACCTCTGAATGGACCATAAAATGAACCACAAAAGTCCAAAAATAAAAGTTTGTACCTGTTTTGGTCTATTAAAGTATTTTTTAACAGTTGTAGTTGATTGCTATTTCCTTACCTGGGACATTTACAGTTGACCCAGTCCTCCGCAGACTCCAGCGGCGATGCTCCTTTTCCTGATATGGATACTAGTTTTGGCAGAGTGACTGGTAGCTCATCCACGGGAACAGCCACTGGACCACAAGCCCCACAGTGCACCACGGGAATAGGAGTTCCCCAGTATCGTTGTCTTGATATGAGCCAGTCCCTGAGCTTGGAGCTGGTAAGATGACCACCGACTCTCTGTTTTCTGGCCTTCTGGGTAATGGAGTCAAAAGCCTCACTTCTGCTCAGGCCTGTAAACTTTAAGAATATCAACAATGTTTAGTCATCAACAACAGTACATAGTATTCACTTGTAGAGTACAAACCTCTGCCGAATTAATCAATGTTTGTGTCCCATCTTGGTTATTTTTGAGAACTGTAGACCATTTCAAGTTTAAAGCTTGGGCCAAACCCCGATCTTGGTCACTGCTGTCTGGAACACCTGAAAAACAGATGCAGATGTTCAGATACTTGAACAGGAATGGTCTGCTGCCATATGCTAAAGAGCATCTATATCCCAGGGGAACAGGGGGGAAACCATGGCCATCCACCTGCGATGTTTAGCTTGTTAGAAATCCCAGAGGTACCACCTACAGTCTAACTTACACACATGGGTAGCCATCTCAACACACTATTAGGGCTGTAATAGATGATACCTTAATACCTTAATGTACAATACACCTAGTGTAGTGTTTCCCAAACTGTGGTACCCGGCAGATGGTCCATAAGGTCTTTAACAGTATTTTATATTTCTTATAGTCTATTTTATCCAGATTTTTACTTTCTTTGATCAATTTCTTGTTTTGAATGTCTGTTGCAATGCTATTACTACTATTTTAGACCTGGTTCAGGCCAAATTTAGATCTGGAATAGTCTGGTGGTACTCTGAGAGCGCTGTTTGTAGGTCTACTTGGTCAATAACCAACCTAGGAGAGACTCCTTAACAAACATGTGAAGTAACTTAAGTAATATAAAAGTTATTAATATAAATGCATATCATTGTAAATCAATTTTCTCCTTTGTGCTCAGAAGGAAACTCACCAATTACAGTATCAAGATAGCCATCAAATTC
This sequence comes from Boleophthalmus pectinirostris, assembly GCF_026225935.1. NCBI lineage: Eukaryota > Metazoa > Chordata > Actinopteri > Gobiiformes > Gobiidae > Boleophthalmus > Boleophthalmus pectinirostris. The sequence continues at coordinate 24,102,282 of NW_026571447.1, forward strand.
CTCTTTTTGGGAGATGACGAGGGGCAGTTCTTGTCCAGTAAACAAGTTATAGGCTGTGACTTCAGTGAGAGAGTCTGAGGAGGAGAGAAATGTCAACAACAGACCTATGAGAATTCCCCTACTGTCCCTGCAGTTTAATAATCAACACATAAATGCATCCTGGGACAGAGAGACCAAGACTAAAGGGGAATCCCAGGTAACAACAGGTTCCATAAAAATTTACAAATTAACAGTTTGCAGATCCAACAATGTCAATTTCAGATGGGGACAAGAGACAAGAGAGGCAATTGCATACATCATTAGGAATCTCCAAAAGGAAAATACACACAAATTTACCATTATAAAAAGAGTGATGCAAAATTAGTAATGATGCCATAATGATAAAAACTAAATATTATATATTATTTTGGTCATTTTGCAGTGAACCTGATCATTAATGTTAGATAAAAGATAAATTAACCCTCTGTAGTAACTGCACCATGTCACAATACCTGCATATTATATTATTAGTAGACATTTTGCTTGTGGCCATCTCAATTAAATGCACATGCTAAATATAATACTATGATGTTATTTGAAACTCAAGGCAAATTTAACTACACTCCCCACCTTTCCCAAGCTGATGAGCATTTTCCAGGGCAGTGCGCACAGAGCTGGTCCCATGCAGCAGCCTGTGGGAGGGCAGGATGGCCAGATACGCAGCTCCAAACACCATCTCTGGGGAGGAGCAGTACGCTGAAAGGGTCTCTCCGGTCTCCTTACCATTCAACTGGAAGAAAACACAGGAGCATCAACATGTCAGTGGAAACAAGCCTGATCATCTGTAGTTACGACAGTTGGATCTCCAACATTGGATTTCCAACAAAACAAGGCCGTCAGTGTGGGAAATAGCCTATCACAACAATTACTCGACAATAAATGAGAGATAAAACAATAGATTTTGGGGGTCAATATTGATCAGTTGTACAGTTTTTCACTATTCTGAAAAAGTTAGTAATTTTATTTATTTCGTAGTAGTTGTAATGTGATAATATAAGGTAAAGTAACTAACTTGCCAAGATATGAACTAACTGATGTGTTTCAGTTGTTAGTCATGTTTTATTTACAATATGTGTATCCTGTTACATCACAGTTAAAAATAAGTAAAAAATAAATACTACACTTGAAATGCAAACATTTAATATAACTTATTGTGGTTGAAGGACTTGTAATAGAATCTATTATATTACACACTTTAAACAGTAATGTAGTGCTGGGATAATCTAAAATGGGTCTTTTGATAGAGGTTACTTTTATAGTGTGATGTGGTTTAGATAAATAGCTACATAACAATATGATATAGATAGGATATATAGAGAAAATGTAACCTGCTTTTGACCTCAAGTAATGGGTTTTCACACAAAGCAGAGGCAGAAACCGTGACGTTATTATCTATAATGGTTCAATACAAACACAAAAGTGTGTCTCTTTTGAAATTTGAGAACGATTGCAACAAAAATATGGTGATGTTTTTAGAGAGCTCTTGAATTAGAGGGAACAATGTATTCAAATGACACACAGAACTATCAAGGGTAAATTGCTAATCAACATCTGTTAAAATACTTGATGTAAAATGCACGTGGGGCTTATGAAAGCTTTAAAACAGCAAAAACTAATGAATGAAAAGCAATTAAAAATTCTGAAAAATTATACTGCAAAACAAAAAGTTTTTACCTTTAGTTTGAAGTCAAAATAGCAGCCGGTGCACTCCCCAATCCAGTTGGCTTGCATGGCTTTGACCCCATACCACTCTGGAAGATCTGCCAAGGCATCCAACAGAGACTGAACAATGGAGAAGCAAACAAAAGGTTTTCTTCAGACTGAGCACCATCATGATTTATAACACGGCTAAAAGATTAATCACACTTCAATCAAAATCACAATTTGAATGGACACAATTAGTAAATCTTAAAGGCTGAATTTTTTTCAAGTATCAATTTCCTACACAAATAATAAAATGTCCTGTCTTATTTCGCATAAAAAACTGCTAACCCTGTAGTTTAGATCTGCACAAATATGTTATGAAATTAGACTATTGGATTAGTCTGTCAGTTTGTATTTTTTTCTTTTTGTCAATTCTTCTGGACTTTTTTAAAAAGGTGAACTTTGAACAGAATCCTATTATTAAAGCATAAAGCCCAAATCTAATGAAAATCACAATGCTTGACAGAAAAATTGAGATTTGATATTTTTCCCAAATCGTGGTGCAACTTCATTTCATGACCTTTCATCATCTTGGAGCCATGCTAAAGCACACCAAAAATGTGTCCCTGCGATTGCCTGGTCATTTATAAGAATATAATTGACCTTGAAATATTATACACACCAATGTATTCAACATTCAAAAATTAAGACCTATTTTGCCCCAGTTCTCTGAAAAATGTGGCACATTCAAGAGTCTGCTGCCTCCCTCTTCAGCCCCTCTCACTCAATACTTATTCAGCATGATTAAAGAAAGCTATGCATATTAACGAGGACCAGGCCAAAAAGCCACAGCTGGGCTGAGGCCAGAAGTGCTATAAGTCCCTTTTACTCTATCACAACCTATTACTCACAGTTCTTCTCTGTTAGCTAAACTGCATGATATCCATTGTACAAGTAACAAACAGTGGATGTACTCATGAATTAAATAGGAAAGATCAAAAACAAAACATAGAAAAGGTTTTTCATAGGGCTCTTGAAACAAATTTAAGACTTTGGAGGAATAAAAAGATTTTTTGTGTTAAATGGCACTGACTTGACATGAAATTTTGTTTTTAATAATAAAAAAAAGATTTAAATGAGCAATATGACTTTTTTTCACCTAGCCCTTTTTATAAGTGGCTCATGATTATTAAGATAGAATATCTTCTATCTAGAATATCGCTATATATGTTAAATATCTATTGCATATGAAATTATGACTTTTCAGAAGTAAAGTTCTCTGTGTCTTGGGCAGTGGGTACCACAAGGACAGTAGTCTCCATGGAAACATGAAGATTGTAGATCTTTGCACATTGTGTGGCGAAAGAAACATCTAAACTCTGACACTGAAACTGCAGCTCTATTCAGCCTCTGTCAATAAAGTGTTAACGAGGTCAAAAGTTTACACTGATGTTAATGTACAAATGCTCACAATGATATGTAAGCAGATGACCCATAGCCTTCAAAAGCACAGTGTGTAAACTTTTAAATGTAAACATTTTTATACGAGTGCATCAGGTGCTACGACATCCTTCTAGGTATCAACATGCTTTCATCTGTGCAGTGCATTTCATACACACAGTGCGGGACCAATAATTCATGAAAATGTGAATACCCAACAAAGAAAGGAAAATCCCATTTAAACATAATTAACCATAATAGCAAACAAGCAATGAACAAGCAAAAAGTCACAGTCCGGTGTTTTCTATCGATGTGTTACATGCTGTCCTCCTCTGTGCTCTCCATCTGTCTCTCTCTCACTCTGCTCCATAACACCTTCCTCTTCCTTCCTTTGCACATCTTTGAACAAAAATTAGAAATGCAAGAACACATTGTCACAGCAAGACGGTTCCTCCTCCACTCACACCTCCAATTTGAACCAACATAGGTGCAAATTTGCCAAAGCATGATGCCAACCAGCTGAGGCCTGTCCACTGATCAAGTGCAACATGAAGTCAACTGTCATTATCATTCCCAGGAGTAAAATACCCACTTAATGTATTTTGGTGCAAGGAAACTGTCGAATTCTTGTCTTCTAGTCAGCATTGCACTGTATATATATATATTTTTTTAATGCTAGATTTTAACAATGTGCTTATGAAATAAAACATTATTATGAAAGTTATTGTTTTCTTATATTAATATAAGATAATGAATGTTAGTTTTCATCTTTTACCTCCACCCACATAATACATGAGCAAGCCAAACTTGGAAACTGGAAACGGTACAACAATGAAACCACTCAGTATGATGGAGCAAAATGGAAAACAAATTAAACAATTATTCACTATGTGTTTGAGATCCAATCTGTATTTAAAATGTCATGTTCGTGACACAGCGTTGGGTTACGCAGGTACTGTCCCTCAGTGCCTACTCATTCACCTCTGAAAACACAAGTTTTCTCATCAGATTGGCTGGCGCCTGGTGGCATAGCTCCTGCCCCCCTCTCTCCCTGTTTCTCTCCCCCTCTTTCTGAGCTTGTTGAAAGCTACAAATGACAGTCTCCAGGGGTCTGATTACACAACCAGAAAGGCACAACCAGAAAGGCACGCCTGCAGCTGCTGCTACTGAAGTGTTAGCCATGATTGCTATCAGAGAGGCCGGTCTGTTCTGCTCATTTTGGCCTGCATTTATAAAACTATTTGTACCTCTTATCACACTCACATGTTCAAATAACCTGTGCACAAACCTTAGCATAGTTGGTGGTTTTGATGAACCACTGTGTGAGCAGTTTCTGCTCCACCACAGCACCAGACCTCCAGGAGCGGCCGCTCTCATCCACCTGCTCATCAGCCAGCACCGTCTGGTCCACAGGATCCCAGTTCACCACTGCCTGGATAAACACAGTGAAAATCAATACATCTATTATACAGCTTGCTTATTCAGGCTAAAACCAAGATGTCACTGCACTATTTTAAAAGCTTATCTCAATTAGTGTGACAACAGCAATGAATTTAAAGGTTTATCGATTCTACACATGCTGCAGTAACAATTGTGAAAATTGTATAACATAATTTATAATTATTATTTATAATAATAATGGTGAATTTCAAGACATCCAAAGCGCTTCCATATACAACAAGGATTAAACAGATTGTGTTACGTCATTCAATGAAGAAAAAAAGAACTGGTCTCATTCTAAAAAAAAAAAATCCATTACATTTTTGGTGACCAAAATGACAATGTTTCTTTTCATAATTTATAACAGTACAATAACACACTGTGCAATCCCTAATACAAAGTGAAAATCTATACAGTACATAGCTCTTTTAGATCTTGCTTATTCAGGCTAAAGGCTTAAACTGAGGTCATTACATTCCACTGCACAATATTAAAGAGCTTCTCTCAATTGTTCTTTTAATCTCTGTCTGACAGATGGTCATTTTGGACTCTCAGACATCGTTTTCACTCAGGCTTGAATATACAAACTGTGTGCACCTCTTTCTGATAGGCCAGTCCTGCTTCAAACAGCTTCACAAAGAGATACTGGGTCCACCTGTAGTAGTCTGGAAGGCAAGTGGTGACTTCCTGCCACAATAAAACAAATAATATTTAAATGTCTCTTGTGAGCTTTTAACCATGTTATAATGTTGTTACCTCATCAAAAACATATCTGGAGTTGTGCTTCATTCACACATGTTCAAGTAATCATTTAATATTACTCTGTCTACATCTCCAAAGCTCAAAATTCTCCATTCTACCTTGTGATGTAATGAAGTGGCAGTTTTCAAGGTCATAGCTACCCTTTACCTTTAGTTCAGTAGAGAAGGTCAGTTCTAGGGGTGAAATTATCCAATGATTCCAGTGAAGGTGTGTGGAGTGTAAAAACACAGTGGATCACGTCCTGTATGACCCCATGACATTGTAAGGTGGTAAGGAGTTTTCCATTTGATAAAAGAACTCAGTATAAATAAGCAGGATTTGTGTGTTAAATGTGTGATTGAAACAAAACACAAAACAACAGGTATTTTTTTATATACTTTTTAGATGAGGAGACAACATTGTAACATAGATCAGAAAATAGAGTAATATAGGCCCTTTAATCTATAGTTAAATATATAATAAAAACAACAAAAAAGAGGTCAAGTGGTGTTGATTCCTTACCCGATCCCAGTTAAAGCAGAGTCCAAGATTGTCCAGCTGCTCCCTCATAGACTGAATATTACTGTGACAAAGAAACAGAAGCACACATTATACATTTTAAAGGTGCACTGTGTAACTTTTCTGGTGCAGGGTGAGCCTTTGCTTGTTTCCATGGAGATGTTAGTGACTTAAGCAAAAGAGGAAATATGTTCTGTGCTGTCAGAGATTAATAAAAGTAATATTAATATTGCATAGTGACATACTTCTTGGTCCAGTCCTCAGGATCAAGCCCTCTCTCAATCGCTGCGTTCTCCGCGGGCAGCCCAAAAGCATCCCAACCCATAGGATTCAGCACCTGTCAATACAAATCAATGAAGAAATGATCATTATAACAACAGCAGAATAGTTTATTAATGACCACAACAAGTTGGAAAAAATTGTGTTAAGTTCATCAAGAAATGCTCACATCTCGAGAGTATGAATGGCTATGGGAGAGACATCGGTGTAGAAACTGTTAAAAATTTTGATTAATGAATAGAATTTTAAATGCAGTGTCTGCTCAATAAGAGTGATTTAAAATTGGTATTTTAATTTGCCCTTTTCTCTGTTCATTTATGTTGAAAACTAAAACATGAAAAGGCTTGCTGGCATTAGTCTTACACAAAGTATTTCCAATTTGCAAAATCAAAGGACACCACACTTTGGAGAGCGTGTTAATTTTTCACACTTTCTCATTAGAGCTAGATTGGCCAGTATTTACGCTTTTTAGCACATCACCTTTTAGCCTTAAATCTCTAGCATAGGCCAGTGTTTTGTTCAGGCTAACCAACTACTTCAATGATAGACAAAAAGCTTTATTTGAATACTTGAGTGAAGCAGACAGCATTGCACAAAATGTGATTACACTACTCCCTGATGGGTTAGTAATAAAATAGGGTAGTGGATGTCTAAAAATATTGTTTATTCAAATTGTAGTCAGTTTAAATCATATATTTTTGGGAACACTTTTTAAAAATTGTCCCCACAATATCAAAAGTCATCTATGTCTTTATCGGCCATGAAAAATAAAACATCATTTGCTCTTTATTTCTCATCATAATAAGCAGTTTTCATCCGTTCCATCTTTTACTGTTAAATTCAGATCTATTTCCTGCACTTTGCCAACCACTGACACAAATTACTACAGACTACCAATAACATATCGTTCACTTATGTCTTTACAGGTCATTTCTTTCAGTATTTCTGCTCACTGAGAGGGAAATGCGATGAAAGTAGAAGCAGTGGAAGCATGGGTAAAGAGGGGGAAACGCGTGGAGCTGGAGAGGATCTCATGTTCAAACGATTTGGTCGCCTTGGTAACAGCCTGGGTCTCATTTGTAAGTGCGCGATGGATTGTGCTCGGTAAACCAGACGGCTATAGCATAGTGCAAAGACAGGCTGAGCAATAGTGATGTGTCAATACCACAGCATATATACTGCATAGTGTGAGCAGTAATTTCACATATAGTCCCTAAAGTGAACTCAAAACTACGCCACATTAAATTATGATTGCACAAAGCATATCAAATACAACTAGGGAGGGCAATATCAAGAAAAATGTCTATTTACATTTCATCGGTTGTTATTTATTTAGCTTAAATGAGACTCTAAATATCTGCAAGAATTGTGCAAATTATGAATGAACTATGCCTTCATTTGAAAGATTATACTGCAAGTTTCTGTCCTTTTTTTTTAGCTTTAATCAGCACTTTTTGCATTTCCTTTAAATATTTTTACTACTTGATATATATTACAATTTTGCATATCTAAGCTTCTTTTTCCTGTAACATTTACCTTTTCTACATCTATCTAAATACTTGTACATAAGTTCCTACAATGAGGTGCAGTCTTACTTTCAATAATATATAACTTACATCTGTAAGTAAACAGTGCCATGAAATCCAATAAAAACAAAATCATTAAAAAGTTTAACTTGAAAACTTGTTAAATGTCTTAATTAATATTTTACCTGGGAGCATAATTTAACTAAAAATAACCAAATAGAGTGTGTTTTCTTTAAGAAACCCTTCTGTTCAAATATAGTAAATATTAAAATACCTGCGTCTTAAATCATTTTGTGACCATTATCACTGATTGGCATTTGTGTGTGAAGTGGCTAGTATGAATTTCAATTTTATCAGACCTAGCTCCAATTACTGTCCCCTTACAGCGATGCAAATCCCACTCTGACTATTACCTAGCAGCCTGACATAATGAAGGCTATTAGAATTTGAGTGACAAGACAGAAAGGAAAAAAAAAAATCATAGGAGCCAGTTCTTGTTGTGATCTCTGAAGTGAGTCAACCTGAGACTGCTTTGTCCATCACATCTCCCCGGCAGAGGAGAGGGGACAGGAGCGACGTCAGGATGATTTTGTGATTGTGGTGTCAAACAAGTGTCCACACCCACGCACTCTCTCTCCATCTGTGGAAGCTTAAGACGTACAGTATTGCCAGCTCTTGCATTTTCTTCAAGGCTAATCAACAATCCGCACTAACTTTGTACATCAAATTTTGTCTACTTATCATTTAACACACTGAAAGTTTAAAGAATAAACCAATCAGGTATCTTACATCTATATTGGTGGTCATAATACTACCTACCATCTGCAAGAAATACAGGTACTTCGGTTTCTCCAAGTAACTCAAAAACACACAGACTGGAATTAGACCCAAAAATGGGCTTAATACTGAAACAACACTATGGTATTTAATGTAATTGTAAATAAAATAACCTATATCTGAAATTATCCATCTTCCATACCCATTTCAATTCATCACAGTCAAATGTCTCCAGTAATATAGGTTCACAGTCATATTAATATTTTGGAATGTGCATTTAAACTATAAATGATCCTGTCAGCAAATACGGTCTGAAAATGGAAAAACTTGCCCTCACTTATTACTGCCCAAAAAACTGAAAATAATGGCACAGACGGTGAGCTGTTCCTAATTAACAAGTGAAAAGATTCTGTGGGCATAAAGCAGAACAAGGCTTGTGTCTGACAGATGCTGAAAGAAAAGTGCACTCCTGGGCAGGAAGTCGTGTGTAACCGCTTTCTGTTTCGGGGGGATACCTGACAGAAGCAGCAGGCGTTTTCATCTTTAGAGAGGAAAGTAAAAAACAAAATAAAAAGTGCAGCAGACCCTTTGAGGAAAAATTGGGAAAAAAATAATGGAGCGAAACAAAAGTGACAAAGCACAATATGTCAGAATGTGTTCTAATGACAGCTTCATTTCTGCGGCTCTACAGGACACTAACACCGAGCCGAAAATCGACTGCATGACTTTGATTTAAAAAAGAGTAACATCAATACATACTTGCAGCTTGGGTTAAAGATATGGATTGTGCTTGTTTACACCAAAATGAAGGCACCCTCAACAACTAGGGATGTTAAAATTATTAGGTGAATGATTAATCAATGGACCAAAACAAAACAAAAAAAACAACAACATTAAATCATGACAATTTTAGAGGAAAACATAAGTTATTTCAGTTCAGTCTATAATATCATGTCATGTCACTTTAACTATCATTGGGAAAGTTTTATTTGAATAAAATAGACACATATACAGAGGAATAGTGTCCAACTGTGAATAAGTGTCAAAATAATAATCATAACCAAAATGTGATATTGTGAAATGCCTACTTGTTGGTTGTAATACAGTATAAATATTTCAGTATGTTGAGTTTCTGCTTGGCTTGACTGTTCATAAATAATTCCTAGATCAAGAAATTCAACCAATGTTTAATTTCAAAATAATACTCATGTCATCTCTGTGCAATATTGGTATTATAGTGCTACTGCAGTATGAGTGCGTCTTGTTTCTTATATTATGTATTCAAGGCTAGATTTTAGTCACCCGGACACATAAATATGCAAATCACTGTGAAGGGGCCAAACTGAAATGAACACAAGAGTGTAGCATAATAAATGCATGATATTACTAATGACTAGTGACTAATGTATAAATAAATAAATTATTACAAGCAAACAAAACAAATTTGTTTCCTCTGACTTCTAGTCAAATGAGTCTATTAGCAGTTCATAAATATGCCGCCCGAGGCACAGCCATACTGTACCTGATGCCCTCTCATTCTCTGGAAATGGCCAATTGCATCGCTAATGGTGTAGACGCGAACATGACCCATGTGTAATCTTCCAGACGGGTACGGGAACATGGAGAGGACATAAAACTTCTTCTTGTCTGAGCCCTGGAAATAATGAGATCACGTCAGTTTAGTCGTGCACAACAAAAGCTTGATTCTTCTGTTATTATTCAAGATGGGCCCTTTTGTTTTCCAGCTTTTGTATTGGTTCAGGACATTAAAGAATGCATTAACCTGAAGATAACAAGAGCTATATTCAGCCTGGCCTCACTGTCTTTTGCAGCAGACAGCATTAGGCTCTATTTGCAAGTTAGGATGTCAGAGTTACCGCAGCAACAGACCAGCTACTGTATCGTCATTACAGAAATCAGTACTGGAGTCATGAATTTAAAAAGTATTAATTACTCACTCCAGGGTTAGATGCCAACTATTCTTCAATGTCGGGCTTTCACAAGAAAAGGCCATTACCCTATATAATGACCCAGGATGAGCACTAATGGTTCACGCCAACTATTATATCTGACCTCTTAACAGATACTGGACAGTGAAAATGTAGCACAAAAACATTAATAATTGTTTGACTGAATAAATTTGAAAAATGTACATTGGAGTTTCAGAGGCTGGTAGGTAGTTTTTGGCAAAACAAAAATAAATTCCATTCAGTGGGTGTAAAAAGTTAGTTAGTAAAATATATGTGAACGTTTAGCAAATATTAGTTCTTTTTTTATTTTATCCAAAGTCAAGTCAGATGTTAAAATCACTTGAATTGTAAGCCTTTTTTTTTTTTTTTTGTTAAGGAAAATTGTCTTTGTGAGGTGACAGGATTGTTCTGTTTGCAAACGTAACTATAATTTCTTTTCTCTCATTTATAATACATTGACAAATTTTCTTCCAGTGAATAATAGTTTTCAATTGACCATAATAACACAATAGTATTAATGCCCCTCACCGTCTCAAGTGAGTCTTTCCTCCACTGCTCCATGATTCGTGGATGCCACCATTTTTCAACTTTCTGTCTGATCTCCGGCCGATAGTCTTTGTCCCAGACCCCGGTCTGACTGAAGAGGGTGCGGCTCAGACTGGACAGGACCGAACCACATCTGGCCACAGTGAGAGGACACAAGGCCAGCCTACTTAGAGACACCTGCATCATTCACCTGGACACAGAAAAACAAACATCAGTGTAGATATTAGTGGAGTATAGTTATTGTTTGTTGACTATGAATGGTTTATAGGTGCAGTTTAGGTCAATATTTAGTTTGGATAGACCTCCACACGAAAGGGTTTACATGAAACTTCGTTTTAACACGTTGGTGTGAAGAGGGACTGCATCATATGCTTCTACATGTTCACAGTAAAACAGGGAAGTGGTGTCTAAAATGTATTGCTGACACATATTCATTTTTCTCACAATTTGTTAGTACAGCAGTGCATACTAAAAATTAATATCTTCATATAGAATAAGTTGGGAAAAGTTATCAAAATCAGGCCTAGATATCCCCTCAAAAAAAAAAGCCTAGCATTTGTCCTTGGATTTATTAATAAAAAAGAGAAAAAATGTATTTGCATTGGACACGGAAAAATTGCTCAACCCTTATAACTACAAATGTTAAGATTTGATTGAAGATTGGATCATCTTTGAGTATGGTCTTTGCATGTTCTTATCAAGTTTGCTGTTGCTGTTGTTGCTATACACTGTACAAGTGCACAAAGTAGAAATGGATCTCCCATTGGGGCATAGAAATCTATGCCTTACTAAAATATGATTTATATTCAAAATTCACCAACAACTTGAAGCTCATTAGACATCCACATATATACATGTGTGATGTTTGCAAAAAATGTCAAGTATTTTAACAGTATGCTAATATACAGTAATAATGCAGCGTACAACATCAACAAAGCTCTTTTAGTGAATTCTCTAAATGACTGCAGCAGTTTGTCTCATATTTGAGTGACAAACCCCCCAGGGATGTTTTTAACAACTGTCACTTCACAGTCTGTGTCTTTTGCACCTTTTCATTCACACACACAAGCATGATTTAGCAACAAAATTATCTTTCAGGCTGATGCGCTTGTGTGTGTGGACGGCATGTACCTGTTAATAAGGCTGGCATTTTAAATCAGTCAATTGCTTTTTAACTTGCCTGTATAAATTTGCAACTTACACACATAGCATTGTACATCACTTTATGGATACATGGAAAACGTATCACCAGGATTTATTAAGTAGATGGCATCTTTTGAAAAGCGTAGGTCAAACTATTATCAATTATAATTCAGCAATTTCTCCACTGTGTGACAGATAAAAAGCTCTTTCATCTTTTAATTCTATCTTTTAGATAGACAGACCAAAATGTACTCTAAAAACAGTTAATAAAGTAACAGAAATATCAATTTTGAGTTTTATATGATACTACTGTGGGTGACCTGTGCTGAAAAGAGCATTTCTGTGGCTGTGAATCTAGATTTGAGGCTCAGGGACCTTTCTGTCCACATTGGGGTTAGATAAAAATGTAAATGAGGCAAATAAAACTTTGGATTCCGTAAAAGGTCAGTCAGTGTTTTGTTGCTGAAGAAAAAACAAGACTAGAAGTAAATCAGTAAAACATACATTTCATTGTTTTAATGTACAAGCACCATTCAGCCATTATGACTGCAGTGATAATGTAGTGAATTAGTCTGTTTGTCCTCGCATGATGGGTGTATATTAGACATATTTTTTACTAAAAGTTAATGCTAATTTCTATGCTAATTGTAATGGTTAGATCACTTGGTCAGAGCAGGGGATATCCCTGGTCAAACTGTAGCACACCACTGAACTGATGATACTGATGACAAACTTGAGTGGGAGGAGTTTCAATTGTGTTGTACGATTCAAGACAAAAGCAAATGTGTGTAGAGGTGGCAGAAAATAATCTCAGTGTTTGTTACATTCTGTGAGAGCTGTTTCGGGTAGAAGAAAATCTCACAACATAATGACGTACTTGTGATGTTTCCATACTAAGTTTATCAATAATATTACTCAATAAATTACTCAACAAATCACTGCAGCTAAAACTAATTTGAAACGGCATTCTAATCTGGAAATCGTGACAGAAAAAAATATATAATAGGACAAACTTCGATCTTTCCAGAATAGTTTTAGGAAGGTTTGGATCTATAACAGAACAAGACACACATAAGAAGAATGCATCCATGTTATAATGTTGGTTTTAAAATCGGTGTTGTATATCAAACCTTTGCATTTGAAAAGCAGTTTGCAACTGAAGTATTCTAACACTATTCCATACTTCAGTGGGCAGGATGGTACAGTGCCCTGTAATCTGCACCTCCCAGTGCCACCCACCTGCTTAAGGACGATGTGTTTTTCACTGAATCCTCTCGAGGATAAGCAGAAATCACAGCAGCACGTCTCCTGAGGCGGGAGAGCCGCTCTCAAGGCTGCGTGAGGAGGGTGAGCAAGTGGGCAGAGGCGAGAGACACAGACATGTTTCTATGGTGACGAGACTCATCCACTGGGCACACTCAATAATAATAATAATAATAATAATAACAACTTCGACACATTGTGATGCTTAAGTGAACACGCCAATGAGATGAGCTACAAAATAATTGTATTTTCAGCTGCTTAGCTTTCAGTAGAGTCTTAGATTCAATAGACTTGAAAGAAATAACTGTTGTTATATTTGCATGCAGTAAAAAATTTTATTTTATACATCTCTCCAAGGACCCACCCAAGGATCGATGTTATCAAAAGATCATTCTCTGTTCCAGTATAAACTACAGGGACTTTTTAGGTGCCAGGTGACTACCCGTTTCTGAACTTTTGCAAATAGATGAAGAGAGTAAAAGTGAAAACAATTGTCATTTTGTGATCACTTGTTTTTTTTAATAAATCTATTAAATACACAGTTAATGTTTTGGTAAATTAACAGTTAATGTTTTGGTAAAGCCTAGGGATTTAGTAGTTCACAGTGTGAGATATTTTACAAAGATTATCACGAAAATATAGAAATTACAACGATTCAAAATGTTAATTAGAAGAGTAGTTATGATAAGGCTTTATAAGGCACACTCGCTCCTGGGAACTTAAATAGAAATTTTTCGCAAAGATAAAGATTATGATTCCACCATCATCATTTTTGAGCTCAATGAAACGAAAACGACACTTGAATCTGGAGATTTAAAGATTCATTCAAAACCTCTTTCCCTTACACTTACCTTTTCTTTCTGTGTGCAATTGTGATCTTTACATCCGCGTCAGGACGGTATGAAATGTAATGGTCGATGCATGTCATAAATGTTAAATCCACCTGATAAATTTGAGTATTTGACCTGTTTTCATTCCTCACGACGCCTGCATGCGCGGCGCCATCTTGTTTTGAAAAAAACTTTATTGACACAGTTACGTTGACAATGACGACACTGGCTCAGCTTCGCCGGATCCTCCCAAGGTTTTTAAGTTTGGAGCTTACATTTACCAAAGCAATTAAAAATAGGAAATAATGAACATAAGAGCAGGCTATTGGTATATTTTTAATTTTAATTTATATTTATATTCCACAGCAGGACAGTTCACAGTTTGTGGGTTTTAGGCAAACAATTAGCTACTTCCTGATTTGAAAGATTTTTGCCCTTTCATAAGAATGGACTAGACATTGAATTGAATTGTGTAACTGCTATATGAATCACAATTGCTATAGCTTAAAATGTCATTCATGAAGACTGTATGGGAGATCCTTAAGACTTTGTACCATTAGTATGGTGGGAGCAAGAGTTCAAGGCGATGTGAAAATGAGCTTTAGCCACTGCAGCTGAGTCTGGGTCAAAGAAGTCACAAAGATCTATTATGTGGGAGTCATTATTATTATTTATTCAGCAACAAATATATGGTCGAAATGATGCCCCATGAATATTTACATTGTGGTGAACAAAATAAATGCCTTTAATATGTGCTGTGAAGTTTAATCAAATTGCCCTTGGGTGACATTTAAAAATGCTTGACAAACTAAATGAAAAGAGCTATGTACAGTGATATGAGTTTTCTGGGCAGATGGTGGTTTGATGCCCTTAGGGACTGTCTGGCTGAACAAATCCAGTTTATTGCTGGAGAACTCAGGAGAGAAAACAAAGATAAACCCCTTTTCTCCTCACATGATTTTCATATTTATAAATAGTAGGGTATTTTTTCCATTTTCTCCATTTAGTTGCAGGTAAAGTGTATGTTTCATGCTCAAGTATTAACCATGCCTTATGTTGTTTTTCAAGCAAATCACATGTGATAGCAACCAATCAAGAGCCCTTTCCTCTGCTTGCATCCGCTTTCCGGCTCCCACATCGACAAACATTAGATTATAATCACCTCCTCTCGCTGTTCTGTGGATGATTACTTTTCTCCAGCGCAGATCCAGAAGACAAACGATCTCCTAGAGCTGTTGAGACCAGGCCACATCAGGGGGTGTCTGGTTGGCCATAACCCAGAGTCCCAGACCTTCCATGGGGCACATGTGATTCACCGTGAGGAGGAGGCCATGCAATCTCACACCATCTCATCTGTGTAAGTGCAGGCAGGGAGGCAGAGGTCTAAACATGCCCGCGCTCACTGAGAATTACATGCCAGATAAGTGTGATGTTATTTTCCAAAAAACTGTTTTACTCTGCAGGGAAGCGAGGCCCTATTTCTGTTTTCATGTTTTCACTCAAAGCACATCTGTAAGGAAAAGCCAGTAGCTAGAAAATGGAAGAGTGTTTATTTATTTCAAAGTTTTCTTCCTCAAACTTTAATGCATCTTAGTGGTTGCATATTCACGTCTTTTGCAGTTGTAAATGCTAGACTGGTTTTGGTATGGTCCTAAATTTTAGTGTTAGGATGACCTTAATCTATATCAGAGCTATAATACCACATAATATTATCAAAGAAAACAACTGGCCATTTTGTGACAAAAATTACATTATCGTACATTAAAGTGCAATCCTTTAATCATCCAAGAGTATTATTACACAAAGGTTATCAGTATATTTTTTGAAACCTTTTTTGCTTTGTTTTATGTATCGCCTATTTTGTTTTCTTTGGACTCCCGTCTCATCTTTTTGGTGAGGGGTCTGCAACATCCATGAAGAGGTTATTGCTTTGCCTGAAATACTGCACAGTATGACCTTAAACATGGTACCTTTAATCCTTTTTATTGCTAAACACACTTGACTTTGAAATGTATGGATTGTATTGTGAGCAGGCTTGCCTCTCCACAGATCTGACCAGTACCTAGGCCAGATCCAGTATCACATGCTTTTCTCAATTATTCACGAACAGCAACATCTCCTTGGAGAGAGGCAGGTGACACACCCTCTACCAAAAAGATTACATGGATGTTCAGCACAATGATTTTCAGAAAACTACATTATCACAAAGGATATTACATCAAATCTAACAAAAATAACCCAGATCTTATTAGTTTTACAGTTATCAATAGGTGCCATAACTCCCCAGTGAGCATCGCCCTGCTCCTCTGCCCGTTGCCGTGGTGATGAGTCCTGGTTGTGATTTTGACGAGAAAGCGACAGGCGATTAATGAGCCAACTTAAACTTGAGCACTAAACAGAAGTCAGTCCTCAAAGCCTAATTAAATGAGTTGTTAAAGTGTAAGATAATGAAACAGCAGAACAAATTCATTTTTCCGTTAAGTTGCTACAATTTATGAAAGTAGAATCCTGTGTCCGCAAGACACTTTTATCTTTGTCTTATTTGCATTTTTCTGTCAAAAGAATTTACATGTCTCGGCATAATTAATGAACGGGCTGGTTATTTGCATATTCTTGCTCTGCCCACCAAAAGATAATGAAGAGATTGTATATGCAGCCAGGATGACCAAATGTGGAATATTTTAAGCATCCAGTAGGCAGAAAATAATTTAAAAAACAATATTCATTTATAATTGTGCATTATCTTTATTAAAACTGGAACAACAGCATTGAGTCTTTCAGGTGCTAATTAAGTTTGCTCTTTTTAGCACATCAGAGGCAGGTCACTACTAAATCATACCATTTAAAGCAAGTGCCATTTGGAATTACAGCGTGGCAAAGATGAAAAAGAATTATTCAACACCACTTGGCTTGCGGTCAATGATCCAATTGTGTCAACAGCTTCTTATCTATTCTAATGCATTACATACAGTTTACATTATGAGGAAAACATGACTATTTACTCATTAAAAAGTAAAGCTGTGATTTTGATCTATAAGTGTAATGTTGTAGCAGGTACAGAGCTGGTTGCTGAGGGAGAAGACAGAAAAATTACTCTGACACTTTGAAACTCACATTTGCATCGCATTTGGAATAATCACAGGCTTTGATATAGGCAGCTTCCCGAGTTCAGATTAACTCTACATGCAGAAGAATTTCCGTGCAGATGTTTGGTCTATATATTTAAGGGACATTTAAATATACTTACTATAGCCTATGAATGGGTAGATTTTTAGAAACAACAAACATAGATTAGTTAGATGAAGCAATGATTGTTTTTCATCTAAGGTTGTTGATTCATTTTCTAACATAATCTACATTGTATAAAAACAGTTCTGATACAGGATGGTATTAATTTATTATTATTCAATTAAAATTATAGCTCTAATCTAATCTCTATTTTACAATATCATATTATTTTATTGGCCCTATTAAGATTCAGATTAGTGTTGTAACGTGTTGTCACTTGTGCTTTTTTAGGTGTAGCCTCTCAGTAGGAGTTATCCCATCAAGGCTAGTGTCATTGAACAGTCTTTGTGCTGTGAAAACACCAAACCCTGCTGTTAGTAATGTGTGTGTGTGTCTAGTGTGTGTGTGTGTGTCTGTCTCTCTCTGTGTGTGTATGTGTGTCTGTCTGTCTCTCTCTGTGTGTGTGTGTGTGTCTGTCTGTGTGTGTGTGTGTGTGTCTGTGTCTCTCTGTGTGTGTGTGTGTGTGTGTGTGTGTGTGTGTGTGTGTGTGTGTGTGTGTGTGTGTGTGTGTGTGTGTGTGTGTCTGTGTGTATCGATGGCTCTGGCACAAAACGATGGAGAAAAAACAGACAGATGAACAAACAAGGGACAGATTAAGCAATGTTGGGCTGAGTGGAAACCTATGGCAAATATTAGAGCCTTTTCCAACAATTGCAAACAAAGAGGCTGTACCTAAAGCAGTTGCAAAAGAAAAACATAAATGGGTCAGTGCACTCACAGATATCAAGTCAACTGGATAAAAATTACATACGTACATACTTCAGTTTAGGGAAACTTTAGTTGGTTTATGATGGATTAAGGGCTGCATAGGACAGGTTCATGAGTTGAGACATTAACTGACCTCTATGCACCTGGCCTGGGATTATCTCCAGGCCTCATCTCTCAAATGAAGCATAGTGTCCCTGAATGCTTTAAATCAGACTGAATTCCTGGTGTTCAACACATCTTGTATAGGCCTTTGTTTGTTTAGAGGCATAAAATAAAAGACAGGTTATCCTTATTTGCACATACAGCAGCACATTGCAGTTCTTTTTTGTAGCCTAAAGATCTGTAAATTGTGATCTTGGTTTCCCATGTGATGAGAGCAGCAGCAGCCACGCCCCCTTCACTGGTCATACAGAGTAGTTACAGCAGATCTGGTTCACTTTTTGCTGCTCGCTGTGTCGTGTGTCCCTGCGCACTGGTGGCTCCCGCTGTGTTTTGGAGCTGAGCGCTCACACCTGTGGCGAGCAGGGATGGAGAGCGCAGCTTCCTCGCGCTAAACCCTTCCGCAGGACCCCGCTGGTAATGATCTAAAGGTGGGTCCATCCTTTCGGACTGTCTGGTGAGCGACATCTCCAAACAGGGCCATGCCAGCAGCTGAGACGCGCCCTGTGCCATGCTGAACACAGGAGCGACCCTGCTCGCTCTGAGCGCCGTGGTCGCACTCGTGCAGCCCTGCGGAGGATGGAGCGACGATGACCTTCTGCTCCCACCCATAAACTCCTCCAACAGGTTTCTGGCCAACTTAGAGGTGGACGTGCACTTCTCCAAGCGCTCTGTGGAGGAGAGTGACCCTTCAGCCGCGTCCCAGTGCAATGTGACCGTACATAGATTGCTCCCCACATCCCTGGTGGCGCGATGGGACAGCAGCTTCGGCTTTCAATGTGATGTCCTCGTCTACACCACCAATAACCACGGCAGGGCTTTCTTCTCTGCCACCATCAACCGGGGCATCTCCCCCGTGGTCATCGAGCACCTGGCGATCACGGGAGGGCAACAGGAGTTGCGACTGTGCGTGGGCTGCGGGATGTCCCGCTACAGACGGTTTGGACAGGGCAGGTCCAGAGGGCACACCGGAGATCAGATCACTTTCTGCTGCGTGGATTTCAGCTTGGATGAGCTCAAAGGGGACAAAAGTTGGAGGCTGAACAGAAAGCCCATCGAGTCAACTCTCGTGGCGTGTTTCATGACTCTGGTGATCATTGTGTGGAGCGTTGCTGCCCTCATCTGGCCAGTACCCATAATTGCGGGGTTTCTGCCCAATGGCATGGAGCAGAGGAGGCCCAGATAAGTCTATAGTCCTGCTGCTACACAGTTTAGTACTGTAGCAAAACTAGCCATCAATGGACATTTGTCTGGACTCTGGAGGATGGGCATCCCATATGAACGCGTAGGCTTGGCTGTAGGCCTATAGGCTAGGGATACTAGGATTGTGATGTAAGATTTGCACTGCCAGTTGTGGGACCAAAAAAGTGTATTTTGTATACCTTGTAGGCCTTCTTCCTATAGTCAGTGTAAACTGTGCACAATTAAACTCCAATGGTGTTTGTATAATTTTTAACCTTTCTAGAATATTTGCCTTATCTGGTGTGGAGGACTTTTTAAATGAAATGTGTGGTCACCAACAAACAATATCTCTTCTCTATAGTTAACAGTTTTTATCCGAATTAGCCTATGATACGTTGTATTATTGCAGAGAGTTTTGCTATTTATATTGTAGATTTATATCATAAGATTGGATATATTTGCTTATTTGTATTCCCGTTAAACTGCTTAAATAAAATAGATAAACTTTGGTTCATTTTGTCTGAGATGATTTTTGAAAAGAAAAATATAGACTGATAGCAAGAATATAAAAGCAAACGTTTTTTTTTTTTTTGCCATAGGCCTGTAATTAAAGTTTCAAATAAATAACATTTCAAGAGCAAAAATCAAGAGTTAAGACTACACTTAAATTCAAGATGAAAAGTTTAGTTTAGACATCAGATTCCAAGCAAACGAAAGCATTAGTCAGGCTAAATTACCAGTCTAAATCATCATTCAAGAACGTTATGAGTGCGTCTAATGGTTGCGTAAAAACAGGGTTTACCGCGCTCCACAGGCCTACCATCCTCGCCACACCTTTACCTGACTTTTTCGCAGGAAGTGGTTTACGTTTCTACGAGGAAGCGCGAATGGCGAATGGGGTGCTTTTTGTTTCAGTTTAAAATAAGCTGTGAAATATGAAAGCAGCTTCACGGTATTTATTTGTTAGTAAAACAGACGTAAGAAACTAGAAAGAGCATGTTCTGGGCCGCAGTCACAGTATGGACCCTCTTCGCAATCACGCGTTTCTCCTCCGCTTTTGCTGGTAAGTTAAGCTTAATATTTGACCTAGCAGCCTACTTTAGGTTATTTATCTTCGTACATGCGTCTCAAAGTGTTCAATCATTGGATAAAACAGCAATAGATTCATTTTCAGTAAGTAAAGCCAGATAACTGAGCCTGCATCGTATTATTTTGTTTCAAGCCGTAATTACAGTGAGTGGCAATTTGTTTACCCACAGAGCTCTGTCACTTTAAAGTAGGATCATCATTATAGTCACATGTCCAGCTACTTCAAGTAGTATCATTTGGCTTGTTAAGAGAATGATTTGCCTGCATAAAATGAGATTTAGACGACAGTGGGTGTAAAGCTATTGCTTGGCACGTCCAGAATGATATTTCACTGTAGGCTGTTTATTAAAGTAGACTATTAAAGAAGTGTGTATTCGGGATCTCAGGCAAGTATAGGCTAGTAATAGACAAGTCTGATTAGTCATAAAGTAAGCCTTTTGGATACAAGTATAACAGGGACAGCCAGCATCTCCTTCAAATAAATTAAAATAAACAACGCATTAACTTTATTCCTGGGTTTATCTTATGTTTTCTTATAGTTATGCCTGTCACTATAACAAAGTTCAATATATTGCTGAGATAAATATAGAATATTAACAATAATTTTTAATGTAATTTATGCCACTGACGCAAAAACCCAAAAGCAGATTTAAACCACAAAAAAATCTTCTAAATATACAGCATTGTTAAAAATTCAACCTTTTGCATCATAACTCTTATCATATAGTCAAAAAATTACCAAAAATGTCTCAGTAGTGCAAAGAAAATGTACACATGATAAATATTGACCCCGAAGATATAATACTTCATCAGTCATGTATTGAAAGATAAGCGGATATAGTTATAGTACTTCTTTACAATGAGTTACAGGCTTACTAGAGAAGCATTGTGGTTTTGTTTCTTTGATAACAAGATACACTAAAACATCTTCTTTTATTATCCAGATACACAGAAGGTGGACATTACGCTTGACAGTGGAACAAGCCTCACCTTCAGCAGCTCTCCCTCCACGGGCTCAGGGTGTGAAGTGTGCAAAGTGACTAAACCTTTAGGCATAAATACAAGAAACTGTTCATCATCCCTGACATTGGAAAATCCTGGATCTGTGTCTGTGGAGCTACTGTGCCGCAATCTTCAAGGAGCATTCAATGTTAAAATTTCAAGGACTATTGGTATATTGTCATTCTGAATTATCTCTCAAATCCTTTTCAGCAAATAGACATACCTCCTCTGAAATACACTCCTTCTATTTTCCATTATTAAGTGTAAAACAACAGCAATTTGAGAAGCATTTGTCTCATACACACATTTTTCATTGATTGTTTCATTGTGCTTTCTTCCCAGAGTGCAACTCCCAATCTTGCAACGGGAATATCAACACTAACTTCAACTTTGATGCTTTGTTAAATTTAAAACGCCTCTTTGTCTGGACTGTAAAGGCTGCTGGTCCAAATGCAGCTAGAATAGACTTTGGAACAACTGGTTTGAGACAAATTCAACCCTCCCAAAGCTGTCCTGACCTTCATATCTACACATATGAGGTTTCTGAAGACTCAGGAAATGTGCTGGTCGGCAGGTACTGCAGAACAGGTCCTATCACAAAGGCCCAGGCCCGTGGAGTTAATAGGTTTTCACTTGAGCTTCCAGCTGGGCGGAATCTGCACTACATCAACTATGAAGTCTCAGTTGGTGAAGAAATCAAGTGTAAGTCCATTTCAGACTTGTAAAAATTTCATGGTATTGTATTATCACAGTATTAACCTTAGTGAAGAGGCTGACTATTATCTATGAATGACTCTCACCAATGCCATGTTGAGCCTTGTTTTTTGATCTATATTTTAAAGTGTATTATATAACATTTCTGTTAAAGGGTATTTGTTTAGTTCCATGGAGATGCATTTTCTTTGCCTGGAATGCCTCACAGTGTGGCATTTAACTTATCTTACATTTATTCATTTACATGTTTTCCCTTAAAGACATTCTTACTGTGAGCTGGCTCACCCTACACATCGGCCTGGAGGTGCCACCTGTCCCAGACAAAGCAATAATATCTCCATGGGAACAAGCATGTGGGACACCCTCCACTAGAAAAGTTGCATGTGCCCTTATAAATGTGTCCATCGCATCACAGATTTTTCTTTTTTTTTGTATTTTTATTCCCATTTTAGCCCTTGCCAAGGTATCAGTACTTCTACAAGGCCATTCCTCCTTGGAGCTACTTACTCCCAACTATCCTGGTAGTTTTCCTGATGACAAGGTTATGGAGTGGTACTTTGAGGTTCCAGCCAAACACCGGGCTTCCATACAGCTGTTCAACCTCACACAGCCTCGGTGTGTGGAGAAGGACCCAGCCCTGGAGTACCATAACAGGCTGCGGCTAGGCCTAGTGGCAGGTCTGACAGAGACCCAGCCCGTGCAGAGGGAAGGGGGCTTCACCATGACCCTTAGGAACTGTAAGATGGATAGGGCTCGAGCTGATTACCCTGGCCTGTCCACCAGCTTCAAAGTGTCTGCTTCAAAGATAGCTACAAATGGTTTGTACAGAATTTCTGGTTGATTTGAGTTTGGGGAAGTTATGGAATTATTACTCAAGAATTATTACTTATTACTATTCATTGTAGAATAGAGGTTAAAGGTTACTTGAGTGGGAAGCTTGCACAAAATAATACCACAAACCTTTTAAGCCCTGTTTAATCAAATACAATCAAGTCAGTTTGAAATTTGAATGGGTGCCATGAGTGTAGGATGGGGAACCTTTAACCATGTTATTACAGGAAAAGGAATTACAGTGAGTTTAATATAATTTTGATTATGTTGCAGTAGTGTGTGCTCACATACTCCTGAAATTCTGAAACTTTTTATGTCCCCAGGTAGTAGAGAACTCTGAGGTTGCATCATTATTGAGTCACACGATATGATCATTCACATGTCTTACTCCACTCATCCTCAGTCCTGCTTTTAAAGGAAATCAACATGTTTTGTCTTGCAGTGCTCTGTGAGGTGAATTTAAGTAGATTTTCAGACCTCTCTCTTCACATTAAGAAGCTGAAACCTCTCTCTGACTGTATCATGAGACACCAGTCAGTACCCAGAGAACAGCTCACTCTGAACCCAGGCACTACAACAGAGCTCAGGTTTGAAGACTGTCATCCTGAAGACATACAAGTCACGGCCACAAAAAAACTCGGTGAGATCTGTTCATTTCTGTCCTACAATAATTGACCTTTGACCCTTGAAGAGTTCTGAAGTTTCTCACTGATTGTCAATATAAGCCTATTAGGCCACTCACCATTTAAAGGTCCTATATTATGCTATTTTCTGATCTATGTTATAATGTTGTTTCCTCATTAAAATCATATCTGGAGTTGTTTGACACACAAATCCTGCATATTTAGGCTGAGTTCTTTTCTCAAACAGAAAACACTCTGTTCCACCTTGTGAAGTCATAAGGTAATACAGGAAGTGCTACTAGTACACTGTGTTTTCCAACTCCATACACCTTCACTAGAATCAAATGGACTGTTTCAGCCCTGGAATTGCCCATCTCTACCAAACAAAATGTAAAAGATAGCTGTTAACATGAAAACTACCACTTCATGACAACACAACGTGAAAAAGAGCATTTTGAGCTTTGAAGATGTAGACAGACTTAATGAATGAACTAAACAAAACACAACTCCGGATATGTTTTTGTGGTGTTGACAACATTGTAGCATGTCTTAAGCTCCCAAGAATACATGTTTTCTAATAGAACCTTTAATATGTCAAATTTTGCCCCTAAAATGCTTTCATTTAATATTGTATGTAGTTGCATTGAAATGTTTTATTATCCTATTACCTCTTACCACTTTTACCCTTTTTAGGCTGTTCTCGGGGCAGAAGCTGCAACAGGTTGCCCCTCTCGGTGCCTCCATTGCCTCAGTGCCTGCCTCCCCTGAGTAGCCTGACGTGGACCTCCACGATTCCTCAGGATGGGACACTGGAGCTGGGCTGTAGCTCGGGCACACTCAGTCGGGTGCTGCCAGGACAGCCCTGTAACGACAGTATCATGATCACAATGGCAGAAGATGATGGTTCAAGTATTGGGACTTTCTGTCGCGGTGGTGCCATGACTAAACTCCAAATCCACACCAATGTGACCATCACTGTCACTGGCACAAATGGAAGTGATCTTGTTCCGTCTCACATACTGACAGCACGTATAAAGGATGAAATTTCAGGTAAAAAGCAAGAAAAAACAAAAACATGAAAACATTGATATCTCAATCAAATCAGTGCACATTTTTACCATTATAATTATCTCCAATTTCCCAATAGAAAGTTTCATATTCAGAGTGTCTCCAGTGAAGGATACCCCGCTTTTCTTGGCCACACCTGGTTGGCCAAAAGGAATGAAGTCTTACTCAACGGCGTCTTGGATCGTCACTGTCCCACCAAAGATGGAGGCACATCTCATGTTCACTAAACTGAGCCAGCCCAAATGCAGCGCCCATCACACTGGCATAAAAATCCGAAGACTGGGGCACATAGAGGATGACTACAGCCGCAGGGAGGACGAAAAGCCCCTGCATGAAATCACAGTGTCTGGGAGCTTCTTCCTCAACATGTCCAACTGCATGCCCGAGAAGGGGGACTTCAGTGTCTTCACCAAAGTCACACTGCACAGGAGTAAGACCACTGGCAAAATTCAGTTTTTGCTTTATGATCAACAACACCTCCATAGATACAGGATCCTGCACCTTTAGACTGACAAGTCCCTTGTGATTCCTAGGAGCAATCTAAAATAGTCTGCATCATTGCAACTTTGTTACACTTATTGTTTAAGCTATAATAATGTTCAACAACAAACGTTAAGTTACTTTTAACATATTTTTAAAAACTATTTGATGAAATATCACCAGTGGTGGAAGAAGTACTCAATTTTGTTTCTTAAGTAAAGGTACAGATACTAAAGCAAATAATACTCAAGTAAAAGTAAAAGTATCACCTGAAAAAATCTATTATTTTGCAGATTTTGAAATCTATAAAGGCTTCAAATGCATTGATTTTGATAACGATTTGTGCTGAATTTTGTTCAGCCAGAAACAGTTTAATTGATTTTTCCCTAGCTTCCTTAATTTTTGTTTACTCAAAAGAACATGAGGAAAATAAACACCTCAGCCTTTTCAGCAGGTCTAAAACAATGATTAAAAAGTAGAAAAAGCAGGTACCTGTCCCAAAATCTAGTGAAGTAAAAGTAAAAAGTATCCACTTTAAAAAAATAAATAAAAAATCGTATATAAGGACAATATTTTACTTCTTTAACTTTGTTACATTCCACCACTGAAAGTCATACTAATTACTATTAATTAATATTTACTAATCTTTACTTGTTTGTTTTCAGTGTATTTTACTATTTATTTTTTGCTCTTAATAGTAATAATGTTGTAGAGAGTTGACTAAACATATTTCATTATTTTCAGGCCAGATGCTGATTATCATAGCAAGTGTAGTGGCCGCCTTGTTGGTCCTTCTCATTGTGATCCTTGTTGTGGTGTGTTTAGTGATTAGGTAAGTTACTCCCTTCGGCTGATGTAAATTTGTAAAATGTAGTTTAATGTTTAATTAATACTTTTTATTTTGCCACGGTGAACAGAAAAAAGAAGAAGACTTTCAACCACCAGACTTCCATCTATAATCCAAATGGCACAAGTTTCCTGCCAGGACAAAATGGTTTTCCCACATCACAAGTGGACGATGATGCGCATGTGTATGATTACATTGAAGACACTCTTGTCTACTCTCATCTGCTGAGGAACAGGGAACAGATAGGTACATATGGAGAGGCTGTTCCTGGCCACAAAGACACACAGAAGCCGCTAGTGGCCAGAGAATGTGACATGGAGGTAGGCACTTACCAGGATTTTCTTCATGGGCAAAGACCAGAGCTGCCCAAAAGGCCCCCAAGCCACATGCAGCCAATGGTGGACAATGAGTTGTATGAGAGTAGAGAAGGGGAAGAGGAGTCGTCTGCTCTAAGACCGAAGCTAGAGCAAGATGAGGGAGAATAAGATGGAGAGCCAAGGCTGTGAAATTATTTCTGTTTACATCAATTAAGTTTTTACCAGGACACAAAAAAACAAAATTGTTGCTGTTACAAAGATGAGGGGACATTATTTTTTCAATACATCTCAAATAAGCCATTGCACCACTCCTGGACTGCTGGATATTCATATTGTATATGATAATAGTGTAGTAATGTGTGGCTGTTGCAGAAGTAAAGTTTTAGCATTTCTATCTTTTCTCATAAAGAGTTTGTTGATACAGATGCCTATTCATTAAGGATTTTATTTAATGTGTTAGAGCATCTGATAAGGTTTTTTTTTTCTTTTTTAAATCGAAATGACTATTTATCCATTAGTAATTTGAGTAGCAGAAGTAGCAGTAGCAGTGTCAGTGTGAGGAGAGACACATCACTTACATAAAATACAATAAAAGGGCACATTCATCAACACATAAAGTCATAATAAATAGTGTTTATTTTATAGAATTTAAGTTTAATTAGGAGAACATAAAGTGACTAAAAACCCAATGTGAGTCATTTAATGATGATTTGATTATGGTGATGACGACGATGATATCCCAACATGTATTTGTTTTTGACCAAAGAGTGGGATTAAAATGTTTTCGTGTTTGTAAATTACATTTTATTGTTAATTTGCGTTTTGCCTGAATTTTGTAGAGTAATACTAAGGCTTATTTTGCTTTTGACAGTGAATCAGTGACAGTATGAATCCCAATGTAAATAATATAGGCCCAAATATTAATTCAGCCAGAACCAGCCCAAGTGCAGCGACAATCACACCTTCAGAGGAGGAAGAGATGCAAAGAGGACGAGCAAACTGAAAGTGAAATTGCTGTGTGTGGGAGCGTCCAAAAGTAAGTAATTTTCGGAATCAATGTGTTCTGTGATGTTTCCGTCTGTTTACCTTTGTGTTCAAATTAAATATCCAAATCTCTTCTCTAAGGAACACTTACAAAGCTTTAACAGTTTTATTATCATTGCATACTTTTACTAGCTTTTAAAATTGTTAGCCTACTTAGTTTCACCAGTGTT
The DNA here is from genome assembly GCF_026225935.1 of Boleophthalmus pectinirostris. Taxonomy (NCBI): domain Eukaryota; kingdom Metazoa; phylum Chordata; class Actinopteri; order Gobiiformes; family Gobiidae; genus Boleophthalmus; species Boleophthalmus pectinirostris. Next base: position 24,129,961 of record NW_026571447.1, read on the forward strand.
CTTATGTATTATAAAAACAAAAACATAAAAAATGACCACTTGCTTTCCTCATGGTTGAAGCCATAACATGTAGCATTATAACTATAAATATTATGTAAAAATAATGGATCATTTGTAACAAGTTTTAATTGTATAAAGAATCTCTGATAAAATATAAATTTCTCTATAAACTGTCCTGCAATCCTACGGTCATCCAGGAGTGTTACATAGAAACAAGGATAAAGTAGACTACTTAACTACTTTCCAGGTTTTAGATTGAAGATGGGGAACTTTTGTAGAGCATTCAGACTCTATCAGTGCTATTATCCAGCTCATCCATGAAAATAAGGAGTGTGTATTCGAGCCCTAAGTCAAATGCTTTTTGAACATTTATTGGTTCATCCCATGGACTGTATTCATCCCAGGGACAAAACCATCACAGAGCCAGTCATACAAAAAGCGACCTGCTCCAATTGTGATGAAGGCTGCAATCTTTTATATATTTTGGGGAAACATAACACTGTCTTCACAAGGTAAAATAGTGACATAGTTGACCAGAAACTCTCATGACAGAGGAAACAGGTGTGGTTTCAGTTTTAAAATAGTTCAGACCAGTGAAAGCTTTTTGGATAGCTGGCTGTGACATCTAAATTGACATGAAATTTTATTTTTTTCAGATGTGAAAAAAATCATTGAGGAAGGGGACACCAAAGGGCATCTATTGTGAAATTGACTGTTACGCACGTTCTGCTACACCACAGACTCACAGAAGCCCCCAGTGGTCATAAAGAGCAGCACAGGTGACAGAGAGGTAATTATTGATGTTCTGTTTCCCTATTAATCCTTATATTTAAAAGCTGATAAATAAGTTACTAAATTCTGATCTCTTGTATGTTTTCTGGTGGCAGTCCATCACCTGGTTATCTAATGAAACATATTTATTTGCCTGGAATCTTCTACAGTACAGAAGTACAGCAGTTCTCTCTGTGAACCTAAATTACAGACCTCCGAAAATTGTTTACTCCCAAACTGGTGACTTAACCGGTTTAAAATAGGCAAACAGATTTCAATTTGGTTTTAAATCTCGCCACAGTGCAGAAACAGCACTTTTGAGTTGTGGTGTGTGTGTAAATGAACTTAACATATTAGAATGTTCTTCATCACGAAAAAACTGAGCTGCCCAAAAGATGCCCAAGCCACATGCAGCCGATGGTGCATGTGTATTGTATAAACTCCTTTGGTTCCAGCATCAGAGCGGAGAGACCCAGAGCTAAGGTAAATCAAAGCAAGTTTATTTGCATAGCACAATTCATACACAAAGTAATTCAAAGTGGTTTAAATATAAGAAATACATTTGAATCACAATATAAGCAAATCAAAACATAAATAATCATCATAAAATTAAAAAAGAGAGAAAAATAAAAAGAGACAAAGACTAAGACAGCTAACACCATTAGAGCGTAGATAGTACTTTTAAAAAAAAAAATCCAAATCAAAGTTACACAAAAATAGGTTTATTTACATTTTATATTTCATTTATGTACTTCCATATATAAAATTATCAATAAATGCATAAGGTTACATGCACTTATAACTTCTTTAATTCTACATCTGAATCATTCCATTTTCTTGGTATAACATATTTGTAAAAGACAAAATTGAATTTCTGGTCAATATAAACCTCAGACAATATTGAACTCACAAACAGAAGCCTTCTCGTCTTTGCAGTTTTCATCAAACCACTTTCCTTTGGCCCTCGTGGACATCACGGCACAATTTTGGCGGGTGGCACCATCTGGCTGATGGGTGATCTCTGTCTCCCAGTTTGCATACCTCAGGACCGCCCCAGTGTTTTCGGACCACACCCCCTCCATT